>NC_068313.1:1151627-1829960 GCF_025860055.1 Xyrauchen texanus | reverse complement strand
GTGCAGGGAAGTCATTATCTGTAAATGTTAATTTGACTGTTATCTGTATCTATATTCAGATAGAACTGAGTGTGGACATGGCTTAAACCAGAATTGCATCAAAATTAAATGAAACGCTCAATTTTAAATGTTACTCTTACATTTATAGTTTCTATTAATAAATTGTGCCGTGTATATGCCTTTTCATAATAATAGCCTAACAATAAATATTATTTAATTATTTTTTCTTTCCAGATGAAGATGAATTTGTAGCCACATTAACTGTGGAATATGTTGTTAACTGTGGTTTCTTCTGGTATTTCTGATATTAATATCTGCATGAAACCAAAATTGTGTTTGTCTGTGCATGGATATCAACATTACACTGAAGGCAGGAGGTGTCAAGATGAAATGTCAAGGGCACATTTTGCAGTGAATAATAAATATAATTTCAAACATTTAAAGAAATGAAATTAAAATCAATATAGCCTTATAGAGGCGAGGGCATGGTGGAACGTCCTTTGGGGAGAGAGGAAGCGGTAAGGAGGTTCACCTGAGATGAATTTGCTGGTAATTACGCTTTCTGTGTTTGCAGTGAGAGACAAGAGTGATAAAACGGCCCGGCGCACACGAGAGACTGCGTGTGTTCTACTGTTTGTGTATGCTGAAAAGTCATCCTTTGTGTGCAAACTGAAAAACTATTTCTGTTTGTTGAACATTATAAATCTGACTCATGTGGAACCTGAAACTGGTTCCCGCTTCCTCCTTTATCGACAGCGGGAGCCGGTTTCCACGACAACAAACTTTTGTTACAAGCCTACAAACAGACGAAAAAATAAAATAAATCTATCAGGAATTTTACAAGACACCATTATTTTGTTTATTATTGTAATAACAATGTTACGTTTACGTATATATCACCTACCAAAGGTAGCACAGTTAAAAGAAGACGACGACGAAGAAGAAGAAGAAGAAAAAATAAGATGGAGCATGTTTCAGTTTCTTCATTTTAAATAAGGAGGAAAATTCCTAATAGATGAATACTCTATGAAGCATATAAAAACCTTTTATGGAGCATTTTAACTTTTTTTTTTTTTTTTTTTTTTAGTTTTTTTTTTTGTTGCTGCTGCATAAAGTCTTGGTGATTTAAGGAAATTATCTGGTTAATATGGACATAAATGTGGTCAACTTGAAAAGACCGATAGGTGATCTCCGACATGAAATTATCTCTTCAGGTCAGGAATTTAACATCACGCTCAGGTTTAGGCTATAAATGAATACATGCGAATCACGTGATGCATTAACGAAGACATTTTAAGAAGTGGAAGACATCATACATGATGTTGTATCTTAATGTTACACTCGATAAGCTCCAGATTCAAACAATTAACTGAGACCGCTACCATGCGTTTTTTTTTTTTTTGTTTTTTTTTGTTTTTGTTTTTTTTTTTTAAATCACATCATGCGCATTTTCATTTATTTATTAATTTTTTTAATTATTATTATTTGGATTAAGCTGTTATTCGTTTTGATGTCATTATTTTTGCCTTTCCGAATAAGGTATTCAGCTTCGAGCACGTCCCGAGTACACCGTATATCAATTTTCTGTATGCATGTAATTCTCAGATGACTTGCTACGTTTGCCAAAAAGTGAAGTATGCGGGGGCCTGGGTAGCTCTGTGAGTAAAGACTCTGACTACCTCCCCTGGAGTCACGAGTTTCAATCTAGGGCGTGCCGAGTGACTCCAGCCAGGTCTCCTAAGCAATCAAATTGCCCCAGTTGCTAGGGAGGGTAGAGTCACATTGGGTTAACCTCCTCATGGTCTTTATAATGTGGTTCGCGCTCGGTGGGAGTATAGCGTGAAGCCTCCACAGTAATGCGCTCAAGCCACGTGATACGATGCGCAGATTGACTGTCTCCGACACCGAGGCAACTGAGATTTGTCCTCTGCCACCCGGATGGAGGAGAGTCACTATGCCACCAAGTGGACTTGGAGCACATTGGGAATTGGGCATTCCAAATTGGGGAGAAAAAAAGTGACGTGTGCAAACATGGCACACTGCGTGGAATGTGAAACGTTTATTATAGTGTAACACATACTGTTTCACATTGCCTACTATTTTTGTAATATGCACAAAACCCAACATGCAACTTGTTGATGCACAAAATCTGACATGTGGCAAGTAAATACACAAGCAATACATGCAACTAGCTGAGGCACAAAACCAACAAGCTGCTAGTTAATGCATAAAACCAGATATGCAACGAATTAATCAACCTTTTATTGCCTAAAATCTAACATGTGACTATTTAATACACAACCTGTACGGTGTTTGGGATACTATACGGTTAAGTCTCCTAAGTTAAAGCAATTTTCTGGGACTGCCAGGAAAACAAGTTGAAGTGCCATCTCTCTGAAATCCAGCTGAATCAACAGTTGTTAGCTGCAGTCTGCCGTTCACATGCCAAATTGGTTGGAGAATTTTGCAGTGAGCATTCCTCAGCTAGTGTCCCCCATCCAACACTTGGAAAACACATCTCTGCTTGGATTAGAGTCGGTGAGCTGCAGAAATGCACAAATGTGTGAAATGGTTGAGTGAGAGACAGATATAGCCGCTCCGCTTAGATGCTGGTTTGATTTGGCAGGGGCAGGTGACACTGGAATGCCAATAGACAACTAAAACATGGGTGGTTAACTATGTGTTGAGAAGCAAAATGATGCAGCACATCTGAAATACTCCTATTATTCTGAATATATACCGCAATATAGATTGAAATGCACAACAGCTAGCATGGTGCCTCCAACTGTATATTTTTCTCATACAGTATTTGTAGAAGTCAGAAGTTTACAAGCACCTTTGCCAAATTCATTGAAACTCAGTTTTTCACAATTCCTGACATTTAATTATAGAAAACATTCCCTGTCACTACTTTATTTTAAGAATGTAAAATGTCAGAATAATAGTAGAGAGAATTATTTATTTCAGCTTTAATTTCTTTCATCACATTTCCAGTGGGTCAGAAGGGTACTAACATTCACTTTGTCAGTATTTGGTATCATTGCCTTTAAATTGTTTAACTTGGGTCAAATGTTTTGGGGATCCTTCCACAAGCGTCTCACAATAAGTTGCTGTAATTTTGTCCCATTCCTCCAGACAGTACTGGTGTAACGGAGTCAGGTTTGAAGTCCTCCTTGCTCACACACTTTTTCACTTCTGCCCACAAATGTTCTATCGGATTGAGGTCAGGACTTTGTGATGACCACTCCAAAACCTTGACTTTGTTGTCCTAAATGCATTTTGCCACAACTTTGGAGGTATGCTTGGGGTCATTGTCCATTTGAAAGACCCATTTGCGACCGAGCTTTATCCTGTCTGATGTCTTGAGATGTTGCTTCAATATATCCACATCATTTTCCTTCCACACGGGCTAACTTCTGACACACAGACAGAATGTTCCGGGTTTAATACAAATCAAACTCTGCGAACTGCATTCACTGTGTCATGCTATTCATTTATTACAGAAAACAATGTTTACAAAATTCACTTATTCCCAGAGGGTTTAAAAAGCACAAATGTGAATCTCATATTTTTGTTTAAGCATTTATGTTGTTCTTTATAAAATTTCTTGTTTGAACTGTAGTGTCTAAAATGTCCTTAAGTGGGGGGACAATTGTTCTAGGCAGACGAATGCCTGGTTACATTACTGATGTGTTTCCTATGAGTGGAATTTAATGTAAACTGTGCTTTATGGATAGCTATGTAAATGTTGTCCCTTTCTCGTACCGTATTTTGTGTAATAGCTACCGAGTTTACTACCTTTTACATGGACTTCGTATCGCAAATGGCGACTAACCGGCATATCATTCAAGCTGAAAGGGCATGTCTACAAAACTGCAGTGTGGGCAGTCTTACCTGGCAACTCAGAGTATTTAAGGCATCTTCAGGTTTTCGACAACCGATGTTTGCATTCGATCACATACATTGGATGGCAGCAGAGGGTGAGCAATGACTAAGTCACAAGGCAGGTTTTTGGTACTGAGGATCAAGGTAGTTCGCTCTCACGAGCTGTCAAGGTGCACAGATTTAGATGGTTTTGGTCACATACTTCAATCCCTGTTTACCACCCCACAAGCTCTACAATCAGCTGACAGCTGATTGGCGTAAGGTTCTTGGTGGTCAATGTGTTGGCTGTGTTTGTCTTCTGGGTTAGTTACCACGGGATGCACCTAATAGATGGTTGGAGACTTTAACAAAATGGCATGAAACCGGACTCTGTGGCATGTATGTTGTCGTCGTTTGGCTGAGGTACTTCTGAGGTAAAGATTACTATACTGCTCGGGCAGTAAAAGCTGCAAGTAAGCTGTCCAGCTGATGCTGCTTTGCATTCATACAGTACCCAGCAGTTGGGTTGAATGTTGTTCACAAGGTGCTGCTACCTTGCCTTTTGAATGATTGGACATGGACTTCTAGGGACTAGGTAGTGTAGGTCCCCACCCCTTTCCCTTTTTTTTTTCTTTTTTCTTTCAAGTTACTGTCACAATAAATACCATGGTTGTATGGCAGTGAAGCATCAGAATGTACTGATGTATTGCTGTCTTGATGATGATGATGATGATGATGATGATGATCTTTACATGGTCATAATTCTAAAGTTTGTTTATAACTTTCCACAGACAAGGTTAGTAAGCCCAGTATGTCTTGCTGAATTAAACATGTAGTGAGGTCATCTGGCAGCTTTGTATCATGCTACGGTCTAAAATGTTTATTTTTGTATAACGCATACGGTTTAATATATTATTTAAAACATAATAGTATCCAGTATACTGTTCAATGTGTAGTAAACTTCTAGTATTCCATCCCAAGCATAGCTTTTTAAGTCAAGTGCTGCTCTTAGTAGGGAACCGTACTTGTCACATTGCCAGAGAGCACGAGGATGTGCTACATGGACATGGTAGTGCAGCAAATGGTGAACTAATAGGATACACTACTATACAATAATAAATTAAGAGACGAGTAATGCCACTTGTTGTTTTGCAGTCATGTCAGTGCAGCTGCCAGCCAGATACAGACCTGGTTCTGCGGGATTGTGAACGATAGAGCGACCTCAAGTGAATATGTAAGCTTAATAATACTGTATATTGGTAAAGCATATTTATTTAAATCCCAGCGAACACACACACACACACACACACACACACACACACACACACACAAAACCCTGCATTAAAACCAATAAACATGTATGATCTTGCAGATCTGTGTGTTCTAATTTGCAGTGGGAGCTTTTATGCCTCCTATTGTACTATTCAGCATTTGATTGGTAAAAATTTCTGCTCTCGCATAGAGAATTTCATAGCGGAATTATCTCACTTACTCGAACAGTTTTCGATTTCTGCTTCGGGATAAAGTGGCACATAACTGCTGGTCAGTTTCCCAAAGCCAAATCCACACCTTAACGATAATTGAAACATAAAAAAATATTACTCTTGATTAGTGGTTGCAGATAATAAGAAAAAATGCCATAAATGATTGTACATTTACAAAAAAATAAACTTTTCTTAAACGTAATTTGTGAATTAAATATTTTTTATATGGTTAAATGTTGCTGTTCCTATAAAGTGCATGCAGAACACATGATTGTTTGACGGATATAAAGTCCAGATTCACTTTATGCTGCTTTAAAAATATCAAGGAAAAACAAAGGGGGCACATGGTATCCACTAATATAATAATTATTATATAAATAACCACAGTCCTTTTAGATTGCATGTGATTTCATACATTTAAAATTGTTGGGAATATTAATAAAGCAACAACACTGAAAAAGAGAAACTTTCACTGCTGTGTTCTGGATAACTTGATAAACCCTTTAAAACTGAACACAAAATTAGGAAGAGATCCTTCTCATTTTAATTTACAGACCCAAAATCTAATAGGATTAAATCAAATCTACAGTATAATCATTCCGGGGAGACAACTGAAGAACAATTACAAATTTCACTTTTACCTGCTTTATTTTTCCTGGTATCAGTCCATGTTTTATTATTGCCACAGAGGACTCGAATATACTTTAAATTTGAATAGATTGTGTTTTTCTGGGTCAGTTTTATCATTCAGGTCCAGTTTAAACTAAAAAGCGCAAATTTGAGCGTTTCACCACGAGGATGCCAGATTACCCATTCCCTCTGGACACTATTGTCCCCAGTTTTGGACATTTTGTTCATTATTATTTTAAATCAGCTTGACACCCCGTCCACTGTGTCTGTCTCTTGCTCACCCCGCCACACAGGTCTCATGTGTCATATGTCAACATATAACATTTATTTGTCTGTACTTTTTATTATTTTAATAATAATTTTTATTTATTATTGTTTAAAGGGATAGATCACCCAAAAATTAAAATTCTCTCATCATTTATGAGAGTGCCATCCCAGATGTGTTTGACTTTCATCTGCAGAACAAAAATGAAGATTTTTAGAAGAATATTTCAACTCTGTAGAGATGATACAATGTAAGTGAATGGGTGCCAAAGTTTTGAAGCTTCAAAATCCTCATAAGGGCAATATAATAGTCCTTCAGATGGCTCCAGTGGTTAAATCAATGTCTTCTGAAGCAATCTGATGTGTGTGAGGAAACGGATCAATATTTAAGTCTGTTTGTATTCTATAAAATCTCCTCCTTGCTCAGTCAATCTCCACTTCAGTTTCACTTTGACATTTAAAAATTTTTATTGATTCCAAACTTCAATTAACACAAACAACACATGAAAACACGGAATCAACTTTTATCAATATATGACCCTCCTGTCACCCAACATGCATCCCAGTGGTGAGACATTAAATGACAAAAGACCCATATAAACGGTTCAAAGAAAATACTCAATGACATAAAATTAACCAACCAAAAAAGAAAAAGGATTCCACATATTAATTGCATAAATTCCAACCCAATTGTCCTTTTCCACTGCACTTCCCTCTCAACCCTCCAGGAAGGCCAAATAAGTGCCCCACTTCCTGCCATAAGCACCCAAACTGCCCAGCCGTCTATTTGACAACCGATCAAAAGCCGCCCCTCTGCCCAACTTTCACCTGCCTGCCGATAATCCTGCAGGTAACCCAGTTTTGTATATATTTATTTATTCATTTAATATATTAATACCCACCCCATCACCCAAAAAACAAAGTCTGGGGCAGAATAAATTCTGAGTGCCCAAGACCTCACAGATAAAACTGATCCCCTGACCAAAACTCTTGAATCTTAGTTCAGAACCAAAAAACTTGAGCCATGTCCCCGTCCTCCAACTGGCATCACCAGCAAGTTGGTGAGTCTTTAAAGCCTAGCCTATGCAATCTAGAGGAATCCAATAAAAGCGACGTAGAATCTTAAATTGAATGAGGCGCACCCTTGCATCCCTAGACATAGACTTGACATTTTTTATTAAAACCTACCCCATTCTCTATCCTCCAGTACTAAATTCAAGTCTCTCTCCCATAACTTAAGAGATGTTAAAACCCCATCTCCCTAGACTCCGAATTAGCCAGGAATAGTACGCTGAAGCTTCATGACCTTTTCTAAAACCAGCAAGTACCATTTCAAGAGTGTCTGGCGCTTTAGGGTGCTGCATACTACACCCAAAGGTAGTGCAAAGTAGATGGCACAGCTGTAAGTACCTGAAGAATTGAGATCTGGGAATCTCAAACTGCTATATAATATTTCAAAGGATCTCAATGCTTCATACAGGTCACCCAGCATAGTAACATCCCTCCCAATCCATTCGGTCCAACAGAAAGGGGACTTGTTAATGCACAATTTAGGGTTTAACCAAATACTTGCGGCAAGGTTCAGATAAATGTCCGAACTGAACACGAGAAACTTATGTCCACACTAAATGCCTGTGTGAGATAATGGGATGTGTCTTTACTTCTCTGGGCAGCTTGATAGAAAGACTTCACAATAACAAGATGGGGCAAGGTCCTCCCATTCAATAAAGAGCCGGGGAGGAGCTCTCAGGTGGTAGCGACCAATGCGCCAAGTGTCTGATTTAGCAATACTATCAAATTGTTAAAAATAAAAGCGGGGATCTTCAATGGGGAGAGACTGAAGTAGGTAATTTGAATTTTGGAATTCAATTCCTTTATCATCTTAATCATATCACACTCTACTTGGCAGAGAGGAGAATTAGTGATCAAAATTGCTTAAATATTGATCTGTTTCTCACCCACACCTATCCTATCATGTCTGAACACATCCACTGGAGTCAAAAGGATTACTTTTATGCTCCCTTTATGTGGATTTTGGAGCTTAAAATTTACAGTATTATTAATTTTGGCTAAATATATTAGAGCTGAAATATATATATCTATATCTATCTTAATTTGTGTTCTGTAGAAGAAGGAAAGTAATACACATCTGGGACGTGAGAATTTTAATTTTTGGGTGAACCTTTCCTTTAATGTTTATCCCAGTGCAATGTCTTCCCCCATAGACCTTTATTATACAAGTGCATTACTGTAAATACATTACTAGATTGTTTTGACTAACTGAGGAACAAGTGGAAATATACATGGTTACACATGGAGCTTAAGTTGTCTTGCTAAATTAGGTTGATTCCTTTAATACTGAGAAGGTCATTTATCAGCATCTCAACAGTTTTGTGGGAATGTTGGGAATTTCATGCTAAGCATTGCAAATGCATATGCAAAGTTGAAACTTTTCAATGTCACTTTACAGTAATCCCAACAAAAAGCACAAAAGCTTCCTTTATCAATCATTTCAGATGTGTTTTGTCAGCGTTATTTCAAGGGTTGTCATTTAAATGTAAGTGCATGAGCATGTTGATTTGATGGCATAAGTTCTGATCTCTCTCTCTCTCTCTCTCTCTCTCTCTCTCACACGGTGTGTTGTCCTGTTGGATCGTCCATCTGTCCCTTTCAACCCTTCTATTCATCAGATGAGGAGGTAAGCCAGCGTTCACATATGCTTCTGTTCTTTAAAAGAATTGTTCACCCAAAATAAAAATTCTATTATTTAAATTGTTTGTTCCAAACCCGTATGACTTTCTTCTGTTGAACACTATCAGATGAAAAATTGTAGCATGAACATTCTACTAAATTTCTCCTTTAAGTGAATGGGGACTGAAGCCACCATACTCCGAAAAGGACAAAAAAGTGTCATTCAAGTAGTCACACGAATATGAAAATGATGATTTTGGGGTGAACTTTACCTGTACATTCTGTGGAATGTGTTTATTGATGTTGAGGACCATAGTGTTTGGAGAGTTGAACGTAACTCGTCTATCCCAGTAACGGACAGATAGGCCAGTTCAGAATGAAATGCTAGTATACTACTCTACTGCACAGAACATGTTGTTAACCGCTTACTATTTGTTAACTAATAGTATGTCAAACAGTATGCAGAATGCAGTAATAAACATTTTAAACTAGCTACTTTGTCACATGAACACGCTACTGTACATTTACATTTAATGCAGAATATTTTGCCATTCTTAAAAAAATGTATGTTGGCAGTATGATCAAATAATGAATCAAGACAAGTTTTGGCAAATATAGTAGATCATCCCGGAATTCCATGCAGATCATTTTCATACCATGTACAGTATACATGCAGACTGCACACATGGGACGAGTGGAATGGTAGAATGCCATTCCGAACCATTTGGTTAAGCTGTGAAATTTGGTCATTCTTCTGGTTTGAGAGATGTCGTCTTGCTGTGAACGCACCCTCTGCAGTTTCTCATTCCTGCTGTTGGGTTTGTCTTTGCTTTCACTGAACCCAGGTTTTCTTGTTTAAAAAAAAAATGCCTTTGGAATGCTTTTTCATGAACGCCCATATTTTTATTAACCGTTTTAATGCACATTCCTGGTCTTCTTAATCGGTTATTAAAACTTGCTCCGCCTCAAACCTTATTGAAATTTATGTGCTTTTCATCTGACATCACAAAGATCTCGATCCTTGATGGATAAAATCTGTTTTATTTATTTTTTTCTTGTTGAATATTCTTTTCCACTCTGAAATAAATCAGATTCCAGAAGTCAAATTGATTGCAATACTTTTTCATGTTGACTTGAACACAATTTCTGGTCATATTATGGGATGTTCAGTGCTGTACTGCTGTTGTAAGCAATAAAGGATGATAATGAATGAGACATCACATCTTCATGTCTTCCTCTCGTCATCAGTGTAGTTGTGATGTTTATTTAGCTCACATTCCATGCCAGGAGATCACAATATGTCCTGCGGCAGAAGATGTTTGATGAGAGGAAGTGTTATTGTTCAGAGGTTGTCCTTTCATAGGATCAACCGCTTCAGATTTTCTTTTTAATCCCCAAGGAGAAATCAATATCTACACAAATGAGTCAGTTGTTCACATTTAGTGAGTAGAGCGCTAAGAAATGAACATGGAAATGATGAGGGTTTATAAAAATATCTGACCGATGACTGCAGACTTTTAAAATCAGTTTGAGAAACATCAAAGACAGAAATTCTGAAAGTGCAGTTTGTTGCATGAAATTTCCCTTTTTAGATGCTTGAATGCTAATCTATTGAAATGTCATGCATATACATATCAAATATAATTTTGGTCTGTTTTAAATCTATTCCACTCAGTCACATAAGTCAATGTCTAAAGTGTGAAAATTGAATTCTGAATGAATGGATCTTTTGTCTGTTTTTGTTTTAACCGTCCTATATTGTTCAGTCATTTGACCGAAATCCCTTTTCTGGTTTAATAAAAATGGGTTTCTTTTATCGGAGCAGTACAAGACTTGATGACTTTGCCATCTGAACACACAAAAGAATGTGGATTTTGATTTGATAAATCTTTGCCATAAAAATAAAGTGATCGCTTTACTGTTCATGTCAAAGCTGACCGACCATAGAAAATGAAGGGGAAAGCCTAAAAATAGAAAAAAAATTTTTAAATTTCTCAAATACAATAGATACACAGCGCAAAACAAACAGATGCCGAAATGAGAGACCCCATAAAACACGAAGAGTACAAAGCATATACCCTCTCTCACACACACACACACACACACACACACACACACACACACACACACACACACACACACACACTTACACTTACAATTAACTGTGACTCTATAATACCAAGCAATATTTAAAATTTTGTCAAATGAAATCTATAGATGAGCCACAATGCAGAACACACACACACACACACACACAGAACAAAGACTGACTTCTGTTTTCATTTTTACAGTCCGTTGTTGTTCATTTCTTGACATTTATTCTTAATTTACTTTGAGTTAGAATCATAATTTTGTCACTGTTCATTTCAATTTCTTCTCTCAGGTTCAGGTTTAACTGTAAGACTAATGTAACAATATTGCAAAAACAGACACTTAAAAACAGTTAAAAAAAAACAAAAACAAATGCTAAACATTGACAAATAGTAGTTTGGTATGTTTGGCATGTTTTGCCAAACTCAGTTCAACAATTTTGTCTCAAACAACTCAAACATCACCCCATGTTTTGTGAAGATGTAAGCATTCAACTTACTTTTAGTTGCTGTCCGACGAGAAACACGTATCTCCACTTTTGGCAATTTTGACTTTAAAACCGACGGAATGTGCCGTCAGTCTATCTGTTTGAGAAGTGTCCATCAAAATTGCATATGTCCAGCCCTTATGTTTTGAAGAGCGTCAACTACCTCAGCTGTCTGGCTGTCACTTTAAGCCAGAGTCTGTCTGCTCCTTAATAGCAGGGCTCCCTTGTAAAAGAGAGTTGAATATCTCAATGGGACATCACCTGGTAAAATAAAGGATGAATAAAATAAAAATAATAACACCACCACCAAGGTAAAAATATCTCATCTTGTTCTTTATAAAACCGTCATATACGGTCATAAAACTGTCCACTCAACAACCAGACTAGAAACCCAGTCATAAAATGGATTTCAATCTAAAATAGTATGTGATAGCTCAGATTATATCCAAAAATGAATTTCTAATAATAAACCTACCAACTGAGTTATGGGATCACGACCAATCAGACTCGAGTTTGTAACTGAACATGCACCATTGGAACCCATGATAAGAAAACTGTGTTTGTCCACGTTCACAAAAAAGTCAAATTAATTGACAGTTGAAGTGCATCATACAAGTACTCTTCAGTACACTTCCTTTTCTACTTGCACTTCAAAATGACTAGTGTAGAAGTGTGCGGTTTGGGACGCACCTACTGTTTCAAATCACAACCACCATGAACCACTATAACCCACTGATGACAAACCACTCAACAATAGCATGCTATTTGTAGCATCCGCAATTTAGTATGTAGTCTGTATTCTATAGCAGAATTTCTTTTTCCTTGCGGTTAAGTCTTTCAGTGGACTTTAGGGTGTGGTGACACTTCAGTCATGCCTTCTGAAGCAATAAAGTGAGAAAAAGGGCACAAATGACATGACTGCACTGAAGGTGGTGATGTCAGAGCGATTCAATTTTAGTTAGATTTGCAGATGGTTTCTAACCGCAGATATTTGCCCTCTTGAAGTCTTTGTGCATTTTATCCATGCAGTGGAAGAACTGTGCTTCATGGCTGGACTTTATTGGACTTTTTACTGGGGTGTGTTGCCTTGCTTACGAGGGTTTCTGGGTGTTTCTTCAACTATGGGCAACTATTTAATCTTAACCTCTTTGACTCAAGTTGAATCGAAAGCTTTCAGAATCTGCTTTATTGCCAGGTATGTTTACACATACAAGGAATTTGTCTTGGTGGCAGGAGCTTCCAGTGTACAACAATACAAAACGGCAACAAGACATGGACAATAAAAAAAGGTGTGTGTGTGTGTGTGTGTGTGTGTGTGTGTGTGTGTGTGTGTGTGTGTGTGTGTGTGTGTGTGTGTGTGTGTGTGTGTGTGTGTGTGTGTGTGTGTGTGTGTGTGTGTGTGTGTGTGTGTGTGTGTGTGTGTGTGTGTGTGTGTGTGTGTGTGTGTGTGTGTGTGTGTGTGTGTGTGTGTGTTTATCACTTTGTGGGGACCAAATGTCCCCATAAGGATAGTAAAACCCGAAATTTTTGACCTTGTGGGGACATTTTGTCGGTCCCCATGAGGAAAACAGCTTATAAATCATACTAAATTATGTTTTTTGAAAATGTAAAAATGCAGAAAGTTTTCTGTGAGGTTTAGGGGTGGGGATAGAATATAATGGTTTTTATACTGTACAAACTTTATGTCTATGGAAAGTCCCCATAAAACATGGAAACACAAGTGTGTGTGTGTGTGTATAATACACAATATGACTGTATATATACACATACATGCATTCATACGTACACAAACGTAGTGCAAACTTGAATCCAAATCTGTTATATACAGGGCAAGGGAATGTAATTGCAGAAGAGGTAAGATATGTTGGATAAATACACTCACCTAAAGGATTATTAGGAACACCATACTAATACTGTGTTTGACCCCTTTTCGCCTTCAGAACTGCCTTAATTCTACGTGGCATTGATTCAACAAGGTGCTGAAAGCATTCTTTAGAAATGTTGGCCCATATTGATAGGATAGCATCTTGCAGTTGATGGAGATTTGTGGGATGCACATCCAGGGCACGAAGCTCCCGTTCCACCACATCCCAAAGATGCTCTATTGGGTTGAGATCTGGTGACTGTGGGGGCCATTTTAGTACAGTGAACTCATTGTCATGTTCAAGAAACCAATTTGAAATGATTCGAGCTTTGTGACATGGTGCATTATCCTGCTGGAAGTAGCCATCAGAGGATGGGTACATGGTGGCCATAAAGGGATGGACATGGTCAGAAACAATGCTCAGGTAGGCCGTGGCATTTAAGCGATGCCCAATTGGCACTAAGGGGCCTAAAGTGTGCCAAGAAAACATCCCCCACACCATTACACCACCATCACCAGCCTGCACAGTGGTAACAAGGCATGATGGATCCATGTTCTCATTCTGTTTACGCCAAATTCTGACTCTACCATCTGAATGTCTCAAAAGAAATCGAGACTCATCAGACCAGGCAACATTTTTCCAGTCTTCAACTGTCCAATTTTGGTGAGCTCTTGCAAATTGTAGCCTCTTTTTCCTATTTGTAGTGGAGATGAGTGGTACCCGGTGGGGTCTTCTGCTGTTGTAGCCCATCCGCCTCAAGGTTGTCGCGTGTTGTGGCTTCACAAATGCTTTGCTGCATACCTCGGTTGTAATGAGTGGTTATTTCAGGCAAAGTTGCTCTTCTATCAGCTTGAATCAGTCGGCCCATTCTCCTCTGACCTCTAGCATCAACAAGGCATTTTCAGCCCACAGGACTGCCGCATACTGGATGTTTTTCCTTTTCACACCATTCTTTGTAAACCCTAGAAATGGTTGTGCGTGAAAATCCCAGTAACTGAGCAGATTGTGAAATACTCAGACCGGCCCGTCTGGCACCAACAACCATGCCGCGCTCAAAATAGCTTAAATCACCTTTCTTTCCCATTCTGACATTCAGTTTGGAGTTCAGGAGATTGTCTTGACCAGGACCACTCCCCTAAATGCATTGAAGCAACTGCCATGTGATTGGTTGATTAGATAATTGCATTTATGAGAAATTGAACAGGTGTTCCTAATAATCCTTTAGGTGAAAAAAGATTAGACTGTGAATTGCAGATAATTATTGCTCAATGGGGCTCATGAGATAGATAGACTGAGGGGAAAAAAAAAACTGTTCCTGTGCCTGACGGTTCTGGTGCTCAGAGCTCTGAAGTGCTGGACCAGATCAGCAGAGCAGAGTCCACTTCAGAAGGCAACAGTTCAAAAAGGTAGTGGGCAGGGTGAGTGGTGTCCAGAGTGATGTTTCCAGCCCTTTTCCTCACTCTGGAAGAGTATAGTTCTTGATCGATGGGCAGGGGGCAACCAATAATCCTCTCAGCAGTCCGAACTGTCCTCTGTAGTCTTACGATGTCTGATTTCATAGCTGCACCAAACCAGAAAGTTATTGAAGTGCAGAGGACGGACTCAATGGCTGCTGAGTAGAACTGGATCAGCAGCGCCTAATGCAGGTTGAACTTCCTCAACTGGCAAAGGAAGTGCAACCTCTGCTGGGCCTTTTTCACAGTGGAGTCAATGTGGGTCTCCCACTTAAGACCTTAAGTGGTCCTGTGAGATGGTAGTGTCCAGGAACCTGAATGACTCCGTTTTGAGGGTGTTCAGCTCCAGGTTGTCTTGACCGCACCAGACAGACAGCTGTTTAACCTCTTTTCTGTATGCAGACTCCTCATCTCAAATGAGGCCAATGACGGTGTCATCTGAAATCTTCTGGAGCTTGAAAGAGGGGTCCTTTGCAATGGAGTCATTGGTATAGAGGGAGAAGAGTAATGGGGAGAGCACACATCCTTGCGGGGGCATCAGTGTTGATTTGTGTTGCGTGGAAGTGAGTTGAGACAGGGAAAAAAGCTGCTGCCTGTCCATCAGAAAGCTGGTAATCCACTGACAGATAGACTTGGGAACGGAGAACTGGTGTAGTTTAGAGGGTGAGAACAGCCCATTTGATGGCCAGAGCACCGCCCCCTGTCTGAGGCATTGTCCCCTTGTCACAGTGACCTCAGAACAGCCCTTAGATGCTGCACATACCCCTGCCAATCATGACTGTGTATGATGTCGTCCAGATAGACAGTGGTGTAAGATGAGTGCGGTCTGAGAACTCTGTCCATAAGGCACTGAATCGTAGCTGGGGCCCTGCACATATCGAACGGAAGTGTCACAAATTGGTGTAAGCCAGATGGTGCGGAGAAGGCTGTTTTTTCACGTGACATTGGCGTTAAGGGGATCTGCCAAGAATACTTTATCAAATTCAACATCGAATAAAAGTGAGCTGTGCCCAACTGATCGAGCAGTTCATCAATACGGGGCATTATGTATGTGTCAAATTTAGACAACATTGACTTTTCTGTAATCCACACCGAACCGAGCAATCAATTTCTTTTTTTTTTTTTTGCCAATCAGTCAATAGGAACCAATCAGAGATTGCTTGCATTGTAGAGCATTTAAAGAACTGCTCAAGTCTACAGTGTTTTAAAGAAATCTGCTCTGACTAATAGGATTCTTTGACATGCACGAGTCTGTCTCCGCACAGGCAGATTCAACTTCCGGTTCCAGCTGGACCAGATCAGCAGAGCAGAGTCCAGCCTCCCAGCGTCAGTCCTGGCGCGGCCTCGGCCCTGCGGTCTGGCATGAGTCCTGAGATGCCTTCGTTACAGGAGCATTCTGAATAAAAATGGCACAGGCCGGTTCTCAGGGTTCTGTGAGATCCCTAGAGATATCCAGCAGGTCACTGGCCATCAGTTCGGAGCAGAGCCCCGGCATTTGTTTTGGGTTGATGTGGGATGGTAGTGTTGGGTTTTGGATGTGT
This sequence comes from Xyrauchen texanus, assembly GCF_025860055.1. NCBI lineage: Eukaryota > Metazoa > Chordata > Actinopteri > Cypriniformes > Catostomidae > Xyrauchen > Xyrauchen texanus. The sequence continues at coordinate 1,813,589 of NC_068313.1, read as the reverse complement.
GGTTCAAAAGTGTTAAATAAGGAACAATTGAGTTGCAATCCATTAATTTCAGAAATGTGTTGTATGTTGTTTGGATGTGTTCAGAATGGAAATAGGAGTAGCATGGTATTAGTTGGCACACTACCATACTACTCAAACCATTTCTGCTGCATATAGACATGGCAAAAATAGTAAGAATACTATGGTAGTATTATATTCTGAACATACACTCACCTAAAGGATTATTAGGAACACCTGTTCAATTTCTCATTAATGCAATTATCGAATCAACCAATCACATGGCAGTTGCTTCAATGCATTTAGGGGAGTGGTCCTGGTCAAGACAATCTCCTGAACTCCAAACTGAATGTCAGAATGGGAAAGAAAGGTGATTTAAGCAATTTTGAGCGTGGCATTGTTGTTGGTGCCAGACGGGCCGGTCTGAGTATTTCACAATCTGCTCAGTTACTGGGATTTTCACACACAACAATTTCTAGGGTTTACAAAGAATGGTGTGAAAAGGGAAAAACATCCAGTATGCGGCAGTCCTGTGGGCGAAAATGCCTTGTTGATGCTAGAGGTCAGAGGAGAATGGGCCGACTGATTCAAGCTGATAGAAGAGCAACTTTGACTGAAATAACCACTCGTTACAACCGAGGTATGCAGCAAAGCATTTGTGAAGCCACAACATGCACAACCTTGAGGCGGATGGGCTACAACAGCAGAAGACCCCACCGGGTACCACTCATCTCCACTACAAATAGGAAAAAGAGGCTACAATTTGCAAGAGCTCACCAAAATTGGACAGTTGAAGACTGGAAAAATGTTGCCTGGTCTGATGAGTCTCGTTTTCTGTTGAGACATTCAGATGGTAGAGTCAGAATTTGGCGTAAACAGAATGAGAACATGGATCCATCATGCCTTGTTACCACTGTGCAGGCTGGTGGTGGTGGTGGTGTAATGGTGTGGGGGATGTTTTCTTGGCACACTTTAGGCCCCTTAGTGCCAATTGGGCATCGTTTAAATGCCACGGCCTACCTGAGCATTGTTTCTGACCATGTCCATCCCTTTATGGCCACCATGTACCCATCCTCTGATGGCTACTTCCAGCAGGATAATGCACCATGTCACAAAGCTCGAATCATTTCAAATTGGTTTCTTGAACATGACAATGAGTTCACTGTACTAAAATGGCCCCCACAGTCACCAGATCTCAACCCAATAGAGCATCTTTGGGATGTGGTGGAACGGGAGCTTCGTGCCCTGGATGTGCATCCCACAAATCTCCATCAACTGCAAGATGCTATCCTATCAATATGGGCCAACATTTCTAAAGAATGCTTTCAGCACCTTGTTGAATCAATGCCACGTAGAATTAAGGCAGTTCTGAAGGCGAAAGGGGGTCAAACACAGTATTAGTATGGTGTTCCTAATAATCCTTTAGGTGAGTGTATATCAATATCTTCATTATCTGAATGTCATCTGGACTGAGGGCTTTTGTGTTCAATTGTTTTGGTGTGGTGTTCATGTGAGGTGACAGACTGTTGAGCTCAAACACACTGCAGCTGCACTCTAATCTATTCCAGATGTGCCCGGCAGCCCATGCAGCAGACAGGAAGCAGTAAACAAGCGGAGTGCTGCAGAGACCGCAGAGTTTGATCACTGCAGCTTTACACGTGTGTTTGAACAGGATATAACAGGATACACCTGAAAGCACAGAAAGACACACTCTGTATTATTACAATAAACTAGTGCAGGTTAAGCGATAAACCATAAGAGGAGCGTTACAGTGATTTTACAATCATTAAGGGGCGTTCATGTGAAGTGGTAAGATCATTGTAGTGTTTGGTATCTCATCAGTTATTGCTTTTATAAACGACAGTAATATGATAAACAGAAAACATAAATGTGCTAGAAATAGTTACTTTTGATAATAATTATAATATTAAGCATTTTCTTTAATGTGATGACTGTTTGTCAGTACTAGGGTGTTCTGAGGGGTTGCTATGGTGTTTTGTGTGGTTGCCAGGACATTGCTAGGGTGTTCTGGGTGGTTGCTAGGCTTTTCTGCATGGTTTCCAGGATGTTGCTCGGCTTTTCTTCATGGTTTCCAGGATGTTGCTAGAGTGCTCTGTCTGGTTGCTAGGGTCTTCTGGCTGATTTCTAGGATGTTGCTAGGGTGTTCTGTATGGTTTTTAGGATGTTGCTAGGGTGTTCTGTATGGTTTTTAGGATGTTGCTAGGGTTCTTTTTCTGGTTGCTAGGGTGTTCTGCATGGTTTCTAGGATGTTGATAGGGTGTTCTGGGGGTTGCAAGGGTGTTCTGCATTGTTTTTAGGACATTATTAGGGTATGTTAAGTGGTTGCTAGGACTTTGCTAGAGTGTTGTAGGTGGTTGCTAGGATGTTGCTTGTGTGTTTTGGGTGGCTTCTAGGGGTTTTTATTAATGTTAACAAAGGTTTTATGGGTTGCTGCTGGATGTTGCATGGGTGTTTCTTGGGTTTTTAGGGCGTTACCAGGGTGTTATGGATGGTTTTTAGGATGCTATTAGGGTGTTCTGGGTGGTTGCTAGGATGTTGCTAGGGTGATCTGGGAAGTTATGATGTTGCTAGGGTGTTCTGTGAGGTTTCTAGGATGTTGTTAGGGTGTTCTGGGTGATTGCTAGGAAATTTTTTTGGGGGTTCTGGCTTAAGTTTAATACTTGGTACATCCTTAAGTGGTTTGTTTAGATTAGTTTGAGAAGCCGTAATGGATTAAGTTTGCATTAGCAAACACTAGTATTTAACAATTCTTCTGCCATGCAATACACTTCAGTAGCCTAACCGTAGACTTGGTGCATTGATATAGTAGAATTCATGTGCAGCCGCAGGTATGCATATAGTGACTATTTTACTACAACAGCGAACATTTCTCACACAAACAGAATTCAAAGTCAAAATTATACATTTTATGAGTGAAGTTTTGGTTCCAACAGTACTACAATATATAAAACAAGAGGCTATGAAGCATTTCAGTCAAATGTCAGTAATGATAATATATGGTTTGTTCATATCATGTGACCTGAGAGGCTACATTGACCTGTGTGTGGAATGTAGAGCCACACTGCTACAAAATGAAGCGTTTAATGAAGTCGCTTTAAAGTGGACATTCAGATATTGTAATGTGATTTAATTTCTTCTCAGTGGATCACATTACATTTGTTGTATAAAGTATCAAACTTAAAGCTACACTATGTAACTTTGTTAAAAATAACTAAATGTTATTAATGAGAGTGCAACAAAAATACATCTTCCAAACCATGTGTACCCAAATACACTTGGATAAACCTATAATAATATATTTTAGAGCTGTCGGGGCGGAGTTTGCGGGAAATTGCATACATGTGTCATTTGCCCGTGCGTGTCACGTCACAAAGTGACATCGCTTTGTACAGGCCCCGCCCACTGTTGACGGACACTGCCGACAGACATGTTTGTTTGTGTGTGTTTCGTTATAGCGCATAGCGAAGAGTGTGTGTGTGTGTGTGTGTGTGTGTGTGTGATCAGTCATTGCAAAACCGCTGAAAAAACTCTACAACAAATAATAACAATTATCAGATAACCATTCGGAAACTTCCTGGTTCATTCTCAAAGTTGTCTCTCCCTCATCAGTGTCTGACTCCGGTTCACATATACAAAACAACTCTCTTCACTGTCAGTCATATTGCTTGTGATCATAGGCGGAAATCGCGGGGGGGTCAGGACCCCCCCATCTGAGGGTTGTCCCCCCTAAAATATCATTAAAATATGTGTATTGTAAATAATATAATGATATATTCTTAAAATAATTGTTTAAGAAATAAAATAATACAAATGCAAACTGGGCAACAACAAAAATCCCTTGGTGTCCCCTTCAAAAATTGCTCTTGAGAATTGTTATGTTTATTGTCCCCCCAACATTTTGATGAAATTTTCGCCCCTGCTTATGATGTCTAGTTATCCAAAGCGGAGATGTCAAAACTCCACCCTATTCTGGATATGGGGAGCAGCAGCTCATTTGCATTTAAAGACACACACACAAAAATAGCTTGTGTTTATTCCCACCCAAAAATGGGCATTTTCAACATGGTATAGTAAATGATCTGTAAAGTATTTTGAGCTGAAGCTTCACAGACACATTCTGGGGACACCAAAGATAAAAATGACACCTTGTGAAAAGGGGCATAATAGGTGCCCTTTAACGAATGTTGCCTAACTTTTTTAACTTTTGCAATTATTTCAAAACAACAGCATAAGATGTGGCACTTATCTGCTCAGATGGCATGTTTTCGGATATCTGTATCTTCCTATCTTTTGTTATTTATTTGTCCATTCGCTCTGATAAGATGTTCTGTATCCATGTGTACACGGTGCCTTAAACCACATTCATCCACACATAGGAGCAGAGCCGAAGAACAACTTGCATCATTTCCAAAACAATGTTCTTCTGCAAGACACATGCGGTTTTATTTTTCAAAGGGCCAAAAGTTACACACGGTAGCTTTTAGTAAAAGTAAAGTTACCTTCATGGAAATTGACTCTAGTAAAAGTAGCTCATGAGAAAAATACAATACGTATTAAAGTAACTGATTTAAAATGTATTTAAGGATCAAAAGTACACAAAGTGCATAAATTATGAAAAGCTAATTATGACTATGGCAACTTATTTGATTGGCAGTATAGTGCTGGAGTTTATATTAGGAGAAATTAACTCAAGAACTACGTTATAACCAGATGAGTAGTACATTTTCTCACTAACTTATTGCTCAAAGTAAACAACATGAATTAAAGGGATGGCTCACCCAAAAATGAATTTAACAAAATGCGTTACAAATGACATTTTACAGCATGTAATCTGTAATCTGTAGTGGAATACATTTCAAAAGTAACCCTCACAACCCTACAGATATGATCATTCTGATGTGACTTGAATGCACCAATAAAGTAATAGTTCACCCAAAAATGAAAATTCATGATATTCCAGATGTGTTTGACTTTCTTTCTTCTGCAGAACACAAAATGAAGATTTTTAGAAGAATATTTCAGCTCTGTAGGTTCATACAATGCAAGTGAATGGTGTACTGAACTTTGAAGCTCCAAAAAGCACATAAAGGCAGCTTAAATGTAATGCATAAGAATCCAGTGATTTGAAACGACCTCTTCTGAAGTGATCCAGTCGTTTTTGGGTAGGAACAAACTAAATTGTTACAAGTTATCTTGCTTGCATCTCACAACTTCATTTGTGTTCAGTAGAAGAAAGTCACACATCTGTGATATCATGAGGGTGAGTAAATGATGAGAGAATTTTCATTTTTGGGTGAACTTCCCCTTTATTGGTGCGTTCAAGTGATATCAGAATGATCATACTTTTGAAATGTGTTCCACTACAGATTACAGAATACATGCTGTAAAATGTAATTTGTAATGTATTCCATTAGATTACTCAAGGTCAGTAACGTATTGTAAATACTTTGGATTACTTCTACAGCACTGGTAGATTTTTTTTTTTTTTTTTTCTTCACTTGTTTTGACTATAAAAACTGAAAATACAAGTTAAAAATACATTCTCTAAAAACCCAAATATCTTATGCAGTGTTTCAATCAATCAAACTGATCTTGTTTGAAGGATTTTTAGATATTTTTACAGGAAAATACAATTATTCTCAAGAATACAATTTCTTGCCCTAATATTAAAGGTTAGCACCACAAATTCGTAAATCCTGTGAGATTTTCTGAAATGGGGGCATGTCAATGTAAGAATAAATCTGATTGGTGACTGTACTGTTTAGATTGAATGCATTGTTTGTGCTAATGATGAAGAAAATGAAACTCCTTTATCTAGTTTATATGAGGTGACCGTCTTGTGCAACAAAATATCATTGCCCACCAGTATATGTGGCCAACACAAGAATGATGAAAATAAGATGCACTGAAAGTTCATGTCGTTGCACTGGTGAAAGTGAAAAAGATACAAAAAATTGCAAACCGGTTCCATATGGCCAACTACAATCCCTTGAACACTCATTAAATCACAATTACAACCTCTGACCAAGGTTATAATAGTTTAGAATCTTTTTATTTAAATTCTATTTCATTTCAAATGTTTCATTCCAGTTTAATTTTAGTTTTCGTTTTATTTTTTAGTTTAGTTTTTCCTTACATTTTAGTTTTAGTAATACAGCAATTCAGAGGACACAATGTTCAAAATGGCAGAGGAGATTGTGGTTTCTTTAGTGAAAGACTCCCCACTTGGATGCTATTTTTCCCACTGAGGAATTGGGATGCATTTCACCAAAATTACATTATCTTCAGAAAGCTGATTAACAGACTACAGCATCATCAACAGGTGATCGCACATGCTCCCCTCTCTCTCTGACACACACACACACACACACACACACACATACACACACACACACACAACACACACATCATTGTTTATCCAATAACTTGTTAGAAACATCTTGAGCTGTGATGCTAGTAGTTCTGAAGTGATGTTTTTGGGAGGTTTGGGCGCATCATTTGTTTTGTACCAGTAACGGCAGATTCTGATACGTCACGTATGAAAGAACTTTTATGCACAAATGTGTTTTTATGACCTTACTCATTTTTTCCTAATTTTTTTAAATGTACTTGTTCATTGAACTGTTGTATATAAGCAATATCACACTGTGATTACCTACGGCACTGGAATCACAGCAGTGCTGATGTAGGGTCATATCGCACTCTTGTGATATTGCTTAATACTTTTTAAAAGTTAATAAAATGATCCAGCCAAGAACAGTGAGTGGTTTTCTTGTTATGGTTGTTTGAAATGAACGACACACAGACAGTAGCAGGATACTTTAACACGAACCAAAGTCTGATGCTTTGATATAAATCAGATTTTTCCCCACGAACGTTCTCCGAGCACACGTTCATGTAAGCGCAAAAAGTCACCTGTCAGTGAAGGAATACAATGTTCTCAAAGCCACGAGTCTAAAGAAGTTATGTTTCAAATGTGAAGCTGATCAAACAATAAATGAGGTTCCTGGAAGCTTTGAACACTTCCAGAGATTTTACAGAGTTCAGGGTAAAATTAAGCTCCGCCTCTCAAGACGACACTAAATCTGACGGCACTGCTCGACTATTATGAATAAAACTCCGCCGCATTTTTAAAAATCGACTTTGCAGACGGCTGGTTTTGTTTATGAGACTCTAATATATCAGATCAGTTTGTTGAAGAACGATGACGAAGGCGAGATTTCATGTAAACCACAGTATATATCAATATTTCTCACATTTATCACTTTCATGGACAAAATGTGCTATTGGATGTTTTTCAATGAACGCTTGTCATGGACGATTGACCCAAGTGTGTTGAACTGGATTCATCTGGCGATCGTGTTTTCATAGTAAAAGTCCCGTTTTGATATCACATGTTTTCCTTTGTACTCCTGCACAAATAACTCAATTACTGTTTCTGGAGCATTACTATCATGAAACAGAGATCAGATATCAATGTTGAACCCTTTGACCTTTAAAAAGATGCATCATTTGTTAACATTAATTACATTTATAGACCATATATTATATTGTAAATGTAATTATATTCATAATGTTTAAGCCAAAACATGTCTAATTAATTGGTCAAAAAGAAATTTAAAGTGACATGAGCAGTTTCATGTCTTCCCCAGTGGAGACAGACGGTTATCTGACCGTCATGATCATGATTCGCGAATCAAATAATTCAGACTGCTTTTTGAATCTTTTAGTTCTGTTCAAATGATTGTTTTATGAATCCGACATCACTATCACCGATCTGCATGCAATTTACACCAGCATCTATGATATTTTTTGTTGTGTGCAGTCCCAAAAGTACTGAAAGGGTCCGGAGAAATTTATTGGAGTGAAAGTGTCGATTTTCTCTTCAAAATGCAGTGAAGTAAAACTCTTAATCTGTTTCCATCACTTCACATCAACTTCTTGAGCCAAGCGCATACTTCAAGATTCACTGAATTCTCACGTCCCAATGCCTTCTCCTCTTGCTCTTTCTCTATATTTCTCCATGTCTCTCACTCTTCGGGACAGTGCGCACACATCTTCATTCATAGCGTCTGTGACTAGTCTGATCGAGTCAAAGGTGTGTGCACACTGTGCAACTGTTGGTGACTGACACATGCGGTCTTACTGGGGTCATCTGGTGCTGCGATCAAGTCCCCAGTAAGTTTACAAGGTTAAAAGTTGTAAACTATGTGATGTATGATGTGAAGTAATTTTAGTTGATTTAAGAATGTACCGGCTTTTTTATTTCACATTTCTTTCTTTTTCACTTAAGCCTAGCGCACACTGCATGACTTAAGCTCGTCTCCTTAGATGTTTTGAGTCAGCGACTCGTCTGCAACTTTTTTGATTCCGCCATGATTCTTTAATCGGTGCACCCCCCAACTTGAAAAGCCAGGGCTAAAAAAAAAAAAAAGTTTTCCACTAGTAATTACAACTGTGTGATGGCGCTCATGTGCACTCAACTTGTAAATACGATCCTTCCTCATGACTTGAACACACCATGAGACTTCTAGTTGCCGACTAAAAACATAAAAGGTGACGAGTCTTCTACAGGATGTAGATCTGTGCTCTGACTGGGTGTTTAGATGGATGCTCATTTCATAGTTTTTCTGCTTTGGGTATGAGTCCTGCAGCAAAATTCATCTTCACCCTAAACACTGATGTTTGGATACCTGAGACGGCTTCTCCTTTGGATTTGCCTGTATTTGGGATGGGGTTGCTCCAGTGTTGGGTTGTTTTTGGGCTGCCAGTCTCCCAAACTCAATGAAGTGCTGAGAAGTTTGCTCAATTCTGGACAATTTTAGGGGTAATCTGGGGTTTTGGCTGATTATATCCTAGGTCGGTTGGGTAGGGTTAGTGCTTCTAGGTTTAGGGTCATGTATGCTCACTTAGTAGATTTTGGCTGGTTAGTTTTACTATTTTCTTGCATGAAACAATAGTTAATTACAGACTTGGGGTTGGCAATCACTTCTTTGGCAGGATCGAAGCAGAGAAAGCTCTTTAGTAAACTCACTGTTGCCTATGGTCACAATGTATTTGTTGTACAGGATATAAAGCTACCAAACTTTAAGTTCCCAGTCCAATTAAAACAGCTAGCTGTGTGTGATGCAGATAAGTAATACCGGACCATTGGTGAATACTACACAAATGAAAGACCGCCTTCACAGACCAGTCCATAGAGCTCAAATGCACTTGGCACCGTCTGACCTGCTATTTCAGTTCAGTTGATGTTTTCGTCTTGGGAACACGAACCAAAAATGGATGTTTATCATTGCCATAGATATCCTCCTTCAGTACTCATGACAGATAAGGCCTCAACTGGCATCAAGTGGCTTCCTCCATAAGTGGAATCAAATAAAATTGTGTTTGCTGCAGAACTGAGAGCTAGACATACTGTATACATTAACCCACACAGACCTAGAAGGGAATAGCAGCAGTCATGATTCTCAATTGAGTCAATTCAACATAATCTATAGTGCATTTTATGTCCAATCACAAACAATTATTTCTGTAACTAGCTGTGTTTTCTAAGACAAGAATCATTATGACTGCTCACAGGCCAGAAATATGCTCCTCGTGACTGTTCTAAGAATGTAACGCATTTGTGTAGCTTTAATTTAAAAAAAAAAAAAAAATTTCTTTCAATAAAATTTCAAAACAGTCTTAAAACATGTTCAATTTACCTGATAAGCAAAATGACATTTAGATATTTTTTCAGTGAAATGTAACAGAAATTTTGAAATGTTAAAAAAAAAAAAAAAAAAAAGATTTGCCAATAGCGTTAGACAAAAAAACTTGCTCCAAAGGGAAAACAAATGAACTTTTTGTACCCAATTGACAATTATTTTTTTCTCGTTTGAAGTCGCACTGCATTTTGGTAGATTTCTCTGAAAACTAGACTTATGTAGGGCTCTACGTTTAGGAGCGGGTTTGGTTACTAGCAATAATTATCATAAATCATTATCAATTATTAAAATCAAAAGAACACTGATGATAAAAAGCTAACATTGATTCTAATCAAAGACAACCATCAATTATCAATTCAATAGAATATTAATTATTATCAATGATAATAATTATTAAAATTAATGGAACATTGATTAGAATTAACACTAGCTTATTGATCCTTCAAATTCAACAATTATCAAAGATAATTATCAAAATCAATAGAATATTAATAAGGATTAAAATCGCCGGGGCACCACCCTGGAATCAGGGACTATAACTAGACAGTATAACAGTCTCAATATTAGATTGTTCTCTTAGGAAAATCGATGTCCGGAGAGCATCAATATTCAAAAGGAAACAATGAAGGCTTCAATCCGAGCACTGGCATCCCCCGCCAGCCTTTGACTCGTGCGTGCGTGCCTGCCTGCCTGCCTGTACGATAAATTGGGGACAAAGCTGAGTTATCTACTAGCCAAATGTTTGTGAGAGGGTCCCGTGTGTGCAGTTAGTACGACAGCGAGAGAGAGTAAAGTGGCAGCACCAAAGCCGGTTTCGCGATCGTGGGAGAGAAGGCAGCTGTTTGTTTAGTGTCATTCAGAGACATGGTGAATGGCTCGTAACCCATCCCGCGGTCTTTGATTCTTTAACGGATAAACCCAGTGTGCCGGTCTCATCCACAATGGTGTAAATACACAACAGTCCAATGTGGTTGGATTACAACTCAGCAAAATCTCATTCGTGGTAACACAATGTTACATTAATAACTGGAGTATTATTAGCAACAATGAGCGGATTCGGCGGTCCGTATACTGTATAAGCAATAACCTTGATGCACAAGAATAACACACCTAAATATTCTATCTCTGCCCAGACGTAACCACTTACTTGGATCGCGTGATTACGCATGTAGAATGTGTGTACATCCATTATTTTACTCCGACTCGGTTCCTCGGGGCTCGGGTGATTGATGGGAGGCCGTTTTGATTGAAGAGGGAAGAGAAATCATCTTCACTTCTGCAGGCAAATGGAAGGAGATGCGGAGTGCTCTACGGTCTCCTTCGGATCCGTTAAAGTGTTCAGTTGAACACGGAGTAATCTCAACTCGACCAGCGAGATTGTATGGCCACAGTTTCAAGTCGTACGTTACTTCCTTGTGCAACGAGGCTACACCTGAGAGCAGCGACGAGCTGCATTCAAAGTCACTGGAAGCAATGCCCAGAAGGATCTCCGAGGTATTTCTACTTCCGATGACATCATGGTTGAGGGGCGTTTTGTTGAGCGCCTTATCCAATAGGAGTTGAGATTTTGATCTTTTGGTATTTCACACATAGTTGTAAAGTGTGCTAAGCTTCATGGGATTTGTAGGAACCTGTTTTGTACTCCTTTTGTTTGATTTTGGCACTGTTTTTTTTATCAGTAAGATCTATGACTGTGTTTTGTATGCCTCAGTCAGGCTTTACGACTGTGTTATTTGTATCGGAATACGTGAGGCCCAACGCTTATCTCGTACCATTTCATTTTTTTTTTCAAGTATTTTTTTCCCCTTCTCATTTTAAGGATGTTTCGATATATTTACTGTAAAATAAGACAAAAATACTCTGAAAGACAATGATTGTTTTGCAGGGTACAAATTGCTGTCTTGACACATTTTGGAATGCAACAATGCATGAAATTGACAATGCGTACATACGTTTTTTTCAGCGGTGTAACGGTTTACATTACTCGTGGTTTGGTTCGAATTATGCTTCAGGGGTCATGGTTTCAGTACATTTCGATAAATACTTGTGTGACGAGGAGGATGGTGTCGGGCCGTGAGTGCACACACCCGGCCCCAATCGGTCTAATCATCCAAGGAGAGGGATAAAGACGAGCTGGATGTGGCAGTTTGAGAGAGTGCGTGCGTGCGTGCGTGCGTGCGTGCGTGCGTGCGTGCGTGTGCGTATTTATCACTTTGTGGGGACCAAATGTTGTGTGTGTGCGTATTTATCACTTTGTGGGGACCAAATGTTGTGTGTGTGCGTGTGTGTGCGTATTTATCACTTTGTGGGGACCAAATGTTGTGTGTGTGTGTGTGTGTGTGTGTGTGTGCGTGTGTGTGCGTATTTATCACTTTGTGGGGACCAAATGTCCCCATAAGGATAGTAAAACCTGAAATTTTTGACCTTGTGGGGACATTTTGTCGGTCCCCATGAGGAAAACGGCTTATAAATCATACTAAATGATGTTTTTTGAAAATGTAAAAATGCAGAATGTTTTCTGTGAGGGTTAGGTTTAGGGGTAGGGTTAGGTTTAGGGGATAGAATATAAAGTTTGTACAGTATAAAAACCATTATGTCTATGGAAAGTCCCCATAAAACATGGAAACCGTGCGTGCGTGTGTGTGTGCGCGTGTGCGCGTGCGCAATTAAATATTTCTTTGATGGTTCGTCTGGTTCCTGCCACCTCTTTTCCCATTTTAACCCCCTGTTACAACTTTGTACTATTAGGAGTGCATTAATATTTGAACACTATGATTGGGCGCAGCCAGTGATTGCCAGTATGCATTTTGGGCCCCACACTTTTAAAATAATTAAGCCATAAGCAGCACTTGTACACTGAAATTAAAGACCAACAAATACATCGAGACACGTTTTTCTGGCATATGCTGTCACTGGGCCTTTTTCATAAAACTGGAGCAGAACAAATTTGTGTGTATATCATTTATTAATCCATTTGATATAATTTGTCTCATTGAATTCAATGGTAAAATTTACAGCAGATAAGATCAAATGGTCCTGAATACATTTTCATACATCTGTAGATATTAGATGAGCCACGCGTATACTAAGCCATGGGCGGCAAACTAAATGGTTTGTTTGATTTCAGGGAACTGTTTCATCCCTAGTGTTTGCACTCACGTACTTACGTAGAGGATGTTACATGTGTTGGTGATTTGAACAAATCCCAAAGTATCAAACTTTGTTGCATAAGGGGCACGACTAATACTTTCATTCACGTGGCTAGTAACCACCCAGAACACCCTAACCTCACCACACGGGACACCGTAGCAACTGCATTCCAGTAACCTGGTAACAATCCACAACACCCTATCATAATGGCAGTGAGGTGTGTTTTTTTTTTTTTATCTCCAAAAATGTAGAAATCTAGTAGGTATGTGCCCAAAGTTATCTAGTACGATTATGGAACATTTGGTCTATTTCCAGTATTGTAATGTTTAGCTATTTTGCCATTGTCCTAGGGTGGTAGTGCATAGTTGCAGGCTACTAAAAAAGAATCCGCTCATAGCGCACAGCCCGAGTGAGTAGTCATCTGTAAGAGAGCTCTCAAATTCACGGTGGTTAGTTTGTTGCTGAGAGAGAGAGAGAGAGAGAGAGAGAGAGAGAGATAGAGATAGAGATCTTTCAGCAGTGGCAGGAATAGTGTGTACATTGGCCCAGGACAGAGCAGAAGATGCTGAATCCTTCAAACGTGCCTGTGGATAATGCACCAGCTGCTAAAGTAAGTCTCTGGTACTGATGATAATGATTTTAAGACTCCCCTGATTTGATTTATGGCTGTTTTACAACACGTATTCCCAGTGATTGTCTATTTGATAATCTACACTTAATAGTGATAGTGGCAGCCAAAAAAAAAAAAAAAAACTTAAATCTTTTGTTGTAATTAATTACTTTATTGGCAAGTTGTGTCTTATGAAGGCATAGGTTGTTCTCATTCATTTATAAGGTGTAGCTTGCATTGCTGATCATCTTCTGAAGTAACTGGTGGATATGGGGGATTATGATTTTAAGGCACTGATGTGGGGAAGACCCCTTATTCCTAGTGGCTTTTTTGGGTTTGATGAATTGTAGGTGTACATGATGGTGGCTGCCAAAACATAGTAACCAAAACTTAAACATGGTAATTTTAATATTTTAATTAAAGGTGGAAAAAGTACCTAATTTAAGAAAGATCTTTGAATGAATCTGGTTACTCATTCCAGATATATTTATGCGATAGAAATGACCATGTCAATAACCTGTAATGCACTTCCCTGTTTTGTTCCAAACCCAATGTTTTTTTTTCTTTCCTCCTAGTGATTTATTCTTTTAAAATCATGTTTTTATGTTTAGGGTTTGGATTTGAGGTTAGACTATTTTTTATGTGTTAAAAATTGTTATATATATTTGTTTTTATGGGAGTAAAAGCATCTCATAATGTTATTATGGCTTGTCATGAGACTGGATTGGAGCACCTTTCTGGTTTCGATTAATCTGTAGCTGATTGTCCAGTAGACTTTATAGTGCTGTGTTGTGGGTTCTTGATTTTCGGTTTATTCTACCATTTTAACAGACACTGCCATCTTGCAATTTTGTCAACCGAACATTGAAAAATTATTTCTAATCACTATGTGGCTCGCACGACACTCATTTGAAACCAGGCTTCACTTGCACGTTTCAGATGTGAATCATATTTAGCACTTACAAAGTGCCGAACATGACATGAAAATCATAAACATTTAATTTAATGTTCAAGTTACTGCTGGGAACTGGTTCTTGTTCAGAACCGGTTCTATTCTTTAAAAAATACCAGAATCATATGATCTTCATGACTTTCAGTTCCATTAGCGGTTCTCCTGCTTGCGATTTTCCACCAATGCGGCTGGAACACTGTTCTGAAATACTCTGACTTGTGTTTCCAGCGGCACATCTTTGCAGCAGCTCTGCCCTCTACTGACTCTACAGCATAAAAACACAGATCTACAAGTGCATTTGATTCCCGATCGAATGAGCCTCTGGTCCTTTTGAATCTACAGCCCAAAACATATGGTGCTTCCGGTATAGAAGTAATCTTATACCGATGTGCAAGTTATGAATGTCCAACTTAAGGACTGGTTGCTCATATTACAATGAAAGATTAAAGATACACGAGTTGTGTTGTAAAAAGTGTAATTGTATAAAATAAATTCATTAATAAAATATGCCAGCACATTTCTTGTTGGTTTAGATTTGTTTATTTAAAATATATTTAGAATCTATTCTTGGACTCTAATTATGTCTCAAAGTCTGCAAACAAACCTTTTACATGAATTGTATTACATTTATTTTTGATTAGTTGTATCTGCTCTGTAGATATCTGAAATGATCTCATTATTTGGTTACAGACTGAAGAGGGTAGTAAATACAATAAGAATTGCATTTCTCATTTCCAAATATTTCTTTGAAAAAGGTACTAAAATAATTACTGGAATCATTAAGGAACCGGAATTGTTAAATTCCTTGTGATTCCAAGCCCTAGTCAAAATGATGGAAAGTATTTGAATTAACCATCAGTGTTAACATTCACTAAAAGACCGAGATCAGCTGATGTAATATGCATGTAGCATTTTCCATTTTGTGCGGGTGACTTTGATCAGATCCCTATCTGATCACAGCTAAAGAATATCCAGATACAATCTAGATATAATACGCATTTTAATGCAAGCTGTAAATGGGGCCTAATTGTTCATGAAATGGACATCGCCACTCCCATGAACGTGCTAAGGAGAGCTGGATCAAATGTCAAGATTGTAACAGAATAATGACTTCAATTTTGGTCTGTTTGTCACAAAAAGCTATTGTAAGACTTTAGAAGACTTTTTAATTGGTGTATTTGGACCACTTTTATGATTCTCTTATGGCACTTTTTTTTTTTCTTTTTTTTTTTTAACTTTTGAAGCTTGGCAGCCCAAGTCCACATTGCCTTATTTTACATGTGAAAGAGTGGCCCGCATATTCTTTTCTTGTGTTCAGTAGAAGATAGTGGGTTTGTATATACAAGAGGGTCAGTTAATTATGACTGTTTTCCTGTAGGGGGAACTATCCCTTTAATGGAGGATGTAAAGTTTGATGGTCACAAATTCTGACTTCTAACCCTCAAACCATGATTACATCCAATCAGAGGTTTTTAAAGTTGACTTTAAAATGAATCATGTACTTCGTTTGATGCTCCATGACTCTAAGTCAAATATATGGTGAGCAGCCAATGGAACTAGATCTTGCTGGGCTTTGAAGCTCAAGAAACGGAGATGGCAAACAATTGCAATAATTTGCACTTGCACATGTCCAGAGTTGCACTTCAGTTCATTGTCACTTATACCTGGCTGCTACCTCAATTACTGCGACGTCCATAGAACACTATTTCATAGTATGTTGTGTTTACATTTGGCATTTTTAGAAAGTGTCCTCTTTTTGCACTACTCAGACTACAATTTTGTACTGGTCGGCGCTGCACGGTCTCTTACTGTGCCCATTGTCCTGTTCCTTAAGTTATTTATTGTATTGTCCCATACTTTTTTGCACACGTTTTCACATGCACTTTATGTAGAAATGTTATTTGGTCTGTGTAGTCTCATGTGGTTCTGTGTTTGTCCTATGTTGTTTTTATGTAGCACCATGGTCCTGGAGGAACATTGTCTCGTTCAACCATACACCGTTAGTACAGTACACAGCGAAACGACAATAAAAACCACTTGACTTGAATTGATTTCACACAGGAAGTCTAAATGTTGCTTGCAAATGTTCCAGTACCCTGAAACTGACTAGAGCCATCTCCCATCAGACATATTTGCATCAGTTCAAGCATATTTAACCTCTCCTGTGGCACAACCGGAAGTGTGTTGCATCAACCGCATGGGAGACACGGGTTCTCATCCCAAGTTGAAACAAAGAAGTAATTGAGTTCACATAATCAATGTCGAGAGATTCAGAGCTTCCATCTTCCTTTTTAACAATACATGTTTACTCAATTTATGGTAAGGTTTAGGGTTGGTGTTGTCTCTTTACTAAAGCTAAAAACAACTGGCTTCACAACTTTTGGCACCCCCATTGCAATAATTCCACCCGGAAACTGGAGCGCATATGTGGCATTATGTTTATAAAACACTTCCCTCTTACTGGGGGCAGTGCTACAAATTTTGGTTAATACAGACCAAGTTTTGAATTCAGTGAGTTCTATCTGGTAGAACTAATTGTTCAAAGTGGAGCTTAACTTTTAGCACCACCAAGTAACCTCACCTCTAGCTCTCATTCCGATCTCTGTATTTCCACCCAAGAGCGCACCCAGATGCGCTTGGCCAGCTTCTTTCGCAATTCGGAACACTACCGACACGGCCCCATGAGGGATGGTTTTTTGAACAGTTCACAAATAAAGTGCTTCATTGGTGGAAAATAAAATGCTCTGAATTCACCACATCACAGGAGAATATATTTCATGGCCACTTGCAAGGGCTGAATGTTTGAGGGTGACCTCCATCTGAATTCTCAGGCTAACTGTATAAATAACCCACATGAAATCTCCCAAGATGCACTAGTTAACAAGAAAAACAATACAGCTTCCTGTCAAATTTGGCCTAACACTCCACACAACAAGCCTTTTTAAACAGACTTTGAATAGGCAAAGATACATAACATGCATACAAGCCAATTTGAGGTTTGTGGGTTGGTTTAATGTACTCATTACAACTAATAGTTTGTACATATTGGGATGCCATCATTAATCACATTTGAATGAATGCCAACTGAACATACTGAATGTTTCTCCCTTTTCAAGCTCCCTGTGTTTCTTCAAAACAGTGACTCTTAAACCCTTCTCCCTGGGGCAAACTTAAAATAAATACAAAGATTAATTATAACCCTTCATATGCTTCCAGTATTTTATTTTTTTAATGGAAGGCTGTGATTTAATATCTTGCATCTCATGAAGTGGCATTCTCCTAGTCTTTAAATTTAATATGAAACAATCGAATTTACTTACATAATATGAAGCATTTGCAAGTGAAACAGGATATAAAACTAGAAAAAATGCAGGATGGGACGTGATTTGGATGATAAGAAGTGAGTTGAATGCAAGATTGCAGTGGATTCTGGAGGATTCTGATACACTTCTGGCACTCACTTTTAAGAAGGCATTTGGACCAGTATGTGGAGGCTGAAGATCATGTTCACTCTCCAGAACATCAGCATGTATCCCAGTCATTTTTTTTCACATTTTGTTATGTTGCAGCCTTATGCTAAAATGCTTGAATTTTTTTTACATAAATCTACTTTCCATGCCACATAATGACAAAGCACAAAACAGATTTTTTTTTTTTTATTACTGAAAATTTATTAAAAAAAACCCAAAAAAAAACAGAAATATCACATTGACATAAGAATTGTCAGAACTTTTTTTCCACTTTTAATGTGACCTATAATGTGAACAATTGAAAAACAAGCTGAAATCTTCATGGGGGAAAAATGAAAAACCTTACAATAACCTGGTTGCATAAGTGTGCACACAGTCTTATAACTGGGGATGTAGCTGTGTTCAGAATTAACCAATCACATTCAAACTCATGTTAAATAGAAGTCATTACACACCTGCCATCATTTAAAGTGACTCTGATTAATCACAAATAAAGTTCAGCTGTTCTAGTAGGATTTTCTTGACATTTTCTTAGTTGCATCTCAGAGCAAAAGCCATGGTCTGCAGAGAGCTTCCAAAGCATCAGAGGGATATCAGTCAGGAGAATGGTACAAAAGAATTTCCAGAGCATTAGCTATACCATGGAACACAGTGAAGACAGTCATCATCAAGTGGAGAAAATATGGCACAACAGAGACATTACCAAGAACTGGATGTCCCTCCAAAATTTATGAAAAGATGAGAAGAAAACTGGTCAGGGAGGCTTCCAAGAGGCCTACAGCAACATTAAAGGAACTGCAGGAATTTCTGGCAAGTACTGGCTGTGTGATACATGTGACAACAATCTCCCGTATTCTTCATATGAATGGGCTATGGGGTAGGGTGACGACAGAAGCCTTTTCTTACAAAGAAATACATCCAAGCCTGGCTGAAGTTTGCAAAAACAAACATCAAGTCTCCCAAAAGCACATGGGAAAATGTGTTATGGTCTGATGAAACCAAGGTTGAACTTTTTGGCCATAATTCCAAAAAGTATGTTTGGTGCAAAAACAATACTGCATATCACCCAAAGAACACCATACCCACAGTAAAGCATGGTGGTGGTGGTGGTGGCAGCATCATGCTTTGGGGCTGTTTTTCTTCAGCTGGAACCGGGGCCTTAGTCAGGGTGGAGGGAATTATGAACCGCTCCATATACCAGGCATTTTTGGCACAAAACCTTCAGGCGTCTGTTAGAAAGCTGAAGAGGACTTCCTCTGAACTTTCACCTTTCAGCACGACAACGACCCAAAGCACACATCCAAATCCACAAAAGCATGGCTTCACCAGAAGAAGATTAACGTTTTGGAATGGCCCAGCCAGAGCCCAGACCTGAATCCAATTGAATATCTATGTGGTGATCTGAAGAGGGCTGTGCACAGGAGATGTCCTCGCAATCTGACAGATTTGGAGCACTTTTGCAAAGAAGAGTGGGCAAATATTGGCATGTCAAGATGTGCCATGCTAATAAACTCATACCCAAAAAGACTTGAGTGCTGTAATAAAATCAAAAGGTGCTTCAACAAAGTATTAGTTTAAGGGTGTGCACACTTATGCAACCAGGTTTTTTTTTTTTTCATGCGGATTTCAGTTTGTTTTTCAATTGGATTGTTCACATTATAGGCCACATTTAAAGGTGGAAAAAGTTTTGACATGATTTATCTTTGTCTCATTCTTTTACATCACAAGAACCTGGCATTTTAACAGGGCTGTGTAGACTTTTTATATCCACTGTATATTCATTCATATATAAAAACAGCATATATAAACAGTGTATATACAGTGGGTACGGAAAGTATTCAGAGCCCCTTAAATTTTTCACTCTTTGTTATATTGCAGCCATTAGCTAAAATCATTTAAGTTCATTTTATTTCCTCATTATTGTACACACAGCACCCCATATTGACAGAAAAACACAGAATTGTTGACAGTTTTGCACATTTATTAAAAAAGAAAAACTTTTGCACACTTTTTTGCACACTTCAATCTCACTTGAAATTGTCTGACCTCCCACACAGGCACGTGCACACACAGACATCAAAGGGGCTTGAGCACCTGCCCTTTTTCTTCCTTGAGTGAAAGTGCCCTTTTTTCTGGCGTGCTGCTTTATATATTTATATACACACATACACACACACAAGTGCTCTTTATTTTTTATTTATTTATTTTTTTCCTAGTGCTGTTTTTTTTTTTTTTTTTTAATGCATGAATATATATATATATATATATATATATATATATATATATATATATATATATATATATATATATATATATATATATATATATATATATATATATATATATATATATATATATATATTAGACTTTGTCAAGTTCCGATGCTCTCTCTCTCTCCCTCCGTGCAGCAGTGCAGCACACATCAGACACACAGACAGATAGACAGCAGCCCCTCCCAGCTCATATCCCAGTTGTGTTTTGTCTTGGCTTGTGTGGAGGTGAGTGGTGATGAAGAAAAGACTAAGCTACCAGTGCCTCGACTTTACAGCTAATTAGCCAAAAGACAAATATAGTTAACTTGTGTCTTGCTAACATGCATGACTCATGAGCTACTATAGCTAATGTAATAAGTTAGCTAAAGTGTATCTAAGGCAATATATCATGGCCATACAGGCTAATGTACTGTACTTAATGGAGACACTACAGGTGAACACAGTCAAATTTGTGTCTAATAAAGTCATCACAATCACCATTGATGTGCAAGTTGGTAGTTAACTTATTACAGTTCACCAATTTGCATTCATTGAAGTGTTATGTATTCCAATAACACCAAAAGAATTCAAACGATTTATTTCCTTGTGCAAAATAAACTAATTATTAGTGAAACTATGTCCCTGTCCTTGGTGCAGTCATTTATTCTAAATATATACTAGAAACTAGATGCATAGAAAACATTGACATTGTGGCGTAGTTTCCTTCGCTGTTGCTCTTGTGATAAACTAGAGAATACTAAAGAAGACCATGTGTGAACTGATTATTTTGTAGAAATCTTTTGAGTATGAAACAATTGTGTTAGGGAATTAAAATAAATTGGTAAGGAAGTCAGAGTTGTGTTAATATATTTTAACGTTTTGGTTATAAAAAAAAAATTGTAATAAATAATTATGAGAAGTGGCCTTTTTTCCACTTAAGCCCCTGCCCCCAAAATGTCTGTGCACGTCCCTGCTCACATAGAACCATCGCGAGTTTTGCACATTAAAGCTCCTCTCACGTTTTCTTCAGAAATTGTACAAATGTAGCTTTTAAATGCATTTACTTACTATGAGGGCTCTTTGAATGCTTGATCTCTGTGAATCTTCAGTGTTGTGTTTGACTTTAGTGCTGTAGGGTTATTTTAGGTAGACTGGTCAATAGAGATGCCTCTTACACAAAAACATCAATGTGTTAATCTCAGTTGATCAGACTGAGCTCTGTGGAGGTCTGATGCGTGATTGGCAGAGGATCTTGACATTGAAGAGGACGTCGGTGTTGGTTCATGTGATGTGTTGGTGCTGTGTGTTTGACAGGGATGAGCGCTCCTCATGAGGTACTGCATCTGCCAGAGAAAGAAAAAGCATCTTCTTTTCTAGAACATTTGTTTGGTGTCTTCACTCAATACATTATTGTTTACTATCGTCAGCTTTAATCAATCCTCTCTTGTTCATATTACCAGGGAACTTCAATTACTTGAGTTGATTCAACTAGTGTCTTGTCAGCTTTACTTTAATCCATTTGTGTTGGGACAACAGTATTAAGCATGCTTACATTTACTATCACTAGCTAGCATATCACCAAAACAGTTTTGTTTGGGATATTTTGACGTGTAAAATGTTGTTGAGTTTACTTGATTCAGTTCCCCGTCTGTCGCTCACTTTGACGTTGTGTCGAAGAAGCAACACTAGGGGTCTCTCTTGAGAGCCTCATGCATCTCTGAACTTGAGAAAAGGCCAATGAGAAATTGGCAGACAGAATTAGCATGTCCCGCCCCGACCCCTAGTGTTGCTTCTTCAACACAACGTTTCGTTCCCTCCATCAGGGAATGGAGGTTACAATAGTAACCTAGATGTTATGTTCCCTCTACTTGAAGTATTCTAGTTGAAATTACATGATAATTTGAATTTAAGAAAAATCACTGCTTGGTTGAATCAAATTCAGCCAAAGAGTTGTTTTTCTTCTTTAGTGTTGTTTGCCCGGGTTAATCTGTTTATTGTTTAGGATGCCCCTTACAAACAAATCTAGAGTTCTGGCAAACTTGCTGCAAATTCCCCACTTATTCATTTTCACATGTAAATGAGCTTTGCAGCAAATTCTTTACTGTCACCAAATGTTTACTGCAGGTCCACCACATGAAGAGCTGCACAATTCTGAAAAACATTTGTGACAAATAACAAGCTCATTTACATGTGAAAATAATGAGTGGGAAATTTGTGAGAAGTTTGCGACAACTGTAATTTATGCACTTGTAAGCTTGGTGAATCTAACAAGAATATGTCCAGTATTTTACCCCAAAATCAATAGAAAAAGTTATATTTAGGAATTACATTTTGCAAAAAAATAAATAATAAAAATTAAATAAAGAAAAAATAAAATAATTGAAGCCTTTTAAGGAACATAGTTTTTTTTTGTTGCCGCTGTCATGAACATATCATACATATGTAATATAACTATATAAAATATGAATTTAGTAATCGTAAAATAGTATTTATTAGTAATATAAATAGGGTTCATTTTCCTTTAAATTGTTGTTCTAGCTCTACCATCATTTAATTAAATGGTGCAAGCACACGGAGCATTGATTTAAAATGTCAATATAGATGCTCAAGCTAATGAACTCAGGTCATGCCTTCTTTTAACCTCTAATCCAGCAGTGGCACCACTGGTTTGGAAATATCACTCAGTGGTTGGTCTTGCAGAAGGTTAGATGCCCTGTTGGTTCCTCAAATGTCCTTTTAAATGCTGTTTATATCTGTGGACTGTAATATCTTATTGTCATCACTTATGTAGTTTGGCAACTATAAAAAGCTTTTAGTCAAGGCTGTACCCAAGAAAAGTGTTTCCATCAGTGACCGTATATAAAGACTTAAATGTACCTTTACATTAATGACTTTGACTGTTTAAACGGTTTGTTCTGCGAAGAGATTGTGAGTGCAGTTTCTTAAACTAGACTTTTTTTTTTTTTTATTTAGCAGAAAAATGTATAGAAACATTGTTTTGCCATTTGAGACTGAGAACAAAGTACCAATACAATGTTTTTCTCATGATCATAAATGCACGAGATTCGCAAACATCAGCGTTATTTGCCTGACATTTACAGTTGCTCTACTGCTGTCTGTGGAATGCTGGCCGTAAGTTCAAGATTATTTCAAAGGGATGTTTGTTTTTTTTTTCTAGTGATCATGGTTTGGGATTTGTTTTACTTCATGTGTTGTAACCGTTAGTTTTGTTGTCTAGAGAGCTGAATGGCTGATGGCGGAGATATGTAATCAATGTCAGGAAAAATATCTAAGAAGCAAAAATAAATGAATTACTCAATTCAGTAAAAAATTAAGAGAATTTATCCAATCTATTTGTAATATCTACTGACATAGGAACTAACAATTCTTGTTAGGAGTCAATTTACTCCACTGATGGTTAGGTTTGAACTAGCTTTTGGCGACCTCTCCTGGACAGGAATGAAGCACACACTTGCCGATACGCCCTACAACACTTTCTGCTTTGGCCACTGGGGTCAGTGTTTTCAGTTTCGTAATCTTTTACAGATTTTTGCTAAAGAAAAGTCGATCTACTCTTTTTCCGATTTTACTGTGAGATCAGGCTGTTTTTTTCAATAATGACACAAGCCTCGTTTTATTTAAATCTCTGTAAAAATAATGCCGTGATATGTATTCAATGATTGCAAAAATTCCTGCCACGAAACAAAACAAAAACATTTTTGAACTGAAACATGGGAGAATTGCAACTTCTGTT
Source organism: Xyrauchen texanus (assembly GCF_025860055.1). Classification (NCBI taxonomy): domain Eukaryota; kingdom Metazoa; phylum Chordata; class Actinopteri; order Cypriniformes; family Catostomidae; genus Xyrauchen; species Xyrauchen texanus. Next base: position 1,789,676 of record NC_068313.1, on the reverse strand, counting down.
AATCAGTCAAGTGGACATGTATGAAGATAAATCAGTAGCCAAACTCGAGAGCTTGTCTATTTGAATTTTAGAACTTAAATATTTTTATTCTTAAGTTGAAATTTACACACAGCACCGATGTGAAAACTTGTTCTTGCAATCTGCACTCATTTAATAATTACAAGTTGCAGACAAGTAGTCACAAATATGTAAAATGACATTTATATAAATACAACAGACAAAAACTTGCATTACATATTTACTTTTGTACTTTAACTTTCACAGTACAACCACAAATCTGCACTTACAACCTCTCAAATCTGCCAATGCAACTTTTTGCAATACTTTTGAGAGAAACCTGCAGCAAAACTCACTTGTGCACTTGTAAATCAAGATGTGAGAGAACTGTGTTTGGTGTGGGAGGGGCCTATTAAGTCATTTTATTGGTTGATGCCTAGTCAATGAAATGGGACGTTTTTGTACGCGATGATGTCACTCCACAGCACCAGCACGCACCTTTTTAATAGGACAAAAGTGGAGCCGGTCATCGCGATGGAGGGATCTAACAATCAGAGGCTAAATTTTTTAAATTATTAATTAAATAGAATATCGTTTTTTTGTAAAACTCCCACACTTATCAATATGTTTTCTTTCATTGATATACTAATATTATATTATTGATGAATAAAGTGTTTGAAATCTTTAATCGTAAAGTAATGACTTGCTCCGCCTCTTCCACCTTCCACTCCACCTGTTACATTCTGTTATCTAACAGCCTCTCCTCAATCAAATCAATCCCAATTCCTAAAATCAAATCTTATTTGTTTCTGTTTTCCTGTTTCACTCAGAAATACGTCACACAACTGCGATTTAAAGTCTGTTGCGATTGGTCCGATGGCGTCACTGCGTAATCGTTGAAGATTGTTAATGTAACCTTGATATTTGTTGGAAATTTTGTCTACGGTGGGTTAGAAACCATCTGAAAAGTACACATTGTGCTAAGAAGTAGGGTTATGTTAGGGTTAGGGTTACCCTGGTTTCCACTGGACCAGAAGCTGTGTCTCGGAGATTGCCCATGCAACACATTATTAATAGCTCCACAGTATATTGCATATGTAAAGAAATGCAAGTCATTCAGTCAAGCAGCAAAGGAAAATGCATCATACTAAAAACAGTGTGATTAAAAGCATGCAAAGGTGCAAATCATACATCATTCACTTCAGGGATTTTGGATGTGTTATAACTTGCGAAGAACTCCGTTTCGGACTCTGGCGAAATGTTCAAGGGGGACAATTTAGATAATTTTACAGTGCTTTAAATAAAACGATGCTCATCTTTCTGCTTTTACACCCTCCAGAACACTGGCCTCCATAGACTTCTATTATAAGCGCATTACTGTTAAAACATTGTGTTTGTTTTGACAAACTGTGGGATAAATTGAAGTTATAGTCTGTGGTAATGGACATTAGTTTGGAAATAACCCCGAATAAGATGATCCAGGATTAGATCAGCTTTTACCGTGCTCCAAGACAATGCAAGTTGTATTAACGGCAGTGGGGTCATTGAGTTTAATGGATCACAGCTTCACTCTTGCAGCAGTGGATCAAACTTGAGGGATTTTACAGCCGGGTCAACATTCTCTGTCGAGCATCTAGAAATAACCACCGCGGACACTATGTTGTCTAATATTCTCTAAAGTCAACACTCAGCTGTAATAGAAAATCTATAGAAGGAATTACAGTGACCTGAAATACTGATGATTGACAGCTGATTCAATTAACTGAAAAGAGAAATGTATGTTGACCGCTTTAACCCCAAACATGAGCTAAACACACTGTTAATGTCGTCTATCAGTGTTCTGTGGTCATGTCATATGACGTCGAGTTCTAAAATAAGCATGTTGTGTTTGATTTGATCTCAGCAGCTCACAGTGGAGTCCTGCTATAATCCTGCATGGCTTATTGCCTAGAATGACATTTTTATGGATGCTTATGTTGGAGATAAAGTCAAACCAAAACCTACACACATATCTGTGCAGAGGAAAGCATTGTTAATATAGTGGGTAGTTGAGATTTGATCAAGAAAAATGAACACTACTTCGAATAACACATGAACATAATATTGTTGCACATACTGCTCAGAAATTAATTGATTAATATTTCTATATATATATTCATAGTGTATTTATGAAATTACTTGAGCTACAAATATTGGGCTATAGATTAAGTACCTCTCGGTCGGTCATGGATGAAAAGGTTGAGAATTCCTGATCTACGGGACATTACAGTGCTTATATTCCCAAACAAACACTGTTTAAATGTAGCCAGAAGCTGGTCGGCTGACCGATTCCATTCTAATAATGCTATTTCTCCGTTGTGTCTCCCTGTGGTCTCGTCCTGGTTTCTCAGTATTAATGGTAATGTGAGTGTTTCACAGACACGTGCAGCACAACTGACTGAAGAAAGATATAAAGCAGCTGCATTGTCTGGATTTCACACTCATGGCCACATCTCATCTGTTTGAAGGAGAATTTTACTATCATCACAAAGTCTGGTCAACTTTGCAGTTTATTCTTATTATGAACTGCTCGCTTGGACAGTAAGAGACGTGTCATGTGATCAACTACAGTTTGTTTTGTTTGTACATGCTATTCAAGGGCTAGTTTATCTAAAATTGATGCCACAACAGTAAAAGACAGGCACAGAAAAAAACTAAATAAAATAATGTCCCTGCAGTGTCTAAAATGCATACCTCGTGTCTTTAGTGGCCCGGGATTACTTGTTTTAAGAGATCAGACTCAACATTTTTGATTGGCAGATTAAAAAAATTCCCATTGATTTACACTGAAGGAGAGACCCCTGTTATATCTAGACACAAGCATATCATTTAGACTTGAGGACACTTCTGGCTCATTGGGCCAGTAAGGCAGTCCAAGAGCTCTAATGGCATAATGGGATAATTGTTCAGAGGATACGCTGCAGGGAGGGGTGTTGAAAACAACTGAAAACAAAACACAAAGGGGCCAGACTTCCTCCGGACATTCCAGAGTGCAGTACACTTACTTTCAAAGATGATTTACCAGCTTAAATTCACATTCGTGTGTAAACTTCTGTAGTATACAAATACTAAATGTCTCTTGTGAACACAGGGTCTCTGATTTCTTGTCTGAACACAGAACGTCACTCACTACATCAATATGCTGCTAAAAGAGTCCGGATATATGCTCTTGTTACAACACTCTTCATTTGATTATTACTTAATGAATTACTGCTGCCATGATCAATAGATTATGTACACAAACAACACTTTAAACCGCCTGAGACCCGAGAGTGACTGCTGTGTGCATTTTCCATTTCCCTTTTTGATTCATAACTAGTAGCACCTAATAAACAAGCTATAAAAAATTTTTTTTAGAGCAAATTGTTTTCTTAAAAATGAATGCCCACATATGTGGACAGCGGGACCAAGTTGTGAAATTGTAAATGGATGGCATCTGTCGGTCTTGAGAGACTGTGGAATGTGCACACTGAAGTCAGTTGGTGAAACGGTGTCTGCTGTGGCTGTACAGCCCAACGTGAGCGTGGCAGTCTCTGCCGCAGTTGTTGCAGGTAAAGTTCGTCCTCTAGGGTTGTTTTTTCTTCCTCCCAGGCATGCTTTCCTTCTGCCTCCTGCCTCATCTTACTTTCTCCCTGTTGGAGCCCTTTGGTCAATTTGTGGTGCCATTGACCACAGTCACTGTTGTACTCCTCCCACTTCTCATGGTCCATGCCCAGTTCCCTCATGTCGCGCTTTCACCCATATTTGAAGCAAAGATGGGGGTATCCCTTTGCTTGTCTACCTGTGGCTAGCTACCATAGAGGAGAGCTTTTGGAATCCTTCCATCATGCATATGATAAACGTGGCCAGCCAGCGGAGACTGTGGTAGTGCAGGAGTGTGAAGACGTTTGGAATCTTGGAATGAGGACCACTTTTTGGTAATACGGTTGGTCCTCTTGATGCCCAGAATGTGCCTTTAGGCTGTGCAGGTGGAAGGCGTTGAGCCTATTTTCTTGCCTTGCATAGAGGGTCCAGGACTCGCTCCCATATAGCAAGGTGCTCCGAACACTGGCTCTGTACACTGCCACCTTTGTTTGGACGGTCAGCTTCCTGTTTACCCAGGCTCGCTTTGTCAGTATGGGGTGAGTTGTTGTAGCAAGCCCAATAGGCCTGTGGATCTCTGTGTCCATGCTGAGTGTGTCTGTTATGGTTGAGTCGAGTTAGGATAATATGTGGATCACCTCGAGTACGTGGTTGTTGATTGTGATCTCAGGGATGTGGTACACCCCTTGGCCAATTACATGTGTTTTCTTTAGGCTGATGGTCATGCTGAAGTCCTGGCATGCTTGAAGTGCTGCAGATGCTCTTCCTTGTGAGATATCAAGGCGGCATCATCTGCAAAAAGCATGTCTCCAATGATGACCTTCCAGCAAGGATGCACCCTTGCTCCCTATTTAGTGAAACACTTAACCTCCTGTGTGCTGTCTGTCTGCACTGGTCTCAAATGGTTCAAATAAAGCCTTTGATAGCAATTTAGCTTTTGGATGAACCCATTGATTCTCAATGTGATAATGTACAATAAAAATAGGATTTCTAACAAAAAATAGCCCTATAGTCCATGTCTGTGGTGACTTTGTTTAAGTGTGCCATTTCATGGGAAATCAATCCAGTTTTAAAAATAGTGTATCGGATAAAACTAGAGACACTAGTCTTTTGTTTCAATGTAAAGACTTAATGAGGTTTCTTACCAGATGTAGTTTTGTTGCCGTTTCTCCCAAGACAAACTCTACTGTGATCTGTGCCATGTTGTTTTGTCACATGACTCGACATGACTTAGACATGAAAGTTTAACCCTTTACAGATTGCAAGAGTCTTCTAAATTGAGATCAGTTGGTTGAAATTAATTTAAATTATGCATTGCTTATAGTGAAGCCAACATCCACACATGGGTACATGGGGTTACACAAGGTTAAATAAAATTCAGTTTCTTGCAGATATAATAATAGCATGATGTAAATTAAGCAAAGTATTTTTTGTAAAAAAAATCTATAACAAGCCTAATTTATATAGAAAGGTGTGTTTGCCTGAAAAGAATTACAATAACAAAACGGTACTTTGTAGTTCCGACCGTAAACGATGCCAACCCGCGGCAGTGTGTGGGAATCCATGAGTCTTTGGGTTCCGGGGAGAGTATGGTTTCAAAGCTGAAACTTAAAGGAATTGACGGAAGGACACCATCAGGAGTGGAGCCTGCGGCTTAATTTGACGACACTGGAAAACTCACCCGGCCCGGACACAGAAAGGATTGATAGCTCTTTCTCTATTCTGTGGGTGTAAAAGTCGTCTTGTCCCCTTCACGTGTCTGGACACCAGCATGCGCTGCCCCCGGCGGGTACCCGCCTGGGGTTCAAAGACCCCGAGCCCGACATCCCTGCTGGGAAGGGAGGCCGGGGCACCAGCCTGCCAATCCGTTGGTCTGCGGTGGATCACTTGGCTCCTGCATTGATGAAGAACGCAGCTAGCTGCGAGAACTAATGTGAATCGCAGGACACATTGATCATCGATACTTTGAACGCACATTGAGGTTCACTTTCCCATCTATCGGTCCGTGGACCGTGGCTGGACGTCTTGCAGGTGTGTTTGCCTGAAAAGAATTACAAAATTTTTGAAAGATGCAACGCTACTTTGTGTCTGCATGGAATAATAGATTGCAGGTGCTTAGTGAAAAGATGCAAGGATTTTTTGGTGTGTGATGAAATACCGTGCGCAAAAAAGTGACAACTATTTAGTGAATGTGCCCCACTGGGTTTTGACATGTATCTGATGGCATTTGGCTTCTTGTAACTTATATATATTGCAAAAACACTAGCAAAGTTGAAAATTATATACAGTATATAATTTTCAACTTTGCTAGTATAAACAACTAAACAAATACATGGAACATCAATTAGGCTCACTGAAATCACCAATTTATTGCCTCCATGCTTCAAACAGGTAACTTTACATGAGCCTATCTGTCATGTGATAATGACGAAATATGATGATTGATTCTGTGATCGTATTTACATCCAAATTTAAAAACAACTCAAACCAGATGCTAAAAAGTCAGATCTCATGAGTGTTTATTTTGTTTACACGCAAGATTCAGTCTGTGCCAGATATCTGTGAAAAATCACAAATGGTTTACAGTGAAATTGCAGCTTTTTAGGTTTAGTCAGGCCCTAATGCTGGTAGTGAACCCTATATACCCTGGATTTAGGCCACCTTGATAGTGAGTAAATCTCTTTCACAATGCCAAGAGCAAAGCCAAAACCGGGGCACGACCTTGCACATTCCACTCTTGTTATGTCTACATCCATTGTTTTCATCTCAGGTGAAGTCACCCCCCAAACCAGTCACTGTTTTGGCATTGAAAACTTAACATAAAAACCATTCAAGACCATGGCTCTTTGTTCTGTATGTGTGAAGTACAGAACTTAATACACAATTCACTGTTTATTTCGCTTGAGGTCCAGTGGAAACCAATAGACAGCGTAATGTCTGGTTTCCTCTGGACAGTCAGAATGAAGCTGTATATCCTGTGTACTTATGTGACTATGGATCATTAGTATATGCAGAATCACAGACCGCTCACCGTATGATGGATTTAGTGCTGTACTTTTGAACTGCACTTTTCATGATGGTTGAATGTGTTTATTGAACAGCACTTCACTAACTGGCTTGCTAATATCAGATACTTCCAAAACAAAGAAAATGACAAATTGGTTCTGTTCCGAAACATTGTCATCTAAATATAAAGTATACAACCTAGTCTAACGGAATCACATTTTTTTATATCTACTTTTTTGCACAATTAATTTTTTTACGGAGAAAGTGTTTTAGAAACGCCACACAATGACATGGTTGCTTCAGAAATTGTGTTTGTCATCTCATATTTCAACCCAATCTCATGAGTGTTCATCACAATACAGGTGTCGAATTCGTATTTGCACGTTCGTGAAATTGTTGAGCGGAACGATGCTTCCCATGAAATCTTAAAAGAATTGCTACTAATAGATTGTAACACCTTGCGGCACCCAGAGCATTAAGATAAACATAACCTTGATATTAATGTTAAAAGTCCTGATGTGTAATGTGAAGAAAGTGACACTTTTGGGCTCCAAAGTGCACTAAAATAGCACCGTTTCAAATAACATTAAATGTTTCTCAAAGTCTAAGTAGGAGATTCCCCATAAGTTGCATATTCATTGCAATGCGCATTTAATCTCTTAAACTTTTTTGTAATGCTTTTATTTTGAACATTGTGACAATTGAGGGGATGTACCACACAGAGCAAGTAAATAAATTATGATGAATAAGGCAAAATCTCTTTAACTCTAATACCCAACAATATTAGCTGGAAGGCTGAGGCTATCTGCTGTACTACAGCAAAAATGAAAGCGGCATTCATGTTTTGCGTCAAGGTGTCAATGTCAGCTTCGAGCCGCTTTGAACTGCACATGCTTTTGTGGTCATTAAATTGTGCCTAACAGAGCCAAAGAACTTGATAACTATGCTTGTTTTTTTACAATAAAAATCAAGGTAGTTTACTCATCACAGAATCGCTTGTGTGTTTTTGTGGCGTGTGCATCAGTGTTGTGTCCACCTGGTGTCACTTCGCAAAGGCTCCACCCTATTCAAACCAGTGATTACGCTTATTAACGGTAAATGCGTAAATAAAAGATTTACATTTACATTTATGCATTTGGCACACGCTTTTATCCAAAGCAACTTACAGAGCCCTTATTACAGGGACAATCCCCCCGGAGCAACCTGGAGTTAAGTGCCTTGCTCAAGGACACAATGGTGGTGGCTGTGGGGATCGAACCAGCAACCTTCTGAATACCAGTTTTGAAACTCTACGCCACCACCACTCTTTCACAGCTCACAAAACACATCTTTCAATGTGTGCAATGCATTCATATTTTCATTTAGTGTGGTTGTAATTTGTATCAAGTTACTATATGATGTAAAGATGACTGTGTCTTCAGCATACAGTGGGATCAGCTGAAGGAAAGTCATTAGTACATTGAAGAAATAGAAGTGGTCCGAGTACCGAGCCTTGTGGATCTGTAGAGGTGATATAATGGCAATACTATTTATTGATAGATTGAAAATATTTAGATTGGTTATAATAAGTGTGTGATTAACTGTATCAAAGGCTTTATGAAAATCTATGAATACAAAACCAGTTATCTGAATTTAATTAAGGGCTGTGTTGGAATATGTTCTGTGAAAAGAAGAGCAGCAGAAGCAGTTGAGAATAATTATGATTTTATAGACATAATAACATAATTTTAAAGATAAAAAAATAAGTTTAAAAACTTTGGCCAAGGATGTCAATTTATGATTATTTGAATCACTTTTGACATTTCATAATATCTTAACTATATTACAATCATTTATACTGTAGAACATCAACTGTGTACATTTTAGAGTTACTATTTTAATAAATGCTTATTTCTCAAATGAATCTCCATCGACATTTCCAGCAGTTGAAATGGGCCCACTTGACATGTCCATTAAAACAAATCCATTCCTTCCCACTAATGCCGAACAATTAATTGCAGTGTCACAAAGTGTTTGGGCTCTCTGTGTGTGTATGCGGGCAAGCTGTGGGTGTATTAAATGTCTTTAAACAGGCGCAAAGTGTAATTTGATATTTTCCTGAGAGATAGTTCATTGCGTTAAGACATTTCAAAAGCATGACTGTTTTCAGGGCAAACTCTAAAATCAGTTCATGCATTTGCAGTTTGGAGATTCCACCGTCAGGTGGTAAAAAAGTTATTTATACAGTGGAGCATCAAATACGGTCCCTGACGATCACTGTTGTAGCTGTTTTATGAAACAAAAATGAGATTTGTGCTAAACTTTCTAGAGGTCATGGTTTATTTTTCAATTATTATTATTGTTATATTGACAATTGTATTTATGATCTAATTTAGATATTTAGTTATTTTTCCAACTCTTTGCATTAGAAGGGTCCGTTGGAAGAAGTTAAAGTGTAAAACGTTTGGATTTGGGCAGGTGGTTATACACTATTCTTAAGAAATTAAGAAATATTTTTGGTGTATATGTGCGTACAAAAAAAAAAAAGGAAAAAGATCCCTCGATCCACAGCCTAACCTGGATGGTTGACACAATTACTGTTAATACTAGCCATCATTTGTGTTTCAGTAGATCAATGATATTAATAATACTTAGATTCTCTTTAATTAAATGGAGCCTACATTCAACTCCTGATGAAAGCCACGTTTTCCATTAGGGATGCACCTATGCCACTTTTTCTCTTCCTATCCAATATCTGAAATCTCCGTATCGGTCGATCCCGAACCGATACCAGTGTTGATTTTTTGCATAATAAGATTCAAATATCCTTACCTCCATTGTGTGAAAATACAGTTATTTGGAGTACTCTTTAATATGTAATGAAACACAAACCTCGAACTACACATTATTTCAATATAAATGTATATCATTGGAAGCAGACAGTGCAATTACTGGAGAAGAACCTCAGAATTAAAATGCAGTTGACCCAGCCCAGCACAGTTTCACAGACTTGCCCTTAAAATTAGCACATGCTTGCACTAAAATACCAAAACTTCATTGCCATGACTTGTCACATGTAACTCTTAAAATATGGCCCATTTCCTCTTCAGAATTTAAAAAATGTGTGTTTGTGTGTCTCAACATGTTTGTGTGCATAAACCCCTTTTGAGAGGAAAGTATGCAATTTGTGGGAAAGATGCAGTACCCAGTGTAGCAGGTGGGGAAGCTAGAAAACAAAATGTGGCTAGTTGCTAAAATTGAGAAAATGTGAAATATTATTTTATTGGTCAAAAACTGTAATGAACCACTGTGGTGGGGTGAGCAAGAGATATACACAGTTGGTGTGGTGTCAAGCCTCGTAGAGGTATTTATTGGAAAAAATATAATTTAGGAAAATAAACATTTTCATAAAATAGGAATAAAGTCTCCATGGTGAATTAGTGTCCAAAATAAAGGGGAATCTGGAATCCTTGTGATGAATGGGGCCTTGTGAAGGAAGGGGTAGTGTCCACAGGAATGGTGCTGGACATTCCGCCACATCCCCCACCCACTCCCAAGCGTTGCTCCGGTGGTACCGCCCATGCTCCAACTAGAACACAGATTCTGGAGCTGCAGGTGCACACTCTTTAGCTACTCATACAGGAATGCTACTTACTCAACCATGCCCTACGTCCAGAGTAGGCATATAGGGAATACCACCTTGGTCAGGGCTGCTGCCAGGGGTGGAGGAGACACATAACAGCCGCTGAAAGGCGGCGGGGTCTGATACCACTGACCGCGAGTGTGAAGGGGCTCGCTGCCGACTGCCTGGAGCGGGAGAACCACTGCCAGGGGCAGGGGAGATCCCTTCTGTTCCCAGAGAATGCGGCAGGGCATTCCCGCCGACAGGGGCTGGCACAGCTGTTGTCCGTTAGAGGGTGGAGGCGTGGCCGAGGACCAAGCTACAGCATATCAGAGAACCGGCTAGTAAGTGTTTCTCTCCTCTCTCACTCCCACTGCCACTCCACATTAGCCTTTTACATCTCTTTTAAATTTTATAGTTTTTATGTTGGGGGTACTGCACTGTTACAGGGAGTACCCCTCTAATTTTCATTATTGTTACCCTCCCCTTTCCACTCCCAGATTCAGGAAGGCGGGGATGACCTGCCGGCAGACGGGGGATAAGTCACATCCTGCCCCAGGGAAAGAAGGGGGTGTATGTCATGCTGGGGGCTCCCTGGCCTGAGAGAACGAGGAAGGAATGTGACAGGGCGAAGGGCAGTGCCGGGTCGTGATTTTACACACCTCGCCCCTTATCAGGCTAATCAAGCCTCCGAGAGTGATAAAGACCGTCTGTGTACGGTGGTGCGACAGAGAAAGAATGTTTACGGGCAATCTGGCATCCTCGCGGTGAAGAAGGCTTAGTGAAGGAAGGAGTAGTATCCACAGGTATGGTCCAGGACATGGGCATGGTCCGATGGCCGCACTTGCTCCCCTCCATGGTCCATGGTGCGAGGGGTGGCGGCTGCTTTGGTGGCCTGTCTTCCCAAGGGCTGCAGCAAGTGTGGGGGAAACCGGCATCCATGTCCGTCAGCTTTGACGCATGCGGCAATTCCCCCAGCCTCGCATCTAACTTGCCCAAGGGGATCCGAGGGTGCGGGTGTGGTGTGCATCTATATTTCTGTGCTGTTTCTTTTATGCTTATTAGACTATTACGTTGTTAGATTTTCAACATGGTAACTTTAAATCTTGATTGATATTCTGCATGTGTATCAGCATTTGTGAGGTTCAGCCAATGTAGAGCATTTAAAAACTTACCAGTTCAGAAACACTGTTCTGCTATATTAAGCCATTTAATTTGAATGACTTGAACTATCTGAAGCATAATGTTTTTGCTCATTTCTTTTGAGGCTATAACGAAATCTTGGGATATATGCAAAATAAAGCTGCAGAAGTCAGCCCTGCCTTTCCGAACCATTAATTAGCCCTCTAGCATGCACAAATGCCTACAATTTTCAGTTCTTGTAGCCACTAGTAAAGGACCAGTCTGCACATGAATAAGACCCTATGAGCGCTGTATCATCTCAGCATCTCTGTGCAGCTGTAATGGCCTCAGGCTGCCGCGTCCTGCCACTCGATTGCTGAGGGTAGTGCTTCATCAGCAAAACACATAAAGGCAATCGCTCGCCTGACTCTGAGTGAGAGGATATCGCCTGAGCTTGCTTCCAGTTTGAACAGGAACCTAGAAGAGTTGTAGATAAAGACTAATTGAATGCGACAGGAAGTCTGTAAAAGGTGCTTTGGCAGCGCCAGTCGGCCCTTGAGAGACTATAGTCTGACATGAGGACCAACTAGCAATGTGGAAAAAGCGAGACAACAACAAACCATTTTCTGTGTAAAATATTGAACATGCTTTGAGATAATAGATGATATGAAGTCTGCCTCCAGGGTATTGTGTGTGTGTGTTTGTCATCAAAAACGGGGAGAACATGATCTCACGGGATCTTTCTGTTATTAGTGGTCGTGTTTGCAAAGGCAAGCCTTGCAATGACCTGTTATCATACCTAAGGTTAGAAATACCTTACCTTAAAAATGTATGTGAATTAAGTAAATAATGTTTTCTATTATTATTATTATTATTAATAATAATAATAATAATAATAATAATAATAATAATAGTATTATAAAAAAGTTTTTTGGGTGAGTTCTATAGTTATAAATACTGTCGCTTTATAGGAAAACAACAGAAGTCTATGATATGTCATCACTGAAATAGCTAGGTAAACCTTTGTTGTTTGTTTAGAAATGGATGTCTGCGCCAGTGCACAGTAGATGGCGCCACTCGGTCCTGTCATCCGCACACATCAGTGAAAAACATTATTTTACATTTAAACATTCTCATGCTGATATCAAAGTTATTTTACATATATTTGATATATTCTCATTTATCATTAACATCACATCATATGTAATAGTTCAAATTGTTTTTTGGATGCAGTCTCAAATGAATATACTGTTTAGAGCTTGTAAATAATATATCAAATGTTCAGACTTATCTCATGAGATGATGTGCTTCATTACATGTTTTGCTGCAGTTTCCCGATTAAATGTCCAGCGGGGATGCCAAAAGCGAGTGAAATGGTGTCGTAATCGGAGGAGTTTTTAAGGTGAATATTAGATGGATGCTTTAATGAGGAAAATGTTCCTCCCTTACATAAAACTTAAACATAACCTAACCAATACCCTTAAAAAATATATAATTCTGGCAAACTTTCCATTATTTTCACATGCAATTGAGCTTGCTGTTTGCTGCAAATGTTTGCCAGAAGTTTGCAGTTCTTCACCGGTAGTGGTGAACATGTAGCTAACCTTTGGTGACAATGAAGAATTTGCAGCAAAACGAATTTGCATATGTAAATTAATGAGTGCCGAATTTGCAGCAAGTTTGTGGCAAATCTAGATTTTCTGTAAGGGTAATGATCTAAAAGGAAATGAAATGTAGACACAACACAGACATCCCTACCATTAACCATCACTTAAACCTAACTGATAGTGTCTAAAAAAAGCAATTCCAATTCCCAATGCGCTTTAGGTCCTCGAAATGGCATAGTGACTCAATCCGGGTGGCGGAGGACGAATCTCAGTTGCCTCCATGCACATCTCACCACGTGCCCCACCAAGACAGAGAACCACATTATAGCGACCACAAGGAGATTACCCATGTGACTACCCTCCCTAGCAATTGGGCCAATTTGTTTGCTTAGAAGACCTGGCTGGAGTCACTCAGCACACCCTGGATTCCACTCAGGACTCCAGGGGTGATAGTCAGTATCAATACTCACTGAGCTACCCAGGCCCTACCTGCCCCATTTCTTCCCAAATGTGTCCAATCTGTGTCCAAACTTCCAAACTGTTTATATGACATCTGTGTATCATTCTTGAAATGAGGGAGCGCAAATTGACTTCCTTCATTACACTAGTTTGGACCCAGCTTTTAGTATATTTGTCACCTACTTTAATAACTGCCCCATCACCCAATATACATAGTCTGGGGCAGAATGAAATTTGAGGATCCAAAACCTCACAGATAAATTCTGGACTCTTACCCAGAGTTCTTGTATCTTAGCGCAGAACCACAGATCATGTGCCATATCTGCATCCTCCAACTGACTTCGCCAGCAGATCGGTGTCTTTTAGACCAAGCCTAAATAATCTAGAGGGAGTCCAGTAGAAATGATGCAAAATCTTAAACTGAATAAGACATACACTTGCATCCCTAAACATAATTAAAATAAAATAAAACATTCTTTCCCACCTCCAATTCCAAGTTCAAATCTCTTTCCCATAACCTCTTAAGAGATGTTGAGTTCCCGTCACCAAGACTCTGAATCAACGAGAAATAATACACTGACACTTCATGCCCCTTTACAAAGTCTGTGAGCACCATACAGAGGGTGTCTGCAGCTTTAGCTGTAAATAATAGTATATCATGAGATAGTATCTTCAACTGTAAATACCTGAAAAATGTAGACCTAGAAATGCCAAATTTCTGTGTTATATTTTCAAATGTTCTCAAAGCTCAGTTTTCATTAAGGCCACAAAGTGTAGCAACACCCCTCTCAATCCATTCTGTCCAGAAAAAGGGGGACTTGTTAATACACTATTTGGGGTTCAGCCATATGCTTGAGGAAACATTTAGGTAAATATCAAAATTTTACAAACGGGAAATGTTTGTCCATACTGAATGTTAATGTGAAATAATGGGATGCATTTTCACTTCTCAAGGCAGTTTGATATTAAGAATTTGCAATGGCGATATTGGGGCAAGGACCGCTTTTTCAATGTAGTACTAGGGAGGGGCTTTCTCAGGTGGAAGAGACCAATGGGCCAAGTGTCTAAGATTAAAAGCATAGTAAGTGGTGGTGGCATAGTGGGCTAAAGCATATAACTGTTAATCAGAAGGTTGCTGGTTCGATCCCCACAGTCAATACCATTGTGTCTTTGAGCAAGACATTTAACTCCAGGTTGCTCCGGGGGATTGTCCCTGTAATAAGTGCACTGTAAGTTGCTTTGGATAAAAGCGTCTGCCAAATGCATAAATGTAAATGTAATAAAAAATTAAAACATTTTGGAGGCCTAAACCTCTTTAGTAAATTGGTCTGTGTAACTTACTGAAATACAACAAGGCCATTTACAATTCCAAATAAAGGACTTAGATATTCTATCAAAGTGTTTCAAATTAGAAAGAGGAACTTCTAAGGGGAGAGACTGTAGTAGATAATTACATTTTGGGATACAATTCATTTTTATAGCATTGCCCTTCACAGCCATAGACAAATGTAGTGAAGCCCACCTCGCCACATCACACGAGAACCTTTTCATTAATGGGTCAAAATAAACTCAGATTTGCTGGAAATACAATTCCTAAATACTTAATCCCTTGCTTTGGCCATTGAAAGGTGCCAGGTTGGAAAGCTGTGGGAGGGCAATTTACTGTTCGAGCAAGAGCTTCTGATTTAGACCAATTCACCCTGTAATGCTGAAAATTTGGAGAAGGAACTAATAATTTTATGGAGGCTCAGCATCGATATATTAGGGTCGGAGACTAATAATAATATATCATCTGTGTAGAGTAGCTGCTAATGGTTCCAGGGAAAGACAGAACAATAAAGGGGAGAGAGGACAGCCTTGCCAGGTTCCCCTATCAAGAGAAAAAAGATATGAAATTAATCCATCAGTTTGCACTGCTGCTAACGGTTGTTTATAAAGTAACTTAATCCACCCATTAAAAGTGTTCCCAAACCTGTATGTATAATAAATGTAATAACTCTGCTTAATCGATTAACAAGAATTTTAAACAATATTTTTACATCTGACTGGATTAGGGAAATTGGACGATCTCTTTTACATTCATTTGAGTCCTTATCTTTTTTAAGAATGAGACTGATCAGGGCTTGCATCATGTGATTAATATTGGCGATAGTTCACCTTTCTTTTATGACTCTGTGTAAACTTCCAACATAAGTGGAATTGGGGCAGTGGTGGCTCAGTGGTTGAGGCTCAGGGTTACTGACCGGAAGGTCGGGGGTTCAAGCCCCAGCACCACCAAGATGCCACTGTTGGGCCCTTGAGCAAGGCACTTAACCCCAGGTTGCTCCAGGGGGATTGTCCCTGTAATAAGTGCACTGTAAGTCGCTTTGGATAAAAGCGTCTGCCAAATGCATAAATGTAATGTAAATGTAAGTGGAGCCAGTTCTGTGACATAAGATCTAAAGAATTCTGCAGCAAAACCATCTGGTCCCGGTGCATTACCTGTTGGCAAGGCTTTAATTACCTCAACGAGCTCCTCCAAGGACACTGAGGAAATGTTGGTTTCTACATAAACATTGACTTCTTTCTTTAACATTTGTTGAAATTCAGGGTCTTGTAGAAGAGATGTTACAGCGCATCTCCTTTAGCCATTTTCCTTTCTCTATATACGTCAACATCTCTTAAACACATCAAAGCATAATCTGAAACTAAAATGTTCCCAGTTAAGCAGTCAGTGGTAGATGGAATAAGTGACTTAAGTATAACAATAAAAACCTATTCTAGAGTAAATCTGATGATCTGATGAAAAATGTTGTAGTACCTCCCATATGGGTTCAGAAGTCTCCAAATGTCTAAGACCAAGATTTTTTGAAGTGTCAGTGTTGCTCTAAAGCAGGGGTGACCAACCCTGCTCCTGGAGAGCTACCTTCCTGCAGAGTTTAGCTCCAACACACCTGCCTGTCATTTTCAAGAAATCCTAAAGACCCTGATAAGCTGGTTCAGGTGTGTTTGATTAGGGTTGGATATAAACTCTGCAGGAAGGTAGCTCTCCAGGAGCAGGGTTGGTCACCCCTGCTCTAAAGGGTCTTCACACTTTTGCATCACTATGTTCAAAGACTGGATCCATTAAAAGATTGAAGTCCCCATTCAAAACCATATCATGAAGGATCCCAGCAGCTTTTAGCTTCCCCTCAGGATCCATTAAAAAAGTTCTGATCATCAGCGATGGGTGCATAAATATTAGCCAAAATAAGGTTTTGCCCCTGTTTTTCACTCAAAACAATAATGACTCTTTCTAAATTATCTTTAATCTGTTTGAGAAAATTAAATTGTAAATGTTCAATGTGATGACTCCCCTGCTCTTACTTGAACCAGCACTGCAAAACACATGCCCACCCCATGCACTACTGGAAATACGACCGCTCATGCACACTCATGAGATTTTCTGCAACACTATTGCTACTGGATTGCTCAAGTCCTGTGTATTTTTTTTTCTCTCCTTGTGTTTTTTGGGTTGTTTGTTTTTTACATAAACGTGCCATTAAATTGCACAAAAATCTATTCCATAAAATAAGCCCCAGTAAATAATCACATCGAATCCAAAAAATGAACAAATTAACTCCACAATATTGGCTAATAAAGGGAGAAAAAGAGGAGAAAATAATAATAATAAAAAAAAAAGAGTCAATGAGCAGCCAACAGAATAACACCCACTCAGGCTGCATCAGTAAAATGCACGATGTGTAGTCTGTATTGTTGACTGAGTGCAGACAAAATTACACACTCACACCATTGATTTAATGAAGCCCATAGCTCGTCATGGGCATGTAAATGTCTTGCGACCACCCTTGGCATCAATTCTCAGCTTAGCTGGAAAAAGCAGTGCAAAATCACCATCACTGTTGGTGAAGCAGATAGTCAATCTAGCAAAGTCTGGAAAAAACATGATGTTGTGGTCCTCCCAGCACAACTTTTTTTTCCTCACCAATCCTAGAACAAAGTCTCTGTCAGCCGACCGCAAGAGTCCGCCGTGGGAAGCACATGCTCAATTTTGAGCCGACAGGGCCACTGTGCCGATCAAATTCTGAATAAGCCCATCCAAAAACATCACCATATCTTGACCTTCCTTTCCCTTGGGAATTCCAACTAAACAAACTTACGCCTGTTCCTGTACTCCATATCTTGTAGTTTTTCCCACATGTGTTTCACATTCTCATTGGTAGCAGGCAAGTTAGCCTGTAGCTCTCTTTTGGCCGACTCCAGAAACTCAACATGTTTTTCAACAATGTGATCAGGAGTTTCGCCTCCATAGATGTGATCACTTGACATTTCTGCAAGGCCCTCCAAGCCAGTCGAGATATTCATCAGCGCTCCATAAATGTTAGAGATCTTCCAACCTACTTCACGAAGCTCGCAGCCACCATCGACTGGACCTCCGCCATCCTGATCCTGCGAGGCATCCGACACATGAGAATTGAAGTGCTTTTTAATGTCCCCACAGGCCAATGATTTAAATTTTTTCTACATCCTGACCTCCCAGCACAATTAGCAAACAAAACTATTACAGTTCTCACCAGTTAATATTGCTTAGAAGGATAATTGTAGCAAAGTTTAAGTGGAGCTCTCCTTTAAGCGACCAACCTTCACATAGCGTCACATGGTTCCACAAAAGGTAGGTATCTTTATTATACTGCCTCTTAAGATGTCTTGCTTTGGCCAAATACTAAGGAAGCATCGTATGTATCCTTCCCCTGGTAGGCGTTCCCAGAATGCAGTGTGATGAGCTTGGTGGAAAAATAAATCCAAGATGGTGGATGAAACAAGAGGTCCAGAAGTTTTAGATTATAAATATACTTCAAAACTGAAATGTATCGATAAATATATAATATGATACCAAACTGACTATTTACCCAAAATGTGTGTGTGCTGTGAGTATTGATGCTTATTAGAGGATCACATCGTTTCTCTGACGTCACCTGTACTGAAATCAGTTGTGAGTCGAGTCTCGTGCACTGTGCATGAGGAGCGCTATTTGAATGATGCACGGAGCTGCCGCCTATGAAGAGCATTCAAAAACGCTCTCTTATGAGGCATCATTTCAGCAAGGATGCTGCCGTAGAAGACAGCTGCCTAAGTAGGCAGGAGACAACGAGGCAGCTCACTAAGTTTTGGAACAGACTACATATTACTGCAAAAATAATGTCTGTATTAACCACGTTTCCATCCCATGTGTTCAAATGACAAAATCATCATTTACAGAGAAAAATACATATTTTTATTAATATAATACTCACGGTTTATAGCACACAGACAAAACACTGTAAAGATCGTTTCTCATGTCTGAGAGCGACAGCTTCTTTATGACTTTAATGTGTGTATCTATAAGATATATTTCAAAAGTGTCAATAACACTCCCCTCCCGCACAGTTTAAGTTTTTATTTGATTTCATTTCTCTGTAAATTCTTTGCCGGCTTTGGATATTTTTAGACACCGTTATTTCAGGATGACCAGAGCAACATTTTAGACGTGATTATTGGTCCGCTGGTTAATCCAGTTATGAGCTAGTTATTCAGTCACATTACTTTTTTGATGCACATCTTGTATTTGTAATAAATTCAATAGGAGTTTATTATGTTAATGTGTTTCCATCATAGTTTATGTGCATTTCTGCTTATCAAGTAAACAATTTATCCATCTCAAGTGAGCGTATACGTTCTGGAGATTTTCCATCCAGCGGTTTTATGCAATATCCCAAAATGCACATAATAACCCAGCTATTGACTGATGCTATAGTACGTTAAACGGTAGCTACACTTGACCGAAAAAAGATTAAGGGGGAAAGATTAAGGAAGATCAATGACAACTAGAGCATGTTTTTCCATCAGAAGGATTAAAAACATTTCATCCAAAAATAGAAAGCATGTTTTTTGCTGTTTAAAAAAAGGAAAAGAAAAGGCTCAACATGTACAGTCATGGGGAATAAAACACCTGACAGAAGAATATTGAGTTTCTCCATGGATTGTGGCTTTGTTTTTTTATTCTCCCTGGTTTATCAATTGCAGAATATAGTTGTTTGTTATTGATTATTTGTATGGGGTAAGCCCTGTATTTGGCAGGTCCAAAGTGTGCAACCCTAGCAACATCTGTCTGACTTTGTAACGAAGATAGGAACCAAGTCATATCGATAGACCAGAGTTTCTGATGAAAACACCCTAGCAACCACACAGCTGCTCAGAATGCCTCATAAACCACATAGCAACACCCTAGTAACCACCCACAATACCGTAGCATTATGGCAGTGAGTTTTGCACCACTCAGAATTTCTTAATATTAACTGTATGAATAGAAAATGTGAGAAATTTTACATGAATTTCAGCAATGTTGTGTATTCTATAGTTTGAAGTCATTTTTGGCAACGTACAATTCTCTCCCCTCTGATTCTGAAGACCATGAATTTATACTCATCTACAAAAAGAGGATTAAAAGAGATATATATATATCTCCTCTGACGTCACGGACACACTTTAGCCCAACAAAGAGGAAGAACAACGCATCACAGCTATTTTTTTCTCATAATGACAACAGAGAAGACTAATCCTGTGAGATTAACTGTGGAGATTGTCGTTTTTTATGGACACTTGAATGGAGAATCTTGCATCTTTCCCAGAATGCTTTGCTTGTGACCAAAAGGGTCTGTTTTCGGTCTGTCACCCAGTTTCTTTGCTTTTGGAGTGTCCAGTAATCACCAAATCTCAAATCCTGAAGTTCAATGGTTCACAGAGAAGGGCCCAGTTTTAATGTCCAGGATTAGTTGAAATGTACATATGTCACTCAGTGTAGTTAATAAAGCTTGTCTTTGTGGTGAGAGCATGACCGCTGATGGTAAGAGATGTTAGAGGACAAGTTTAATGGGTTTAAAGTGTTGTGTATCTTTGTTCTGAGAGCTGTGCAGTGTTTCAGATGTGACGGATGTTGTGATGATGTGTTCAGTGGCACCAGGCTTTGCTTGGCACTGCAGTCAGAGATGCCCAGACCCGGGTAGAGCGCAAAAGCAGAACTCTATATAGAATAGATCTTTCATATCTATCTTCTCTGAAGCAGTGCTTCAATATTGTTGGGTGAATCTTAAAAATACATTCACGACTTATATTGCGCACCAAAATTTAAATAAAAAAGTAAAATACATCACATAATAATGAGCTATATTTTACATAAAGAGAATGAAGCCTATTTTATATATGTATAAAAAATATATATATATTTATCTTTCATTGTAGCTCTCTTTTAAATGTTATAATTATTTAACATTTAAAAGAGAGCCACAATGAAAGATAAAAAGACAAAAAAAATAAACAAAAATAAATAAATGTCAAATATTGATGTGAAAAAAAGGTTATTTTGTACTTCTAAACCAATTTTCTTTTTGTTTTTGCGCTCACATTTTAATAAAAGAACATCATAAATTCATAGTATGCCCATGTTGGTTAATTCCACAAAAATGTGAACCACGTCATGGAAATATGTGTCCAAAAATTGCATTTTATATTATATTGTGGTATAATGATAACGCATATTGCTCTCAAAACACTAGGGGGCGCCACTTGCTCACACAGCACTGACTGAAGCATTGAAATACATACTACATTTTAAAACGCAGCCTTTTAAGGTTTATAATCGTGCAAGAACATATTGCGATTTAATCTTATCTCAATCAATCATGCAGCCTTAATGGATACCATACCAATGTCTAAGAAGTCAAAGTCAGTCAAAGCATTTTGAATAGTTTCACGATGTATTGGTAAGTGTCACTTTCAACAGACATGTCTGTAACATCTGTAGCATAAGGGGGTTGCCAATATTGTGCACGCAAAGTATAAATGACAGCAGCCATTTATAGGACGTTGGTAGCTAGTGTAATGGACTGTATGCATATCCACTATCCTGGATGTTTGAAAGCCTCTGCAGACTCTATATGACTAACTGCATAAGTTGGGGGTGTGGCTATGTAAATAAGGCATTTTTGAGGGTAAGATACATGTACTGGATTGTTGCTATCTATATGGGCTTCTTTGAGGGTGTGAGATGCATGTGCTGGGGGTGTGGCTATGCAAATGAGCTGCAGTGAGATGCAGACAGATGTTTCTCTGGATAAACCCTTCACACGCTGACCGTTTGCTCTGCATTAGTAAACATGGCATCAAACTCTGAAGTAAACAGCGATTCTAAGGTATGTCTGCAGTATGCACACTCGTTTGCTTTTGTGGATGTTCACTGTGATTTTGCAGTAGCTTGATGCCGTTACAGTCATGGAGAAAACAATTTTGGGAATTTTAAAATTGTGATTAGAAAGAGTTAGTTACCGACTGTGTTGACAGATGCATTTGTGTCCTGCTATATGGTGAATTTCTTTAGTCGTGGATGTGAAAATGTGTTTTTTATAATTATGGTCTGATCAGACAACATTGATACAGCTTTTGTGTAAAATATTCTTCTTTTACTGTAACTCTTTTTGGTTATTATTTGTGGTTGACTGATATTGGTATGATAATGGAGGGATGCCAATACAACAATAAAACTGATATTTCAAAAACAATAAAATGTAATGATGACATGCATAACATTTCTAAAAAAACATGCATCAAATTCACATAATACTTCAATAAAATTAGAAAATATAAGCCAAGCTGAAATACGAAAACAGAAAATGTCTATCCAATTATTATAATAATAACATTAATGAGGGTGATAATAATAGTAATATTAATAATAAATTAGATAAAATAAAAACAAAAAATTAAATAGATACATTTTAATTGTTATAAATTTGTAATGCAAATAAAAATATAAAATTAACTGTTAAAATTAACATCTGTGTGTGTGTGTGTGTGTGTATGTATGTGTATGTATGTGTATATATATATATATATATATTAGTTTAGCCTAATATACAATGTGAAGTGTTATCAGCACATAGATACAATAGAATATACACATGTTAACATGACACATATACACAATTACAAAAATATATATGCATATATTTTTAAAAGAAAAGTTGAGTCATTTTTAAGTGTGCTCTGAATGACGCACCTATGAGAGAAACCTGATTTATTTTCATTTGAGTTTGCACCATCTGCCCCCCAACTCATACACCGATACACAAAGAGCTCTGCTGTGCCGATTTACAACAGTTCCATTGACAGACACACACACACACACACACACACACACACACTCTGGAGTCAACACCACATCAGTGCAGAAATACAGAATCAAACCCCTCATGTTTTGTGAGACGGATGTTGTGCCATGAACATGACAGACTGAAGAGTGTTAGATGCTCATGCAGTGAGTCTTCAGTGAGTTTGTCATTGTCTCTGGCTGTCCATACACTGAGGTTTGGCTTCTGCTGCAGTGTGAATAATGATAAACATCTGACTGCCGCGAGATGCCTGATCTGTCTGTTTCTTCGACCGAGAGAATAACATCCACAGGTGTACACTACAACATCTGGCTAGTTGACATGAAATGTGACAGCAGTGATGGCTATACTCCATCTAAAACAAATTCAAACTTTAATTATTCATTTTTATGATGTTATAGTTATTTTAACATGGAAAATTTGCACTTTTGCCCATTTACGCCTGGTATTAAGATGCGTCTCATGTGATCCGATCACATATGTCATTGTGTTTATTCCTGGCCACTTAAGTGCATCTCATGTGACCACTTGTGATCAGATTTGGAGGGGAGCGACTCCGTTTCATGATGACACACATCAATCACTATAACAGTGTATGACTGCATGACAGTAAAGCACAACAAAATCAGAAAAGACAGCCCGCTATTTCTCACAGATACAGCTGAAATTTGATCTAAGCACAAATGCAACATTTCAAGCAGAATTGTCTATTATTTAGTGGATTACTTCTATTAAACTGATCTGCAGATGTTGTGCTTCTCATATGACCCCGCATGGTGATATCAGACACATTAGCCACGTTTACATGCACTTAAAGATCCACTCAGCGATTCATGAGAAACACTGTTGATATTCGAACTCAACGGCCAAAACAAACACACCCCTCCATTCAGTGCTCATTTGGAATTGAATCAAATTCATGCATGCACATTGCCAAGGGAACGACAGTAACTGTTCGGTTTGCTGACCAAAAGACTAATATGGCAGAATCAGATGCGTCTGCTGCCCGAGGGTAAATTAGCTTCAGTAAGTGGAAGTAATTTGTATCCCTATGAAAGTTCAGGTGGCTTATGCTTTTTGTAGTACTGTAAAAAGTGTGACAATAACCCCGCTACTTGGTTGGAAGCAAGACATTTATTTTAGCAAATGTAATGATACATTATTGCCTGTAATACTTGACGGTCAGTTATACATGATGAAACTTAAGTTTGTTGTCATTTCTAAAATAAAAAGGAATAAAGTAGCATGGCAAGATAATGTCTCTGATGTCAAATATGTTTTATTGTTACAACGGTGTAATTCCACATAGATGATGTGTGACGTTACACATGTGAAGACGTGTAATTCATAGGGAATAACTTTTTATATTATTTTATTAATTTAACAATGTAATAACTCTCCTGTCGGACAAAGACTGAGAACCAATGCTTGACACGGGCGGTGGAGGTGGTTTAGGCGCTCCGTGCTGACAGTATAAGACGTGGAAGTGGAGGTCTCTTTCTCATAACTGAAGCGAAGCGAAGTAATAATCTAATATGTTAATAAACAACAGACAAGCAAGCAAGCAAACTGTTGCTACAGTAAGTTGCTGCTGCTATGGTAACTTGCAGAGTAGACGAGATGGTTTTACGCACACCAGCTCCAGACACACATCTCTCCTGCTACTAAATCTAACATCACAACAACAGCATATATGGGTTCTGTGAAACATAGCAAAATTGATGTTACCCACCTATCGAGTAGAAAAAGAGCAACTTCTGCATCTGTCTTCAAGCCTTTTACCTCTCGGAGGTCTCTCCACCACTGAAAATCCTTGCAGATGTTGACGTGACATTTCTGGGAGTCCAATGGGAAAATCACATATACTAGAAACTATTCCCATTTCTAAACATCAGTGTTTAATATCGACGGTCATTCACGTACATGCGCAGTTTACCAGTAATAATGAAATATTGCGATACCAAAACAATTGAAACTGTACAATATAATCTTGATGCTAATTTAAGTACTATATTACTGTATGCTGTAATTAGCAAAATGACATGAGATGTGACAATTTTGAGAGGAAATCAATGACAATTTAAAAATTAAAAAAAACTCTGAATATGGCTTTGTGTGATCATTAGCTGAAGGAGGTAATTTGATTAAAATGTATACAGTCGCATGCGCTGCACGGTACTGAATAAAAGAGGTGCCACTCTGCTCTGTCATCTGCTTCACACACACTCGCACAAAAACAACACTACTGGTGCTTCATTTTCATGCAATGTGTTTAGAGTATAAACGGCTGTTAACGCTTAAAAGAACTCCTCCGGTGCAGCTAGTAGATTTCAGCTCGAGAATGCTGCTTAAAGTTATTAAATGATGACAGAAGAATATAACTACTGTATAAAAATGTTATATTCAATAATACTCAGAATAACAATTCTATAACATTAAATGATTGTTTTATTATTATCATCATCATCATCATCGTCTGTAAGAGATATCACAAACACAGCATGTTTTATCAGCATGTTGTGATTCAGCCATAGCAGCCTTGTGCCACAGGTAATCCAATTTTGTTTCATTCATATTTTCATTAGTACTGAGAAGTTCTGTTGTGCAGCATTTTAAATGACCAAAAATAATATTAAATATTTTATTTGTTTAAAGCTGTATGTATCAATTTGATCATAACATTTCATGAAAATATTTAACATAGAATCCAGAAAATTTTAAATGGAAAATGCATCATTTGTATCTGTGAGACTTTATGCAGTTCCTTTAATCAAGTCATTTTCTGTGTAATTTCATCACTAATCTGAGACTTTTTATTTGTTGATTATAGTATCGCTTTTGTATCAATATCGAGGTACCAGGACTGGTATTGTACCAAAGGCAAAATTTTGGTATGGTATCAGAGCAACCTTAATATGCGCTTGTACATTGGGGTAATCCCGTTTATGTAAGAGGGAATCTCCACTACTGCAATGCAATTCAGCTTTAGGTCATGATAGAAAGTGAAGGAAACCCAAACCGCAACACCTCTGGAATATCTGGAAATAAAGTGAAGCAACAGAGGATAAAATAGGTTTTTTTCTTCCTCAGATCTAATGTTTGTTTTTTACGCAAGCATCACAGGGAAATTACGTGGCATCTAAACAGGAGTAAAGAGTATGCCACTTATACAGTGCATCCGGAAAGTATTCACAGCGCTTCACTTTTTCCACATTTTGTTTGTTCCAAAATTGATTCAATTCATTATTTTACTCAAAATTCTACAAACAATACCCCATAATGACAACATGAAAGAAGTTTGTTTGAAATTTTAGCAAATTAAAAACTAAACGGCCGGCCAAACTGAGCGATCGGGGGAGAACAGCCTCAGTAAAAGGCACAAGACAGCCCACCTGGAGTTTGCCAAAAGGCACCTGAAGGACTCTGACCATGAGAAATTAAATTCTCTGGTCTGATGAAACATAGATTGAACTCTTTGGCCTGAATGTCAAGCGTCATGTCTGGAGGAAACCAGGCACCGCTCATCATCTGGCCAATACCATCCCTACAGTGAAGCATGGTGGTGGCAGCATCATACTGTGGGGATGTGTTTCAGCAGCAGGAACTGGGAGACTAGTCAGGATCGAGGGAAAGATGAATGCAGCAATGTACAGAGACATCCTTGATGAAAACCTGCACCAGAGCACTCTGGACCTCAGACTGGGGCGAAGGTTCATCTTCCAACAGGACGACAAACATAAGCACACTGCCAAGATAACAAAGGAGTGGCTACAGGACAACTCTGTGAATGTCCTTGAGTGGCCCAGCTAGAGCCCAGACTTGAACCCGATTGAACATCTCTGGAGAGATCTGAAAATGGCTGTGCACCGATGCTCCCCGTCCAACCTGATGGAGCTTGAGAGGACCTGCAAAGAAGAATGGGAGAAACTGCCCAAAAATAGGTGTGCCAAGCTTGTGGCATCATACTCAAAAAGACTTGAGGCTGTAATTGGTGCCAAAGGTGCTTCAACAAAGTATTGAGCAAAGGCTGTGAATACTTATGAACATGTGATTTATTTTCGTTTTTTTATTTTTAATAAATTTGCTAAAATTTCAAACAAACTTCTTTCATCTTGTCATTATGGGGTATTGTTTGTAGAATTTTGAGGAAATAATGAATTTAATACATTTTGGAATAAGGCTGTAACATAACAAAATGTGGAAAAAGTGAAGTACTGTGAATACATTCCGGATGCACTGTACAGTGCATGTAAACAGGAATGCTGTTTTTGTGTGATAACCTGCTTTCTCGTAATAGGTCGCTCTCTGGTGTCTGGTGTAAACATACTCACTGAAGAAGATCCATTAAGTTTTGGTGCTTGTGTATGTATCTGCTTTTTTAATTTTGCGATCTCACACTTATTTCCTTTTAAAGCGGCTCATAACCGGCAAAGTTTAAACTCTTAGCACAGTGGTTGATTGATAGGTTAGGGGTGGTGCGTCGCCGGGACACATACAGAACGGATTAGTGTTTATACCTCAAATGTGTCACATGCGTTTTTACCACATTCATATGTAGTTTTTGTGATCTGATCCCAAAAAAGTTTTAGACCCCGTATTTAGCGCTTAACACATGTGTTCGGATCACCCGAAATGCATCTTAATACCAGGTGTAAAAGGGGTCTCTGTGATGTAGACACAAAAATAGAGTTTTAGGAGGGGGAAATGTTTGCTGTGGATCTAGGACAAGCTCTGAAATTCCTTAATCTTGCTCTTTAAATCTTTCTCTGGTGTGGCTGAGAGTATAATCACACACCTCATTCCAACTACTGCCTCAACAGACTGTAACCGCAGACAGATTTACCACTAAGAGAAAAAGCTGAGCTGAACTTTCATGCTGCTCTTTTCCAAAGAATGAAAGCATACAGTGACTGACCAGGGACTGTCACTATCTTTGTGCTGGATTCAAAGTCCTCTGAAGTCAAACAAAATCTTTTGTGTGAGAAACCTGTATAGTTTTTTCTGCTGAACATCTTCCCCTGTTACTGTCACCCATGCTCTGATATATGGCAATATGCTGTCTACAAAACACATATATATATTAAATAATATGGTTTTCACTGATATAAAGTCACATAAAGAATCATAACTGAATCTTACATGCCAAGTTTGAATATGCACATAAATGCGATTTTAGAGGCTTTTGTTGAAATATCCATTTACTGTAAACCCTAAAGAAAAAAAGCCCACGCTGATCATAGTTGATTTAAGCCTGTTTAAGCTAGTCTCTCAATCTGGCCAAGCTGGTTTTCAGCTGGTTGGCCTGCTAAGAAGTGCCCAAAACCAGTCTAAAACTAGCAACACAAACCAGCCTGACCTGTCTCTTCCAGTAGGGTAATAAGACACTGGATAGTAAAACAATTGCAGCAAATTGTAGGGCTTGTCCCCATCTCTGTCAGCCTCGAGTAATATGAAGCTCATTACATTGACTTTATCAGGCGTGACCAGAAATTTGTAGCTTACGAGGTCACGTAAACAAATTTCCATCATGCACTGTAAGGCTGAAAGCACTGCATTGATCGGTGGTGCCCATCTCACTGAACACATGCACCCTCAAACTAATACAAGTCTTTAATTCCATAGAATATAAATTCATAGAAATGACAGTAGTTTGCTGGTAGATGTGGCATTGGATTATGTAGCTGTTTTGTTTATGTAGATTTGGTGATGGCTTTAAATGTGGCTACATCCTGGGGCAGGTTTAGTGGTTCATAGCCCGTGATGGCCTCTGTGTCAATGGTGCTGTGGTGTAGGCTGATGCTGATTGGTTCCCTGGGGCATTGGGGCAGCTCAATGCGGCTGAAGGACACTGTGTCCCGGGTGTAGTGATATAAAAGCCATAGCAAATGCGTTGAACACTGGGTCTGGAGCAGGGAATGAGGAGCTGGCTTTATGAAGGCAAGAAATGTAGATTGTTTCATCTGTCTCAAGGCGTTTCAGGTGAGAGTCTATCTGCATGTCTGGATGAAGGTATAGGGGCTTTGTGCTCAGGATAATGAGCTATAATGAGTGGGGGATATCTTGAGTTCTTTGGCCATAATTTGTCCTGTTATTTTTATTTAAACACATTGATTTACACTTTTTTTTTTTTTACATTTTTTTTTAAAATGTTAAAATGTTTTACCTTTTGTAGTACAATAGCTTGTCATGTGGGCAGTACTCTCTAGGGATGCACCTATCCGATACCTGGATCGGTATTGGCTCCGATACTGAAGTTTTTAAACCGATCGGGTATCGTGCGTTACTCACGAACAACATCTCAGATGTAGATGCTCAATTGCTTCACTTATATGCATTTAGTGTGCCACCGGAGGTGCGTTTTTACCAGAATTTCAATAAGAAGCTAATTAAACTACTGTGAAATTTCTTACAAACAGACACACTTACAGGACTTCCTGGAGAGTTCAGAATGTCAAAATAAAAGCGTGAGGGTTTAAAAGTTAAAATGTGTCACGGAGAGACTCACGGAGGCAGAGATATGAACTCAGTAGCAGGGTTTTTTGAACAGCTGATGTAAACATTGAGTAAATCCAGTTGAGCAGAGTGACAAACAGCAGGTGAGTAATATCCAGACAGGGTATAGACATGATGAACCGATAACTCACAACAGTCTTATGATACTTGCAGGCAATAATGAAGAAACGGGTATGTTTGACATAGTAGAAAGATGTGGAGTCTCAGATATACTATCGATGAGAACAGACAAAGAGTGTGTGTGAAAGCGGGGTATATATGCAGTCTTTGATTAGCCACTAATGATACGCAGGTGCGTGTAATCGGATCTCAGGGGAGAGTGAGCACTGACGGCAGTGAGGGAGAAAGAGAGAGAGAGACCGGTGGATCCATGACAAAATGTGCACGATTGAGATATATTACTATTATAATATATTTATTATTTGTTTACAAAAGTTGAATGGGTTCCCAAAAATAACCATGGCAATGAAAAGTGAGCTGATATCTTACAACTAAAATGAACAAAAAAGAGATCTGAATCCTTTAAAGTCCAAATACAATTTGAAAAATTGTGCAAAAAAACATTTTGATTAAAAAAAACTTTTCTACTGATGACTTGAAGACTGGAATTAGTGTTAATTTTGCTGTGACATTATCCAGTATACTAGTTAATAATAAAGTGTTTCTTAATAAGCTATACATTTATATTGAAATAATGTGTGTTTAGAGGTTTGTGTTTCTTTACATATTAAAGAGCACACCCAATTACTTCCACACAATAATGTAAAGATATTATAAACTGATTAAGCAATAAAACAACACTGATATCGGATCAGTATCGGCCAATACTGAGATTTCTGATATCAGAGGAAAAGTTGTATTGGTGCATCCCTAGTACCCTCAAAGGTACACCCACTGTATCCGCATTACACCTTAACGTACTAATATACACTCTTTAGGGACAGATAATGTACAAATACATTCGACTGACAATTAGAGGGTAATGTGAGTGTACCTTTGTGGGTTCTGCCCCTGTAACGAGCTGTTGTACCATTTAAGGTACTCTGTGGGTCTCAACTGGTGGGTCACATCCCAAATTGGGTCATAGGTCTATTCAGATTGGGTCACAGACAGCAGGGAAAAGGCAATGGTAGATGCAAATAAAAAAAATGCATGAAACCGTATAATCTTGCATTTAGGAAGGAGAGAAAATCAACTCTAGAATGAATGCTTCCAGTATCTTTTTTTTTTTTGTTGTTGTTGATGTCAAAGACTATGCATCTAATCAAATTCTTTGCCACTGTGAAACAAATTCATTTATGACTTGGTAGAAGCTAGGCAAATTACGTAGAAGCCAAAATTGAGGATGCCCTCATCAAGAACATGAAAAACTTCACAAGATAAAATATATCCTTGGGTAATTATAGGCCAATTTGTAGCGAGCATAAATAGGGTTTGTTTTTTTGACCACAATGGGAAATTTCCAATCGCAAGTGAGCATCCTGCTCCTTACTCACTCAGGAAGACAGAGTCCTTAAAGTTGGTTCTCTGAAGGGAGCATGGCATTGCTGTATGAATGTACCCTTTGCTAATGGCCTTGCAGACCAGCCCTTCATGAAGGGATTGAGTTCCTCCCTTCAGTTTGCAACGACTTTTCGAACAGCATCCCTTCCCGCAGTGCCCTTCAAGAGTGCAAAAATGCTGTTTGGAATTCCCCTACCATGTATTATGTGGTACATTATTGGCTGCAGAGAGCATGAAATCATTGAAATGCACTTTTCTATGATAAACAATTTTGGTACTGTGATGTCCAATGTAAGATCTGGGTCTTGACACAAAACCAGTTGAAAACCACTGAACTACACCAAACAGAGAACCAGTATAATTTATTACTGTAGTGTATCTTAATGCTGGTCCTGGCGACCCATAGCACTGCACATTTTGGATGTCTTCCTCAGTTTACTTAATGGAGCCTCTATTATAGAGCTGATGATTTAAAACAGGTGTGTTAAATAACGTGCAATACTGTGATCCTAAGAACTGAGATTATGAAACACTGTATTAGAGAATGTTGATGTCTCAAACGGTTTTCCAACATCCATCCTAAAAAAATCTTAATAATGAGTGGAGGTGTCTGCTTTAAACTTGAGCTATAATCTGTCTTGAGACAGACTTGACAGATTATTTTGAAATATGATGGGGAGATTCAAATATTTTCATTTATTGCATTACAGGAATTCGGTTCATTGACACGTACAGTCTATATTGATTGAAGGCTCTGCTAGCTGTATTGAGCAGTAGATAGAAATAGGTCAGTAAAGCCCATCGTGATGGACATTAAACATTGATCACTGCAGCATACATGTTGCACAAAGCAGGTCACCATTACCTAATCTGTGAAACTCCAAATGAATGCTGTTTTCTAAGTCAACATCAATAAGCTCTTGCTTAGGTTTAGTTATTTGAACAAGCCCTTAGTGTGCCCCCTAGTTTCACTAAATATTAAACTCTGGGGCACACTGTTTCTGCTGCAGATATTAATGACAAATGAATGAAGTTTTGAAAGTTGTAGAGGAGAAGTGGGCTATTATTTTTCTAAGAGATCAGGCTTGTGATTTTTAACCTTGAGTTGCATTCACATAATTGATGGAGGGACCCCAGCAATAACTTATAAGATTTGGGGGTGGAATCTTTTAGCTTGGGCCAGTAAGCAATCACCCAACAACTACCCAGAATACCTTCGCAATCACCTAGATATTTCCTTGCATCCACAAAGACAACCCTAGCATTGTTGCTACAACCTTTGCATGGGCATTTACCATTCAGTTTTTCAGAAAGTGTGCAAATTGACTTTCTTGTTATTGTTCTGCATGAATTGTGTAATTCAAACTGTGAAGTTACATAGTGATTCACACCAGCATGTGCTGTAGTTTTTGAGATGTAGTGTTAAACAAATTGTCCAGTAGCATGTGTTTTTAAAATTATCAGGTTTTTCCCAGGAAAGAAGTTTTGGATTCACATTTTTATGTGCTGTAGCATTATTTCTTATTACTACCATAAAATGGTTAGACATGTGTATTAACAAAGATACATTCAAATATCAATAAAACGAAAGAAATGAATGTGATACACTTATATTTTGGTACACTTATATTTTTGGTTTTTGAGTGAATGAGTTGATTTCCACCATTTACATCTACTTTAGATACTGTAGCACATTTTAGACCAAAAAGCACACCGACATACTGCTAACATCCACACCACATATAAATCTGACTGGCATTTTCAATGGCTGCATCTTGCATTAAATTCATTGAGTTTATTTAACAAATAATTGTATTCATTTTTTTTTCAAACTTTCTGATATTTTCCACAAAATATTACCCCTCCTTCTCACTCATAAACCCCACCACTTCCCATTTAAAAACCTACCCATGTACATCCACTCCAAATTGCCCTGTCTGTTGTGGTTGGAGATGGCAGAGTGTACAGTAGCTCCAGTAGCAATGGAGGACAGTGACCATGAAGCTGACTCGGCATCCGATGATCAGGACTCTATGCCAGCATCCCCTGAACCCAAAGCACATGAAGTGGAACAGGTACTTTTGCATCTCCCTTGGGGAACAGATAACCTCTTACTTCTGTTAAGATATTGCCCCATTGACTGCCCAAGTCAAGTCATTTTTATTTGTATAGCACCTTTCACAACACACATTGTTTCAAAGCAGCTTTACAGAAGATCAGCATTAACAGAAGATAAAACTGTAATGTCTATAGTGTTGATGAATCCTCATTGTGTAATTGGATAAAATACAATTGTTAATCATGTTTAAAAATAAGTAATTAAATAATAATTGTATTTATAACCCCAGTGAGCAGCTGTAGGCGACTGTGGCAAGGAACACAATACTCCATAAGATGTTGATTAATGGAGAAAAATAACCTTGTGAGAAACCAGACTTACTGTGGGGGCAGCTCCCCTCTGGCTAACATCATGAATATAATGTAAATATTACTTGTGTATAGTTCAAATCATGGTTTGAAATGATTAAACTAAGTGTTAAAGGTCAGTGTTTAAGCATCAATTTTGTATGAACTGGAATGACCAATGTCTTTGAAGTCCATCCTGGATTAACTGTAGAATCATATATCCTGTCATATGGGACATTTTTTCTTTAAGCTAGAATATTTTTTGATAGTTGATGGCTTAAAGTAATTCCTAAAATGCAGTGTTGTAAATCATTGGTCTTTTCATCTACTCTTACATAGAATAGGCATTGTACTGTCCTGTGGTACAATTCAATTCGGCTTTAAGAACAGAAACAGCAAGAAATCAATCAGGTGTTACAGATGTCCTTTCATTGATAATCATTACATACAGGATTCATACCGTGCTTCTGCTTAGTTCGTTTTTACATTGTGTTCTCATCAAGTGTGTTTACATGCTCATTCTTACACCGATAATGCACAGTAAGCTGACAACATGTAAGGTCATGTAAACACCTTAAACGGTTGTTCTTTTTCGGGGTTAACTTCTAAATGGTTATTGGTCTTTAATCAATCAAGTTAGAGACAAGTCCTAGTCCTAAGGGGCCGTGTTGAACTCTGAGTGAATATGTTGATGAATCTGAATTTAAATGAAATCTGTCAACACTGGGCCATTACATCAATATTGAAGCTTATTTTAACCTTCACAACTAAGAAAACAATGTAGCAATATTAAAGTCGCAACTATCCATTTATGGACATTGTTGGACCCAAGACCATACTCAAGTCCAAGTTCAAATTCAAGTACCCCAACTCTAGTTTTCACATCTTCCATGTGGTTGCAACAGATTGTTCATACTGCATTTGTGCTTTAAATATCACAACCTTAATACACCACAATGTATTATTCATCAGGACAGATCTCAGAGCAGTGGAAACCTGAGTGCTTTAAGAACACTCCTAACTATCACGCTCAGCCTTTAGTTTAATACAGTAGGGCACTGGCTCTACACAGAGGTTGTACATGACATGTGCACATCATTTTCAAGGCTGACTTTTACAAACTTGTCATCTGATATTTGTAACTCTCAACATGTAACCTGTAGCACATTTAGCTGGAATAACTGAAGTTCAAATCCTTTAAACTGGCCATTGATTATTTGATGTCAAATTTGGTTCTCAACCTCACCCAAGTCCGCTTGAAAAGGTGGTCTGTGGTATGTTTCATGTAAACTCAGTTATGGGTTGCTTAAACATTTAAAATCGTGGAAGTGACCCAGTATTGATAACATAATTTTGTCTTTGCTTGCTCCCAATCACAATTAATAATTGCAAATGTGGTAGTCACTCAAAACGTTGCAGTGTATACATGGCCATTGTGTTCAACAGAAATAAATGAGTGGTCTTCTTTAATGGTCTTTCTGTCACATGTATTCATCCGAGTCCTCTTCCACAGTGATACGTCAAAGTGTTCTAGTCTTGCAGTCTTTTAAGGGTGTCTGGAGCAGGAACTACCCTGTACTTTCATATCACAACTTGACACATCAGCAGCATTGATTCTTTCATTATCAATAAAGCTTTTGTAACCTGTGCAGAGAGTATCAGTATCATCCATGTTGTGTCTACTGGTACTGCTCACACTCCTCTTGTTTGAACACTAACAGGCGTTTAGTCAGTTCCTGTTCTTTTGCCACTTCTGTACTTTTCTCTTATATTTATTGATCCTTGTCAATGTACCTTACATAAATTTTCCACTCACCTTAAGTTTCCACAAAAATACCATAGCATCTACAATTACTGTAACGTGAGTACAACAGTGGTAACTTAGTATTAACCACCACTGCCATAGAAATAAACAAGTACATAAATAAAAGATTATAACAATGACAAGATTCTGAAAGCTTATACATCTCCCTAAATCTGTCAAGAACATGTCCAGCTCATAATTCACCCCAGAAATAAAATACAATTGATAAATAAATGTCATATTTTTGTATATAGAAAATCAAACTTATAAGTTTATTGAAAATGTAAATTTTTATGTACTTTATGTATCCATCATGGTAGTTTTGTTTAAATTTTAATTGTGTCTGGACACAAATATTTACCGTATTACACATTACATTAATGCCCCTAGTAATGGCCCTTAATGCAAAATATAATTTATTTATTTATGAATTAAATTGTGATAAAATATGATTCACACATTTTGTCTTGGAATCATTCTTGAAGGATATCCATATTGATATGTTAAAATTGTACAGTAAAAATAATAACTGTAGTTACTAATCTACTTTGGCGGAAACTAAGGTTACCTTGTTAAACTTTTGTAAGGGCATGCAGTGTTTGCATCTAACCATTAAATAGATCTATTCTCTTTTTTTCTCTTTCTACACATACTTACCCACCCATATTAAACCACTTTCTTTTGACCCTGCTTGCATGTTCTGCCCTGATCCCTGCAAAAACGCTCCTACCCTTCCCCTCCTGATCCTCAGCACTTCCCTAAGGAAGACTCTGATGACTCCGAGCTGGAGAACATCATAGGACATCACCCACCCAAAGAGGGCCACCCGTTCGCCTACCACGGGCTCCATAAGGGCGAGAGTGAGTGTGAGGGGCATAGCAGACCCCACAGCCCGGGAACACCCACCTACCCGAGGGCCACCGCGGTGCCCAGGGGCCCGGGAGAGTTAGAGCACGAGTCCAGACACATGGCTCAGCGGGGCCACGTGGATTTTAGCCTGCTGTCTCCTATCAGCCCCTCCAGACCTAAAAGTCCCTGGGGTCGATATGACCCATACAACTCTACTGAGGTAATGGTTGACTAGTGATGAGTTGATTTCAACCAGAATAACATGGACTGCATCGGTACATGTAATATGCATACACCCCAAAATAACATTCAACAGCCTGGTTCCGGAGGTAAAAATCCCATTAATTTATAAACCTTTAATGACAGACATGCTGTGAGCTCCAAGATCAGTGGGATTTGAACCTGTGAGGTCCACATTATTTCAGTTTTTATTTGAGTCATGCAGATTTCCTGGTAAAGAACTGAACTTCACATTATCTTTAAGAGAAAAATCCACCAATTTGAGAATCTCTTGCCAAAAATACCCACCAAATGACCGCCCTCTTCCAAGATTCACTGTGACTACTTTGGTATATCTGAATACCTTGCAGAAAATGTTATTGTTGTTTCTATACTTGTAATCAACAACTTAAATCAATATATGTATGTACTGTATTTCTTACGATTACGTCATTTGCATTGCTTCATGTGATAGTTGTTCATTCCATCGTAAGACATTAAGTACACAGTCTTGTACCTTTGTGTTTTTGTCCAACTTTGTAATGTGCTTTACCTCAGACCTGGTTGGTTTGGTTCATAGCACACAACTCTCATTAACAATTCTATGAAATCCCTATAGAGAAAATGACTGGGAAAAATACATCCGGAACCAACATGGCTGAAAAAGTGGTTGTGCCGTGTTGCGCTCTTTACCCTGGTAGTCCTCGGAGTACCATGTTTCATTAATCTGCTGATCATTTAATGGACATAGTACCATAGTAATACCATGGGTTTAGGTTCCTTGGAGTGACATGTTAAAACCGTGGTTAATGAATTTGATAATCATTTAGTTTTTTGGACATGGTGCAACAGTAACACCATATATTCTTTTTTTGGAGTACCTTGGAGAATCATACTCGTATACTTTGGGGTATGAACATGGTAATCATTCAGTAGCATGCATATAACAAAGTACCACAGCATTACCATCTGATACCCTCACTGCACAGTTTATTTTGTAAGGGCTCTCTGTACCACCCATGCGGTTGCTAAGCAATATTTTCTTTTTATTAGAATCTTATTTTGTTTCTTGGGCACATCAGTTCTGAATAAAATTCGAGCTTCAGCTAAACAACACTAGTTCTTCTCGTCCTAACTTTAGGTTATCTGACTTCAACAATATAAACATCCATCTGAATGTGTTTTAATGTGTCACTTCCTGTTTGGGTGAATGGGTTTACAGCTTTGAGGCATGTTTTAAAGTGGGTACTACTGGTGGTCTTCTGTAAGTTTGTAAATGGTTATAATTAAAGGGGTGAAGCTTCCATAAATCCTTTTTGGATTTACGACACTCCACCCCACCACTTTCCTCTTTTCAATTTAAACTGAAGTCTGGCCCATCTGGCTTGCCTCCCACAGAGAAACAGAACTTTGCTCAGGTCCTGCAGGTGTTTCATATGAACTGTGGCAATAATAGAAATCGCCTGCACACTGAGGATTGACATTTCTTGGCACTGAATGTGTATTAAATCACCATGATCATTCTGTTTTTCTCTCTCTTGTTATTTCATGGTAGGATCAAGATAAGGAGTATGTGGGATTTGCCACTTTGCCAAATCAGGTTCACCGCAAATCTGTAAAGAAGGGCTTTGACTTCACTTTAATGGTAGCTGGTAATGTCAACATCATGGCTTTACAAACTTGATCAAATGTGTGTGTGTTGTAAATTTCCAAATATTAATTGCAGTTGTTGTAGATTATAATGATGATGTTTTTTCTTCATAGGAGAGTCTGGTTTAGGAAAATCCACCCTGGTCAACAGTCTGTTCCTCACAGATCTCTACAAAGACAGAAAACTGCTCAACGCTGAGGGTAAGATTGACCTCTGACTGTTTCTCACAGTTATATGAATGCATAAATGAATAATGCATTGACATGCAGTACAAATATGAACTTGAAATGTGTAATTAGGATGATTCTTCAATCAAGGGAGTGTCCTTGTCCCTGTGGATGATTTTAAATGGTCCCCTACATAGACTTGTTAAATCATTGGAATTGCAAATAAAAAGTTAGCTAGAATGGCAAGCCGAATTGACTTTTAATCTTGTGCTGGAAATGAATTACAGATATCAGAAATGTGCAGTTTTACTAGTTCATTAATGGACGTTTGTTCTAGTAACAGTGTAATTATTGATATAAAAAAATCTAATGTTTACTAGTAAGAAGTGCATTGCTGATGGAATCTCAACTAGTGAGAAATACGGTAGATTCTAGATATCTGTAATTCCACTTTGAACTGGAGTTAATCATTGTGAAATTCAACTGGTGGAAATGCAGTTACGCATATCAATAATTACGGCTTTTTCCATTTGAAATGACTTTTTTTATATCAAGAATGTCATTGATGTTTGTGTTTGTTTCAGAGAGGATCACTCAGACGGTGGAGATCACAAAACACACAGTGGACATTGAAGAGAAGGGCGTCAAACTCAAACTCACTATCGTGGACACACCAGGATTTGGAGATGCTGTAAATAACACTGAATGGTACAGAAAGGGCTTTAGGGTGAATCTCACGAAAAATGTCCAGAGCACATTTACTAAATGAAGCCTATTTTAGGGCCATTAAACAAAATATAAAGTAATTTTACAAAGCAACTTTCTATTGATTTTGGGGCTAAATATAACACATTCTTCACAATTTGTGTGAGTTTCACTCATTATTTTGATTCAGTAATGTATTCATGGTTTTGTTTTTTCAGCTGGAAGTCAGTGGCAGATTACATTGATCAGCAGTTTGAGCAGTACTTCAGAGACGAGAGTGGACTGAACCGCAAGAACATTCAGGATAATCGCGTGCACTGCTGCCTGTACTTCATTTCACCCTTCGGTCACGGGTACAAGCATTATCAGCATTATACACACAAATTAGATTTCATTGTGGGGGTGGCACGTTGGCTCAGTGGTTGGGACTTGTCGCCTCACAGCAAAAAGGTCCTGTGTTCGAGTCCCGGCTCAACTAGGGCCTTTCTGTGTGGAGTTTGCATGTTCTCCGCGTGTTTGCGTGGGTTTTCATCCGGGTGCTCCGGGTTCCCCTACAAGTCCAAAAACATGCAGATTAAGTGAATTGGAGACTCTAAAAATTGCCCCGTATGTGTGTGAGAGTCCCCCAGCCATTGGGGTTGCGTCAGGAAGGGCATATGGCGTAAAACTTGTGCCAAATCAAATATATATGTGGACTATCACGAAGTGGACCCCCACATATGTGGGACAAACGCTAGGAAAGAAAGAGAGATTTCATTGTGATAGTGTGGCATAGTCGGTAAAGCTTAGGCCTGGTAACTGGGATTTTGCTGGTTCAAGTCCATAAGGAGTGATCCATTTTTCTTTTCCTTTTAAACAATTCAACGGGCCGTCGTCAATTATTTTACTTAAACCACGGTTACCACACCTTAAAACATCTTTCAGGGTTTTATCTCAAAATATTTTCTGGTTCTCTTACGAGAGGTTCTCACGTATTGCGTAAGCTAGCTTACGCTACGGGAAAGATTCATCTTTTCTGAGATATTGAAGCCAAAAAATTATCCTTAATTTTGTATCCATTGTCAACGCAGCGCGGCAGCTGCAGACCTTGAGCGGGCTAGCTAGCGAGCTCATTGGTTGCTCTGCGGCAACTGCTGCAGCCTATAGACGAGCTTGGGCGAACTCGCATCCAATGAGAGGCGTCCGCGCGCTCACTGCATCAAAGCCCGCCAAAAAGGGCGTGACTAGAGTGCATATAAGCGTAGTAGGCTGGAACCCTGATTTTCATCTCTTCAGCGAAGCTCTTCGCATCACTGAACCGGAAAGCCGCGTCGCCGTTCGAGGGGCATCAAGCAAGCGTGGACAGCGCTCGAAGAAGCTGGCCGTCTTCGCCACCTTCAGCCGTCCTGCGAGCTACGCCATCCGGCGACGTATCCTTTTTATAAGCAAGCTAGTTCTTAAAGAACTTCACAAAATATTACGAGCGTCTTTTTTAAGATGCCTCGCTCCACTTGCGCCTCATGCCGCGCTCCTCTCAGCACCGGAGACCGCCACATCATCTGCGCTCTCTGCCTGGGACTGGGGCATGCAGAGCTCGCCCTCGCCGAAGGCGGATGCGATCTCTGCGAGGAGCTGCCGATGTCGACCCTGCGGGCTCGACTCGAAGCGCTCAGGACCGAAGCCGCTGTGCCGCCTTCCGTTCAGCCACGCTAAAAAAAGCGGCGCTCTCAAAGGCTGCTGGAAACGGTGGTAGAAGCGATTGCCTCGCCGGAGCCCATCCCTCGAGCATCGCCTTCACCCTCCCCGCCCACCCGGGACGCGCAGTTGCCGCCGAGCGGCTGCTCTGCTGCCAAGAAGTGGAGGATAAGGGCTGTTCCATCATGGCTTCGGACAGCGAGGAGTGGTCAGGCTCACACGCCTCCTCCTCGGCCCAGGAATCCAGCAGGACCCGCGCCGGAGTCGAAGGGGAACTAACACGCCTCCTCACACAGGCCGTCGACCGCCTCGGGCTCGAGTGGTCACCGCCCCTTGAGCAGGCACCCAACAGACTTGACGGCTGCTTTCTACAGAGCCGCCGCCACGCAGCACCCGCTACCCGGGCCGCTCCCTTCCTGCCGGAACTCCACGCCGAGCTTTCCAAATCATGGAACGCGCCTTTCTCGGCCAGGGTCCGATCCCACGTCTCCACCTCTCTTGCTTCGGTGGACGGCGCCACTGAGAAGGGCTACGCTTCCATTCCTCCAGTCGAGGATGCGGTAGCAGCACACCTTTGCCCACCCTCCGCGAGATGGCAGTCTAAACCAGTGCTCCCGTCTAAGGCATGCAGAACAACTTCCGCCTGTGTTGGCTGCGCCTATTCCGCCGCCAGCCAAGCTGCATCTGCTCTGCACTCTATGGCCGTCCTACAGATCCTCCAAGCGGACCTTCTGCGGGAGTGGGATGAGGAAAGCAGGCATCCAGACGCGGTTGCAGACATACGGAGTGCTATGGACCTCGCCCTCCGCGCTACCAAAGCTGCAGCCCAGGCTCTAGGGAAGTGCATGGCCGCGCTGACTGTGACCGAGAGACATCTGTGGCTAACGCTAGCCGACATGGGAGAAGCAGAGCGCTCTACGTTCCTCAACGCACCGCTCTCTCCATCCGGTCTCTTCGGCTCCGCGGCGAGTGGTATCATTGACCGGTTTTCAGAGGTCCAAAAAGCCACACAAGCCATGAATCTCTTTCTTCCTCGTCACGCTAGCTCCTCTGCAGGCCGCCCACGTGAGCCTCCTGCACGAGCCTCTTCACAGCGCCCAGCTCAACAAAGCCAAACTTCTCAGCGTCGACAGGGCGGCCGCCCTCGATCGCGCTCAGACAGCCGCCGCAGACCGCCGCCCCCCCGCGGGCCTCGGACTAGAATTGCGCTGAAACCTGAACAACCGAAGTCCTCCTAGCTTTGTTGACAAAACGACGGATCAGTTCCGCTGCGGGCGGACCACCGTCAAAGCTTCGCCCCCTGTCAGTCCCCTTCCTTCAGGCTACTACAGTGGTAGATTCAGCAGCCAACAAGCCGGTGTTAATGCCCGCTTGCCTGCGCTCAAACGCCGTTTTCACCGTGACCCAAATAAATCTGGTAAAGAGCAAGCATGCCATATGTGTAGAAAATGTGCCCACAACCCAGTGTTCACCTCTACACACAAGCATTACACATCCCGTGTCCATACCAGAGAGCAAACATGTCTTATGTGTAGAAAATGTGCCCACAATCCAGTGTTCACCTCTACACACAAGCATTACACGTTCCGTGTCCCCATCAGAGCACACTCAAAAGCGGTTACGAACCACTCGAGTGTTAGAGTCAATAAATGCGCTCACGAATACGTTCGCGTGCCCATTCTCTGCCCGCTCTGTCACACGGCCAGCAAACACTTCTCTGTATGTAAGTCCCGTACTATGTGACTATGTGACCCGTGACTATGCTTGCGTATCACTTAACAGACATGACTCTTTCCCCATTCACCTCAATCGGGAAGTCACTCACAGAACAGCCTGTCCATGCTGTCTGCGAGCAGTCCAGCATAAGCACAGTAAGCGCTCACACATTCTGTTCAGCTGCTGTGTGCGGCAATCAGAGCGATTTGGCCACTCACCCTCTAACATTACGCTTCAAAGCGTGGGAAGATATTCCAAGGATATCCGAATGGGTGTTAAGCACAATAAAACAGGGCTATTTGCTACAGTTCGATCGCCGTCCTCCTCGCTTCAGAGCGCGGCTCGAAACTACTGTGAACACGGAAGCAGCGTGCATGCTTCGTTCAGAAATAGCAAACCTTCTGTGCAAAAGGGCCATAGAGAGTGTGCCGCCTCCCTGAGCGAGTCGGGGTTTTACAGCCGTTATTTTCTTGTCCCCAAGAAAGACGGCGGCCTCAGACCAATATTAGATC
This sequence comes from Xyrauchen texanus, assembly GCF_025860055.1. Classification (NCBI taxonomy): domain Eukaryota; kingdom Metazoa; phylum Chordata; class Actinopteri; order Cypriniformes; family Catostomidae; genus Xyrauchen; species Xyrauchen texanus. Next base: position 1,747,362 of record NC_068313.1, on the reverse strand, counting down.
TCAGGGTTTTGAACAAAGCGCTTGCAAAAAGACCGTTCAAAATGCTTACAACCAGCAAACTCCTCGCGCATGTGCGCCAGGGGACTGGTTTATTTCTCTCGATCTGAAAGATGCATACTTTCAGATTCAGATAAATCCCGTCACAGGCCATTCTTGAGATTCGCCCGACGGCCAGGTTTATCAATACACCGTCCTTCCGTTCGGCCTGTCCTTAGCACCCCGTACTTTCACGAAGTGCATGGACGCGGCGCTCGCACCCCTGCAGAGTCAGGGTTTGCGAATTCTGAACTATTTGGACGATTGGCTGATTTTGGCACAATCACATACGGAGCTTCTGTCTCACAGGACAGTTCTCCTCAGTCATCTGAACAGTTTGGGCCTTGCAGTCAATTGGACCAAGAGCTCACTACAGCCCAGTCAGACAATTTCCTTCCTTGGAATAGAACTAGACTCAGTGGCAATGACTGCTCGCTTATCTACACAGCGCGCGCGCGCCGTGTGCAGCGACTAGCCGCGTCATATCAGATGAACAGCCTCACACCTCTGAAGAAGTTTCAGAGAGTGCTAGGCTACATGGCCTCAGCCGCAGCACTACTTCAACTGGGTTTACTGCGCATGCGCCCGCTTCAGCATTGGCTAAACACCCGCGCGTCTCGCCGGGCTTGGGCCACAGGCCGCCAGCCAATCAGAGTGACTCAGACCTGTATTTCAGCTCTGCAGCCCTGGACAGTGGCCGAGTGGTATCAGCAGGGAGTGATGATGGGAACTGTATCTCGCCGAAAAGTCATCTCGACAGACGCGTCCAACACAGGTTGGGGCGCGGTCTGCGAGGGCTCTCCGGTTTTTGGCCTATGGTCAGTTCAGGAAAAGCTCCTTCACATAAATTGTCTGGAAATGATAGCGGTCGAGTACGCGCTCGTGCGCTTCCTCCCGATCATTCAGGGTCACCACGTCCTGGTCCGCTCGGACAACAGGTCTGTGGTATCCTATCTAAACCGTCAGGGCGGTGTCAGATCCAGGAACCTCTTCCATCTGACGAAACGCATACTGAGTTGGTCCCAGCACCACCTGCGCTCGCTGAGGGCGACGCCCAACTGCCCAACCGCCCGCTTTACGCCTTCCCTCCCGTCTCGCTATTGCCACAGGTAATGCAGAGGATCAGGGAAACGCGCCACTCGGTGCTCCTCATAGCCCCACGCTGGGAGAATCAAACATGGTTCCCGGAGCTTACGTAGCTGTCACTGACAGCGCCGTGGCCCATCCCAGTGAGAGCAGATCTCCTCTCGCAAGCTCGCGGAACGATCTGGCATCCCCACCCAGAGCGCTGGGTGCTACACGCGTGGGTGATCAACGACTACCCGTCGCTTTGCCAGAAGGAGTAATAAACACCATCATACACGCTAGAGCCCCCTCCACGAGAAGACTCTATGCGTCAAAATGGTCTGTGTTTTCAAAATGGTGCACCGACAGAGACCTGGACCCACGGACATGTGGGGTGTCACCGCTGCTCGTGTTTTTACAAGAGCTGCTGGATAAGGGCAGATCCCCATCCACGCTCAAAGTGTACGTGGCGGCCGTCGCAGCGTTCGCTGAACCCCTGCACGGCCAGTCACAGGGTAAAAATGAGCTGGTCATCCGCTTCCTCAGGGGAGCTAGAAGGATGAACCCTCCGCACCCCCCATCGGTTCCTATCTGGGACCTTTCTATAGTTCTCGAAGCTATGAAAGCCCCCCCCTTTCGAACCGCTTCAATCCGTGGATGTGAAACACCTCTCACTTAAAACCGTTTTTCTAACTGCCCTATCATCAGTTAAACGGGTGGGAGACCTTCACGCGCTATCTGTCAGCGCTGCGTGTCTTGAGTTTGGACCAAGTGACTCCAAGGTCATTTTAAAGCCTAGACACGGCTACGTCCCCAAGGTGGTCGGTACTCCTTTCAGAGCACAGATCATTTCCTTGTCGGCGCTACCAGCATCTGATAGCGAACGCGACGCCAATCTCCTTTGCCCAGTCAGAGCACTGAGATTGTATACTGCGCGCTCTGCATCTTTCAGAAGCTCCGAGCAGCTTTTCGTTTCGTTCGGAGGGCGCGCCAAAGGTCTCGCCGCCTCGAAACAGACACTGTCCAGATGGATAGTGGACGCTATTGCTGCCGTGTACGCGTCAAAAGACCTACCATGCCCGCTAGGCATTAAGGCTCACTCCACTAGAGGCATGGCCTCCTCGTGGGCATGGTCCAGCGGGATTTCCATTCACGACATATGTGTGGCAGCGGGCTGGGCTTCCCCCTCCACCTTTGTCAGATTTTACAATCTGGAAGTACCCGCTCTGCAGGCTAAATTGCTAGCGGTTTAATACGCTACAGCTCCCCTGGTGAGCTGCATTAATGGGACACAGTCCACACAGACCGGCACCGCCGCTCTCTCTATGTGCTTATGTACTACACACACACTGGCCCGCACTCTTGCCGGCCAAATATTAATTCCCCACTCACAAGGGCTCCCCCGGGTCCCCCTTAATTCCCTGGGGCTCATGCAGTGGATGCTTGGCGCGCACGGCGTTGACAAAGGGTTCCCGTAGCGTAAGCTAGCTTACGCAATACGAGAGAACCTCTCGTAAGAGAACGAATCGTTACTAATGTAACCTCGGTTCTCTCTAGATGAGGGAACGAGTATTGCGTAACCGGCCGTGCTCGTGCCACGAGCGATTTTTCGCTTCATTCAATGAAAACCAGGGTTCCAGCCTACGAACTACGCTTATATGCACTCTAGTCACGCCCTTTTTGGCGGGCTTTGATGCAGTGAGCGCGCGGACGCCTCTCATTGGATGCGAGTTCGCCCAAGCTCGTCTATAGGCTGCAGCAGTTGCCGCAGAGCAACCAATGAGCTCGCTAGCTAGCCCGCTCAAGGTCTGCAGCTGCCGCACTGCATTGACAATGGATACAAAATTAAGGATAATTTTTTGGCTTCAATATCTCAGAAAAGATGAATCTTTCCCGTAGCGTAAGCTAGCTTACGCAATACTCGTTCCCTCATCTAGAGAGAACCGAGGTTACGTTAGTAACCGATTCGTTTTGTCCCTAAACGCTCTTGTGAGTGGAACTACTTTCTTCCGCCTCATATTCAGCATCTTGTTTTAATACAGCGGTGAGCTTTCGTTGCTAATTCGAAAATGTCACGTTAGAACTAGCAACGGATGCTCGCGCTCTCGAGGACTTACTGGAGGAATGCGTTTGTGCATGTGTGTGAGTTCTTATTTGACTGATCGGAAGCGAGAAACTCAGAAAATGAGAGCGATTACTTCTGGGATTACCTTTTTCGTTGCAGCTCTCCTCAGAAGTAACATCGCATCACATTCAAAATCGGTATATTCCCGTTATAAACCTTAACAAAAAATTGTCATCCCTACTGAGATGCAGGAGTGCGCTGACATGAATGTTTTAGTCTCACGAGTATGTTTGTGCCTCAAGTGTGTGCGTTACGGGTATAATGTGTGTCCTCGATTGTTTTTCCCACAGATATCTCAGATAATATAGAACCTGTTGTATTGTCCAAGTGTATCTTGCTTTAATACAGCTCAAGCCTTCGCTGCTAATTAGAAAACATCACGTCAGCGCTGCTTCTCTCTCTCGCTGTGTGTCTGCGCGTGCGCGTGTACGCCTTTGTGTGCGCCCGCGTGTGTGTGCGCGCGCGCTAGTGTGTGTGAAATGGGGGTGGGGGGTACCGTGGTGTTTTACACTACAGCTATGTGAGGCTGATTAGGGCGAAATATATTGAAACATTAAAAGTTATTACGGAAAAAAGGCAAGGGCACTTTTTAAACAAAATTGAAATAAATGTTGGATATTTTAGAAATTGTTTGACATTCTTAACTGATTTACTTGAACCAATGACTTTGTTTATATTGTTATTTTGTTGGTAGCCTGTAGGGCTGAATTAATTTGGTGAAGTGATATGGAACCGTTATACGGTCAAGACCTGGAACTACTTTATAGACGTGCGTTTAATTAAAAAATAATTGCACACCTTAGAACGTCTGTGAACCAATCAGAATCAAGTATTCAACAGACCTGTGGTATATTTCTGAATAATGGCTGCACATCCAGGGATAAAGTGATATCACATCTTTCATACTTCTCGTATCACTCTGATCTCTACAAGTGAGCTAGTAAAACCGTTTAAATCAATATTATAACGACTTAAATAAATATTTTATGTCCTTTTTTATTTATTTATAATTCATTAATAACACATTTTGTAAAAACTCTGTAAATTCAAGTGGGGGTTGGCACTCCTAAGAACGTGTAATATTTAATTTGTATTCTTTCAAGTTAATCTGGACAAACCGCCATAAACAGACTCGACAGTTGAAAAAGTGGCACTTACCTATAGGATACATGATGAGGGAAACCATCCAAAACACTTATAAACCAGCAGACATCGCTGTGATATACAGTACATCAATGCTGCACGATTGATTGAATTAAAACTGAAATTGCTATATGGCCTTGTGCAGTTACTAAACCTTAAAAAACTGCATTTTTAAATATTGTCTGAATTCAGCGCATCTAGTGGTCTGGACAGCATTATCCATTACACTTATATAATACCGAATTTCAAACTTTGCTTTTTTAGTTCAAACTTTGCTTCTTTTTTTTTTTTTTATAAGTGGTTGACAGTTCCAATGAATTAAATGCATATTAATGTTTTATTATATACAGTACATGCATAAAAAAAATGTTTAAGTACAATTTATTTTTTATTTTTTTCTGTATATATCATTTATTTATCTGTCGTTGTGGCTCTCTTTTAAATGTTCATATCGGTGCATTTCTAGTGATTTTATAATGTGAATATATGCATCTACAGTGATTCCACCACATTCAAATGATGAATTTATAAAATTAGCAACAATAAATATTCAAATATTTAGTCATTGCTCTAGCTTTGGATATACTGTATGTGTTTATGGCTCTCTTTGTCTTACTACATATATAATGTGTTTTCATTCATACACACTCTGTTAGTGATGCTTTATCTATTCTAGACATTGTCCCATATATCACTACAATACAATATGATCAATGATGTATCTGTGACCTCTGCTGGAAGATCTGTGTCATTACAGCGGTCTCAAACATGACCTTCATCTTTAAACAGAAATCAAGTCGAGTCAAAGAGCAGTTTTAGTGTGAATTAACCCATGTGTACATGGAAAGTGTGCTATGGAACAGCGATGATGACAATGGCAATTTCTCTTTGTGTGGTTGGTATCGTGTGTATTGACGGCTGTCACTGTGTGTTTGGGTCAGTTTGAGGCCTCTGGATGTGGAGTTCATGAAAGCTCTCCACGAGAAGGTCAACATCGTTCCTGTGCTAGCTAAAGCGGACACACTCACCCCGACTGAAGTCAAGAAGAAGAAGATCAAGGCGAGTACTTGAGTGACCAAGCCGTGTATGTGTGTGTGTGCGTGTGCGCGTGTGTGTGTGTGTGTGGTGCGTGCGCGTGCGCGTGTGTGTGCGCGCGTGTGTGTGTGTGTGTGTGTATATTTCACTTTCAAATCCTTCCTGCTCAACACAGATTCGAGAAGAGATCGAGCAGTACGGGATCAAGATCTATCAGTTTCCAGACTGTGATTCGGATGAAGATGAGGACTTCAAACAACAAGACCAGGAGCTCAAGGTTCACACATCATATTCAGAGCTGCTGTTCAAATTGATCAAACTCGAATATAATATAACAAGGACACGTGTACAGAAATAGGGAACAAATAGATGTCCCATGTTCGATTAAAGACAATTCGATATGTTATAATATGATCTAACATTCATTTTAATGATCAAAATGTCCTATATAACCATGTCCCACCCTGTTACGATCCTGTTTTGAAGTTTAAGCACCTCCTTTTTGATCATTTGTTGAGATTGAATCTTAAGAGTTTATAGACATATTTTGCACCCTATTTATGGGAACTACGTTTTATAAAAACGACTTGTTTTATTATTCCTGGTCTCTCTTCCTCCTGTAGGACAGCATTCCCTTCGCTGTGATTGGCAGTAACACAGTAGTGGAGGCGAAAGGCAAGAGGGTTCGAGGCCGTCTGTACCCCTGGGGAATTGTAGAAGGTATGAGCCTTTGTCTTTCCTTAATATGACCAGCAAAGACATGGAGGCCATAAGAGGCCAAAATAAATAAAATCCCAGATGCAATTAATTGTGCAGCCTAAAGCTCAGTAATAACTAAAAAGCAATGAAGATTTCACATTTGATTTATGTCATCAAAGTAACCAAATTTATCGTGAAGTGTGGATAAAAACATGGAGGAATGTTGCCAGTCAGAGATTGATTTTATTTTCCGTTAGAGGTCACTGTTACTGTCGGCAACTCTTGGCATATATTTTTGCCATTAATCAATAGTTCCAAAAAACAACTAACGGTAGTGATTAATTGGTAAAACCGACATATCAGTTGACCTCTAATACAGATAGCCGTTTCCTACTATATTCTAGAACATCTGTAAACTGTGTGTGTGTGCGTGTTTGTTGTACAGTGGAGAATCCGGCACACTGTGACTTTGTGAAGTTGAGGAATATGCTGGTACGAACACACATGCAGGATCTGAAGGATGTGACACGGGAAACTCACTATGAGAACTACAGAGCGCACTGTATTCAGAGCATGACACGCATGGTGGTGAAGGAGCGCAACCGCAAGTAGGCAGCACTGATTCACAGAACCTGTGTTCTCACTGTCTGCCAAAATGCTTTTTTTTAGGAATATACAGTGGCCCCAAAATGGGATTGGGTTCAATTGGAAATCAAGTGTGATCTGCACTCCAATGCTGCTGGAGCTTTTCTCAGAACTGACTTTCCTTTTCATTTTTGCTTAATGATTTTTAATCAACTGGTGTCTTGGATATTTTTAATTGGATTTTAATTCTCAACTATACGTCAATTGTTTTATCATTTTCAACCTCACAAGCTTCTTTTTGTGAAATGTTTTATATGTGAAAGTGTGCTTTTGTTCAAAATATTTTTGGCATTTTCCAAAAATAGGGTACAAAAAAGGGTACGTTTTTCAATAGATGTTCAGCTTAACCTTAAAAACATTTGTCCATGTCAGGAGATAAATCTAAATATTAAACGATCTGCTTTATTTTGAAAGGCTTGCAATTTTGCAACAAAAATTAAACGAAGATGAATGGGGGCTGGGGCTGTCATTCCACCTAACATCTACTTTCATTTACAAAATAACATATTTTTAAAAGAACAAATGCCACCTTTAATGGGAGACTCCTGATGCCCAACACAAGAATGAAAAAAAAAAAATTGGACCTGACAAGGAGTGGACTCTGTGGCCAGCAGTGTGGGAGACCATGGGGCGCCGGTGCATCAGGAGACTCTGGTGTAGGACATGGACCTGGAGACCATAGGGGATCCGGCAGACCAGGAGACTTGGGTAGAGTCCTGGGCCACAGACCATGGGAGAGCTAGCAGAGGCTCTGGGGACCATTTAAACAATGACAGCCTAAGGGGACTCAGGTGGAGACGATGGACAACCAGTAGACCACAGGGGATCTCCAGCAAGGATAGTGGCAAGGCAGGTGGACTCAGATGAGGGCAATTTCAATAGGGGGCTTAGGCAAGGGCAATGAAAAGGCAGGAGATTCAGGGGAGGGCAGTGGCAAAGCAGGGGACTACGGTGAGGTCAAGGCAAAGGGGGCTTATGTAAGGGCACTGAAAAGGTAGGAGACTCAAGCTATGGCAAGGCAACGAGAGACTTAGAAGCAGGGAGTGGAGGGTCCTCCATAGCAGGGACCTCCAGGACCCTCAGGAAAGCTGGAAGAATTGGGAGTCTTGGCGGGCCGACCGTGATGAGTTGAGAAGGCATTTCTGTCATCACATTAAGGTCCAATGCCTTTCTCCTTTGCTTCCTAGAGCTTACTGCCACCAGTGAGGGTGTGCTGGGTGCCATATTGGGGGTGTGCTGGGTGCCATATTGGGGGTAATGCTGTACCCTGCATTGCAGAAGGAAGAAGCTAAGCCTGAGAGGATAATCAATGTATTCTAATTAGAAGAGTTCACATTTGTCTCTTGGCAGACACAATTAAATCGCTCATTAAGACTGAAACAAACAATGTCTTTTAGAGCAACGCCTACCCAATCTAACTCTATGGTGTCAGTTTCTTGCTGGAAGGACAGGAATTTCATGACTGTTAGATCCATTGTTTGGTTTGTGCTTTTTAATGATTGGAGTCTGGAGACATGGAGATGAGGATTTAGGTGCAGACTGTACTGAAGGCCTCGAACAAAACACAAGTAAACAAGAAACACTACTGGAACACACAACCAATACAGCCTTATGAGGACAAGAACCGACAAAGACACAGAGAACATGAGGGCATGAGGGCATGTGCATACACAAAGGCTAAAGATTTTAACAAGACACACTTGGGACAAATCAACAAGGAAAACAGGAAACAAGAGCAGGACTTCAAAATAAAAAATAAAATAAAGCTAGCACCCTCTACGGGACACTCTGGAATGTGTCATATATGACAGTTGGGGAGTAAATGTTGGTTTGTAGTTATTTTTAAACAAACATTTTCCACAAAGTAATGAAGATAGGTTTTCGTAGAGTTACTTTGGTAACGGGGTTGAATGGTTGGTGCTTGACAAATCTAATCAACACTCCGATTGGGGTAAAAATGAAGAAAATGGAATGAGATTATTTTCTTGGGTGTTGAATTGATGTGTACTATCCATGCATACGTTTACCATAGATAATGTTGTAATCTAATAATGTAATGTAAATGATCTTAAAATTCTCTCTCCAAAGAACATTTGGGGGCTTTGAAAATGTATTGGAAGGCAGTGTGTACCCTGTTCATGGACAGTGCATTTTGGGGGCATTGCGTATGTTTTATATATTTTATATAATATATTCACAATTCTCATCCTCTGCATATTTTAGAGATATTTAAAAAAACATATTTACTTGTGTGTGCTTGTTTTTCTGAGCAGTAAATTGACCCGGGAGAGCGGCACAGACTTCCCCATTCCAATGGTGACCGGCGTCACTGACAACGAGACGGAGAAGCTGATCCGTGAGAAAGACGAGGAGGTACAGCATTCTCCCTGCCCTGACGAACATGAGCAAATACAGCAAAACAAGCAGCATCCCGACCCAGAGCCATGCGATGAGCCCCCCATAGAACCAGAACCAAATACTGATCCGCAACCTAAAGGGTCCTGACACCGCTTGCTTCTCATAGGGTGTCATATAGATGGTCATGCTAGAAACGGCCTGTGTACTTAACCATGTGAACCTCAAATGAACCCTTCACCCATCTCTCCTACAACACGGGTTATATGGAGCAGTGGCGCCCCCTGTAGGTGTAACAGACAGGGATCAGACAGTTGAGCACATGTTGTATGCCATTCTGTAAGGAACATGCTCACTGTGAAATGTGCCGTGTCTTAGAGTTTTGAAATCCTGCACATAACTGGGATGATGCACTTTAATCCTGCATCCCATAATGAGAGTAAATGTCCAGGTCATATTTAACCCCAAAATTCATAGAAGAATATAGACGCAAGCAGCAATTATCAAGTGCGATCGCTGAAGAAAATGACAGAAATTGCCAAACTTCTGTCAGGGGCAAAGTCATTTCAATGCCAAGTACTCTTGTTACATCTTGGGTATTCTTTCCACTCTTGAGTTTACTGAAGAAAATATTTAGCATCTGGAGGATTCCTAAAAAAAATCTATCATAAAAATTAAGATTTATCAAACAGTTTAGAAGATATAAGCCAATACATTGTTTGGTGTTTGCTTAATGCACTTATCAACCATTAACTTAACCATTAACCATTAACTTATTTTTTACAAATAAACTTTTTTGTCATGAGCATCCCTAGATGATACTTGCATAATTGTGTGTGAATTGGACTAAAATATAAGAGGAGTTAGAAAAAGTATTTTTTTGGTTTTTTCATACAGAAAACTTAAAATGGTTGATCTTTGATAGGTGATATGTCCTCCATTTAAAATATAAAAAAGAACTACTATTTTACACCCCTCATAGACCACTTGTCTGATTCACCAAATCATTTATAAGACATAGGCCAATCATGTTTTTGGCATTTGCCCAATTCACGTATTAACCTATATCTTCTGCATGATTTGACTAATTGAAATACATTACATAACATTTTGTCATGAGGGTCTTTAGATGATATAAGCCACATTTTGAGTGAATTGCATCAATGTTCAAGGAGGAATTCAAAAGCTTAAATTGGTCGGAGATATACATTTAGTTTGTTTTGACTCGGGGAATCAGAGGAGAAGGAATGATCTAGCCCATACAGTTGCTGCCCAGACACTTTTAGGGCAAATGAAGAAGTTAAAGAAAATCAGGACTATTACATCAGGATTCTGCACCTTTTTGCTTGGACCACTAAAAAATTGAAATGATACTTTGCAGAAGAAAATTAAGCCTATTTTGGGAATATTAAAGGGATAGTTCACCCAGAAATGAAAAATTCTCTCATGATTTACTCACCCTCATGTTGTCCCAGATCTGTGTGACTTTATTTCTTCTGCAGAACACAAATGAAGATTTTTAGAAGAATATTTCTGCTCTGTAGGTCCATATAATGCAATTGAATGGTGACCAAAACTTTGTAGCTCCACAAATCACATAAAGAATTAATAATTCTTGTATTAAGTAATTTATAAGACTCCAGTGGTTTTATACATGTCTTCTGAAGTGATATGATAGATGTGGGTGAGAAACGGATCAATATTTATGTTGTTTCTACTCTAAACCTCCACTTTAACTTTCACTTTCAGAAGTAAAATTTAGAGTAAAAAAAAAGGACTTAAAGTTGTTCTTTAAATGACATGACTTTGATAACAACTAAGCACATTTCACTCAGAAATTCTCATTACTGGAATGTTAATAATACCCCGCAATTGTGCAATAATGGAAATGATCCTGTCCAGACACAATTCTTTTTATTATTATTCTAAATTAAAAGCTGCATAAATTCAATTCTCTACAACAAGTACAACCATGATTTATACTTAAATGTGAATGAAATACTTGAAAATAAATGTCTATATCTATATATATATATATACAGTACTGTGCAAATGTTTTATGCTCTTGTGAAAAATTATTCATAGTGAGGATTTCTTAATAAAATAATGACACATAGTTTTCATTGATCAATTAACGTCATACAAATTCCAGTAAACATAAAAAAGCTAAATCAATATTTGGTGGGATGACCTTTGCCTTTAAAACAGCCCCAATTCTCCTAAATACACCTGGACACAGTTTCTCTTGAATGTTGGCAGACAGGATGTTCAAACTTCTTGTAGAATTCTCCACAGTTCTGTTTAGTCTCAATTACTTCTGTCTCTTTATGTAACCTCAGACTGACACGATGTTCAGTAGGGGACTTTGTGGGGGTCATGACAGCTGTTGCAGGGCTCCCTGTTCTTCTATTCTAATCTGTTTGCAAAAGTAACATTTGGGAGTCTAACATTTCTATTTCCTATTGACAGACTAAAGCTGAAGATATAAGACATATACAAAAGACAATTTGATTAGAAGCTTTTTATTTATTTAGATTTTGAGGTCAAATATGACCTTGACGTGTTTTTATAGATTTTGAAAGATTCACTCTAATACTCCCTTCAGCTTCCCAAAAGATAACCTCATATGATATGTTTCTCTTGTATTGAGTTAGATGGTGAAATATATTTTGTACTTGTTTCAATGATAGAGATACTCAGTCATGAAATAAATATATTTTGGAAGATTAGTAGATTCATATGTTTGAATTAACAACAGAATTCTGTTCCAGTTTCATCATTTGAGTTGGAAATCTATGAAGAAAATATGATAGTCATTTTCTGTTCTGAATTTATTGCATTGGAATTTGAGATTAAAGTCTTGTTGATATGATTTCACACTGCACGTCTGTCTTCATACACACTGACATCACTACTATGAGCTGTAAACAAATATTCTGATATTCATAGAAACTGACATCCTTTTCAAATAACTCTAAAATCATGACATTAAAAGTTAACTCACAAATATCATCAATTACTCACCCTTGTGACTTAATGTGACTGAATAAATTAAATATTCATTATAAATTATAAATGATGCTGGGTGAACTGTCCCTTTAAATTTTACACACACATGTACATTTCAACTCAATCATTACTTAAATGTAACATTTATTATGCAGCCTTCCATTGCTGTGGTCACATTGATATATGACGACACATGCAGGATGTTGGATCGATTTTACCTCTAATTAAAAACATTTGTTGCGTAACAAAGATATTGATTTCCTGCATATTGTGAGCATGTAAATGTTTCTCTGCATTTACATCATGACATACTGATAGTGAAGTCGGGCACATTATTGACCGTTTGCCTATGTGACATCCGGGTCACTAATGTGAGCTATCTGATCAATATTTATCAAATGTCCACTCGATCACGTGACACATTGTAGCCTGTCGGCCAATCTCTTGGCCTCATTGATCGATCAGTATTGATTTGTCAGTTTCATGTTTGTGTGTTTGTTCTTGTTTTGCAGTTGCGACGGATGCAGGAGATGCTGCAGAAGATTCAAGAGCAGATGCACACGCAGAAAGAGGCATATTAACGATGTGTCATTCTGCTCTTAGGCACTACCCCTGACCACGCCCACCAGAGTTGCCCCGCCCTCTCCAGCACCTTCGCTGTGATATCTGTTGAATTACTGCAGTATATGAGAACTGGAGTCAGTACCACTGCTCTTACTCATATTATGTTGCCTTTTACGGCAGGTTCACACATCCTCCGTGAGCGGTGCGGTCGCGTTGGACCGGTAGCGGTTCTAGCTTGTTTGGTGCCCTGGGCGAAACCCTCTTCAACACACCCCCAAAGTTGTTGTCTGGGGTGAGGGGTGCTGCAGGGCGAATGGTGTAGTCTGTTAATATGGGTGGTGAAATTAATACACCCCACTCACAGAGGATGTGTGAACCTGGCGGGGCATCAGAATCTCCAATGACTGCCCTTCCTTGCACGTTATACTTTATTCAAGGACCCAATCGAAGCCACAGAACACAGACGATCGCCTCACAGCTTACACCACATCAGATTTTTACCTTGTACCCCCCCCCACCCCTCTGTTCAGGGCATCAATTTGGCCCCCGCTTGCCTTGTCTAGAGCTTTTGGAACTTTTCCACTGCACGTTACGGTTCGACTCCCTCAACTCTACTTGTTTTATGTTTCTGAGCTTGCATTTCCATTTCATTTGAGTGCCGCATCAACGTGGGTGGGATTATAGGCTGGTCGTCATAGTTGCTTGATGGTTCTGTAGTCACTTAAGTTTTTTTTTTACTTTTTTCTACACTGTTGGAAGATCAGGTGATAGCTGTGTGCGGCCAACAGCTGAGACACTTCCTGAGAGACTTTTTGGTTTCACTCATCGCTAACGAGAGTACCGTCTGCACCTCGTTTATTGATCATGGCGTGGTTTTGCGCACAGCCATTTCTTTTACAATTCGAAAGTTGCGTGAACAAATGAAACTGTTATCGCTGTTGCTAAATTTAAAACTAGCGGGTTGATGTCGCGTATCGGAAATCCAGTGACGCTGGTAGTGACTGTTCTCCCTCACCAATCAGTGATCTGCAAGATTTTGACGTCACATTTAGTATCGGCTTAGCTCACTTGGAACCTCGACCGAGATACTAAAGAAAGTATCAGGTACAATGCACAGTGGAAAACTCCAAAAAGCGAGCAGAGTCGAATTGAGTCGAGTTGTACCGTGTGGTGGAAAAGCCCCATCAGTGCATGTGATGACCATATCAATGAACACACATTTTGTTTGCACATTCACATTTACAATTCCAGACACAGAAATAAGGTAAACGGTTTATACATTTGAATATCATGAATAGATGCGGGGTCATATTTCATTATAATTAAGAAATTATATTTTGAGTATGAAAATGAAGTCTATTTTAGGACTATTTAATAATTTTTTGCATTGTGACATTATTTTATGGACCTAAATTCCCAAACCTTTCCCAAAATTCTAATTACTGAATTATGAAAAAATAAATTAAATCTAATTCTCGTACTGTAATACAATACAATAATAATGATATCTTATTTTAATTATAAATTAATTTAGACAGATATTACAGGAACGAGAATGAAAATCACCATTGAGAATAATGATAATTACAAAATAAAACCGTAAACTGCCCAGATGTATTACGGTAATCAGAATCATTTATTTTTTATAATATTAAATAGTTTAATAATTATATATATATATATATATATATATATATATATATATATATATATATATATATATATATATATATATATATATATATATTATATTATATTATATTATATTATATTATATTTGTGTATATATATATATATATATTATATTTGTATGTATATTCAAAAATAAAAATGATAATAAATAAATCTCATTGTCATTACTGCAATGCGTCTGGGAGGTTTACTTTTGAGATTTGTTTTTCTTTTACAATTTTTTTTGCGGTAATTCTCCTTATTGCGAAGGGAATTTATTTTCTTTTACAATTATTTTAGGTTTCATGGTTTTATTATAGTGATATTATAGTAGCCATGACTGTAGTCATTTTTTACTTCGTATTACTTGGGTTAGTATTTTATTTCCTGTAGTTTTACTACAAATACCATGTTTAAACAGTGATTACTGTAGTAATGCCCTAGTTAATTATCATAAGGGTTAACCATAGATTTACTACATATACCATTGTTGAACTATGGTCGACATGAAATAATGATTTTTACTAAACCATGATAAATGTTGTGATTTTAATATGGTTTTACTACAAATATCATTGTTCAGCTGTAATACTACAATAAGGTACTGTAATAATCAGTAGTTCATTTATTTAAGGGAATACAGAATGCAAAACTATATTAGAAAAAAAATAATTCCCACCCTTTTTCGTAATGGTAATTTTTATAAGATTCTCATACTGTAACAGTCATCATTCTATTACAGTAAAAATGAAATGTTTGGGAATTTGGAAAAATATATATATATATTATTTGGGGTGAACTATGACCTGTACATGTTGATTTGTTCTGTAAGATTTACACATACAAGGACTGTTATTGTTTTGAGTGCTTACAGGTGCAGTATAGTTTATTTAATGTCTTTTGTTCAGTAATAAAAATAAAGGCATTGATTTTGTGAAGGGTGTTCTGGTTCAGGGGCCGGTCAATACAGCAGCCCTTTAACCACTTTGCTTGTTGTCCTTTGCGTGTTTGTACTTCCAAGATTGTTTTTTAAGTGCTCGATATCATAGGATAGACACAGTGAAGTTATTTAATCATTTTTTCTACAATGTGTAAGTTTGTTTGTACAGTGTTCATTAATTGCATCTCTTGTATGTATTTTTGGTTTTGTCTGTGTCTTTGTAAAATTACTTCTTTTTGAAAGTTTCTAATGGAAAATTCTTTTATTTTCTTATTGGAGATATAAAGTACTGGAGAGTGATATTTTTGTTAACAAGACTAACACATTTATGATTTATCGTCTGGAAAAGCTGTTCCAGGCCTTGAAGTTGAACTCATTCCACAAGTGCATGTTTAATGACGAGCATGAAGACGGATACTCCTAGTGAAAATATCTGTAAAGTTATGATGTTATAGACATGGAGTTTAAGTCTATAGAGATAGATTATAGATTTGTCCCATGGCATATATTTTCTGATGAAAAAGAATAATAATAGTAAGCAGTAAAAAGAAAACTTTAAATAACAGGAAAATGATTGCACATATTTACTATAGATGCTTATTTTCTGTTGTTAGAAGGTATTTCATTTTTTCAAATAAGGATGTTTAACAAGACTAGTATATTGATTTTTGGGTCATGGTATGTCTTAAGGATCATTTATATTCAGTGACCTCGTGAAACTGTATCAGAAATGGAAAATAAATATATTACTCTTCTTTCAGGTACACAGTTAAGGACATCAAAACACTTTGTTTTTAATATGTTTTCAATGTATTTTAATATTCTCTGTTTATTTTGGTCTAAAATGAGCAGCTCACATTTCTTTGACTTTCTATTATTATATCATAGTTTTCAATTTATTTTCTTTGTGCAAACTTCACTACTCTTTATTTTTAACTGGTTTGATAAAATTGTCCACTGGCTTTAATAAATACATAAAAAAAATATTGTTTAAGAATGCCTAGAAATATTTAAATAATAAATACAAACTGTTTTGTGAATTAATGAAGAGCTTTTTAACTTATTAGCAATTTTGCATTGATGTGTGTGTGTGTGTGTGCATTTATCACTTTGCGGGTACCAAATGTCCCCATAAGGATCGTAAAACCCAACAGAGGTTGTGGGGACATCTAGTCAGTCCCCATGTGGAAATCCGCTTCTAAATCATTCTAAATTATGTTTTATTGTAAATGTAAAAATTCAGAAAGTTTTCTGTGAGGCTTTGGTTTAGGAGTTGAGTTGGGTTTAGGGGTTGTGTTGGGTTTAGGGGTTGTGTTGGTTTAGGGGTTGTGTTGGTTTAGGGGATGTGTTGGGTTTAGAGGTTGTGTTGGGTTTAGGGGTTGTGTTGGGTTTAGGAGTTGAGTTGGGTTTAAGGGGTTGTGTTGGTTTAGGGGTTGAGTTGGGTTTAGGGGTTGTGTTGGGTTTAGGGGTTGTGTTGGTTTAGGGGTTGTGTTGGGTTTAGGGGTTGTGTTGGGTTTAGGAGTTGAGTTGGGTTTAGGGGATGTGTTGGGTTTAGGAGTTGTGTTGGGTTTAGGGGTTGTGTCGGGTTTAGGGGATGTGTTGGGTTTAGGGGTTGTGTCGGGTTTAGGGGATGTGTCGGGTTTAGGGGTTTTGTTGGGTTTAGGAGTTGAGTTGGGTTTAGGGGATGTGTTGGGTTTAGGAGTTGAGTTTGGTTTAGGAGTTGAGTTGGGTTTAGGGGATGTGTTGGGTTTAGGAGTTGAGTTTGGTTTAGGGGATGTGTTGGGTTTAGGGGTTGAGTTGCGTTTAGGAGTTGAGTTGGGTTTAGGGGATGTGTTGGGTTTAGGAGTTGAGTTGGGTTTAGGGGTTGTGTTGGGTTTAGGGGATGTGTTGGGTTTAGGAGTTGAGTTGGGTTTAGGGGATGTGTTGGGTTTAGGAGTTGAGTTTGGTTTAGGGGTTGTGTTGGGTTTAGGGGTTGTGTTGGGTTTAGGAGTTGGGTTTAGGGGTTGTGTTGGGTTTAGGGGTTGTGTTGGGTTTAGGGGATGTGTTGTGTTTAGGGGTTGTGTTGGGTTTAGGAGTTGAGTTGGGTTTAGGGGATGTGTTGAGTTTAGGAGTTGAGTTTGGTTTAGGGGTTGTGTTTGGTTTAGGAGTTGAGTTGGGTTTAGGGGTTGTTTTAGGTTTAGGAGTTGAGTTAGGTTTAGGGGTTGTGTTAGGTTTAGGGGATGTGTTGGGTTTAGGGGATGTGTTGGGTTTAGGAGTTGAGTTGGGTTTAGGGGATGTGTTGGGTTTAGGAGTTGAGTTTGGTTTAGGAGTTGAGTTTGGTTTAGGAGTTGAGTTGGGTTTAGGGGATGTGTTGGGTTTATGAGTTGAGTTGGGTTTAGGGGACGTGTTGGGTTTAGGGGACGTGTTGGGTTTAGGGGGACGTGTTGGGTTAGGGGTTGTGTCGAGTTTAGGGGTGATGTTGGGTTTAGGGGTTTGTTATATACCCTGAGCAAAAAGTTCATATTTTCAGTTCAAATCTACCTTCATTATACTATTGACTTTTGTCTGAAAGTATGCCAGTGCAGTTTTATTGTGTTCACTTGTTTAACCAACAAGTATAGCATAGAAGAATTCAAGAGATTCACAAAATTCACCAAAAATACTCTAATTTGAGTAGTCTAATTTGATACAAATGCAAAACAACTGCTAAAGAAAACGCACATTTGTCTGACTGGACTTTTGACTCAAACCCTGACAGTTTCTGAGATACAGACCTTGTGACAATTTCCCCATGTGACATCACAGCACATGAATCTCTCTTGTCTTCCACTGAGTGGCAGTAAACGCTTAGCACAAGTCAACTAGTAAACCAGACTGAAATCACTTACAATCAGAATCGAATCTAGTAGCCTAAATTTGCACTTAAAAAATAGGAGATAATATCAATGTTGAGGCAAACATATTTAAACCATACATACATAATTCAAATAAAGCTTATAAACAATTTAAAACAAAAATTCACAATTATGAAAAAACATAAATATAATTGTTGCAATGAAACCATTCATTCACCAAAACTAAAAGCTTTATAAAGTGTTTAATTTATATAAAAGTCAGTTGCAGATCTTTGAGTTGGACATGCTTTAACCTGCTTTATCAGTGCATGTGGGTGTCTGTTTGAGAGAGCAAACGTAATCTCAGGATGTCCAAATCCAATTAATTCATGCATTTCAACAGTGTCCCAGTGGATGAAGAATGACTGTGATTGAGGTTTATTTTTGTTTGGTTTGTATTTTATTGATTTAAATTATTAAACCAATGTGTGTGCAACTGGGGCTGTTCAGTGGTTAATCAAACCTTAACCTTAACCAAACCTTTACCAAGTCTCTTTTACAGTCAGTGCTCTCACATCACAAAACTAGTGCTTCAAGTTTTTTAAAGTGACCATTTCCCTAAATATTTCTGCTCTGTAATGACCAAAAAACTGCATAAAATAATGGTTATTTTCAGAATCATTCAGTTCAGGAGATGGACGAGGTAAAAGATTTTATAAAGACAAATTTTAACCTATTTAAGCAAAAAAAAAATCACAATATCACCCAAATTTCACACTATGTGTAGTCACTATTTGAGTCTAAAGTTCATAGGCCACAATTATGTACGTTTCAGTCAAATGGATCAAATATAAAGCCCATACCTGGGCTCATTGGGTCCTGTTATGATTTTTTTCATTGCTTGTTGTACATATCATAGCATTTCTAAAAAACACTCTTACTATGTTACATGACTTGTAAGGCGATACATTTTAACTAGGTCAGTCAATTGATAAAACATTTTTATCTAATTAATTGCATATATCAATATTTACTGAAAACGTCACCTAATAATATAAAAATATATATTTAAGGATATATTAATCAAAAAATGAATCAAGAAAATAATAATATTACTAATAATAATAAATATAGCTGCAAGCGGCAATCATCAGGGTCCAAGCACATGTGAAGAAATTAAAAAACTATTTGAATTGACAGAAATGATCCACTGGATGCCAAATAATAAAAATAGACAGAATAGATCATGCCTAAACTAAGTTTATGAAAAATTTGAAGCTGTAAAATGCACATAAAGGCAGCATAAAATTAATCCATATGACTCCAGTGATTTTTTTTAAGCAAAATGATTCCGCAGTTATGGCCCAAAGTTAGATTTTTGTCGTTTGTGATTTTTTTTTTTGAGTCAAATGAATGAAACCGGAAGTCTCTACTATGTTCTGGTGCAGAGATATATGTTTTGTTACTTGATTGCTAGGGTAACCCCATATGGTTGCTAGGCAGTTACCAAGGTGATACTTAAAAGCCTCCTTGCTAACCTGAGACAAATGAATTAAACTGGAAGTTTCTACATTGTTCTGGTGAAGAGATATGTGATTTGTTACATGGTTGCTAGGGTAACACCATCTGAATGCTAGGCAGTTACCAAGGTAATTTTGAAAAGGCTTCTTGCTGCCCTAAATCAAAACTGGAAGTCTGTATGATGTTCTGGTGCAGAGATATGTGATTTGTTACTTGGTTACTAGGGTAACCACATCTGGTTGCTAGACAGTTACCAAGGTAATACTTAATAGGCTCCTTGCTACCCTGAGTCAAATGAACAAAATCGGAAGTGTCTCCGATGTTCTGGTGCAGAGATATGTGATTTGTTACTTGGTTACTAGGATAACCACATCTGGTTGCTAGGCAGTTACCAAGGTGAAACTCAAAAGGCTCCTTGCTACCCTGAGACAAATGAATGAATCCAGATGTCACTATGATGTTCTGGTACAGAGATATGTGATTTGTTACTTGGTTGTTAGGGTAACCGCATTTGGTTGCAGTGCAGTTACCAAGGTGATACTGAAAAGGCTCATTGCTACCCTGAGTCTAATGAATGAAACCAGAAGTCTCTACGGCGTTCTGATTCTGAGATCCCCATCTAAACATTTTCATGGAAGTCAATGAGGTTTGATTACTAGAGTGCTCTAAATGTTTGCTAGGGCATGGCTCAGTAGATTCCATGATAATTCTTGAAGGATGATTGCTCAATCAAGTAAAAAAGCCAACTGTCATTTCTCTAGGACATTCTGATCCAAATATATCACTCTCAGCATTTTTGAATGGAATTCAATTAGGTTTGTTTGCTATCATTAATCAAAAAGTATATCATTTCAAATAGATTTTACATGGTAGCAGTGGACACCATACCAGCAAGAAATCCCTACACTAACAATGTAGAAAAAGTCATTTTAATATTTTAAACATATATTTATATATATCTTGAGTCACAACACTGAGTTGCTCTGTTTCAGTTAAGTTAAATGTAACTAAACAAAAGTTACTAAAGACAATTAAAGGTAAAATAGTTAAAAGAGCTTAGAGCTTAACCTGTTGATGGAACAGTCTTCTTTATTCAGTTTTTCACAAGCTTCATTATTGTAAAGTATTTGGGTCATGGGTTGTGATTATTATATTTTATACAAGTGCAGATCTCAAGAGATTCATCATTATGTTTTTACTGTGTATTGTTACTCCTAGAACATCAGAATACAGAATGCTCTGCATACCGCAGATAACACTGTAGATAAACCCTCTGACCCACTGAACAATCAAAGTTATACATCATCGGCTATATATATATATATATCATCATCATCGGCTCGTTGAGGCCCAGGGAGTCACATTCGGGGCATCCGCCTCGAGTGAAAGCAGCTTCTGCGTGGTCAGGTCCCAGGCAGCGAGTGCAGATAATGTGACGGTCCCTGTCAGGAAGAAGGCCTCTGCACAAGGCGCAGGTCGAAGGCATCTGGAACAACGCCTCGAATTTGCTCTTTTACTAAATACAAAAAGTGTCGCAAAGGCGAACACTTGCAAAGTAGCTTAGTAAAAAGGATATAGTGATGCTGCGCCGGATGGCGTAGCAGAAGGCTTCGAGGCGGCTGAAGGCGCCGGCGTCCTCTTAGCAGTCCTGCTATAGGCTTGTCAACGGCGGGCGAAAGACTCCAACAATCCGGAGGATCCAGCGAAGAGGAGGTCTTCGCTGAAGGAGATTAAATCTAAAGGAACTCATATGACGGGGTGCCCATTATATAGCCTGGCTATGCTAATTTCGGCGGGCTCTGAGCGCTGTGAGCAGGCGCTGCGCCCATTGGTCGCGCGTTCAGAGTCGCCCCGTCATTGGTTCGAGCAGTTGCCGCAGCACAGCCAGTGACCGAGCTGCCTCGCTCATTACTGTCTGCTGTGCAGCTGCAATGCGTTTTACATAAAGACTTCAATATTTCTCGAGAAACGGAGTTTTCCCATAGCGTAAGCTACTTACGCAATACTCGTTCCCTCCTCTCAGGGAACCGAGGTTACGTTAGTAACCGAGTCGTTATACATCATAACACGTCATCTAACCATCAGACACCAAACCTGCAACAACTGTTTAAAGTTTCTACTGTAAATAAGGGTTACATTTAGTCTAAGCTAAACTTCAATTTAATTTAGTCTAATTAACTTCAAATGTATCAATCTTCTGAGTCTTTGTCCTGCTAAACTGTATGGGGCAGATTCACTACGCACTTTTGCTTTAGGAATTTCTGTGTAAATGTCTGCATCTTGTTTACTAACCACCCGCAATCTATTTTAGTTGGCTCAGTCAGCACTGAAATTGTGTTCCGCATTTTGAATATTTATATGAAGTCATTGTCATTCGGCGCAAATATGCCTCCTTTCTATGTAAATTAGGCTCATTGTAGATTGTGCTTCATTTACAAAAATTGCCTGGCACAATTTATCGCATTATTACCGTGAAAGAAAGTAGATGTTAAAATTGATTTTGTTTAAAAGATAAGTTTGTGAACATTTTTAACTGATCATATCAGCAGTAATTCATCAAATAATGATCAAATGTTGGAGAACCTGGCATATATCCATATGTGCAGTGTGGTCAAGTCCAATTTCATCATGTATAATCTCTTGAGACCCGAGCGTGACTGCTGTGTGCGTTTTCCCTTTTTGATTTTTAACTAGCAGCACCTAATAAACATGCAAAATAAATTGTTAAAAAAAATAATAATTAATGTACGTCCGCATATGTGGACAGCGGGACTATGTTGTGAAGTTTTATGTAAATAATATCAAGCAACAGAAATTCTGAATGTTTCATATCAAATAGTTTTATTATGTTTCCAGGAGTGTTGGTTATGTAAGGGATAATCCATGGTTAAATTATTTTAAATGCACAACGTAAAGAACCAAGTCAATTTTTATTTTTATTTTTGTATAGCGCCTTTCACAACACACATAGTTTCAAAGCAGATTTACAGAATATCAGCATTAACAGACGATAAAACTGTAATGTCTATAAAGTCGATGAATCATCATTGTGTAATTTAGATAAAATACGATTTTTAATAGTGTTTAAAAATAATTAAATGATAATTGTATTAATAACCCCAGTGAGCAAGCTGAAAACGACTGTGGCAAGGAACACAAAACTCCATAAGATGTAGATTAATGGAGAAAAATAACCTTGGGAGAAACCAGACTCACTGTGGGGGCCAGTTCCCCTCTGGCTAACATCATGAGTATAATGTAAATATTAATTATGTATAGGTAAAATCATGGTTTAAAATTATTAAACTAAGTGTTAAGGGTCAGTGATTAAACATTGATTTTGTTTGAACTGTAAGATTAATGACCAATGTCTTTGAAGTCCATCTAGATTAATTGCAGAAGTTCACATAGATGCAATTGTCCTTGTTAATTGGCTGATGAAGGCTTTTGTTGGCAATAGTTAGTCTAAGCATTTCATTTCAAGATCGTAGTCCATAAATAGACCGAGGTGATGCAGGTTGGAGTTGGCATAATTTCATCCTCTGAAGTCCATCATAATAGACTGAAGTGATGTTTGGCTGACACCGGCTGCATTTAGTCATCATCATTCTGCGACATGTTGCAGTGGAGTCCAACATGAAGCAGGAATGGTGCTGGATCCAGCCGGTTCTGGTGACCTCAGGATAGGAGTCCCGAGGTTGAGACAGGGAAACAAATAAAAAGATGTAAGCGTAGATGCCATTTAATGTATTGCAGAGTTAGAGATCATGCTCAATGTTTCTGGTTTCTGGTTCCGGCAGACCCAACTAAAGCAGCCTAATTGTGGGTTGGAGGATAAATTAGGTGTATGCCTGGCTAAATAGATGAGTCTTTAGTCTAGACTTAAACTGAGGGAGTGTGTCTGCATCTCGAACAGTGTTTGGGAGATTATTCCACAGTTTAGGAGCCAAATATGAAAAGGATCTTCCTCCTTTAGTGGATTTTGATATTCTAGGAACTATTAACAGGCCAGAATTTTGGGATCTTATTGAACGTGTTGGAATATAGCGTGGTAGAAGGTCACTTAAGTACTGCGGAGCTAGACCGTTCAAAGCTTTGTATGTAGTTAACAGAATTTTAAAATCAATACGGAATTTAACAGGTAGCCAATGTAACGATGATAAAATGGCGCTAATATGATCATATTTCTTGGTTCTCGTCAGCACTCTGGCTGCTGCATTTTGAACCAATTGAAGTTTATTTATTGATCTTGCTGGACATCCTCCCAGTAATGCATTACAATAATCTAGTCTTGAGGTCATGAACGCATGAATTAGTTTTTCGGCATCAGCAACCGAGAGCATATGCCTTAATTTAGCAATATTTCTTAGGTGGAAGAATGCTGTTCTACAAACATTGGCAATTTGATTTTCAAAGGACAGATTGGTATCAAATATAACACCTAAGTTCTTCGCTGTTGAAGATGATGTAAACGTACATCCATCTAGAGTCAAATTATATTTTAGTGGCTTATTTTTAGAGTTTTTTTGGTCCAATAATTAGAACCTCTGTTTTGTCAGAATTGAGTAAAAGGAAATTTCTGGCCATCCAATCTTTTATTTCATTAATACACTCTGCTAATTTTGAGAATTGTGAAATCTCATCAGGTTTTGAAGAAATATAAAGTTGTGTATCGTCAGCATAGCAGTGGAAACTTATTCCACGATTCCTGATAATATCTCCCAGGGGAAGCATATACATGGAGAAAAGCAGAGGCCCTAAAACTGATCCCTGTGGCACTCCATATTTTACTTTTGTTTGGTTTGACAATTCCTCATTTACATAGACAAAGTTTGTATTGTATTAATAGGGCACAAGCACTGAAGGTGCGGAGACCCTATTGTTCTTCTGAAGATTATTCTTTTTCTTCTTTACAAGGTTTTCAGTTATTTTCGGTAATTACTTAATGTGCGGGAAAACTCTTGAAAATATTCACACACATCAGAGTCGTCGGCCTTTAGGGCTCGGCAAAGTTATGTGGGGGTGCAGGGGGGCTCTGTAGCGGCATTTAGAACATGGGCATGTTTGGAGGCTCTGTAGCACATACCTTTTCAAATACAGTCACCAAATTGTGTACACATAAGATCTCATCAAGTCGGACAACTTTCACGCTGACAGTCATAAGCTCCGCCCAACAGGAAGTCAACCATTTTGGATTGTTTGAAAAATGCATACCCTGATATTTGAAATACTCCTAGAAATGTCATTTTACAGGTATCATATGTCGTCGACACCATGCAAAGACATTGACAAAGCTAAATTGCAAACTGATTTTTGATATGTCGAACAATGTTGCCATGGCGAAGTAATAAAATAACATAAAAAATTGAAATTTAAGGAAGTGTCTGCATGCATCGTGTGATATACATAACATTGAGCCGTATGTTTGCCCTTGTGGGCTGATCACAGTGATGTGGCTACTGTAGGTCACAGTCGTAGCAGCACCAACTTGTTGAAGGAAGTGTGGCACTTTTAAAGGACTTTGAAATAGCCCTCTTGTGTTTACATGTATTGCTTTAAAATTCTTTAGAATAATCTCAAGACACTGCTGATGTAAAATTGTAAAGGAATGTTTGATGTCTTAACTACTGTTGCCATGGCAACATATTCATTGTTATTATTCCTTCCTGTATTTAGGTGTTTTTGAGGCACTTGGCATGCTTGAAATTTTGCACACACAGTTGTCGGTCATTAGGACTGGGAAAAAGTTCACACATGGGCATACAGGGGGGGCTCTGTAGCACCCCCTTTTAAATGGGCATGTGACAGGGTCTCTGTAGCACTTCCATTTTCACCTAGAGTCACCAAATTTGGTACTTATATTGTTCGGTAAATATATTGTTCTTATCAAGCCAAACAGCTTTCATACTTACAGTCATTAGCACACCCAACAGGAAGTCGTCATTTTGGATTTTCAGAAAATTGCAGGCTCTGAACTTTTAAATACTCCTATTAGGGGATTAATTTGACTGACACCAAATTTGTGCAACATCATGCCAAGATATTTTATATGCTAAATTGTGAACAGATTTTTTTATATTTTGAATGGCGTCGCCATGCAAAGCAATATATTTATGGAGAAAAATGGGAAACAGGAAATGCTTATATCTTCTGTGTGCATTGTGTGATTTAGCAGCACTGATGCAGCTATTATGAGTCACAGTCATAGTGACACCACCAAATTTACCCAAACCACTTCAAATTTATTTAGAAATATGTTTGGACACCGCTGATGTAAAATTGTGAAGGGATAATTCATTGCTTAAATCATGTTGCCATAGCAACACATTAAATGTTCATTCTTTTCTTTGTATATTTACTTGTTTTTGAGGCCCTTATCTATATTAGAGTTTCTTAAACAAAATGACCCTGTCTCCAAAGTTTATTTAAAAAAATGTGGCATAGTTTTATTCATAATAGCCAAGCAGTGAAGTCAGATTTTGTGTTGTCTTGAAAGGCAGAGCCTTAATTTTGGAATTTACTCTGTATGTTTCCAGCGATTTTACAGAGAAAAAAGCTTGGAGAAACCTCATTTTTATTAGATGATCTTCACATTTTAAACATAACTTCTTCAGACTTGTGGCTTTGAGAACATTGTATTTCTGGGTTGTCTTGGCACATTTAGTATTGTTTTTTTAGATGATAAAAACATGTTCATTACAAAATATTTCCATTACTATAAACTTCAGCTTCTCTAACTTTAAAAAAAAATAACATCTATTAATTCTGATAGCCTAAAATAAATCCTAAAGTGTCTTCTTCAAAAGCTACTACAAGTGTGTCCATACTCCAAAGGGTCCCGTAAATACAAACATTTAAGTTAAGGTATGTCATTTTCATGATTTGTGCTCAAAAAGGGGGTGTATATCAACAGGTTAATAACTCTAAATTTGTATGTAATATATATATTACTTAATATATATTATTATTATTTAATATAAATATTTATAGAAATTCTTAATTTAAAAAAAAGTTTTTGTACATCAAACAAAGTTTTAGACCATTAGGCCTGGGCAAAAGTTGTAGGGGGCTCTATAGCACCCCCTTGGCACCTACTTTTTCAACAACAGTCACCAAAACTGGTGCATATATAGATCTCAACAAGGACAACTTTCATAATTACTGTCATTAGCCAACAGGAAGTCTGCCATTTTGGATTTTTTGGAAAATGTATTATTATTGTTCTTCAAGGTTTTTTGTGCTTTTGAGGCACTTAACATGCCTAAAAACATTTTGCACACACATCAGAGTTGTCGGCCATTAGGCCTGGGCAAAAGTTGTTAGGGGTTGTTTATTGGGGGTTCTGTAGCGTCACCTTGAACATGGGCATGTAAGTGGGGCCTCTGTAGCAATGGGAAACGTGACGTGTCTAATATCTTCTACGTGTATTTTGTGATTTAGATAAACATGGAGCTGTATTTTTGGTAATGGGGGCTGATCACATGGATGTGGCTACTGTGGGTCATAGTCATAGGGATAGTTTAAAAAGCACCCTGGGATGCTTTTTAAACATCATGTGCAGCATTCTCATAGATGACATTATTCTTGCAAACAGTTTTCAGTTGAATGAAACAGAGAAAAAGGAGTGATAACTCTTTACATGCACTTGTTTCACGAGACTCGTGCTGCACGCACCTGAACATTACATTTTACATGTACATTTATGCATTTGTCAGATGCTTTTATCCAAAGTGACTTACAGTGCACTTATTACAGGGACAATCCCCCCGGAACAACCTGGAGTTAAGTGCCTTACTCAAGGACACAATGGTGGTGGCTATGGGACTCGAACCAGCGACCTTCTGATTAACAGTTATGTGCTTTAACCCACTACACCACCACCACTCCAAACAGCGAATCAGACACGTGCGTTCACGGCTTTTCTTTTGTCTGTTCTCACAAATATAATAAAGTGTTTTCAAGCGCATCTATGCGACTAACTCTTGAAGAAGTATTGAAGGAGTTCCCATCTATGTTGGGCACTTATTGGCTGCTTTTCTTTATTATTTGGTCCAAGTCATACATTTCAAAAACTTTTTTATTACATTTTAGATATAATTAAATTAATTAATATGGTGGCACAACTATATTTTTGTCAGCAAAACTAATTTCAAACGTTTAATCATACACCTGCTCATCAAAAGATTTTTAAGATCATGAGAAACATTTTAGTCAAGAGTTGCAAAACTTTTGACGGGTAGTGTGTGTGTGTGTGTGTGTGTGTGTGTGTGTGTATATCTTCAATATCAATGCTTGGCTCTTTGTGATCTCTACATAAAGTGTGTTAACTCTGTCAAATGCATATTATATTTTAACTGTGTTGTCGAGGGAATAAAACATATTTTACTAATAGATCCTAATGATATTTCTGACAATGTTTGAAGCAGTGATAGAACAGGTTTTGATCCCTTTTATATCAACTATATCAAAACTACGCCTGAAAAACGAATAAAGAAAAATTATTTTACCTTCATATTTTGGAAATGCAGCTTGTCGAGTGTTGAATACATGTAGCTTTGCAGTATATTGCACACATTCAAGCTTGAGCATCAATATCAATTTTACATTTGCAGTGCATTTGTTCAGGTGTTGGGCCACTGTAGGTGTCTGAGCTCTGGCCGTAATCCGTCCTTCAAACTAACAGCCGAGTCGTCTCCGCTCACACCGGGCGAGAGGTGAGAACTAATGGCCACTCAACTCTGATCTCAGAACAGATCTGTTCAATCACTCATTCAAATGCAGCGAGGAGAGAACAGAAGGATCAAGTACAAAGAGACGAAGTGTTACAGGGCTCATAAAGATGAGTGAGAAAGAGCTCAAAGGGTTCAGTGACATCAGCAGGAAGGGAAGAGGCTCAGTTAATGGTCTCTACAAACAGGAACAAAAGACAGCAACAGTAATGCATTTTATCAAAATATATTCTGTTACACATGGGTTGTGTAAATGTGAAATAGCATTTGAAATTAAATGCATTTTTATTCGGAACACATTGTGTTTATATATATATATATATATATATATATATATATATATATATATATATATATATATATATATATATATATAAGCAATATCACACGAGCAAGAGTGCGATATGGCCCTATATCAGCACTGCTGTGATTCAGCGACAGGTCGAGTGTTGTAGGTATTCACAGCAGTGCTGATTTAGGGTCATATAGTATGATTGCAAGTGTGATATTACTTATATACAACAATGAACAAGTACTTTAAAAAGAATTAGAAATAACTGAGTACAGTCATAAAAAAGCATTTGTGCATGGAACTACTTTATTACACGACGGATCAGAATCTGCCTTTGCTGGTTCAAAACAAATGATGCGTTAGGGGTGGGCGATATCTCGATATTTAAAATATATCGAGATATTTTTTAAACACGATATGAATTTTGACATATTGTATATATCAATATATTGTTTATATTCAATTCTGATTTCGCCACTTTGCTCGTTTGCTTTCTCTGTGCTGTGCTCGCTCCCGCCTCCGCTCGCCCCTGCCTCCTTGCTTTTGCTCCCCCTCCCTTCGCGTGTTGTCTCATTCAACGTCGGATGAACAGCAGACAGATGTCTACTGCTGTGAATGCCGAAAGTTGGTGCCAACCAAAGCTTCTAGCACCATGAACCTTTTCCACCATTTACAGACAAGGCACAAGCTCGCATACGAGGAGTGCACCAGACTAAGGATCCCGGCCACTAAACCCACTAGCTCTGGTAACACTCCAAACACTCCACA
This sequence comes from Xyrauchen texanus, assembly GCF_025860055.1. Lineage (NCBI taxonomy): Eukaryota > Metazoa > Chordata > Actinopteri > Cypriniformes > Catostomidae > Xyrauchen > Xyrauchen texanus. Next base: position 1,717,952 of record NC_068313.1, on the reverse strand, counting down.
AATCTTTAACGCGGAGTGTAGAATATGAAAGAAAGAGCGCAAGGTGGTGTAACATCACAGAGTCCGTGGCATTTCATATAGTGGTGGACATGGCACCCATTGCTGTCGTTTGTACGCATGCTAAAAACACTTGATTCAAGATACAGTTTACCTAGTCGGCATTACTTTGCGAGACAAGAACTCCCGCGACTGTACACTACGGAGAGAGAGCGGCTTGCTGCTGAATTGGAGAAGTTTCCTGACTATGCCCTGATTACAGACATGTGGAGCAGCAGGACATTTTAATTTACAGTTAAATTATTATTATTTATGTAATCAGGGATTTTTTTTTCTTAAATGTCGCAGAAGCACTTTGTTCTTATATATGCACTGCCTACCTTGAGTTGAGTTGTCTCATTTTTGAATGAAAAGGCAATATGTATTTCTTCCTTTATTTTACAGTTAAATAATAAGCACTTTGTTCTTACGTGAACTGCCTACCTCTTTGCACTTTAATAAAAAAAGACTGTGGTATTTGGCATATTTGTTTTTGCAGTAGTTTTTGGGGGGGTTATTTTTCCTGTAAAGATATCAAGATATATATCGTATATCGAGATATAGCAAAATATATCGAGATATATTTTTTGCTCCATATCGCCCAGCCCTATGATGCGTCCAAGAGTCTGTTAGTAATTCAGAAATGTCACTTCAGAAATAGTATCACGGCTTGTGTTGTTTCTAAGTATATAAGGATATATATCCAGCCAATATTGAACCAGTGATTCTCATGTTCTGATGAGGATTGGGACATTTCTGATGTATACTTACCATCAATAAATGACTTAATTATATTTCAGGCACTGATATGAAATCACACTCATATTTTAGCTCAATAGTTTTTTATTCATTAAACACAGGCAAACATATAACAAAGGATAACATTTACTTTATGTTTGTTGTTTGTAAAACAGCATTGTGAGGATTGTAATCAACAGCTGTTGTTGTGTAATTGATCATCTTCTGTCCTCTAATACAACATCAGTTGTATCAGGCGCTCTGCAGACAGTCAGTGGAGCTGATAAACTCACAATTCCTGCAATTCTACAAACTGTTTCAAAATATAATACAGGACTAGATCAAGATAAAAACATCAGACACGGCTTTCATTTGTTTCACAGTGAATGAATCGTTGCATAGCTGTTTCCAGAAGATGAAACTTGATGTCCAAAGGCATTATTCTGACCACAAACACTCAATAAATAAAAAATCATTTTAATTTTCGTCTTTTTTTCAAAGGAAAATATAGAATTCTTCAATTCTAATATCAATTTACTTTAGAAGCAAACTTTGTTCAGAGAATATACATTTAAAATTGTACCCACTTTCCAGTTTTACTGGTTTCAAGCATAAATCAAACAAAATAATGAAGTTTATTGGAAGTTAATTGGGAAAACTAATATTAACAAAAGCTTTATTAATATTGCTCATTGTTATTTCATGTTAACTTTTAATGATTGTTAGCAAACGGCATCTTATTGTAACGTGTAACCAACATTATACACATGATTGTAGAGTGATGCAATAGTTCTGTACACATCTGTACACAGATGTCAGTAAACTATTTTGAAACGATGTGCTATTATCACTTTGTAGAAATAATAACACAATGCCTGTAAGCAATTTTATCACTCTAAAATCATGTTAACATATATAAAGTTTACATCTGTGGCTATACTTTTGAAACTTCCTCCAATGAGTTCCATTGTAAGTGCCTCAATGTAACCCAGATTTGTTTTTAATATTTTATTAAGTAAAATAAGCAAGAGATGACTCTAAATATTTTTTTTGTTGCAATCATATTATGTCACAAAAGCTGTCAATTGAGCTTAACTTGTATTGAACCCGGAACATTCCTTTAATGCACAGAATATGAACATCTGAATCGCTCCATCTTATAATGATTGTTTCAATGAAGTCCATAAACGTCCAACAGCTCAAGTGCCCCATTTGCTCTTTAACAGCATTTGGCAGAGTTCTCTGTACTAGGAACGATTACGACATCCTCCTCACAAAGCAGAGCCTGGACCGAATGCCCCGGCACAGCCTTATCAGAGAGGACATTCACATAAGTTTTGCTCTCTACAAGGAAAAGCCAAAGAGACACATGTGAGATGAACCCCAACATTGATTTTCTGCTGAACATATGACACCGTGTGTTTGCTGGATTAGTTGACTTAAACTCCTACTCAGATGGTCTGACAGCATATGCTCAAATCACAAGATGTTTTCTGATTTCTTTGCGAGATAGGGTTGCAGTATGAGGTTTGCAATTTTTTGCAACTGTGTACATTTTGGGGTGTGTCTGAATGCAGTTTAAAACCCTGATTTACATGATTTCTTTTTATTTTCTTGCTTAAAACATGCTGATCTATGGCATCTGTTTAAATGTACAGTATAGTTAGCTTAAATTGTTTTTATTTTGTTTTATTTACCAAATTTGTGTAGTTAATGTTAATTGTTACAACGTTTTATGCTGCCATTTTGGCCAGGTCTCTCTCGTTTTTGTAATGTCAAAATGACAAAAGGCAAACATGTGGCGTGCCATTGACGAAATGTTGTATCTATGAAGCTGGTGTTAATTATCTCACCTCAGCAGTCAGTGTCCTGTGCCTCTTTGTCTCTGGCGTCTATTGCCCACACATGACTCCACATGAGGAGAGAATGAAGACTAAAGACCCCTCAGTGTGTTCAATGCGTCCCTTTGTGTCACATAGTGAAAGAAAAGATCACAGAGTTCAAAAGATGCATTGTTTTACATGGAGAAAACCTTTGGATTTAACTTCACGCAGGGCCATTATCAAACCGTGTTATTTGTGCTTGAAATCTTAAGGAGAATTGTTACATTTGTATCGATTTATTTCAGAAGGTTACTGCTGAAATTATATTTTCCAATCTCAGGCCAGAAGACCAGGGCCATAACCAACATTGGAGGACACGTCTCAATATTGAGATAAGTGCTCATCAAATATGCTTATTTCAGTGGCCGATTCTTAAAAAAACTATTTTTGGCTTCAGCAAAGTATCGATAGTTTTTATTGTTACTAATGTCAAGATTAACCCTACAACACTTCATTATTTCAACCCCGTCACAGTCAATTTGGAATTCATTTACTCACAATTTGAATAGATAACTGAATAAATTCTGGTAGAATCGTTTAGTTTTGATGCACATTGTAATAAATCACATGTTGGAGTTGAAATATGATCAGTAACCAATGACATTTCTTACTTTGTCAATGTAACTCTGAATATTCTGAATGTTTCAGGGTTGAATGTTAGTCCAGAAAATGTCGAGTAACGCTCTTGACTGGCAAATAACATTGAGCCACGACACATTATTATTATTATTATTATTATTATTATTATCAGTTAATGTGACGCAGTATCAAATGGGGCAAATGGCATCGTTTCCTTTAAGAAAGGAACATTTTCAAAATCACTTCATAATAATTCTGTAAGAAGAATTTACAGTTTACAAAGTGATCGGAATGATCTTAAAGTATAAAAGTTGAAGTTTTATTTCTCAAATGTGCAACAACACATCAGAGAACAGTAACACGAATGGGCAGTGAAATAAGCCTGAAATCTACAATTTTAGCCCATTTTTAAGATTTTTACTACATTTTGTTACAAAATTCCATCAAATTGAATTATGTAATGTTTCACAAAATTCAATGAATACAGTAAGACTTAAAATATTGAGTTTTTTAAATTGTATGTTAAGATTACTCAATTTTGTTAAGAAATCTTAATATATATATTTAGTGTATTTCAACACATCACATAATAGATAACTGAATGACTTCTGGTAGTATTGATAGTGTATTGTATGAAATCACACATTATAATCAGAGGTTAAAATGAGTTTAGTAAAGAGGTGGAATTCTATGAGCAGCAGAGTTCAATAAAACAGTGCCGCTGTCGCTCATTATAGCGGACAAACCAGACTTTTACTTTTACCTTTTAGAATCAGAGGTGCCAGAACAACATTTTAGGACTGATTGTAACTGAAAATATCAATTACCAATGACATTTTACTCTCAAGTCATGTTTTGTGTCACACCTGTTATATTCTAAATGTTTTGGGGATGAAGGTTAATGCAGAAAATTACTAATAATGGCCTTAGCTACAAAATATCATTGCACCACACCATATCATTTTCACTTTTGTACTTTGTGTCAAGATAATCAAATAATCTGACACAGTATCAGTTGGTGAAAATGGGGCTCGTGGCACCGCTTGCCAACAAACCCCCAGCAACATGACACGAAGAAAGAAAATGTTATTGCGTAAGTAACTGAAAGACGTGCCTCACGCTTGTATATGATTTTATATGATGTGCTTTAATCTATATGCAAACTACTGTGTGTGTGCATGTCTGCATTTGTCCTGGTGGTCGTGTGCTGACTGCATTGATGTGGACCTCCCCCGTCCTCTCAGCAGGTGACCTTTAAACCCTCCTGTGAGGAGTGAAGGGGGTGAGGTTCACCTCCACATACCCCCCACCAGTCCCCTGAGCCATATAAAAGAGATACATCTGCCCCGGTTCATCAGTCTCTCCCAGATCAGCTACATCAACAGGTAAGAGTCCAGTCCAGTCCAGATGCCGTAGTGTAACGTTTCTAACTTGGGTCAGGGTTTGTCTCTGGAAACCATTGGGGAGTTTTGGACTGTCAGCAACTAAACCAGTTTGTAATGAATTGTACTTTGTAAATGTTGCATTACATTGAGATGTGACGATACGTTGTCTTCAAGCGTTATGCTCCTCAGCTGCCTGAAAGTAAGATCAGGCTTTAGATTGAAGTCCGCTCGGATATCCAGGTCTACCATCTATGTGTTCAAGTTAATCCAGAGGATTTCAGATTATGGTTGAGAGCTAATCTGGTTGTGAAGTCTTTGTAACTCTGTCTAATCTGGGATAAAGTAGTCTAGTCTACTAAGATGACATATTCCGTACTGCGAACCAGTCCAGAACAGTTTGAGTTGTTGCATCTCTTCTCTAATTCTGTTATCCCTGTATTACAGTACTAACATAGTCATATCGTAATAATTCATGTTTTGAATTGGGATGTATTCCACAGTGACCATTCAGGCTCACTGTTTTGGTTACAAATCTAAAACATATCCATAATTGTGAGTTGCTTCACTGATGTTAGCGATATCTGATGTTGACAATCCATCTTTTATTTTGTACCCAGATCCACGATGAGGTTTGTAGCTCTCGCACTGGCGGTTTTGCTGGCAGGTATATAACCCCATTATTTCTGTTCTACAGTGAAAAACACAAATCAGTATTTCTGTCTTGCTTTCCATTAAAAATATCTGAACATCCTTAAAACAAACAAAAACACAAGAGAAGCAGAATGGGATGAGATATTGACATTTGTTTTCAGAGAAATCGAACAAAACAAGACAAACAAGAAAAACTGTTTGCTAAAGGAGTAAGAAAAAATAGACTTGTTTTACAATTGATTCTAATTCAAATATTAGAATGTATTAATAAGCATAAATATTGATATATTTGTTTTACTGGAAAACAAGACAAAAATACTATTGATTTAGTATTATTTATTATAATTTTTATATATTTACTTAAACAGTTTAATTCTCCTACTCATTTGACATATTTATTCTTTGCATAAATCTTTAAAAATTAAACTTGATTGAAGATTATTTCTTTGAAAAGCTGTAATATCTTACACAATCTTGTAGAGATAAAAACTGATTAAGAAAATGATTTCGATGCTTCAGAAGCTCAAGGGTTTATCAAATTGTGTTTGCATCTTGTTCCAAACTCAAGTTTATGAATTCCTGCTTTCATTCTCCAGGTTGCCAGGCGCGTTTCCTGCAGGATGAAGCTCCGTCACAGCTGGATCACGTGAATTCGGCGGTGCAGGTTTATGCAGATAACTTGAAGCAGGCCGCACACAAGAGCCTCAATCATCTCGATGACACAGAATTCAAAGACTACAAGTAAGAAACACAGCATGTTTTCTTTTAGAGCATTAGAGCAGTTATCACCACGAGTAGCACGGTATTAATCTTAAAAGAAAAACATGAACCAGCATTCACAACCCATTTTACTTCCGTAATCTGACATATTTCTGATAAAAACGCTTCGAAAATTAGGGAAGGACTTTATTTAGCAATCAAGAGATTTAATCTGATTGTGAAAATTTGTTTTATTTCTTGAAAAAAAGTGCACCAGTTAATTGTTCACAATAACACGTGGAACATGTTTTAGAGGTGAAGTGTTGCACCACCTGTGGCACCAGTATGACAAAAACAATGACTGTCTGCCATTGGTCAATAAAAAGTCCTGCTGTAGAAAATACAATGTTATGATGGGCCGCTCAATCAAACAGATTTCTATTTAATGCTCCTTGATGTCAGAAGTTACACACATTAATTAAATGGGTCCATTTTGATTTCATGTTGACTTTAAAATCTGTAAATTGTAAGTCATTTCTCACCTGTAAACCCACACATCTGTTTATTTTATGAAGAAACACATTGGTAACACATGATTGTGCCCGTTGTTAATGGATTATAAAGGGGTTCATTATAACAACCATTAATTCATTTACAAATGCATTATAAATCATTGATATTTGCTTGTAAAACATGCATAATAACTTTCATGCAATATCTACCAAATCGTGACCCAAAATGTTATAAATGCTTAATAACACTTATTCAACATCAGTAACTTATGAAAATGTTCCTTAATGTAAAGTGGACACATATGAAGCATTTATAAAGGAGTTGCTAAACATTAAAAACCTGTATATAAAACTTCATAATGGTTTAATGGTCATTGGGCTTTATTATACAAAGACCTGAAAAGTGTGTTTGCAGAGGACTTTAGGTAACTTATTCTTCTGATATCAACGTGACAACACAAGTGAGTTGAGATATTACAGTAATGAATGTTATCCCTCCTTTCTATCTCACTATATTAGTAAGTCATGAAATAGGGTATTTATGTTTGTATTAATATTAGTATGATTAAGTGTATTAGTAGCATTTATAATATGTACGTTAAAATGTTCACTATTTTTGCACATGTTGCTACAACTGCATATTAATCATTTATAATGCATTTGTAAATGACTTATTAGTCTTATATTAACCCCTTTCTAAACCCTTAACAAACTTCATATAAAGTGTTAACAGAACAATAAACCCACTGTCAGCCAACCGTAACATACCTTGTCTCTTTCTGTTTAGGGCGTTCCTGGGTCAGTCCATAGACAACATCCACACCTATTTTCAGTATACCTTCAAAGCCCTCACCCCAGTCGCCACTCAGGCAGTTGATACCTCCGCCCACATGCGCGAGAAACTGATGAAGGACATCGATGACCTCCGCAAGCAGCTCGAGCCCAAGCGCGAGGAGCTCAGGCAGGTGCTGCAGAAGCATTTCCAGGAGTACCACGACGAGCTCAAGCCTTTCCTCGAGGAGTACATAAACAAACACCGCGGGCAGATGGAAGAGCTGAAGACCAAGATGGAGCCTGTGATGAAGAACATGAAGGATAAAATCGAGACCAACTGGGAGGAGACCAAGTCCAAGCTGGTGCCCATCATTGACATTCTGCGTGAAAAGCTGACGGTGCATCTCCAGGAGCTGAAGACTACGCTGGAGCCCTACATTCAGGAATACAAGGAACAGATAGAGAAGGGCGTCCAGGAGTTCCGTGAGAGCGTGAAGTCCGGAGAACTGAGGAAGAAGATGAACGACCTGGGTGATCAGGTGAAGCCCCACTTCGAGGCCATCATTGCAGCAATCCTAGCTGCTAGCAAGTAAAATGAGCCTTTTGTACGCCTCCCTTCTCTTCTTCCTCTCCACCTCGGCTTTTCCCAGTGCATAGCAAACACATACAACACACTCACGTGCACTTTTCACACATTCCCACAACTACAGGACTGGCTTTCAAACAGAATATCAGAACACTGAAACCTGTTTGGTTTAACATCATCAAAATGAGCTTTTTGTTAAATGCTGATTTCCTGTGTTCAATAAAAGGAACTTTCATACTATTTCTTCAATGTCTCGATTGTGTTATTTTGTTGAAATCACATATTTTGTTCTCCTCCAATGAAGTTTATTAATAATAAACAAACGTTATAATAAAGTAAAATGTTGCGATCATTCTTGTTTGTTTGGGTTTTGTTGAAATCCCAACATGCACAATAGTCCTCAAATAAATATCATACTTTTGTCCAAAATGCAGCAATTACACAATTAGGATTTATAAATGAGGGTCAATGACAAGTTTTACTTATTCATTCTATAAAAACACATAACTTTAGGAATCTAGCAGCGTTAAAAATAAATAAAACACACTTTTATACATTTCTGACCTGATTAATGAGCTGATAACAAAAATGTGTCACCAGTAATCAAGACATCCTGATCTGTTATTTATGAGTAATGGGACAAGATGGATGAGGTGCCCATATTAATGCCCAGGGGTAAGACTGTGTCAACACCAAACCATAATATATAGCTGAAGATATCAATGAGAAACACAGTGCTTTGCTGCTCAGGTTATGTCTTCTTGACAAGTTCAACTTGTTCATCTGTTTTCAGAGCTGTTCTTGTCATTAACATTCAAGAAATGACTAAATTATTCTTTCAACAATGTTATTTATGAAATAAAAAAGGGCTTCACCGTTTATTATGGATGATGAAAGAAAGAACTCATTAAAAGTAAAAAAAAACACTATCTTGGGCTACTATCATTACACAAGTAATGGACCAAAATGATGTGATACTTTCAGCTCAAGACAGACAATGATTCACAAGATGGCAGATTCATTAGATTAACATTTATTTATTTACTCATTTTATTAATTAATGATTTATTCATTTATATATATTCTCAGATTTTAAAATGTACATTTATAACAATATATTCAGATTCACAATGAATTTAGATTTAGAATTATACTCATGACTATATATTTAGAAATACAATATATACAGTATATACAGTATATATATATATATATATATATATATATATATATATATATATATATATATACACTCACCTAAAGGATTATTAGGAACACCATACTAATACTGTGTTTGACCCCTTTCAGCCTTCAGAACTGCCTTAATTCTACGTGGCATTGATTCAACAAGGTGCTGAAAGCATTCTTTAGAAATGTTGGCCCATATTGATAGGATAGCATCTTGCATTTGATTTAGATTTGTGGGATGCACATCCAGGGCACGAAGCTCCCGTTCAACCACATCCCAAAGATGCTCTATTGGGTTGAGATCTGGTGACTGTGGGGGCCATTGTAGTACAGTGAACTCATTGTCATGTTCAAGAAACCAATTTGAAATGATTCGAGCTTTGTGACATGGTTCATTATCCTGCTGGAAGTAGCCATCAGAGGATGGTACATGGTGGCCATAAAGGGATGGACATGGTCAGAAACAATGCTCAGGTAGGCCGTGGCATTTAACGATGCCCAATTGGCACTAAGGGGCCTAAAGTGTGCCAAGAAAACATCCCCACACCATTACACCACCACTACCAGCCTGCACAGTGGTAACAAGGCATGATGGATCCATGTTCTCATTCTGTTTACGCCAAATTCTGACTCTACCATCTGAATGTCTCAACAGAAATCGAGACTCATCAGACCAGGCAACATTTTTCCAGTCTTCAACTGTCCAATTTTGGTGAGCTCTTGCAAATTGTAGCCTCTTTTTCCTATTTGTAGTGGAGATGAGTGGTACCGGTGGGGTCTTCTGCTGTTGTAGCCCATCCGCCTCAAGGTTGTGCGTGTTGTGGCTTCACCAATGCTTTGCTGCATACCTCGGTTGTAACGAGTGGTTATTTCAGGCAAAGTTGCTCTTCTATCAGCTTGAATCAGTCGGCCCATTCTCCTCTGACCTCTAGCATCAACAAGGCATTTTCAGCCCACAGGACTGCCGCATACTGGATGTTTTTCCTTTTCACACCATTCTTTGTAAACCCTAGAAATGGTTGTGCGTGAAAATCCCAGTAACTGAGCAGATTGTGAAATACTCAGACCGGCCCGTCTGGCACCAACAACTATGCCTTGCTTAAATCACCTTTCTTTCCCATTCTGACATTCAGTTTGGAGTTCAGGAGATTGTCTTGACCAGGACCACTCCCCTAAATGCATTGAAGCAATTGCCATGTGATTGGTTGATTAGATAATTGCATTTATGAGAAATTGAACAGGTGTTCCTAATAATCCTTTAGGTGAGTGTATATATATACACAAACGTCGGTATATACAGTGGTCCCGAAAACTATGAAAATGCATGAATTCTTTACATCAAACCAATTTGCATTTATTGTAAAGGAAGATAACAGCACACTTTTCAAGAAAAACATTGAACTAAAAGAAGCTTGTTACATTTTTAATGATAAATCAATAGATTTATGGTTTAAAATGAAAACGAAACATTATTTGGACACTTGATAATGGCAAAGTTCAAGTATTTTAGTTTTTAGTTGGCAATCCTTTTGTTCACAGAACTTCTTGACAATGTCTGGGCATAAAATCAATACGTTTCTGTAAAAACTGTGGTGAAAGTTTCCTCCATGTTTCAGCCACCAAAGCTTTCAGTTCATCCACACTAGAACATCGATGATCTTTCTTTACAATAAGTTCTAATTAGTTTGTTTTGTTCCCAAATGCAAAGCAAGTAATGCATTTTTAAGTTAAGCTGAAGCATCCAAATAATTTTTGGGCCCACTGTTTATATATTCTAACATTAACAGCTATACATTCTGATTTATAACTATATATTCAGATTTCCAATGACATATTTATAGATATACAACTATATTTTCAGGTTTTTATCAATCTGAATAGTTATAAAACCTGAATATATATATATATATGTACGGTATACACACATTGGGGGCCAAAAGTTTGGAATAATGTACAGATTTTCCTCTTATGGAAAGAAATTGGTACTTTTATTCACCAAAGTAGCATGAAACATCACAATGTATAGTCAGGACATTAATAATGTGAAAAATTACTATTACAATAAAAAAATTAAAAAACTACTTAAATAAAATCCTCCACGTGCAGCAATGACAGTTTTGCAGATCCTTGTTATTCCAGCTGTCAGTTTGTCCAGATACTCAGGTGACCTTTCACCCCACACTTCCTGTAGCACTTGACATAGATGTTGTCGGTACACGATCCGTTCCACCTGCACGATCCGTTCTACGCATGCGCGTAATTACGTAGTAGAAAACGTCATGGTTTAAACGTCACTGTTTTCCTACACTATCGGTACCACGCATGCGATGAAACGCTTGACGGCCAGGCGGCACAACTTGCGGCATATTGTGTAACGTTAGTTGTATTGTGTTTAACATTTCACAGAGGGTCTATTTTGATGCTTTTAAACGTAGCTTACGCTATGCATTACGATGCGTTTACGTGGTTGCCAATCCAAAATAATAAAGGAGAGTTGTTACATGAACATACATGACCATTTTCCTCCATACTCTCCTTTGCGATTCATTGCTGTATGGTATTAGGCTTAACTTACCGTGTTTTGGTCTGAGGTCAGTAGTATTGTCAAAGACGGTTTGTGTAGTTTTTTATAATTAAAAGCTGCTAGTATTAGTTAACATTTAAATTGAGTAATTTTGTATTAGTATGGGTCTATATAGGCTAATATTTATATAATATAAATGATGAAAATAATCCCTTCAATGTTGTTTACAGAAGACTATAAGGAACATAATATGCATTTCTGCCTAGACTATCTGCACTTACATGAAGAAAGAACTACAAACAAGTCTGGGGAAACGTTATAGAGTATTTCAAACTGACAATGGAAATGACTTGAAAGAAGCATGTGTACACACAGAAGTGACATGAGACCAGCGGTGAACAGTAGTGAAGTACACGTAACTTTATTTAAGAGTAAAAAAATTATCTAGCACACACGCAGAGTGTGGGTTGCACAGTCACCCTGATACACTCACACTAATAAAATGTATATGGGTGACTGTGCACCCCAACTCCAGCATTTACTCTCAGGTTGAGGGTGTCTTTACAAATAACCATGAAGGTTTCCATGTCCTGGATGTTTTAAAAAACAAAAGTGAAAGGCTCCATGGCATAGCACTCCATTGACTCCTTCAGCACCCTCCACGCATTCATTTGGTCATCATGATCCATCAACATGTATGATGGTTCTTGAACCTGGCCAGTGAAAAGCCCAAGACTGTTCCTCACAATGTATTCTGCCTGGTACATATGTTTCAATGTGAGGGGCAGCTCCTCCACTTCCACCTGTTCCTCCTATGATAAAGTAAAATACCATAAATTAAGACTACACTACAACATAAGATGTTTTGGGTCTTTCAAAAGGGGCCTAAAGACATATTTTCAGCATAAATTAAATAGTTATGAGTAATGGTTTGTATATTATTGTATTTTCATTAGGCTATTAATTGCGAACCTTTGTATTGTTTTTATTTGTAAGCCACTTTGGACAAAAGCATCTACTAACTCATATAAACCATAACATGCACAAAGTAAATACAGGTAGGTCTCACAAAATTAGAATATTGTGGAAGTTTGTCAATTTCAAAAATTCAAATGTAAAACTCATACATTATATAGATTCATTAGACACTATGCTGAAATATTTCTATTATGCGTGTTAATTTTGATTACTATGGCATATATCTAAAGAAAACCCAAAATTCAGTATCTCACAAAATTAGAATATCACAAACAACCAATAAAAAAACAAGAATTTTTAATACAGAAATGTCAGTCTTCTGAAAAATATGTACACGTATATGCACTAAATACTTGGTTGGGCCTCCGTTTGTTTGAAATACTGCATCAGTGTGACGAGGCATGAAGGCAATCCACATGTGGCACTGCTGAGGTGTTATGGAAGCCTAGGTTTATTTAAAAGCAGCTTTCAGCTCACCTGCATTGTTGTATCTCGTACCTCCGATCTTCCTGTTGGCAATGCCACATAGATTCCCTTTAGGGTTCAGGTCAGACGAGTTTGCAGGGCAATCAAGCACAGTGACTCCTTGGTCATTAAACCAGGTATTGGTACTTTTAATTGATCAATTGTCACACATTATACATACATTTCTGCACATGGTGAAATAATTGGGCAGGTTCCAATTTCAGTTTATTTTTTATTAATTTGCAAAAACTTCTACAATTCTGTATTTTTCTGTCACTATGGGGTACTGAGTGTAGATTAAGAAGAAAAAAAATTAACAAATGTCTCTAGGAGATGGCTGCAATGTAACAAAGGGTGAAACATTGACCACGTTTACATGCACCCTCTTAAATAATGGGATTTTAGCAATATTGCGATTATACTTTACCTCGTGTAAACACAATACTTAATAACGTGATTAAGCTCATAATCGCATCAACTATAATCGTATTAAAACAGGTGGCGTAGGCCGCTTTTAATCGCAGTATGCTGCCATGTAAACACAGTAATTGCACTAACTGAAGTGCGTGTGTGTTTTTGTCCCGCACCTTAAGGGCGTATTCATTTTAAACTTGACATTAGGACGTTTTCCTGAACTCTGTCAACACGACTCACTGTCAGCAGTCTGCCTTCATCCAGAAACAGCTCAAATAACGTGACAGCAGTGTATAACACTGTTACAGGCCCCGACATAATATTTCGGTCTTCATCACGGCACAGAATAACAAAATACGTCCATAAGAACCCGTTTGTTATTTAACATACGTAAATTAAAACAGTGGACAGTATAAGAGTTCATCATTTGTGCTCTGCTTTGGGCTATGTGTGAATAATCAGAAAATAAAAACTGCTAGTAGGAGTGAAGAGGTTTGCTCCAGTCATGTAAACATCTTACTGCAATTAACTCTGATCATTGGAAATAATCGCAATATTGGTGTACATGTGAATGTATGTGCACAATGTATTATTGGCTGTGAATACTTTCCGGATGCACTGTAATGTATGTGCACAATTTTTTTAGCCTGTGTGCACTAAATGTATCCTGTCCCAAATGTTTTCTTATATACCTTAAAATGTAACCCCACTTGACCCATGGTGAAATGCTGTTTTGTCTCACTATACACAGTGTACTGTATATGGTTGAAATGACAAACCCACTTGACTTGAACTGTTTGTTACGATCTTCTATTTTTGAATATATCACGTGACGTAACATGTTGTATAAATCTATATAATGTATCAGTTTCAAGTTTTACATTTAATTCAGTAATTCACACACTTTTCCACAATATTCTAATTTTTTGAGACCTACCTGTATAGAATGCATACGTGAAAATTGTTGTCTGTTTAGTTTGGCCATACCTTGACTATTTGGGGTCGAGAAATCCTATAAATAGGTGGTAGGGTGCCTGCCATCGGCTGTTCTGCCTCCTCTGTCCAGAAGGCAAAGCGCTGCCCGAAGTTCTGCCCATGCCTATTCAAAAGTATGGTACTTTTAATGTAGCATAATTTTAAAGCAGACCAATGTTTTACTGCTTGCAATGTGTCCTACCTTGCAATCGACAATTTCTCCAGAATCTGGAGACACCACCACTTCCGAATAGATGGTATGTCAGTCTGTAATACACATGTAATATTGGAGTCTTGCATTGTTTGTTTTTAACATTCTTTGATACATATACATTCCATGAATTACAACTTACATCCAAAAAGTGAAACATGGCACCAGTACAGATGCAAAGGGCATACTGTTAAAGAGAAAAATAATGATTACGGAGATTTAGGACAAACAGGAGAAATTTAGTAGAAATTGTATAAGTTTACCATAAGCATGAATATCCCACAGCTCTGTCCATCTGACTGAACTGGAAATGGCTGAAAAGTAATATACAGTTACTCAGATGTGATGTTGACAACCATATATAGTGTCCGCTGAGCAAAATGAAATGGCAAAATTACATATTAAGCAAAGTTACATCAAAATCTTTGCCCGTCTTCTCCACCCACGGTCCATTAGCCACTGCTCCTGCAAGTTGTCTGGAAAAAAATTATGCAAAACTGAATCCATAGAACAAGGTTTTTGCCTCAATCCTAAAGCCAGAGAACAAGGCTTTTACTCAAACCTAAAGCCAGAGAACAAGGCTTTTACTCAAACCTGAAGCCAGAGAACAAGGCTTTTACTCAAACCTAAAGCCAGAGAACAAGGCTTTTACTCAAACCTAAAGCCAGAGAACAAGGCTTTTACTCAAACCTGAAGCCAGAGAACAAGGCTTTTACTCAAACCTAAAGCCAGAGAACAAGGCTTTTACTCAAACCTAAAGCCAGAGAACAAGGCTTTTACTCAAACCTAAAGCCAGAGAACAAGGCTTTTACTCAAACCTAAAGCCAGAGAACAAGGCTTTTACTCAAACCTAAAGCCAGAGAACAAGGCTTTTACTCAAACCTAAAGCCAGAGAACAAGGCTTTTACTCAAACCTGAAGCCAGAGAACAAGGCTTTTACTCAAACCTGAAGCCAGAGAACAAGGCTTTTACTCAAACCTGAAGCCAGAGAACAAGGCTTTTACTCAAACCTGAAGCCAGAGAACAAGGCTTTTACTCAAACCTGAAGCCAGAGAACAAGGCTTTTACTCAAACCTAAAGCCAGAGAACAAGGCTTTTACTCAATCCTAAAGCCAGAGAACAAGGCTTTTACTCAACCCTAAAGCCAGAGAACAAGGCTTTTACTCAAGCCTAAAGCCAGAGAACAAGGCTTTTACTCAATCCTAAAGCCAGAGAACAAGGCTTTTACTCAATCCTAAAGCCAGAGAACAAGGCTTTTACTCAAACCTGAAGCCAGAGAACAAGGCTTTTACTCAAACCTGAAGCCAGAGAACAAGGCTTTTACTCAAACCTGAAGCCAGAGAACAAGGCTTTCACTCAATCCTAAAGCCAGAGAACAAGGCTTTTACTCAATCCTAAAGCCAGAGAACAAGGCTTTTACTCAATCCTAAAGCCAGAGAACAAGGCTTTTACTCAATCCTAAAGCCAGAGAACAAGGCTTTTACTCAATCCTAAAGCCAGAGAACAAGGCTTTGCCTGAACAGGATATCAGTCCATTTCACTCAGTTTGATCTGTATTTGTTAAGGCTGTTACACAGTGTTGTTCAGGATTAACTGGATGAAAAAAAAAAAAAAAATTTATTCCCATAGTAGCATGTAACTACATGCACTTTCTGTTCTCTGTGTTAGCCTTAATCGGTCACAGGTCAAACCTTGCTAATGTCCTCTGCTTATGCGTTTCAAACCTAAATATGGTTCGGTATTTCTCATCTCCAAACCCATTTGGACATAATGAGTCCAGAAAAATAGCCTCCTTCTTAGCAACTAATAACACCTATGAAGAACATACCCTATTAATGTCAGCTATAGGGGCACCAACTGGTTTAAAAATAGAGGAAAAACTAAAAAACAATGTAACTGTACACAAAGCATGTAGTGGCTTGCTGTTTGTGACCCCCTAGACCATGCTGGCAAAATGATGATATCTTTAGATTCCACATTGTCCTATGAAAAAAAAAATATGTTCAGATCTCCTTGGACATATCTTCACTTAAAGAGGTGTATCTGCTGGACTTGTCAACACATTATGCAACTTACCGGCAAACTAGGTTCCCTTAGTTTCCATTTAGGGACTTCAAATAGGTCAGCAATGTGGACATCCATTCCCTGAATAAAATTGTATGTCTGCATTTCATATACATATATCTCACAAAAGTGAGTACCCCCCTCACATTTTAGCAAATATTCTGTTATATCTTTTCATGGGACAGCACTATAG
The DNA here is from genome assembly GCF_025860055.1 of Xyrauchen texanus. Taxonomy (NCBI): domain Eukaryota; kingdom Metazoa; phylum Chordata; class Actinopteri; order Cypriniformes; family Catostomidae; genus Xyrauchen; species Xyrauchen texanus. The sequence continues at coordinate 1,701,097 of NC_068313.1, read as the reverse complement.
AAATGAAACTTTGATGCATCTTAAGGTAGTCAGTGTATAGTTTGTTATGCAGTATAGATTTATTGTCCTCTGAAAATTACTCTACATACAGCCATTAACGTCTAAACAGCTGGCAACAAAAGTGAGTACACCTCACAGCGAATGTCCTAATTGTGCATAAACTGTCAATATTTTGTGTGAGTACCATTATTATGCACTGCCTTAACCCCTACAGACTTGAAATTCACCAGAGCTGCATAGGTTTCTATAGGAATCATCTCCCAATCCTTCATGATGACATCAGAGCTGGTGGATGTTACACTCCTTGCTCTCCTCCACCTTCCACTTTTGTTACTAGCTGTTTAGACGTTAATGGCTGTATGTAGAGTTATTTTTAGAAGACAAAACATCTATACTGTTATACAAGCTGTACAGCAACTACCTTAAGATGCTTCACAGTTTCATTTCTATAGTGTTGTCCCATGAAAAGACAAAGCATTTGGGAAAAATGTCAGAGGTGTACTCACCTTTGCACAAATTTATGTGTAAGTCATCAAGGTAAATACAAATACATACATGTCTCCTGGCTGCAGCCTCTACCAGCCTGAAGCATGCATTCCCAATCTGAAAGCACAGAATGTTTTGCATAATTACAATAAAGGCATTAGAACCATCCAAACTAGGGCTGAACGATATTCTGTTTTAGCATCAACATCGCGACGTGCGCATGCGCACAAGGAAACACCACCAATTTGTCTGATCACTTAAAACGGCACCACAAAGCGCTTTACGACGGATACAAAGTCCATTTCCTCACAGAGGACTTCGAGATAAAAAGTCGCAGTTTGCAGACGGCATTTTTCCCGGAGAGTCATACAGCCGAGAAAATCGCAGAGGCCCTGAGAGAAGCGGTGACGGCGTGGGGCTTAGATGAGACACGTCAAGTCTGTATAACAACAGATAATGCAGCTGAACATGGTGAATTATTGACTTTAGCCTGGATTGATGGCTCACAATATCGCAATATATATCGTTGGAAAAAAATATCGCAATGTATTTTTTTTCCAATATCGTGCAGCCCTAATCCAAACTCTTTACAGCAATATCCACTTACATTGCTCTCCACCTGTTTATCTAGCCCCAGGCTCCAAAAGTCCTCCCTTCGAAGACAAACTGGGCCATCCAGAACAACAATTTCTTTTGCTGGACGTGTTCTGTCTAGCACATAGGTCAGCTAGAAATAAACAAATATCCCTGTTAGGAATGAGCAATCATGCATTTATTATTTAAAGCACACTAACAAGCTGTGCATGTGAACATCCAGTTTAGTTTGGCACTCACCACTTGTTCTTGCTGAGGACACAACCTCTTGGACCACAGTGGACCTTTATTGGCATACTGGTGGTCCACCATTCCAATGTCTTCTGCATCGTTTTGGCTGCCCTCAGATTCATGGCTATGATCTACACAACAGTAAAGTAAATACTAATCATCATTGTCAAGTGTCATGTTTATATTTGCTATGTCACCAAGTAGGATTATTACAATACCTTGTGGCCGAAAGTAGGGCCTTAGCTGCGCAACATTAACTTTCTGTATTTTCCCTGACATAGCCACACTTGCCACACCCTTCTCGGTCAGGGATGTGAGGGTGAATGGCCCTTGGTGGAGATCCTGCAAACAATTTCCCTTCTTCACCTTCTTTTTGGGCTCCCCAATTAGGACCTCGTCCCCTGCCTTAACTGAGCACTGGCGAACCCCTTTCCTTTTCTTTGCCTCAAAAGCCTTTTTTTGTTTCCCCTGTGCCTTTTCAATGTTTTTACGTACCTTAAAGATAAGAATATATTACTATGCTGAACATTCTTATTCAAATTGAACATGCCATCCACACAAATCTGAACAAACCGTTTCATTGAGGGCCTTGACTCCAGCTAGTTTTAGCTCCAGCTCCTCCTCTGGGTCCGCCAATTCAAAGGCAGCATCTGTCTCACAGACATTTAATGCCTGTGGTAGACGGGGGTGCCTATTGTACATTAAAAAGTACGGGCTGTACTTGGTGGATCTCTAATTTGAAACAAAATGTTTTGCATCAAATCACAAAATAAAACTCTTAAAACATGTATGCAATATACATTATCTAGTCATTTTGAATAATAACCTGTTTTGCAGTGTTTATTCCATAAACTATGGCCTGCAAGTGGATGTCCCAATCATCATGGTGCTGATTAACATATTTTCTGAGAGTCCTCTTTACATTTTGATTAGTTCTCTCATCCTTCAACATAGAAAGGAATTACTACATGCACTTTAGTATACATTGGCTAAAGTTGACTTTACTGTTTAGTGGGATGTCATGATGGCACACTTACTTGGCCGTTTGACTGTGGATGGTATGCACTTGTGATGGCATGCTTGATGTTCAGCGCCGCAAATATGTGTGCATTAAGCTGTACATAATTCAGACACACATGGTTATTTTCAATATTTATTGGTCTCAGAAATGACCAATGACCGCTTAAAACAGCGTGAATTGTGATGATGTCATATGTCCTGTATGAAGGAGAGGGTAATAAGGACACATACCTCGTTAACAAATGCACGGCCCCTGTCAGTGATGATTTTCCGGACCATACCAAACGTGTAGAGCTTTGACACAAGTGCCTCAGCCACCTCAGTGCTGGAGCCACACTTCAAAGGCTCAGCGATAACCCACTTGGTGAAAAGGTCTGTCACCGTGAGGACGTATTGATGGTCTTTCATGGTTTTTTCAGTGGACCAATGAGGTCCATACCGACCACCTCCCATGGCTCTTTCACCTGTAGAGATATGTAATATTACCACATCACCTAACGTGTTGCTTCAAGTGGTACACCAAGTTAAGCTCTACCTTAATAGGGTGAAGGGCAGGAGACACAGTCTTTATGGGGTCGTTCTTTTGGCATCTGTGACAGCTTTTGACCTGATGGATACATTTGTTATTTAGACCAAATAATTATCTTAAGTCAAACAAAGCCACTAAATCAATTCATTGCCTTAAAGCCATAATGTTAAATTCCATGAAAGTTCCAAAAAAGTACCCAATCTGCTACATCTGCCTTTATGTTATCCCAGTATTACCCCACAACAACCCTGTCCATGGTCGCCCTCACGCCCCCATGGTTCCCTGTGCCAGGGTTGTTGTGGCACTCCTCCAGGACAGCCCGCCTCTGCTCATCAGACAGCACAACCAGCCTCATGAATTGTGCACTGGGGCCAATGTAGAATAATTTACTTTCTGTGATAGACAAACAATGTTTGTTACGTAATGATTTTGCTGCTTTGTTTGGTATTACAATACAGTGCATTATGTGCACATGTGTCTTTGTTCAGGGATGCAAACACCTGTGGTGAAAAATGTTGGCGGTTACTATGTCTGACTAGATGGACTGACATGACATGTTCACACGTGTTAACTAAAACAATGCTAATATTATTTCAAATACCCACACTCACGTACCTCTTATAACGAAATGTGCAGCCATTCGTGAGACCTTCTTCTTCAACGCCGCATCCACCAACCCGTCAACCAAATATTGTCTAACGGCAGCGTAAAGGGCAAACTTCTCATTTCTTCCGCTGAACTCCATTTTCTTTCGCTGTGAGTGAATGAAAGTCTCGCGGTACAAATATGCGCATGCGTAGAACAGATCGTGCAGTGTCGTAAATCAAAATCAACGTCGCAAAACAGAATTATCATTTGCGCATGTGCGTTCTCTACTACGTAAATACGCGCATGCGTAGAACGGATCGTGCAGGTGGAACGGATCGTGTACCGACAGATGTGACTGTCTTGTCGGGCACTTCTCACGCACCTTACAGTCTAACTGATCCCACAAAGGCTCAATGGATTTAAGATCCATAACACTCTTTTCCAATTATCTGTTCTCCAGTGTCTGTGTTTCTTTGCCCACTCGAACCTTTTCTTTTTGTTTTTCTGTTTCAAAAGTGTATTTTTCTTTGCAATTCTTCCCATAAGAGTCTTCTCTTTACTGTTGCACATGAAACTGGTGTTGAGCAGGTAGAATTCAATGAAGCTGTCAGCTGAGGACATGTGAGGTGTCTATTTCTCAAACTAGAGACTCTGATGTACTTATCCTCTTGTTTAGTTGTACATCTGGTCTTCCACATCTCTTTCTGTCCTTGATAGAGTCAGTTGTGCTTTGTCTTTGAAGACTGTAGTGTACACCTTTGTATGAAATCTTCAGTTTTTGGGCAATGTCAAGCATTGTATAGTCTTCATTCCTCAAAACAATGATTGACTGATGAGTTTCTAGAGAAAGCAGTTTCTTTTTTGCCATTTTTGACCTAATATTGACTTTAAGACATGCCAGTCTATTGCATACTGTGACAACTCAAAAACAAACACAAAGACAATGTTAAGCTTCATTTAACAAACCAAATATCTTTCAACTGTGTTTGATATAATTGCAAGTGATTTTCTAGTACCAAATTAGCAATTTAGCATGATAACTCAAGGATAAGGTGTTGGAGTTTGCTGTTGTAAAGTGCTATTCTTTACATCAGTATTGTCCTGACTATAATTTGTGATCAGATGAATGCCACTTTGGTGAATTGGTGCAAATTTCCTTCTGAAACATTCAAATCTGTAAATTTTTCCAAACCTTTGGCTGCCAGTATATATACACTGTTTAGTTATTAATCAAATCTGATTATATAGTTGTAAATCTGAATTACTACATATATATTTAGAAACTTAAGAGACCACTGCAAAATTATCGGTTACTCTGCATTTAATATTTATAAGCATGTGTTTGAGTAAAATTAACCATTTTGTTTTTATTATATAAAATACTGACCACATTTCTCCAAAATTGTCAGTATAACAAATAACATGCTGTGTTTTAAGACCTTGAATAATGCAAAGAAAACAAGTTCATATTCATTTTAAACAACACAATACTAATGTTTTAACTTGGGAAGAGTTCAGAAATCAATATTTGGTGGAATAACACAGATTTTCAATCACAGCTTTCATGAGTCTTGGCATGCTCTCTACCAGACATTCACATTGATGTTGGGTGACCAATCCTCCAAATTTCACAGTGGGTGCGAGACACTTTGGCTTGAAGGCCTCTCCGGGTCTCTGTCTAACCATTAGATGACCAGGTGGAGGATTGGTGATCTGGGGGTGCTTCAGCAAGGCTGGAATTGGGCAGATTCGTCTTTGTGAAGGACGCATGAATCAAGCCACATGCTAGATATCCTGGAAGAAAACTTGCTTCCTTCTGCACTGACAATGTTCCCCAACTATGAGGATTGTTTTTCCAGCAGGACAATGCTCCATACCACACAGCCAGATCAATCAAGGTGTGGATGGAGGACCACCGGCTCAAGACCCTGTCATGGCCAGCCGAACCCCATTGAAAACCCCTGGAATGTGATCAAGAGGAAGATGTATGGCCACACTCCATCAAACCAATTTTTGCACCAGGAGTGGCATAAAGTCACCCAACAGCAATGTGTAAGACTGGTAGAGAGCATGCCAAGACCCATGAAAGTTATTCCACCAAATATTGATTTCTGAACTCTTCCTAATTTAAAACATTAGTATTGTGTTGTTTAAAAAAAATTATATGAACTTGTTTTCTTTGCATTATTTGAGGTCTGAAAATACTGCATCTTTTTTTGTTATTTTGACCAGTTGTCATTTTTTGCAAATAAATGCTCTAAATGACAAGTTTTGTATTTGGAATTTTGAAGAAATGTTGTCAGTCCTTTATAGAATAAAACTAAAATTTTCATTTTACTCAAAAACAACCTCCATCCATCTTCAACTGTTTATCCACAGTCAGGTCGCGGAGGCAGCAGCTCCAGCAGTGGGCCCCAAACTTCCCTATCCCGAGCCACATTAAACAGCACTGACTGGGGGACCCCGAGGCATTCCCAGGCCAGTGTGGAGTTGTAATCTCTCCACTTAGTCCTAGGTCTACCCCGAGGCCTCCTCCAAGCTGGACGTGCCTGAAACACCTTCCTAGGGAGGCACCCAGGGGGCATCCTTACCAGATGTCCAAACCACCTCAACTGACTCCTTTTGATGCAAAGGAGCAGCGGCTCTACTCCAAGCTCCTCACGGATGACTGAGCTCCTCACCCTATCTCTAAGGGAGAAGCCTGCCACCCTTCTGAGGAAACCCATTTCGGCCGCTTGTACTCGCGACCTAGTTCTTTCGGTCATGACCCAACCTTCATGACCACAGGTGAGGGTAGGAACAAAAATTGAATGGTAGATCGAGAGTTTGCCTTCTGGCTCAGCTTTCTTTTTGTGACAATGGTACGATAGAGCGAGCGCAATACCGCCCCTGCTGCCCCAATTCTCTGGCCAACCTCCCACTCCATTGTCCCCTCACTCGTGAACAAGACCCCGAGGTACTTGAACTCCTTCACTTGGGGCAATACCTCCTTCCCTACCTGGAGTACGCACTCCATCGTTTTCCTGCTGATAACCTATGTCTGGGTTATGGGCAGTGCTGGACTCGCAATCTGGCATACTGGGCATTATCCCAGTGGGCTGACGCACTTTGAGGCCGATCATGGGCGGACTGGCCAGCGTGAGAACTGAGCGGGCCAGTGGTGCATCCACAAAACGTGCCGAATGGACCGCGATAAGCAAAAATGAGCTGCCGCGTTATGCGGAACGACCACAAAACGGCACAGCGATATGCAGAAAAGGACAGCGAACCACACCCGGAATCATTAAAGAATGGAAAGCTACCGCCAACCTTGACACAAGCCTGGATCAGTCTGATACTGAAAAAGGACAAAGATCCAAGTGAGTGTAAGAGCTGCTGTCCAATTTACCTGATCCAGCTAGACGTTAAAATATTATAAAAAATTCTGGCTAACCGATTAAGTAAAGTTATGACATCTCTTATATATATAGATCAGGTGGTGTTAATTCTGGGCCACATTTATTATAATTATAATTATTATAATTCTGGTTTCATCAATATCATGTGGTCACTGGCCAATGATCAGACTCCGGTCACTACCATCTCACGCTGAAAGGCATTTGATATGATAGAATGGGATTATCTTTTTAAGATTTTGGAAATATATGGGTTCGGGGATACTTTTATTGGATGGATTAAGTTACTTTATAGACACCCAGTAGTGGCGGTACAAACAAATTGATTAATTTCAGATTATTTTACTCTGGATGGGGCACCCAGCAGCCGCAATAAGAAAGGAAGATGATTTTCCAGGGTTGATGGCGCAGTAGGTATGTCGCATAAGCATTTGCTTTATGCTGATGATATTTTATTATTCATCTCCGACCTCACTAGATCTATGCCTTGCCTCCAAAAATTATTAATTCCTTTTCTAAGTTCTCAGGATACAGAGGTAATTGGTCTAAATCCAAAGCTTTTGCTCTGACAGCATACTGCCGAGTAACAGCTTTTCAGCCGGGTGCCTTTCAGTGGCCCAATCAGGGCATTAAGTGTTTGGGCATTTTAACCCCAGCAAATTTGTGTGATTTAGTTAATTTTGACCCCTTAATTAAAAAGGTTTTCGAGCGGCAGGTGGGCTTCATTACATTTATCTATGATTGGGAAGATTAATGTTATTAAAATGAATTGTATTCCAAAATGTAACTACCTGCTACAATCTGTCCCTGTAGATGTCCCCCTCTCTTATTTCAAACAACTGGAAAGCATAGTGATGTCCTTCATTTGGAATGGTATGCGTCCCAGATTACATTTCAATAAATTACACATGCTGATTGACAAAGGTGGGCTAGGCCTATCCAAGATTTTGTTTTATTATTATGCATTCGGTCTCAGACATTTGGCTCATTGGTCCATTCCACCTGAGAGAGCCCCTCCCTGGTTTTATATTGAGGAGTTCTTGCCCCTATTTCGCCATTGCAAAGCCATTCTATCAAACTACCCGGAGAAGTTAAGTTACACCCCGTTAACTCGCACTTGCACTTGGTATTCGGTGTCTAGAGTGTTTTATTCAGACATTTATTTAAATGCTGCCTCAAGAATATGGCTGAACCCCAAATGATGTATTAATGTGTCTCCTTTTTGCTGGTCAGAGTGGATCGTGAGGGGGTTCCTACACTCCTATATGAAAGTGTTGTGATCCTTTGAAAATTTCAACATTTTGGGATTTCCAGAAGTATTTACAGCTGCACCACCTGCTCTGTACTGTTTTTGGGAGTAGTTCACACCCCCCTAAATTGGCAGATACTCCGGGAAAGGTGATTACTGCTTTTGGAAAAGGTCATAAGGCATCAGTGTATTACTCCCTGCTAATTCAGAGTCTGGGGGATGGAGATTTAACTTCTATCAAGAGAGTATGGGAGAAAGATTTAAACTTGGTATTGGAGGAGGGAGTGTATACTAGGATTCTAAAAAACATCAAGTCTGTTTCTAGAGATGCAAGGGTGCGGTGCGCCTTATGCAATCCAAGATGTTACATAGATTCTATTGGACCCCCTCTAGATTGTATAGGCTTGGTCTGAAAGACACACCCACTTGCTGGCGATGGAAGATGGAGACACAACCCATGTCTTTTGGGGTTGTGTTAAGATCCAAGAATTTTGGTTGAAGATTCAAAGTTTTATGTGTGAATTATTGGGCGCTCAAATTTTATTTTGCCCCAGACTCTGTATTTTAGGCAATGGGGTGGTTATCAATATAGAGAACAAGCACATAAAAACTAACTAGCTTTATGATTGGCAGACAGATAGTTTTAAGAGGATGGAAGTCGGCTGGAGCGCCCCCATTTCAGGAGTGGCGCTCGGAGATGGGCAGGGTGGCAGCTTTTGAAGAGGGGTCATCCAGAAGACTGGGGAATTTAATGTTTGTGGGGAAATGGGGCAAATATCTAGAGTTTTTGGAGGGCTCTTGGGAAGGGACAGTGGAGCAGGTGGTGTAGTGGATTATGCGTGTGATTATTATAGATTTTTTCTGTTTGTTTGTGTGTCTACAATCATGTGGCCACTGGCGTGTTGTTGGGGATTAGAGTGTAGGTTAAAACGTATTCTGATTGTATATGTTTTACTTTTCTTTGTTTAATAGATAAATCAATAAAAAATGTTAATCATAAAAAAACTATGTCTGTCAACATAATAATCATGATTAATAATTTAAAAAAAAGTTGAGACACCTGCGCTTTGTTTCATTCTTTGTTGTTTTTAGCGCAGTTGTCACAAAGATTCAACATTCTAACCAAGTTCAGGCTGCATAGACGGGACTGTTGCATTGGTTCATATTATTCCAGATTATTCTGTGAGATGAGTGAAGTTTCAGAAAATGTTATTAAGTCAAAGCTTTTTTCCCTTCTGCTCTAGTGTACTAAGGGGCTGCCATGCCTTGTTAAAACTGTGTATGTTTTCTGTTTCAGTATTGTTACAAATGTTGTCTATATGCTTACATAAAATATAGCCTATTGCAACAGTACTTTGAGACGTTTATGTGCCCAAGATTCAACATGGTAGAAACGCTCCATATATGTTCTCTGCAGTGCATGGGTGTTATTAACAGATCCATCTTCACTGCTTGGCAGGACCTTCAGGCTGAACTCAAGAGTTCAGAGTGGACACGAGGAGCTCTTCTCTGAGCTTTCCTGGATCAGGTCATAGGTCAGCACTAGGGCTTCACAGGAGGTTTTGCACCAGAACAATGGTGGTAAAAGTCCAATTAGCTGCGTGTTGAGTGTTGCAGGTGTGATACTGAAGTTTTCGATCAATTACTGCCACAGAGCAACTGAAAGCCTTCTGTTCTCGCTCAATAATTTTTGGTGATGTGCATGTAATTAACAAATGCTTGAGTTTAGTACAGAGTTTATGGGCATTGTGGGTCATAGGTTGTGAGTGAATGAAATGGATGAGGAGTTGAAAAGCTGCATATTGGATCTCTCTGATCATATAAAGACAGACCTGCACTCTCCAGACCTACAACTGCATGGAATCGGACACACTCAGACCACTTAGGAAGCCCCTGAATGTGTATGTGACTGGATAAACGGACCAGGTTTCCTGTGCACAGCACAATTATGAATGGTAATATTCATATCTTCTTATATTTGTACTTGTTCTGAATTCTGTATTTGCTGTACACTGGCCGTGTGCTGACTGTACATTTTTGGGAGTGGGATCCACATTTCAATTTAATCTGTTAAATTTGTGATCTGTGTGTGCACATCTTAAAGAGTCACTTCCATTTTTTTCGATGGTTGAAATATGGATAACCACACACTGTTTGGGCTCAATTGCCATCAACAAGAAACATGGATGCCAAAAAGTTTAACCCATTTCACATGAACTTTTTTGACCAAATGTATATTTGCAATCGGAGAAATAAATGTTTTTATATAATGCTGTTGCCAGGAGCTGCATGTTTGTTTTTGCTCGTTTAGCGGTTGCTGTTAAACAGCGTGCTCTCTCGCCCACATAAAGTTTACCACTATCAATTAAGTACATTTCTGTAAATTCTGGTTGTCACTACCCGAATGTTTCAGGAGTGAATTCGGTCATAGAATGTGGTTGTCACTCCCAAAAATAAGCAAACTCATTATGTACAGAACAGTGTTGGGGAGTAAACTAAAAGTAGCAACCCTACTAACTTAACTAGTGCACATTTTTCAGAATCGTTACAGTAGTTCAACTATTTCACAATATTGTAGCTTCTCCAGTAACGAGCATCACTTCCCAACGAGTCACAAAATATTTGTTTATTTGTCACATTATATTGTGAATGCAGCAATGGAGTCGAGGGAATGTGAAATTGGGAATGTCGAGGGAATGTGAAGTCGAGAAGTGGTAGTTCATGTAAACAGACCAGTTACATTAAATTATTCACTTATTTTTAGCATTTGGAACTGATACATTTTAGTGAGTCAATACTTTCAGACAGATCATAGAAATTAACTAGTTCACATTAATGATTCACTGATTCACACGAGGCCCGCGCAGCCTTAAAGGGACTTGTTCTTTGAAGCGCAATATTTAGTTATTTTCTGATGTTTATCGCTATATTTATATTCAGTTATATAAAAATAGTGTTTCCTACCTTTACTTTGTATACTAAGTACACATTTTTGTTCAACTTAATGCTGCCGTACTATTTGCTTAAACCTTACGAAAGTTAACCATGGTTTTACTATCGGAATATTGTAGCTCGTGTCTGTAGTATCCATGGGCAATTTTGGGTTACTGTGGTTTTACTACAAATACCATGGTTAAACTATGGTTACTGAAGTAAACCTTTGGTTAATTTTCATGAAAACTATTGTGTAATAAACTGTACTATGAAAATGTTGTAGTGCGTGTGTGTGTGTGTACATGTCCGAGGACTTTGTGTGCAAACACACATGCACATACAGTATGTGCGCATCTAAAGGATTGGGATGCTCCTGAACACTTAATATTTCTGTATTTTGTAGTCTAATCCATTCATTTCCAATGGCCGGTCACTTTTGACCGAAGAAAAGGGTCCAATTTTGATTTTTTTTTGTTTTTTCAGATACTATATGCGAACAAAGTCAAGGAAATGTATTCCAATTGGATTAAGGGGGGAATAAAAAGTTCCGTAAGGAAAACACAATATCACGCTAATTATACATTTTAAATATAATAAATATAAAAATATTTACTTCTTTAAATAGCTTCAATGTAATAAGCTATGTACTTTCTGTTAGTAGCTTGTAATGTAGCTAACTTCTTTTTAAAATAGTAGCCTGACTGTAGATTAAATGTAACTAATTTAAGTTATAAGTCGGTTGTAACTACTGTGGGAAGCTTCAGTTTCAAAGCAGCTTTCCCAATACTGGTGGCGGCCATTGTAGCATGACTTGTCTCTTATGGGAATATCTGATCTGATACTCATCTCTCTGTAGTGTCTGGTTGTTCTTTGGCCCTGCCGTGTTCTCCTGATGATGGGCGGACGTGCGCTAAAGCTCCTGAAGTTGCCAGTGTCAGAGTTCAGCTGGAGATGCAGAGCCTGTGGCGGCAATTTGATCAACTGGGCACTGAAATGATCGTCACAAAGGCTGGAAGGTTCCGACACTTATTACACCATTACATCTGTTATAACCTCTGATTTTAATATTTTTCTGAGGAATAGATTGCTCATGCAAAATCATGCCGTGATGCTAGTTGTTTGCTCGTTGCTTCGCAGTTGCTAGGTGGTTAGTTGCTAGACTAAGTGAAAAGAGTCTGCCCTTAAGTCTATATGATATTCTGGTCTCTAGATTTGGCCTTTATTCAATGTAAGTGTACAGGATTTTTTTCACCATTTTATCATCTGCCAGGTGAAAAAAAAAATCCTAAATCTAATTAGAAAAGAAATGGCACATCTCTTCTCAACAAGCAGCACGATTTAACTTATTCTTCAAATCAAATCATTAACTCTTAAGGATGAGCAATGATAATAGATATGCTTGCCTTAGCATACAGCATTAATTAGCATATGTTGTTATCATTATGTTGCCATCACTTTAGCACGATTAAGCACATGTATGCTGTATTGTTGCTTGTTTTCCTACAGAAGGATGTTCCCTACATTTCAAGTGCACATCTCAGGCATGGACCCTGCAGCAGAATATGTTCTTCTAATGGACTTCATTCCAGTGGATGATAAACGATACAGGTGTCAGAATCTCAAACATTGTTCCAAAAGTGCTCGAAGACAAATGTGTACATCTGGTAAATGTGTTTTGTCTTGTTTTTAAGAAATGTTGGGGTAGAAATGTTAAACAATCAACCAAAAAACGATTGATTGTTTAATGTTGGAAGTCAACATGAAATCAAAACTGACCCTCATTATTCTGTGGTTACTTCCGTTAATGTTAACCTTTAGTCAAATAGCTTGACAGCTTAGTTAAAGAGCTGAGGTATGTAACATTATTTGGGGAAACACCCATGCATTTAAGGGTTAATATTTTCAACATTATGCCTGGCTTGAACCCCAACACCCAACAAGGACCATAACACATGCATTTAGTTCCCATAACTCACTGTAAATGCCCTCTAATGGAGCTTTCAACATACCAACAATGAACATAGCACTAAGTTTATCTCCTAGAAACACAATTCCTAAATGAACAGGTCCTCTTTAATCTGAAATGGGCTATATTGGAGATCATTGATGTTCCTATTTGCAGGTATGCTTTCCATAGCTCTTCCTGGCTGGTTGCTGGTCGTGGAGATGTAGCTGCTCCAGGAAGAGTTCATTTCCACCCGGATTCACCTGCACGGGGGGCTCAGTGGGGAAAACAGACAGTCTCGTTTGATCGACTCAAACTCACCAACAACCTGCTGGATGATAATGGGCATGTAAGTCACAGACACATATACATATCACATCTACATTACTGCAGGGATTCAAACATATGTGCTTGTGTCCATAGATGATCCTGAACTCCATGCACCGGTATCAGCCACGACTGCACGTGGTGCTGGTGGACCGGAGCAGAAACAGTCAGCGTTACGCTCACCGCAACTTCTGCACATTCACCTTCCCAGAGACGCGCTTCATCGCAGTCACAGCTTACCAGAACCACAGGGTACCAAACACTCCAACTACCAACCAGCTTAGCCTTAAACTAATACACATTCCCAATACTAACAATTAATGGCACTTTTCCACGGCACGTTACGGTTCGACTCAACTCTACTCGCTTTGCTTTTCTGAGCTTGCTTTTCCACTGCAATATAGTTCCGCCTCAACGTGGGTGGGATTATTGGCTGATCGTCATAGTTGCGCCGACTCTACTGCCATGACATCATCTTAAACACGACACAAACTGACCATAAACAATAACACGAACGCTAGCTGTTAGCGACTAGCTCAATGTACTGCATAAAGCAGTTGTTGCATGGTGATTTTACACAAGTGTAACAGTTAAATTGTCCTGGTTGTTTTAGAAGCTTTCCAGTAGCTGGTCAACTAAATAAATTGAAGCTTTCAAGCAGAGAATAGAGTTAATGTACCATCCATAGCATCCATTTGGTCGAACCACTTCCACTTTCTTCTGTTTGAACCACTCCGGCTGTTGTGGTCCTTGATGGTTCTGTAGTCACTTTTAAGTTTTTTTACTTTTCCCTACACTGTTGGTAGGTCCGGTGGTAGCCGTGTGCGTCCAACAGCTGAGACACTTCCTGAAAGACTTTTTCGTTTCCTGCCGCTTCGCTCGTCGCTAACGAGAGGAACGTCTACACCTCGTTTATTGACCATGGCGTGGTTTTGCGCACAGCCATTTCTTTTAAAAATGTGAAAGTCGCAAGAACAAATGATACTGCTATCGCTGTTGCTAACTTTAAAACTAGCGGGTTGATGTCGCATGTCGGAAATCCAGTGACGCTGGTAGTGACTATTCTCCCTGACCAATCAGTGATCTGCAAGATTTTGATGTCACATTTAGTATCGGCTCGGCTCTCTTGGAACTAAAAGAGGTGGTACTAAAAAAAGTATCAGGTACCAGGTACTATGTGGAAAACCCCCAAAAAGTTAGCCGAGTCGAGTTGAGTTGAGTTGAGCAGTACCGTGCAGTGAAAAAGCCCCATTAGATTTATAAACTAAATTATTTTTTTATTATTAAGCTTAGTGATCAAAGCCAATATTTTTTTAATCTAAAAAAGTTGCTGTTTGTGAATGTTTGTTAGAACTACGGTTTCAGGAGACACCAAATCGTTGATCTATGTTGGTAAAGATGGAACTTGTGACTACTTAGCTAACGGTGCTTTTGGGAAACGCACACTGCTTTACAATTTCCATTTCAAGAACAAGATGGACACGTGAACTCGTTAAACATTCTTAAAACAAGATACATTTATTTGAGAGGCAAAATTACATAATACACAAAGTCAAAATGAGAGAGGCTTATGTTTAAAACAAGAAAAAACTATTTGCCATTGGGGTAAGGAAAATACAATGAATTCAATGGGAAAACAATTATGGGTGAACTATCCCTTTAAAACAAACTAACGATGATTAGACATTGTGAAATCTTCATAAAAATCATACAGATATTTCACATGATTTGATTTATGCATTGACTGATAAGAGTTGTTTATTAAGAGCGTAATTTGTCTGAGTTGCAGTGAATCTATATCACAGTAAGTTCTTTCCTATCACAGATCACCCAGCTGAAGATAGCCTGCAACCCTTTCGCAAAAGGCTTTCGTACTGCAGAACCTAAAAACAGGTAAATAATAATAGCACATAACGTTGAAGACACATTTTGAGTCATGAAAGCAGTTCTCTGCCTCTAATAATCTCACATACATATGCATTCTTTCTGGTCTTTGACATGGCTTAGATACTGAATTAGAGTTTAAGTTTGTGCCTTTTCCCTAATAACTGTTTTGGAAAAAAAACATTCAGCAGGTCTGCTAACAACTCCACCACTGACGGTCATCGACTGCCTTTGCCATGGAACCTGCTTGAGGGGCCATCACTGACCGGCACTGTACGTGATGACCAGAGGATACGAGATGAACAGCATCTGAACTGTGAGTCAAATCCTTTTTCCAGTGTTAATGTCAACGTCAAACTGTTTTTCAAGCAATCTGCTCCACTCTTTTCTACAGGGCATTCAAATCCTCATGACCTGAATCTCCATGAAGCTCCGCTGTCATATAACGAAGGGATGGACTACAGCACAGACAGGAAGTGCAGGGAGTCACATGATCATTTCTACAGCACCCCTGTATTCTTAACGTTGCCCTGTCAGTGGGACGGCTCTGGCATATCAGAGAGAAGTCTGATTGGTTAACAGAAATCCCTTGTGCAGTTATCAATGGTTCATTTCAATTCATGTGTTTATTACCCTTATAGCCAACTGTTAAAATGTTTCGTCAGGTAACCAATCTGTGCTCCTTGTTGTGACAAATAAATACAAATAATAATATCAAGAATATTTAATATGACTGAATCTAATTAATTATATTAGATCAAATAAGTTATTTTAAGGGTCAGGTCAGACAGAAATAGTTTTGTATGTTAATAAAAGCATGATTTCAGTTTATTACAGTGCACATTACATTTATTACAGTATACATACAGTAGATAAATATGCACAACAAAAAGATTAATAAATGCTAAAGCCTGATGGGTGACTATAAATACAAATTTTATTATGAGCTTATTATAGTACTACTAAATAAGTTATAAATCTGTATTAGTTGCACAGCTGTTTCTGTAATTGTCCAGATGTTTAACTGTACTGCATGTGACTACAATGTATTTTAATATTACAGTATGTGTATTGCATTGATTATTGCATATTAATGAATTTATTTGGGTAACACTTTACATTGTTTCCTATTTTGAGACTTTATAAAGGGATTAATTAATGAGTAATAACTCATTTACAAATGCATTCTAAGGATTGATATGCTGTTATAACAACATGAATAAAAAGGCCGCTTTCATGCTATTCTAGCCAAATAGTGAGCATTTTAACATACATATAATTAATGCTTAATAACACTTGTTCATTCTTAAATTAACCAAAAAACATACAATGCACTAGACTATTATAGACTATTCACTTTCATTATTATAAAAGACTATTATAGTGAGATTAAAGGTGGGATTATGTCATTTTGCTACATTTTCCGATTTGGGTACTGTAACTATTGTTTATAACTTGTGTTGTAATTTTTCTTGTTATATTGATGTAAAACGAATAGTTTTACCTAGTTCTAGTTACCTAAAGTCCTCTCCAAAAAAAAAAAAAAAAACTTTTCAGGTCTTCATGCTCAAAGACCGTTAAATCGTACTATACTTCATGTACTTGGGTTTCTAATGTTGGCAACCCCTTAATAAATGCTTCACTTCTAATGTGTCCACTTTACATTAAGGTATATTTTTGTACTGGTTACTAATATTGAATAGCTAAATGTTATTAAGCATTTTTAACATGTGATGTAAAATGGCTCTATATTTGGCAAGTATTGCAAGAAAATGTACCTTTTATCTCCCATGTAGATACAAAGACATAGCAATGATCTAGAATGCATTTGTAAATTAGTTTTTGGTCATTAATGAACAGAGATGGGACCAAGTCACACATGTGCAAGTCTCAAGTAAGTCTCAAGTCTTAACCTTCAAGTCTCAAGTAAGTCCCAAGTATTTTTTTCTTGGGCAAGTCAAGTCAAAGTCAAGTCACAGGCTATGTCAAGTCAAGTCCAAGTCAAGTCACCTTATTATTGTAATTTTACCTGCAGAATCTGATCATAATAAAGTGAAAAGACAAGATATAAGTAACTGTCAGTAAATTACAATACTCATGTTCAGTAAAATACATCATGGAATCAAACAAAATTGTAACTTCATAAAATTATTTATTTTTCACTTCTGCCAACAGTGTTTGAAATGTTTTAAATTTTCAACATTGAGTCCATAAAACAAATAACAGCTTAACATCCAACAGACTCCTCTCTGAACACCTCCCTCTCTCTCTCTCTCAAACACAGTTACATACATTAAACTTTGTTACATTTCTCCTCTCTCTCTCACACACACACTCTCTCTCACACACTCTCTCTCTCTCACACACACACTTTCTCTCCCACACTCTCTCTCACACACCCACTCACACACACTCTCTCTCACACACCCACTCACACACACTCTCTCTCCCACACCCACACTCACTCACTCACTCTCGCGCTCGCGCTCACACACACACACACACACACACACACACACACACACACACACACACTCACTCTCTCACACACTCTCTCTCCCACACTCCCACACTCACTCACACACACTCTCTCTCCCACACTCCCACACCCACACTCACTCACACACACACACACTCACTCTCGCGCTCTCACACTCCCACACACACACACACTCAGAGTATATCCATAAGCCTATTTTTGCAATGTCTGTGAGTGGGAAACGTTGAGGTACCAGCGCGCGTGAACGTCATGGCAACGTACAAAACAAAGTACCTCGCGCGGGAAACACTTAAATGCGCGTAACTAACGTAAATCAAGCAGGCTAGTATGCAGCATAAGCCACGAAGTGTTGGCGAAATAAAAAAATTAATGGACAGATTTTTTTTTTCCAGAAAACTTCTTGCACAAAATAAATTCAAGCACTTTCAAGGACCTGTATATGTATGTTTATTTTCAAGAACTTTCCAGGGCCTTGAATTTTATTTTTCAGATTCACAAACTTTCAAGGATTTCAAGGACCCGTGGGAACCCTGCTATTATTACATTAGCTAACTACCAACTAACCAGATAAAATTAACAAATTGACAAGCACTTACTGGGCAGAATGGCTCTTCAAATGGCAGACGAAATTGGAGGTTGTCGTCTGGCTGTCCGCGATCTTAACGTTGCATGTCTTGCAAAGCGCTGTTCGTCTTTTGCCATCTTGATAATAATTTTTGAAGCCGAAAGCGATGACCCTCGGTAACGTTACCCCTCCGGCTGACATGTTGATGTGTTATCTGATCTAAGTGGGCGTGGTGTGCGTAAGGTACGAGAGGGCATGGCTGCTGATAGCCTATAGTGTCGTGATCCAGTCATGACAAAACTATTCTCAGCCTGCGCTCCAGCTGGATCAACTTTATTTTTTAAAATAATTTATATATTTTATATTCAAACTGAAAACATGATGTGATTAACACTCAAGTCATTCAAGTCTTCGTCTCTCAAGTCAAGTCAAGTCCCGAGTCTTTAACTTCCAAGTCCGAGTCAAGTCTCAAGTATTTTATTTTTTGTCAAGTCAAGTCACAAGTCATAAAAATAGCGACTCGAGTCGACTCGAGTCCAAGTCACCAAGTCACAAGTCCCCATGTCTGTTAATGAACCCCTATATAAACACTTAACCAAGAGAACATTAATGTTAAAAGACATTATTTAAATAGTTTTTGTGACATACAAAAAAAAATGCAAATCTTATACCACGATAGTACCATATGGTAGCATAACTGTATACTTCTTTACAAATATGCAGGTGAGGTCATGGTGCGTTTAATAAATAAACTTCAAGCCCCATAATGCATCATTCCAGTGTGTGCAGTGTGTTTAGTGCGTTGAGAAGTGTGATTCATTTTAGGGAATCGGTTTGTTTGGATGATTCATTTTGATGAACCGATTAAACAGATTTACCGAGTCATCACTCGCGAAATAAATATTACGTTAAACTCTGCTGATTATACCTACGGTTTCGATAAATGTACACGGATTGTGTGATATGTCGTGATTCCAACGCACAGTTTCACTCACGAATTGTTCTTAATGTCGAGTGATTCACAAATACTCGGCGAATCGCATTGACGGAGTTCTTCAAAGGAACCGATTCCAAAGAATGATTCATTCGCGATTCTAACATTGCTACGGTGCGTGCGGATGCGGGGAAGATGGAGGAGGAGGCAGGAGCTGTCTGAGGACATATAGATGCGGATTATTGAGGTTTGCGCCTTCAGATTTTCAAACAATTTTAACAAATTCATTTTATGTTTTTTTTGTAAAGAAGATGTGGGATTGCACTGGGAAAATTAAAGAATAATTCATATTTATATAAAGTAGATTGGACTGTGGAAAACGGGAATGGCCGGTGCGGATTGTGAATGCGGAGGATGGAGAAGGCGGTTGATAATAAACATGAGCGCAAATGTCCTTTTGTGACTTTTAAGATTGCAATTTGCGCATTGTTTTGTGTTCTGTGCATTCTGACATCATAACGCGCTAACGGATCATCTCGACGCATACTAAAGTCAACAAAAGGATTCTATAGATTTGGAAGATGAAGGTGCCCCATCTAATTCTGTATTCATGGGCATTCGTGGCCCTCCTGCCGGTCACCTCCTCTGGTGGGAGTCCTGGTTCAGTGCTGCTCCGTGTCCCCCTGCGGCAGGGGCCTCTCTCACAGCCCGCGACCCCCCGGGGCTCCACAAGGGCCGCCCGGACACGGAGAGGAGTTGGAGGGATGAATTTTGTAAACATGATTGACAACCTCCGGGGGAAGTCAGGACAAGGGTATTACATCGAAATGGCTGTGGGCACACCACCCCAAAAGGTGAGACTGGTTCATTGGTTCACTGCCAAAATAAATGACCTCTCAACAAACAATCAAATCTGATCTTTATTATCAATGTGGTTGTGTTTGGAATGGCATGCTACTATTATACTTCTTTTAATATTTTTACTCTTTTTTTTGTTTGCATGGAACACCTGTATGTCACTTTTGGAATATTCCGGGTTCAACACAAGTTAATCTCAGTCGACAGCATTTGTGTCATAATATTTATTACCACAAACATTAATGTGGACTCGTTCCTCCTTTTCTTTAATAAAAGCACAAATGTGTGTTCCAGTGAGACACTTCCAATGGAAGTCAATGGGGTTTAATCTGTAAACATTCAAATACTGTTTGAATTTTAAGTGCCTCACTGTAACCTCAATTTTTATTTTATTTCAAGTACATTTTTGGTAGTAAATAAGACTTAAAATCTTAATTCTGCTTCTCAAGTAATCTTTCCGAAACATCACACTTCTTTTCCTCAGGTTGAGAGAACTCTACTGATGTGGAAGTGTCATCACTGTATAGCACTGAGTGTTACAATTGTCCCCTGATGTGAAATGATGTGGAAGGCAGCAAATTAATGTTTTTGCACAGCAAACATCCTGAACAGTCCACAATATCAATAGTGCTGTTACAGCAGCGTCACATAATTCACATTCTAGGGTTAAAGCAGCATAAATGCGTGCAGAACAGGGGTCACTGCAGGAAATGCGTGCAGAGCGTTGGGGTGAACGCAGGTCTGATCCTGGCAGGATGCAGACAGACGAGCAGGATTCAATGAGCAGAAAGAACAGGACGTCCACAGGACAGATCAATGACATGAGGAGTCAGCTCAAGCTTTACTACACACTTACAAGAGAGACAGACAGGAGAGGAATGGGGAGTCAGGAAGGGAAAAGAAGTGCTTTAACAGCCACTTTGAATCGAAAAACAACAAACACACACACAAATCTAATTAGTTATTATGATACACATTATTTTTGTTATTTATCTTTTAGATACTGTAGAGCAGAGTAAAGAATATGATCAGCTGATATAAGGTTTTCAATGGCTGATGCCTGAAATAATACATCTATCTATCTATCTATCTATCTTTCCATCTATCTTATCTATCTATCTATTGATCCAGCCATCCATCCATCCATCCATCTATCTATCTATCTATCTATCTATCTATCTATCTATCTATCTATCTATCTATCTATCTATCTATCTATCTATCTATCTATCTATCTATTGATCCATCCATCCATCCATCCATCCATCCATCCATCCATCCATCCATCCATCTATCTATCTATCTATCTATCTATCTATCTATCTATCTATCTATCTATCTATCTATTGATCCATCCATCCATCCATCCATCCATCCATCTATCTATCTATTGATCCATCCATCCATCCATCCATCCATCTATCTATCTATCTTTCCATCTATCTATCCATCCATCCATATATCTATCTTTCCATCTATCTATCCATCCATCCATCCATCCATCATCTATCTATCTATCTATCTATCTATCTATCTATCTATCTATCTATCTATCTATCTATCTATCTATCTATCTATCTATCTATCCATCCATCTTATCTATCTTATCTATCTATCTATTGATCCATCCATCATCCATCCGTCCAGCCATCCATCCATCCATCTATCTATCTTTCCATCTATCTTATCTATCTATCTATCTATCTATCTATTGATCCAGCCATCCATCCATCCATCCATCCATCCATCCATCCATCCATCCATCCATCCATCTATCTATCTATCTATCTATCTATCTATCTATCTATCTATCTATTGATCCATCCATCCATCCATCAACCATCCATCCATCCATCTATCTATCTATCTATTGATCCATCCATCCATCCATCTATCTATCTATCTATCTTTCCATCTATCTATCTATCCATCCATCCATATATCTATCTTTCCATCTATCTATCTATCTATCTATCTATCTATCTATCTATCTATCTGTCTGTCTGTCTGTCTGTCTGTCTGTCTGTCTATCCATCCATCAATCCATCCATCCATCCATCTTATCTATCTATCTATTGATCCATCCATCCATCCATCCATCCATCCACCCACCCATCCATTCATCTATCCATTTATCTATCTATCTATCTTTCCATCTATCGATCGATCTATCCATCCATCCATCCATCCATCTATCTATCTTTCCATCCATCCAACTATCTATCTATCTATCTATCTATCTATCTATCTATCTATCTATCTATCTATCTATCTATCTATCTATCTATCTATCGATCTATCTGTTGATCCATCCATCCATCCGTCCATCCACCCACCCATCCATTCATCTATCCATTTATCTATCTATCTATCTTTCCATCTATCTTTCCATCCATCCAACTATCTATCTATCTATCTATCTATCTATCTATCTATCTATCTATCTATCTATCTATCTATCTATCTATCTATTGATCCATCCATCCATCCATCCATCCATCATCCACCCACCCACCCACCCACCCACCCACCCATCCATCCATCCATCCATCCATCTATCTATCTATCTATCTATCTATCTATCTATCTATCTATCTATCTATCTATCTATTTAGGGCTGAGCGATATGGCAAAAATATTATCCCGATATTCTTTTTTCATATCATTCAATATCGATATTTATCACAATATTGAATCACATTTGCACATTGCAAAGAGAAAACAAAATCCTAAACAGTCTAAATAGTCTTTACAAAACTGCGTTGGGGCCCAGACACAACCAATGCAGTGATTATTACAGTGAGTATTACAATATTTTATAGAGTTTATCAATTGAGTGCAGTTGGATATGAATGTTATAAGATGATCTGTTCATTTTTAATCATAATGAAGGTATATATATATAAAAATTTACATTAAAATTATTTTCATATTTACATTCAGATATCCAAGTATTGGGGCATAGAAGCCCTTGTGATTGAGGAATGATACTGTATAGGGGTTCAAGGGTATCTCCAGAGAGAAACCTTTGAAAATGTAAAAGTCTGAATGGACCATTTTTCTATTTTCATTAAAGTGAGAAAGACTAAACTACAAACTAGTAATTGTTTTGTCTTTCATCTTTTTCAGAGATGATGAAATCTAAATAATTTCACAAAATTACAACAGAAATCTATTTGTTTATTATTAAATGCTTGGAACATTCTGATTAGTAAAACTACATTTAGAAAGAAAAACCGTTATGGTGTAAGGGCGCTCTGGAAACACGCACCTCATGTTTACTCACATGTGGGGAAAAGAGAAAGCGGGTGCGGACCGGGCACCAGTGAAGCGTGTTTCAGTGCTAGAGAAAAATATTCAAGAATACAGCGCAGAAAGATCAGATATGATGTAACCGGCACTGTTGTTTTGTCGCGCTGCTCACTAGAGACGATGAGAGGGCGTAACCGTCTCCATGATGTCTTGCAGTCAAGATGGAATCAATCTGGGGTCCGGATCGCAGGGACCTGCGTAGCGGGGGCAATAGCAACTTCATACAGTCTGAGGCTGCGTTTTCCAATGACGTGGAAGCAATCCGCTCAAAGCCACTCCCAATGCTAGGGAACCGCTTGCCCCTCGCAGCTGTCAATCTTACAATCCACCTCGCGAGCTTGATGCTTGGCTTCCATAGGAAGGAATTGAAAGCGCTCGCTCACATTTGCTCACCACGTGACAGTGGAAACATAATACAAGAACGTTTTTTTATCGCCAAGCCCTATATATGTACTGTATATATAGAAATCAAATGGTGGTTACAATGGAAGGAAATGTGGACTGTTCAATAACATTAAAATACACACAGTTTGAAAAGTATAGCCACATGATGTAAACATTATGTTAACATGATTTTAGTGAGATAAAATCGCTTACTAACCATCTGTGTAAAGTTATAGACAATATTACTTTTTTTGCCATGATGACACAACACCAGTAAACCCCGGATCTGTTCTATCACACTATAATCATGTTAACACGTATCATGTTTACGTCTTGTGTCTGTACTTTTGCAACATTTTAACATTTACAAACTGACCCCATCAGTTGCGGTGTTTGCATGTTCTGCAATGACGGTTTTTGCTGTTTTTAAAATAAATGAGGAAAGAGTAGAAATAGTTTTTTGTGGTGATCAACGTTATCCAACAAATGCTGTTGATTGAGCTGAACTTGTTTTGAACCCGGAATATTCCTTTAAAAATAAACATGGGAAGCCCTTTCGGCTTTTGTTTGGCAACAGTAAACAGCCTACAGTTCAACTTATGAACAGACTAATGAAAATAATTGTTTATTTAGATAATTATTGATAATAAATGTAACTATTTTGTATTACTTGTTTCATATTGCTGTTGCTGCTGTTTGAGGGGATAAGAAACTGAATGAACACTTTTACAATAATGAAATGATTTATGAAATGCAAGCAGAATAAATTTCTGTAAAATGATTAGACTGATCTTAATGTGAATTCGGCAACAGTAGGTTGAATGTTCATCAGCTGAAATCGGTCTGTTCTTACCAAAATTCAAATCATTGCCTCCTGTAGCCGACATTGGAAGTGTTGTTGAACTCATGGGCACATGTGAGCTTCAGTTTCCATGTTAAATGTCCACAAAGTGGCGCCAAAAGCAAGTTGTATTTTTAGCTGTAAATGTAAATAAATATTGTATTAACCGTACACTCAAACCCTAAATCTAACTGTCAGTGGAGTAAAAATGTAATGTTAGAGTGTAAATGTAACCTCTGAATCAAGCTCACCACTGTTTATGTGAACACGATTATTTAAGTTTTTTTTTCCGGCACTTGAACCCACATTAGTAGTGCCAAAGAGAAAGAAAAACGTACTTGAACTGATGCAATTATGTCAGTAACTCGGCAGAATGGGGTCGATTTCAAGCAGTGGCGATTTCTCAGGGCCAGTAAAGTCTTCTCTGCTGGCCTAACATGACAAATAAATAAATAAATACTTTCTCAATCACCTTTTTGCCTGCGTATTTTTAATCACTTTCCACTCTTAATTAATCTGCAAACAAATACAGAAAAACTAAAAGTTATCCAGTCAGAATTTATTCCTTGATGCTTACAAGCAAAGTGTGACAACTGTTTCACAAATAACATGCCCGAAGCAGTGCGTGAGTCTGAGCTCCACCCCGTCATGCCTTCAGAATTTCTAGAGAATCCCTCAACAGTGCAAATGAATGAGCGACTAAAGTCAGATTGATTTATTTGTTCTTGGTGGGTGTGATCTTTAGGAAATGTCCCGGTCGAGGTCTTGCTGACGAGTCGGCTGTCACATAGATTCGTATGAAAGATTCTGATTTTTGAATGTCTGTTCGAGAGATGTTCATTTCATAAAACAGTCAGTTAAAATTACGCTTGCTTGAGCATTAAGTGTTGTTCTGGCTTTGTGCGTGGACGTGTTTTTAAAATGGCCCAAAGGCACAGGGTGTCTTATTGATTGCGAAACTTGTTTTCTTAATGGTATGAATCACACTCAAGGCCTAGACTGTAAATGCACGGCCCACCACTGATTTCAAGGTACATGAATATTGGAAAAGATGTATTTTGCATGGAGTGCATTTTATACAAATTTTATAAAGAATTTTGTTATGAATGATTTACACAGAAATCTTTTCTCATTCGGATTTATGAATTATAATGTGCATTATACACCGACAAGGCTATTGATGATATTAAAACTGGCAGAAAACCATTTCTGTTAAATGCCCAAGTGGATTCAGTTATCATCCGGTGCTAATAATTAAAAACAAATATATATATATTGTTTCAATAAATGGTCTGGCTGATATACCAGTCTATCACTGTGAGAGATTTCACAAGTCCAAAGATGTCTGGCAGCTGCTGCCTCTCCATGTTCTCAAGTTTCACACTCTGTCTCTAACACCTCCGCCCATCCTCTCATTTGTGTATCACATTTTGCTCAGTCAGTGAGTCTAACATTGTGAGACAAGCAGTCAGTCTCTGGTGAAGTGCAGGAGGCTAATCAATAATATATCTCATTCTTAAATACCCCTTCACAAACACACAAATACCAGCAAGGTCAAAACTCTCTGACATAGAAGAATAATCAGCTATTGACTAGTGATTGTCAGAGCAGTTCTAGGGTCAGTGGATATTCGGGGCTTTACTAAAAACTTTTGGGGGTTAAGCCCCTGTAGCCAACCCCTTGTACTACCATTGGTGTTTGTCAAGGCAAGCATCACTATTAAATTGCACCTTTTTGTCTTGTGCCTGTGGGAAACCACCTAGCAATGATCCAGAAACCCATAGCAAACCCATAGCAATGCACTAACAACCACTAAGAAGCAACCACATAGCAATGTGTTAGTAACTATGCATAACACCCTATCAACCACCTAGTAACACCCTACCAACCACTAAGAACACCCTAGAAGCCACAGAACAGCGTGCTTGCAACCACCCAGAAAACCCTATAAACACAAAGCAACATGGTACACAACTTAGAACACCTTAGTAACTACATTGCAACACCCTAGCATTGTGGTGCTGAGTCATTTTGATTATTCAGTATGTTCACTTTCTGTTTCAGTTGAATATCTTGGTGGATACAGGCAGCAGTAATTTCGCAGTAGGTGCTGCCACTCACCCGTTCCTGCACAGATATTACCATCGCTCACTGTAAGAACTGCATGAAGAATGAATCCAGCTACCATACATACTATAGGCCTAAATGCTTTTGTGAGATTCACCCAACATGTCTCTCTTTCTCTGTCGGTGTCTTTAGTTCATCATCATACAGCGATCTGGGCCGCAGTGTGTATGTGCCGTATACACAGGGCCGCTGGGAGGGTGAGCTTGGCACTGATCTGGTGTCAGTTCCTCATGGACCCAACATTTTACTGAGGGCCAACATCGCTGCCATCACCCAGTCTGACCGCTTCTTCATCAACGGATCCAACTGGGAGGGCATACTTGGGCTGGCCTATGCAGAGATCGCAAGGGTCGGTCCACGCTGTGTTTCACTGGCATGTATGGTTTGGTGGGCGGCACGAAAAAATATTTTAATGTCCCGGTATAGGTAAATACAATAGTTATTTCCGGTCCTTAAGGCTGATTGGACGAGAAGTGTTCCAAGAGTGCTGATATAGCAGTCCAACAGCATGGGGACGCTTCACTGTTTGTATCACTTCGCTTCTGTCAGTGCCGTTCCAAACTAGAGTAACAACAGCAGTCCAGAGAGCTATGGGTGGAGATTTGATTTATCCCAATGGGTGGCGACAAATGAACGTCTTGTATGTGTTATGAGTGAGTTGACACTGAGAGAGACTGCATTGTCAGTCTGTAAATGAGTGGGTTTCAGTGAAGTCAAAACATCGACATTGTCTTTAACTCCATGTTCACTCAGAGTAGATTACTACTACACTATTGCCAAGAAATAGAGTAAAACTAACAGCTTCATTGAAGATCACTTCTGAGAGTCGTGACAGACAGAGGTAATCACTCAAGATTCATTTCTCTATTTCTTTCTCCAATACTAGAACTAGTAAACAAGCGCTCGATATCTACGTAACCCATACATGACGTAATTGCTGTTGCCTAAAAATCATTACATCCACTGAAAGACTTTCTTGCCTCTGTCAAAACATTTGCGGATGTGACAGCACTATGAATCATGTAAACACATTTAGCTAAATAGTATAGTACATAAATAAACAGCAATGGATTTGATGTCCAAGTTGCTGTTGTGTTCATATACATATCATTCAATACATAGCTGTATTGCATTGTCAGTGCTGTCTGATTCCATACACATTGATATCATGATATTATCATATTAGCCTAATAGTTAGCTAGCTACTTAGTGGTTACATTGCCTCAATACTGATTTACATAACTGCATGGTTAGGTTGCTGCAAGCTAGCTAATACTTCCTAACTGACTGATTTCATGACTGTGATTCAGTAAGCTACTAGTGTTTATAACTTTGCCGAATTGCTTGGGTTTTTAGCGACACATGTAGATGTAGAACATAGACTAAATATCGACATAGACTCAAAAGTTTCTCATCAATATTCATGATGTTTTTCCAATAAATATTGAAATAGTTTTATCGCCCAGCCCTATTCTAAAATTATGTTTTCGAATTAGTGGCAGAGGCTTGGGCACATCTTTTGAACTACTAATTGCAGCTTTTGCTGTTTCAAAGCAAAATCCTGAATCTGTAGTGAAAGAAAGTAGTTCTACATGCTACACAAAATAGCATTTTTGAGATGCTCCTTGATTTTCCCTTACTTATTTAATTGTTTGTTGAACTGTTGTTTAAAAGTAATATCACATGTGCAAGAGTGCCATTGGTCTGTATATCAGCACGGCTGTGAATCTATGTCCGAATCACAGCTGTGCTAATATACGGGAACAACAGCACTCTTGCTCATGTGATTTTGCTTAAATATCTTATGGTAGTTATTTGTGAAGGAAATCTAATGACAACATGTTTAAATTTCAATATAGAATTAATCTAATCCGGTTCTCCCTCTTTCTCTTTTTTCAGCCTGATGAGAATCTTGAACCGTTCTTCGACTCTCTTCTGAGACAGACCAGCGTTCCAAATAGCTTCTCTCTGCAGCTCTGTGGAGCAGGATTCACACAGAACTACAGCACTGGCAGTTCAACTGTAGGGGGCAGTATGGTGAGAGACACGGACAAGAGAATGAATAAAATGGAAAAGCTTTTTCAAGCCATATTTATCTCCAAAATCACAAAACATCACTATAAAAGTATCACTTAAGTATTTCAGATGACTCGTCGTGCACTATATTACATATAGAAATTATATATCACTCTATAAAATGGATTTCTGAAATAAGCAGGAGTTGATTCCGTTTTTCTTCATTCTTCTCAGATTATTGGGGGAATAGATCCATCCTTATACGTTGGTGAGCTGTGGTATACACCAATCAGACGTGAGTGGTATTATGAGGTCATCATTGTGCGCATTGAAGTTAATGGACAGGATCTCAATATGGACTGCAAAGAAGTAAGCATGAGTTTCCTGGGGTTTGGCCCATGTAGCATTTATTTCTATTCCGAGGGATATGCATCGCTGATGTTTTTTTCTTCATCTTAATTCTCACTTCTCCTTAACCTTTGATTGTTGGTCATAAATAAGAATGCAGTTGAATAGAGTTCACTTTTATTTATTTCTGTTAATATTATTTGAATGATAATTAAAAAATCTATGTATGGGTCCTGTATCACCCATAAGGTGTTTATTTTGCAATATTTACTAGGCGTTATGCCTGCTAGTACACAGCTACTTATCACATACAAATAAATCAGCATGAAATATTAATTTGAGGGTAAATATTTGTATTATGTCTGTAACACTTTACAAAAAGGTTCTATTTATAAACATTATTTAATGCATTATGTATCATTAACAAACAATGAACAATATACAGTATTTTTATAGCATAAATTAATCTTTGTTTATGTTAATGTATGTACATACAGTTGTTCATTGTTAGTAAAAGTTTATTCATAATGCATTTTGTAATATTAACATAAACAACTTTTTTTTAAATGTATTATAATATGTTAAAATGTACATTAGCCCAGAATAAACATTGCTGTAAAAGAATTGTTCATTGTTCATGAATAATATTTTGTTAATCAATGTCAATGAATACAACCTTACTGTAAAGTGTGGCCTATTATTTCAGAAGAAAGAAGTATGGCGTGATACGAGACATGAAACGAGTTTTTATTGGGTTTTGTCTTCAAAAAATGACTTCTGAGGCATTGCTGACAGCAAGCATAATTGTTTCTTCTCTCTCTCAGTATAACTATGATAAAAGTATTGTGGACAGCGGCACAACAAACCTGCGTCTCCCTCGTAAAGTGTTCCAGGCTGCGGTGAAGGCTATTGAAGCTGCCTCGTCGGTCAGTTTATATCGTTCACTGTCACATTTCACATTTCTTTTCATTCAGTAGTTAAACTCTTTTTATTTTTTCTGCCAATAACAATGCAATGTTATTGTCAAACACTTTTTGACATATGTTTGCTATTGTTAATGTTTTATTAATTGCCAAATTTTTCAAACTAATAATGCTGCATACTTTCAAAGCCGAATTGCCCTGGGCGCTTATCAAAGGATAAGGGGTCTGCCACTGAGGAGCCCTAGTCCTGTCGCAATGCACCGCTTACCGTTTAATTGACTTTTTCTTCATTCCAGACTGAACAGTTCCCCTCAGGGTTTTGGCTGGGGGAGCAGCTGGTATGTTGGCAGGTGGGCACCACTCCCTGGCACATCTTCCCTGTCATCTCTCTGTACCTGATGAGTGAGGACCGAAACCAATCCTTTCGGATCTCCATCCTACCACAGGTACATTTTTGTATTTTGTAATTTTTTTTTATATTTGGGACTGTGCAGTAAGCTGTATGCTTGTTTTCCATTCTGAACATAGCCTGTGTTGGTTTTATTGATCTTAGCTCTGTTAGAAAACCAAGTGAGCTGCCTATTGTTTACAAAGCTGCTACTTTTTAAGACAGTATTCTAACCATCATGGAACTTCATGGAAGTGCTGATTTGAAACACGCTAATCAGGCAGCAAATCAGGTAGCTTACTAATGTGCATCACACAAATAATGTTCCTCAGTGTGCAAGAGACACAACTAACACAAACATTAGCATGTTGCTAAGCTAATGGCACAATGCTCTACCCTAAGGGTACATGGCTCACATCATGTTAGAGGAATTACAACCAGAGCTGAGTGGCTTACGAGCAGCTTACATCCTTCTGATAATTTTTCAGCATGTTGAAAAAATGTGGGCACAGTCGGCATGTGTGCATTTGAACGAGACGATTTTTGCATTGTACTTCAAGTTGGCCAGTTATGAGAAGGTGTTACAACTCACACAATCTATGAAAACTGTTAGTGTTCATGAAGGTTTTACATATTTGGAGAAGATGGTCTTGTTACAACATACGGGTTATGCTAGAAAACAATCTTTATCACTATGACATACAGAGTTGTCATGGTCTATTTTTATTCATCATACTTGTGTTCGTTTCAGTTCTAAGGCTACATTTAGGGGGGGTATGTAGCATCCGTTATAATTGCATAACACGGTAGTGGAAATGTGATTTTTAACTCCCCAAGCATGAGTCTGGTGAAACCAAGGATTTCTAAGGTGAATTTCGGTCCGTCAATCAACCGCTGCACTAAAACAAGATATTATAAAGTGCAGTCACATGGACAAGACCTCACAGATCTTCTTCAGTATGTCTGCTATCAACATGAGACCAGTGACACAGATGAGTAGCATGTAGCCTACATCTGAAGCTTAGTAATTAGCTTAGACTAAATCCAAGTATTAACTGGCAGAAACGGTGTACAAATTTTGTGCACTCTCTTTTTAAGATTGTACATTTTGTGTCCTTTATTATCATGCAGTAACTGGCATCAAAACACTGATGTCATGATTTCTAGGAGACAAGTGACTATTGTGAATAGGGCAGTTGGAGTCAAGGGAAGACTGACAGGAAAGACTGACTGACTGCAGGTAAGTCTGCACAGGATAATGAGCAAAGGATTGTTAGGAAATGCAGCTGCAGGTGGACAAGGGTAACAACTTACAAGGGGCTGTGGATTAATCAAGGAAGAATAAAATGTGGCAGGAACAGACAGACACAACCATGCACTGTAGCAGCAGTTTAAACAAGAATGATACAGAGCCCGGTTGAGCACCACAGTGCTACTGAATTTACTGTTGTGGAGTAAAGACTGTATATGTCCCTCAGCCAGCAGATCAAGTAGTGGATTTGATGTAGCTCAACACAAGTTGAGTGAGATCAGGCTAGTGCAACTTCAGCCCCGGGCCCGAACAGGATCCTGTATAGGCTGTATAAGCACTGCCCAACAGTTCTTAAACTGTAATGGAGACTACTAAGATTTGCCTGGATGAAGCAGTGCATACCCCAATAATGGTGAAAGGTAGTAGCCATCTTTACCCAAAGAAAATGAATCCACCAGCATAGGAGTCAGTTTAGGAGAATTGCTATATTGAATGTGGAAGGAAAGATTTTCTCTTCAGTGGTAGTAAGGAAGATGTCTGATTACTTCCTGAAAAATGAATACATAGACACAAGCTGCCAGAAGGCTGGCATACCAGGTTTTCCTGGATGTATGGAGATTGTGTCAGTAATATGGGAGCAGATCCATTCTGACGAGAGACAAAAAGGACCTCCATGTAGTCTGGCTGGACCTTGCAAATGTCTATGGAACAGTTCCACACCAGCTTGTCAGCTATGCACTGGAATTTATCCATGTACCAGAGTGTATTAAGAGCTTGGTATATAGTTACAATGGGGACCTGAAAATATGTCATGCAACACAGGAGTACATAACTGGATGGCAGCAACTGGAAAAAGGCATTGCGATGGGATGTTCAAACTCTCCCATCCTGTTCACAGCAGCATTCAAGATCATCCTAATTGGTGCCAGACAGATGGCCCGAGGAATCCGTGCACAATCTGGGGTGAGATTGCCAGCACTGCCCAGCTATATGGATGCTGTCACAAGCATCCTCCAGACTGCTGCATGTACAAACAGACTCTTAAAAAGGCTGGAAGAGCTTTTGGCATGGGCCAGGGTGAAGATCAAGCCAGCAAAGTCACGTAGCTTTTCTATTCATAAGGGGATTATAAGCGACCAAATATATAATTTTTGGTGGATGTTGAAAGAATGCCGGTGCTGGCAGGTCAGCCCATTCGAAGTTTAAGGAGAGAATACACAGCAGATCTGTCATATAAACGAATGTCAAGGTTCTGAAGCAGCTGAAAGAGGGCTTGGATTAGATAGACAATTGTCATCTCCCAGGCAAATTCAAGGTCTGGTGTTTCCAATTTAATTTGTATCATTGCTTGATGTGGTCAATTAAGATGTGTGAGATCACTGCAGCAGCAATGGCTAGGATGGCCACACCAAGGCCAATAGTTACATCAGGAAGTGGATGGACCTGCCACATTGTCTTTCAAACGTAGCATTGTTTGGGTTACAAACAGGAGAAGACCAGGCTATTCTTAGAACTAATGCAATCAACAGACCAGTCAGAGAGATCTTGTCAAGCCCAGGTCTGATCAGGTTTCAAGACTGAAGAGATCATTGGAAGAATCCAATCAGGAAGAGCAGGCCTTGGATGGGAATGGCTCCCGAACTGTGGTCAGCAGCCTCAAAAAAAACAAACCAAAAAAAAAAAAAAAACAGAAGAAAGCAATGGTAGTGACAGAAGTAACTAAGATCAAATAGGAAGGGTATATGATTTGAGCAGTCAGCCAGCAGCAGCTATAGTGGTGGACAGTATGGGAAGGTGCATCTAATTGAGTTTAAGGATGGGCTGACCTGTGGAAGATACCCCAGGTCAACCTACATTTTCTAATAAGATCCACCTATGACACTTTTCCAAGTCCTGGAAATTTTCTTTGTGGTATGTTAAAGAGGAGAGTTGTCCCCTCTACGATGCCCCATTACCAAATCTGCAGCACATGTTGGCTGGGTGCAAGACCGCCTTAGCACAAGGACGGTACATGTGGCGGCATGATCAGGTTCTGCTAAAGCTGGCAGAGATTCTTGGGGTGTTTAGAATAAAGGCCAACAAAGGCCATCATGCTCCTTAGAGGAAGTACATTGTTTTGTTAAAATGGGAGGTGCCACTTAAGGCATGGAGGGAGGAAAGGTCAATCCTGAGAGATGGAAGTGATTGGTCAATGATGCTCGACTTTGGCCAGCAGCTAATATTTCCTTCTGAGATTGCCATCACCTCCTTGGGACATAGTGTTATGGTCATCATCAGCTAGAAAAGTCATAATGATTGAACTTACTGTCCCATGGAAAGAGGGACTGGAGGCAGCCTATGAGGAATAAGCTAAAATATGCTGATCTGGCTACCAGCAAAGGGAAAATGGATGAAGGGCTGCCACTTACCCTGTGGAGGTCGTGTGTCGAGGGTTTATTGGAATATCAGTGCAGCACCTTTTGAAAAACATTGGTATCTTTGGATCAGCATTGAAAAATTCTCGGAAATTGCAGAGGAAGCTGAAAAGCACTAAATGTGCTGAATCATAGCCCTGATATGGGGGCGCACAAATATCGCAGCACAGGACAGTATGCAATATGGATTTTACAAACGAATTTCAGAAGTAGCATGTTCATTTAATTCGACCAATCACAAAACCAGAGTAATCTTATATAAACAGCTACTTCCATCACTGCTGTGGCAATTCTTCCTGTATTTGTCCCCGCCCACTTACCCGTGACAGACTTGGATGACTCACTCTATGTGAAGTATTTGCTCTCATTAGATAAGCTCTTCAATCGCAACTATCAAGTTATTCAACAAAGCTGCCGCAGCAGCTAATTTTTTTATATTTTATGGCAATGGCGGCAGCTACTTCAACTGTTGTTTTCTGCCTTTCATTCTAATCTTTCCTCATCGAAGCAGACCCTGGCGTTGAGGCTGCTTCCACAAAGCGGCCACTGCTTCGCTGTATACCTGTGGTACAGCTCCCTATGGCTGTGTAAAGGTCCTCGCATCTAAACTTTCCACCCGGAGCGGTCCCTAAAGTGTAAGGCTGCCTTCACTTTTGGGCGATGCTCTGGCTTCGCGTCACTTCGCAGCTCTATTACAGTTTTAATTTAAGGAGAGGTTATCAAAAGATTATCAATTGAATTCATCAAACATTATGCCAATGCACTCCAGTGCTTCAACCTGGTTCTCCCGCAAAGGTGTTTTACTCTCAGCCTTGATTACCTCGCTGTACAGCAGCAACAAGCAAACTTTAACTTAATTTCAAACCAGAGCAGACCTTTTACTGTGAGCTAGCTGCCACAGCAGCTTCCGCCCAGTCCATGCTACAGCTCCATATAGCTACACATAACTTCTATCCGAATAATACAGATAGAGCACAACATGAATGCTCTACTGTCAAAACTTGCACAAATGTCAGAGGAAAATACGGCGCTTAATGTTAATTTGGAGGACTTGGTATCTCGCTCAAAATGCCAGAACGTTTGGGTGGTGGGCCTACCTGAGGATATTGAAGGAAAGAATTCAAGAGAATTTATGTCTAACCTGTTCTCCGAATTGCTCAGTTGTATGAGGATTTCAGCACGGAAACGTGTGGCTTTCAACAAGATAAAGAACTCTCTCTATAAGAAAGGTGTATGTTTTGGCATGCTTTACCCTGTGCGCCTTCGAGTCAGCTATAATGGACCGGATCAATTTTTTATTCTCCAGAGGCTGCGGAGGCATTCTACCTTTAGAACTTTCCTAATCAGGGAATGGACTAATGTTGCTGCACATTGTAAGTGAATGACATTGGATGGCTAAATTGCCAGATAGTTCACTGTAAGTTTACTTAATGATTGTTTTAAGTTTGTATTTTGAGCGGTTTTGAACAGAGGTTCCAGAGGGACCAGACAAGTAAGACGTGAGAGGAGAGGATATAAAGTGCAGAGATTTAGGGAGGGTTTGTCACAGGCTCAAGCCTTGCATGCCTACTTGTTCTTGGTAAATAGCATGGGCTGAGCCTCAAAGGTAAGGTGTTCAGAGCTTTGGAGCTTCGCTGCTCGGAGCCTTGGAGAATTGCACGTTTTGATTTGCTGTTCTTCATATTCAGTAAGTGTTCACGTCTGTAGTGCAGCCACCTTTGCGGGGTTTGTAAAAAGCACCATGCTATGAATTGTCACTCTGGTTAGCAAGATCTCTGCCTAGGAAATTTGCATGTCAATTGACAGCCTGGTGTCAGTGGAATGACATGGCAGAAATCCCTTCTCGCTTTTCCCGTCATTGTGAGCCAGGAACAAGAGTGTGCTATCTCCACAGTAACACAGGACGTCAGCAGTGTTTTTACTGTTGTGGACACTATACCATAAAAGCTACCATGTCACAACACAGATTTTAGGTGTCACCTAAACCGCCCTCTTTGTTTTCCTGCAGTTTCAGTTCATTTGATGCTTGTTTTAACTGTGTTGACACCATGCCAGACAATTGCCATGTCACAGACCAAACTTAAATCCTCATTGTGATGTATGTATGCTGGATAGATCCCATGTAGCGGCTTCTTCTTTATTCCTAGGATAACGCTCTTGTAACGAGAATGCTATTTTCAGTCTTTGCTGTTCAGTATGCAAAAACACTGACATTGAAGTGCCTGCACAGGGCACAAACTAGATCATAGTCAACTCGGTTGTGCTGAACGACTACCCCTAGAGCTACCTGGGGCCACACGCTGAGCAGAGTCGAACTCGGTTATGTGCTTTGTATGAAGACTGCTTCAGAAGCCTCGCTCCTCACCAAAGACGTGATAGATGAAGTACTGCCATGTGAGGCACAGAGCATCTATAATATCTATCTTCTACAGCCATAATATATCTGATTGCCAAGTAGAACGGAGGGCTGGGGCCCATACTGGACTTGAATTGGTCACTTCATTCAAGGTAGCTACTCAGAGACAGATTTTGTATATCATGTACATCCTCTGAAATTATTGGTATGCAGATATCCGCTTGCTGCAGGCCAAATCTTTTAATTCGCCTTCAAGGGGACTTCACTCCAGTTCAAGGCCCTGCCCAGCCCAGCCCTGCAGGCTGTCCTTTGCTCTTTGCACATGCACACATTTGTATATGAGCTCGCTCTGCTGGGGCCAAGTAGCATCCTTATTGCCTCAATGATTGGTTGCTAATAGCTCAATCAAAGTTATAAGCATGCAAACACAGAGACCTGTGCTAGCACATTTGGGCTTAAAGGGCAATTGGACAATGAATGTGCGAGTGCCCAGTCAGTAAGTCTCCTTCCTAGGAACCAAACTCGTCTCGGTAACCATATCGGCATCTGATGATGAACACATTTAGTCCATTCTCCTACACTTGATTTTGTCAGCACCAAAAAAAAACAAATGCTGGGTTTGATGGCCGCTGCAGCTGCTGTCGCCCTGTTAGACTTCTTCAGTGCTGACTTAGCCAGAGGGTCCCTCATCACACTTGTCAATATGGTTACCTTCGTCTCATAGTTATGTTTTATTGGAAAGGTTGCCAAGATTGTCAGATGCAAAGATGTCACCAAGGATACATGTCCAACACAAGCTGGGGAGCCCTGTGCAATGGACACCTGTCGTTTGGTGCCTGGAAAAGGTCACAAACTGTGGGCACATAAACCGCCTAGAACTGCTTGTTGAGATCCTTTCGGTCAGACATCAAAGTTCACGTCCTGACTCACAGCACTGCAATTGTGGCATTCAATGTTGAATCTGGCAAACCGAATTCTCCTCTGGAGCGAATTATGTCTCATATGTGCAGTGCTCGTCCCTGGCCACCTGAACAGCAGAGGAGGTTTACTCTTGCATCAGGGAGCCAGGACAGGGGAATGGAGACTCCAGCCTCAATCAGTTTAGAGGAATTGGAAGGTATTCGGGAAGCCTACCCTCATTTCCATGTTAAGAGGTGTTTAGACATTGCTCCACTCTCCAGCATGGCTTGTGTCCCTGTCTTGACATTAAGCCATTGGTTTATGTTTTCTACCTTCCTTCCTATTTAGTAAAATGGGTGGTTCCAGCAATGTTTTTGACTAATGTTTTGCCTTGGTTCCCTGAAAGGGGGGAACGAGATGCTGTGAAGCTGTGCTGCAGCTACTGATTTTTCACTGTCATGGGAAGAGAGTTATGCTCTCTTTCCCTTCAGTCTGAAAATAATAATGATGTGAAGCTGGCTTCCACAATCAAATTATTGTGATGGTATAGGGTTTCAAAGTCCTGCCCCCTAATGGGAGCTCCCTTACCTAAAGTTACTGAAATGCTAACTAGGCAGCTTACTAGTTTTTAGACAAAGCATCATTGTATTAGTTTCTTCAAATAATCTTGTTCCCATCCTGATATATATTGCATGGTTTTTCGATGTATCTTTTTGATGCTAATGACCCCACATTTGATGATCCACTCAAACGGTTCTACAACCCGAATTTCAGAAAAGTTGGGACGTTTTTTTTAAATTTGAATAAAATGAAAACTAAAAGACTTTCAAATCACATGAGCCAATATGTTATTCACAATAGAACATAGATAACATAACATATGTTTAAACGGAGACATTTTACACTTTTATCCACTAAATGAGCTCATTTCAAAGTTGATGCCTGCTACAGGTCTAAAAAAAAGCTGGGAGAACATCTAGCAACTAATTAAGTAAATTGATATCAGGTCTGTAACATGATTGGCTATAAAAGGGATGTCTTAGAGAGGCAGAGTCTCTCAGAAGTAAAGATGGGCAGAGGCTCTCCAATCTGTGAAAGAGTGCGTAAAAAGATTGTGGAATACTTTAAAAACAATGTTCCTCAACGTCAAATTGCAAAGGCTTTGCAAATCTCATCACCGTGCGTAAAGGACAAGGCCGAAGACCTTTATTGGATGATACTGCATCACTCATCGGCATGATTGTGTCAATGACATTACTAAATGGGCCCAGGAATACTTCCAGAAACCACTGTCGGTAAACACAATCCGCCATGTCATCTGCAGATGCCAACTAAAGCTCTATCATGAAAAAAGGAAGCCATATGTGAACATGGTCCAGAAGCGCCATCGTGTCCTGTGGGCCAAGGCTCATTTAAAATGGCCTATTTCAAAGTGGAAAAGTGTTCTATGGTCCGACGAGTCCAAATTTGACATTCTTGTTGGAAATCACGGACGCCTTGTCCTCCGGGCAAAAGAGGAGGGAGACCTTCCATCTCTGATGGTATGGGGGTGCATAAGTGCATACGGTATGGGCAGCTTGCATGTTTTGGAAGGCACTATGAATGCTGAAAGGTATATATAAAGGTTTTAGAGCAACATATGCTCCCCTCCAGACGACGTCTATTTCAGGGAAGGCCTTGTGTATTTCAGCAGGACAATGCAAAACCACATACTGCAGCTATTACAACAGCATGGCTTCATCGTAGAAGAGTCCGGGTGCTGAACTGGCCTGCCTGCAGTCCAGATCTTTCACCTACAGAGAACATTTGGCGCATCATTAAACGAAAAATATGTCAAAGACGACCACAAACTTTTCAGCAGCTGGAAAACTATATGAGGGAAGAATGGGACCAAATTCCAACACCAAAACTCCAGACACTCATAACCTCGATGCTCAGACGTCTTCAAACTGTTTTGAAAAGAAGTGGAGATGTTACACCATGTTACAACATGCCAACGTCCCAACTTTTTTGAGAGCTGTAGCAGGCATCAACTTTGAAATGAGCTCATTTTTTTCGTAAAATTGTAAAATTTCTCCGTTTAAAGGTTTGTTCTGTTATCTGTTCTATTGTGAATACAATATTGGCTCATGTGATTTGAAAGTCTTTTAGTTAAAATTTTATTCAAATTTAAAAAACTTCCCAACTTTTCCGAAATTCGGGAAAAAATGACTGTTTGTGCAGCTGATATCTCTGTCTCTCTCTGCAGCAGTATCTGCGGCCGGTGGAGGACGTGGCCTCAGCGCAGGAGGACTGTTATAAATTCGCCGTGTCTCAGTCCAGCACTGGTACAGTCATGGGTGCTGTCATCATGGAGGGTTTCTATGTGGTGTTCGACCGAGAACACAAACGCATCGGCTTCGCAGTCAGCACGTGTCATGGTGAGAATGACAGAACTAACAGCGGACTCAAAAAAGGATTTGGACACTTAAGTCACAATTCAAAATGTCTGCATTTTTTGTATTATATCACAAACTATCACAGCAAGTGGCATTTGTTTGAAAAAAAGCACAAGCACACTTTTCATTCAAAACATTTCACAATAAGAAGTTTGATAGGTTTCACATGTTATATAGTGTAATGTAGATGTGCGTTACACGTAACCCAAATACTGTATTTAAAATATAATAACCTTAATTTAAAGCCAGTAACTGTAATCTCATTACAAGAAATGTCTTTTGTTATGTATGTATGTTTGTCTAATTTCAACCCAAATCAAAAGGAAAAATAAAGCTATTTTAGGTCCATTAAGGACCATATTTTCATGACAATTAAGCACAGTATCACCCCCAATCCCCATTCTCATTTATGTAATATGAAAGTAAAAACGAATTCTTTGTTCATTTTATTTACTTCAGTCCATGATGAGTTCCGCACCGCTTCAGTGGAGGGTCCGTTTCACGGCATTGATCTGGACGACTGCGGCTACAACATCCCTCAGACGGATGAGTCCACCCTCATGACCATAGCCTACATCATGGCGGGCATCTGTGCCCTCTTCATGCTGCCGCTGTGCCTCATGGTGTGTCAGTGGCGCTTCACGTGCTGTCTTCACCCGCTGGGCGCTGGAGACTTCTCTGATGACATATCCCTCCTGAAGTGAGCCATATCTAAACACACAGCCAATACACTGCTGGGACAGACGGCCAATGAGAACACCTTAAAGAAGGGCGAACAACAACGAGACCACAACAATTATAACTATAAATGTTATAATTGTATATATGCACACAAACATAGTCTAATGGGCTGTCCCAACATGGAGGGCTTTCTTACCCTGTAACCCTTATCTTACAGACTTTTAATTGTGGATTTAAGTGTTTCAAGTGTGAAGTTCTGTAATCTGTATGTCAATCTGTGTGTTTGAGAGAGCGTCACGACTGTGCGCTATTTAGCTGTCATGTTCTGTACTAATAATTGAGCATCAAGATGATTTGAGGTCAAATGTAGAGTCCTTCTCTCTATTTTTGACTCTTTTATGAATTATAAACATGATCCTATTAATTACTACAATGACATGATCATATGACCATATTAAATGAAAGCGTTCCGTAAATAGACTAAAAAAAAAATCTTAAAATCCCTAAAATATACGTAATTGTTTTTATGAAACATGCATTTCACTTTTCTTTTGTTTTTCTGTGACCTGGACCTGTTTCTGTGAGATTCACACAATGCTAGATTATATAATAATTATTCATCATGTATGTATCGTTTCTTTGAACATGTATGGAATTATAATACTGATTCCACATGCTGCAGATATGATGGCCTACATTCACTCACATGCACCCTTCAAAATAAATGAACCTCAAACAATTGCTGTGTATCATTACACACATAATA
Source organism: Xyrauchen texanus (assembly GCF_025860055.1). Lineage (NCBI taxonomy): Eukaryota > Metazoa > Chordata > Actinopteri > Cypriniformes > Catostomidae > Xyrauchen > Xyrauchen texanus. The sequence goes on along the minus strand of NC_068313.1, from coordinate 1,659,912 downwards.
ACTCACATATATTAGGAAGCGCACATACATGCATAAATACATCATAACCAAACCTTCCGATTTAGCCAGAGGAAAATATGACTGAGCAGCTTCCTACTGACTTCATGTATTAAAGAAAATCCAGATTGGCAGCTTTTACAACCAATAAAATGTGTAAGACTCCAGTGTGTGACGTCATGTCTTCACTTACCTAGTGGCTGCATGTGACATGACATGCTCAACTGCCCATTCACTCCCTCTAGTGGACAGTAGTGCTCATTTCCGTGCTGACTGCCATGCCAAAGACATTGTAGAAGTTGGGATCTCACACTGCAGACTTTTGGAATGAAATGCAGCATTGCCATATATACATATATATATATATATATATATATATATATATATATTTCCTTAATATGTTTAACAGAATGTTTACACTGCATACAGTGACATATCATGAACGTTGTCCATGTGACTCGTGTGTTTCAAGTCTTCTGAAGTCATACGTTAGATTTGTGTTAGAAACAGATCCAATTTTTTATTCACAGAAATATTTCCATCATTGGTGTGTCACGATCAGTTATGAAACACACAAGAAACAATTCTATTTGCTGTCACTTACCAGACAAGGAGTAAAAAAGTGATATGTCATAATGAACAGGTGCTATTCCAAAACCCTGCCCTGCACACATGTGAAACTCCATCAGGTAGATCAGGATAAAATGAGGATATTAGAAATGGATCAGAGAGGAGAGAAAGAAGTGAGCAAGACTGCCAAGTGTCAAATGTAAGCAAAACATGGCTTTTGAACGAAAATGAAACACATTTACTATTTCTGTAATATTATAAGATTGCAATGACTGCTGAACATGTTCATGTGTATTAATGAATAGGTGTAAAGTTCACTAGAGCAATACTTTGTATAACACATGTACTGTATCTCCTCTGCTCTTCAGTGGCTTTTTACAGAGGGAATGATAATAGTTACTATTATTATAACATTTTAATGACCCCATTAATATACATTTCTTAAAAATGTCTTTTAGGATCACTACTTTATTTTAAGAATATTAAATGTCAGAATAATAGTAGAGAGAAATATTTATTTCAGCTTTTATTACTTTCATCACATTTCCAGTGGGTCAGAAGTTTGCATATACTTTGTCAGTATTTGGTATCATTGCCTTTAAATTGTTTAACTTGGGTCAAATGTTTTGGGTTTCCTTCCACAAGCGTCTCACAATAAGTTGCTGTAATTTTGCCCCATTCCTCCAGACAGAACTGGTGTAACTGAGTCAGGTTTGAAGTCCTCCTTACTCACACACGCTTTTTCAGTTCTGCCCACAAATGTTCTATCGGATTGAGGTCAGGACTTTGTGATGACCACTCCAAAACCTTGACTTTGTTGTCCTAAAGCCATTTTGCCACAACTTTGGAGGTATGCTTGGGGTCATTGTCCATTTGAAAGACCCATTTGCGACGAGCTTTATCCTGTCTGATGTCTTGAGATGTTGCTTCAATATATCCACATCATTTTCCTTCCTCATGAAGCCATTTATTTTGTGAAGTGCACCAGTCCCTCCTGCAGCACCCCCACAACATGATGCTGCACCCCCATGCTTCATGGTTGCGATGCTGTTCTTCACTCTTTTTCCTCCAAACATAATGATGGTCATCATGGCCAAGCAGTTACATTTTTGTTTCATCAGTCCAGAGGAGAGATCTTTGTCCCCATGTGCACTTGCAAACTCTAGTCTGGTTTTTATGGCGGTTTTGGAGCAGTGGCTTATTCCTCACTGAGCAGCCTTTCAGGTTATGTCCATATAGGAATCGTTTTGCTGTGGATCTAGATACTCGTCTACCTGTTTCCTCCAGCATCTTCACAAGGTCCTTTGCTGTTGTTCTGGGATTGATTTGTACTTTTCACACTAAACTACGTTCATCTCTAGGAGACAGAATGCGTCTCCATTCTGAGCGGTATGATGGCTTTGTGGTCACATGGTCTTTATACTTGTGTAGTATTGTTTGTTCAGATGAACTTGGTACCTTCAGGCATTTGAAAATTGCTACCAAGGATGAACCAGACTTGTGGAGGTCCACAAGGTTTTTTCTGAGGTCTTGGCTGATTTCTTTTGATTTTCCCATGATGTCAAGCAAAGAGGCACGGAGTTTGAAGGTAGCCCTTAAAATTCATACACAGGTACACCTCCAGTTCAGTACTCATCCTATCTGAAAATAACTGGCAAAATATGTAAAGGCTTGACATAATTTTCTGGAATTTTCCAAGCTGCTTAAAGGCAGTTAACTTAGTGTATGTAAACTTCTGACCCACTGGAATTGTGGTGTAGTCAATTAAAAGTGAAACAATCATTGGAATAATTACACATGTCATGCACAAAGTAGATTCTAATATTAAATCTGTGGAGTGGTTAACATTTTTTTTTAATTAGACTTCACCTGTATATGATTTGTAAAGGTTCTGAAGTGACTCGCCGTTGGGTTCTTCTGTTGTACACGAAACTAGTGTTGAGCGGGTAGAATTCAATGAAGCTGTCAGCGGAGGACATGTGAGGTGTCTATTTCTCAAACTAGAGACTCTGATGTACTTATCCTCTTGTTTAGTTGTACATCTGGCCTTCCACATCTCTTTCTGTTCTTGTTAGAGCCAGTTGTATTTTGTCTTTGAAGACTGTAGTGTACCCCGTATGAAATCTTCAGTTTTTGGGCAATGTCAAGCATTGTATAGTCTTCATTCCTCAAAACAATGATTGACTGATGAGTTTCTAGAGAAAGCTTTTTCTTTTTTGCCATTTTTGACCTAATATTGACTTTAAGACATGCCAGTCTATTGCATACTGTGACAACTCAAAAACAAACACAAAGACAATGTTAAGCTTCATTTAATGAACCAAATATCTTTCAACTGTGTTTGATATAATGGCAAGAGATTTTCTGGTACCAAATTATCAATTTAGCATGATTACTTAAGGATAAGGTGTTGGAGTGATGCTGCTGTCTAGATTTGATCAAAAAAAAAATTCAAATAGTGATGGTGCTGTTTACATCAGTAATGTCCTGACTATACTCTGTGATCAGTTAAAGCCACTTTGGTGCATTAAAGTAATTGGTAACCTTCCGAAACAGCAAAATCTGTACATTATTCCAAACTTTTGGTTGCCTGTGTGTGTGTTTGTGTGTATAAACAGTACAGAGATGATAAAATTCATGAAGCCACATAAGTGAAATGTTCATGACAAAAGGTCTGGGAAAGCTCCCCTGCTCTCTTGAGTACTTCAGCACTTTTACGTCAGCGTCTGAAATCGCTCTCACTGCTGAGATATAGTGCACTCACTGCCATCCGCTACATAGAAAATTGTAATTTTCCCCCTCTTTAAAATGGCCTTCTATTATTTTGAACGAATATGATCCATTTAAATAGCAAAGTTCGACTATTTAAAAAGAAACTCAAGTCTAAATGGCTTTAAACATGTGCTACCTGTTACTTTTCTCAGCGCACACATCACAGTCATTTGTGATTGCTGGATAACAAATGTCATTATATTATTTAATGTAATTGCTGGGGCATATTTCACAGATAAGAATACTTGGAATCAATAGGTTTTTGAACAGTTATACATTCTAGCGTACCAATCATCAGATAAAAATCGTCTTGAGAGTTAAATGCAGGGTTCGGCTGAACGCCCTCTACTGTCTACGCACAGCCTTCGAAACGCGATACAGCCAGAGTTAGTACGACAGAGCTGCCGGATATGACGAAACGTATGACGATTGCGGAAGTTGTGCGGAGCAGGTTATGTCGCTGATGGTAATGATGGAGAATAAATGTAAATATCACAAAAATAAAACAGTCAAACGATAAGGAAATTAAAAACATTAATTGAAGGTAAGATAAGAGCCTCAGTATTTAAAAACGGATATAGTTTATCAATATTGCTCTGTCAGTGAAGTTTATCCATGTCTATATTTTTTTATGAATTGTGTTTGTTTTCTGGTTGTGTGTGAATTAATTAACACTTGTCTTAGATAGTGAGCAGATTTATTATATTACAGTTAGTAGACAGAATCACCCAGCTGTCTTCCGGTTTGACTGTGTGTGGATGTCACATGTAAACAAATTCATATATCTCATAGTTTTACACAAACAATAATTTAATATAATGTAATTCCACAACTTGTTTTCTCTAGACATCTCTTTTATATATCAGCGATGTATTCGGGTCATTCTTTTAAATGGGTGCCATTTCCACTTTTATAAGGGGAAGTAATGTTTTATTTTTTTTGTAAGATTTTAAACATATCAAATAAATGGCGTGTTAAAGTGGTAATATTTGCTATGTGCAGTCTCAGGCTAACTTTGTTGTATTTGAATATATGTTGGGATACTAGTATGCTCTGCGAAAGGTGACAGGTTAGACAGTTTTACAGTTTAATTTGACTTGACCAGCCTTGAAACTAAGGTGCTTCTAATAAAGAGAATTTAATGCTGATCTTTCTACAAACATCTGTTTTTCAACAGGCTTGGCATTTAAGATCACATGATTAAAAAAGAGGAGGCATTTACTAGACTTAAAAGGGTTAAATTCCTAAATGGATAATGATGTTAATTTGATATATATATGCTCATTATTCACACGTGTTATATGAGGGACACTCATGTTATAGACTTACCCATTTCTCTCTGTATTCTGTGTGTTTTGTTCTCAGGCTAATCTAATGCGGACAGTTTGTGTTTTATTGACATGACATCATCCATCCAGATGGGTATGAGCCCTCTTTACCCTTTGCTGCTCCTCATCATGCCTTCCCTGCACGGCCATTCCTCATCCATCCCGTCTCCTCCCTCCTCCACCTCCTGTGGCCCAGGCCGGTCGTGGGCGGTGCGGCTCAACGCGGGCTCTGTGAACAGGGCCGAGTCGTTTGACAGACTGGCCCAGAGTGTGGCACGGGATGTGGGCCTGGAGAATCACGGGCAGATCGGGCAACTGGAGGGGCATTATATGCTCTGTCAGGAGGTGGAAGACACTGTGAATATGGACACACGTTCAACAGAGGCAGCTCTCGATGAAAATCCTCACGTGGTTTGGCACTCCCAGGAACAAATCCTCAGACGCTCCAAGAGAAGTGTGATCTTCAATGACCCCAAATATCCCAGCCAGTGGCACTTGGTAAGTGCCAAGATTTAAATACAAGAGCCATTCCTGTTATGCAGTACCTTTTAAAACTGAACATGACTGTGATATAATTTAAGTTTTAGTTGTGTCCGTTAGTCGTCGTCTTCTTCTTCTTCTTCTGCTCTTGAAGTCTATGGCAGCCAATAGAACTGTACATTTAGCACACTCACAGAGGACACTTTCAAATGTAACTGACCCAAATTTGGGCTCTCTAACTCCAAGCCTCTAGTGCCACCAACATATCAAAATTTCATTCACATTTCGGCCTATAACTTTTAAACCGGACAGCCTAGAAACAAAATTTTTCCACTGATTCCTTTTCTCATGCCGAGTCTAGATATTTTGCTTTTTCGAATTTTCAAATTTCAAATCCATTACTAATACTTACTGATGCTTGAGCTGTTGTTTTCCTGTCAAAATGATGTCACTTTCTTGAGGATGATGTCATTGAGAAACTGTTTCAATAAAGGAATATTACAAAAAAAAGTCAAAAAATGGCCAAGATAATCCTGTGAATTAATTATTAATTAAATTAATATAAGACTTTTTTTTTGTGTGCAACATTTTGATGAGAGAAAAGAAAAGAAACCCCTGAAATGTTAGGTTTTGTGCATAACACCACGGGAAATGGCAAAAATGGAAACATTGACTGATATGATTTACATATTGAAAATATTGTGTTTAAAATTCTATCCATTTTATAGATTTTTCAGCCCTCTACGGACAGGTTGGCGAAAGAATACCCATTGGCTAGTATTTCGTTTTTTTAACTAAGTGTAATTAGGGCTGGGTGATTAATACAATTTTATTTTCAATTATGATCCAGATATGATTGGTGGTGGTGTAGTGGACTAAAGCACATAACTGGTAATCAGAAGGTCGCTGGTTTGATCCCCACAGCCACCACCATCGTGTCCTTGAGCAAGGCATTTAACTCCAGGTTGCTCCGGGGGGGGATTGTCCCTGTAATAAGTGCACTGTAAGTCGCTTTGGATAAAAGTGTCTGCCAAATGCATAAATGTAAATGTAAATGATTTTGGCTTCCAACGATTATAAAAATCGAGATTAAAAAGTTTATTGTGCCGCATTTGGTTTTGCAATGAAACACTCCAGCATTATATCTTTAAAGCATCTTTTATTAAAGTTCAAATAATAAGGAAGCGGGTTATGAAAATAAACTCTGCATTTCTCTGTGCAGTCAGCGGCACGTCTATGAGTTGCGTGACGTGACCGTGGAAGAGATTGAATCTTCTCCCGGCTGATGCACACTCTGGCACGGCAACGCTTGTCATTCACGCGTTTGCCACAGCTAGATTATAATGTAGTGAATCATAATATACATGTCATGTTCACTGTGTGTATCTTATCATGAAGAAAATCTATTAAGAAGAGAGTTTGTTTTTTGTGAGTTAAAGATGGATGGAAATGAACAGAAAGGTGAGAGTCTTAGCCCATTATACACTGGAACAAAATATCTTTTTTGATTAGTCTTTTTTTAGCTTGTTTTCCAAAATAACATCTAAAACGTCTTTAAAATAATGTACATTTATTTACTTTTGGATATACTGCAGAAGGAAAAATTGTTAGTGGAGGATGTTGAATACAATATTTAATCAGAGGTGGACATTAACGCTTGGACAAGTGGATTTTTGAAGGGGCAAGTGAAAGAGAATTTTACTTACCTGACCGGACAAGTAGACTGATTAAAACATCAACAACGGAAAAACAATCCGCTTTATTTGTGAGTGTCACTTATTAGAAAGTTCATATTTGTATTCTGCTATTGAAACAAATCCAGAGCATGTAAATGTATAATTCGCTTGCTATCTAGTAACAGCTGCACCCTGTTTGATTGACAGGCGGCGTATGTGTGTGTGCTGAAAATGCTCTCACTAATGCACACCTAAATGGTCAAAAACATTTCAAAATTCCACCAGAATGCCCGTCTTGGTGAGTATTCATGTAATCACAGAGATTGATGTCTAAAGTGAATGTAAACCACAGAGAAAAAAAGTGGATTTGTAGTAAAATGTGGGACTTGTAAGTATAAATGTAAGCTAATAGACCTGCTGCTGTCCAGTGTGTCATTATAATAATCAAACAACCAGAACAAGAAAATTAGAAAACACTCACTGCTCTTAACTAAGTAACTTTAGTGGCTTTATAAATATGAATGTATTATAATCATACAGTGAAGACCAATAGTAGTTTTATGTTGCTGTCACAGTTCAAGGATGGGCAAGGAGGAGGCGAGAACCGGCTGATCAGTACACAAAGTTTTAATGAGAAACTTAAAACAAACATAAACAAACACAGACGCATATGGAACGTGGCCGCGTGCATCTCTCTCTCCCGAACCTGCGTCTCCGGCTTCCCTTTTTCTCGCTCTCCTGCCGATCAGCTGATTCAGCACCGGCAGTGCTCCATCACAGCCCAGCCACACCCTCTTCCTCATTACACTCTTTCCCCATCTGATTCAAGCTGGGGCGCCACCGGACTGACCGGATTGGCCCATTTCATGTAAAACTGTGAGCACTGCATCACACAGTGCCTTCCCTGTGTGGTTAGCTATAGGGAGGCATTTTAAGAATCTTTTCAACGAGGCCCTCGGGTGAAATATACCTTATGATGAATGTAAGCTGGTCGATGTGCATCCTGTTGGGAATGATAATAGAAACGTACTTGGCCACTTTCACTTCATCAATGTTTTCAGAAAGCATTCTATCGCTTGACAATACTAGCTTGATACGTTTTTCCCATGTTTTCGATGAGAGATATGAGGGGGTTCCTACCCCAGCATTGCCATATATCTGTATGTATGATTTCAAGAATGGGTCGAATTCACTGATCAGTTCCAGGATGCCCATGTAATTCCCATTGTCAGCTCTACCAAATATTTCACTAGAGCCTCGGAAAGCCAATCACCGCTTTGACAGAAATTTTACAACCGCAACCAAAACTTCAATAATTGCATTGCGACTCAACTCAAGTTGGTTTTTAAGTTGAGAGTCTATAACTCCATCAGCCACTGCTCTGTTGATGTAATTAAACATGGCCTTTCTATGACTGCCACTATTCTCATGATCGGCAAAGCGTCTGGTAGCATGTTTCCAGTCATTATAGCCAGACTCAAAAAGGGATTGACCGTCACCCTTGCCAAGCAAACGAAACAAATACACACCCGGTGTAAGGCGAGTATAACAACCATTCTCTGGGCAAGCGAGTTTGAGAAAACAAGCTCTTCTGACGTTTGTAGTTGCGTTCAGAGGCTTTGACATTCACATCCTTATTTTGGCAGGACTCCGGACCTTTCTGTGCCCAGTAACTATGCACACTCTCATCAGTTTTACCCCATTGAGCTGGATCGGTGGCTGAAGAGTCTGTAGAAGTTGTAGGCTTATCCAGGGACGGATTATGACTTGCAAAGGCCCCAGGGCCAATTATCTCCAAGGGCCCCCCTCCAAACACTTGTTGAGGGTCGTTTTTGGGATCACCAAACTGGATTGCGCAACCTTAAAGCCCAGAACCTCTCTGAGCAGTTATTACCTGTCGGTAATCCATCCCTGGGCCTATCTGGTTCAGTAGCTGAAAAAGTTGCCATTTCATCCACTGAGCTAATGGCTTCTGACTGAAGAGATGATGATCCATTGATGGGCTGCCCTGCTCGTGAAGTCAGATCGGCTCCAGCGTTTCCTCCAGCAGGTTGTTGTCCTCTGGATTCTCTGCTTACACATCAGGCTGTGGTGTCACAGGTGTGAAAAATATAGTGATCGTTTTCATTTTCACATTGCTGTCACATTGCTCTCTCATTATTTTGTGTTCTTTTAAGTGCTCCTCTCCGATACCGCTTGTCTGCCATGTTAACAGTGTATAATGCAGACCGGTGTGTAACACGATGTGTAAACGCGACGCATCATAAATGAAAAATAAAATGACCGGCATATAACTGAACAAATCACAAAAGTAAGCGGGTGGGGCCCCCGTACTGGGCGGGGCCCATGGGCTGGAGCCCAGTCAAGCCCAATGGTAAGGTATGATTAGAATTAATGTTTCTTTTTATCTTTTTGATCATCAACTGACTGTAAATAACAAAGGATTTTAAAAGAGACAAGAAATGAATTTGGGGTGTGTAGATCTCGTCTTTGGACACAAAATCCTTTTATTTATATAATTTGTATGACTTGCTTGCCTGACTTAAGATGAATCATTCAGCTGTGTGCACTGCAACCATCTAACCTCTCCATTTGCTTTGACAGCACAATAATATGAAACAAGGGATGGACATCAATGTGACAGGGGTCTGGGAGCATAATATCACGGGGGTCGGGGTCACAGTGGTCGTAGTGGATGATGGAGTCCAGCACACCTTAGAAGATATTCAGCCCAATTATGTAAGTCATTCACAGCAAGTCCATACAAGCGAGGCTCTATCAACAGCTTCTGTGGCACTATGTTGATACCACAAAAATAAAATTGAAGGGGCTATTAACATACGGCAAATTGCATTCACAGGAATTACATCAATAACACAGTAACCAGAAATTCATCCACCTAGAAAAAAAGGACAATTTAGATTCTTAAAGGAATATTCTGGGTTCAATGCAAATTAATCTCAATCGACAGCGTTTGTGGCATAATATTGATCAACACAAAAATGTATTTTGTTTCATCCCTGTTCTGTAAATAAAGCAATAGTCGAGTTTGCAGTGAGACACTTCCAATGGAAGTCAATGGGGTATATTTTTGGAGGGTTTGAAAACAGAAATGTGAAGCTTATCATTTTATAAAAGCGCTTACACGAATTCTTCTGTTAAACTTGTGTATTATTTGAGCTGTAAAGTTGTTTAAATCACTGCTTTTACAGTTGTTGTATGGTTGATGGCGTTATGTAGGCACAGCAATGAAGTTGTAAAACATCCACAGAAAAAGCTTGAAAAAGTGAGTATTTTAAAATTTACAGATTGGCCCGATTCACAAGTGTCTCACTGGAACACAGATTTGTGCTTTTTTAAAAGAAAAGGAGGGACGAGTCAAAATAAATTTTTGTGGTAATTTTGCCACAAATGCTGTCAGTTAAGCCCAAAATATTCCTTAAACAGCTCAAATAATCAATGTTTTTCAATGAAAATGTCATGTAAGTGCTTTAACAAAAATACAGGTTCACATTTCTGCTTTTCATGCACTTACCCAATCAGCATGCCCAAATGCATTACTGTGACTGCGATTTATGACAGGGCGAGTCATAAAATTATTTCCTGTGATAATTGGCATTATAGACTAATACAAATTCTGTCAATTGACCCCAGAGTATTCCTATTACTGTTGGATATTTGAAGTTTTATTTTTATACTGACAGTACTGTATCGTTCTAGAGTGCTGAGGGTAGTTATGATTTAAACTCTAATGATCCGGACCCCATGCCTCATCCTGATGGTCACAGTGATAATCACCATGGCACGCGCTGCGCTGGCGAGATCGCTGCAGTCTCCAATAACGGCTTCTGCGCCGTTGGAGTGGCATATGGCAGCAAAGTGGCAGGTTAGTAAATGAAATATAAAAGATTGAAAAAGAATGAACCTTCTGTGATGAAAACCCAATGTATTGCAAATGTTTGTGCTTGTACACATTCTCTCAGGCATCAGAGTTTTGGATGGGCCCCTCACAGACAGCATGGAGGCTGTGGCTTTTAATAAACATTACCAAATTAATGATGTTTACAGCTGCAGGTATTTTTCTCCCAGAAACCTGTATATTATCTATCTATCTATATATATATATATATATATATATATATATATATATATATATATCACACACACACACACACTGGTAACCAAAAGTATGGAATAATATAGATTTTGCTGTTTCGGATGGAAATTGGTACTTTAATTCACCAAAGTGGCTTTAACTGATCACAGAGTATAGTCAGGACATTACTGATGTAAAAAACAGCACCAACGCTATTTGAAAAAAGTTATATTTGATCAAATCTAGACAGCAGCATCACTCCAACACCTTATTCTTGAGTAATCATGATAAATTGATCATTTGATACCAGAAAATCTCTTGCCATTATATCAAACACAGTTGAAAGATATTTGATTGGTTAAATGAAGCTTAACATTGTCTTTGTGTTTGTTTTTGAGTTGCCACAGTATGCAATAGACTGGCATGTCTTAAAGTCAATATTAGGTCAAAAATGGCAAAAAAGAAACTCATCAGTCAATCATTGATTTGAGGAATGAAGATGATACAATACTTGAAAGATTTCATACAAAGTTGTACACTACAGTCTTCAAAGATAAAGCACAACTGACTCTAACAAGAACAGAAAGAGATGTGGGAGACCAGATGTACAACTAAACAAGAGGATAAGTACTAGGGATGTCCCGATCCGATACCTAAATCGGTATCGCATCGATACTGACGTTTGTAGACGGATCGGGTATCGGTCCGACGAGCCCGACCCAAATCCGATACTCTGTGTTAGTCATGTTCGTTACTGTCAAGCTTAAAAAAATGACATAAAAGAACTGTTAAAACACCATTAAAGCGGTTCATATGACTAGTGCATTTTATTCAAAGCCACTTGAAGCCACGTGATAGCTCTGTGAATTGCAATAGGCTGTGTTTAATAAGTAAACATATATGTTCTTGCACGCGCAGCTTCAGCGCGGTAGTGAATGGTGCTTTTACACACACGCGCATGGCTATTTATAGCCTTCACCCGTGCACAATATTTGTGCGCTACAAACGAACATCTCAGATGTAGATGCTCAGCAGTTCGGTTCACTTATAATATGGACTTAGAAAGGCACTGGAGGTGCATTTAACCAGAATTTAATTAAGAAGCGAATTAAACTGTGAATAAAAAGGGTGAGGGTTTAAAAGTTAAAGCTGTCACGGGAGACTCACGGAGAGGCAGAGATATGAACTCAGTAGCAGGGTTTATTGAGCAGAGAATTGAAACAGTGATGTAAATATTGTGAGTAAATTCAGTTAAGCAGAGTAGCAAACAGCAGGAAAGTAATATCCAGACAGTGTATAGATATGATGAAAGAGATAACTCAAAACAATTTTATGATACATGCAGGCAATAATGAAGACACATGATTGACATAGTTGAAAGTTCTGGAGTCTCAGAAATACTATCGATGAGAACAGGCACAGAGTGAGAATGTGTGAGGTGAGTGTGTGTGTGAGTGAGTGTGTGAGTGAGTGTGTGAGTGAGTGTGTGAGTGAGTGTGTGAGTGTGTGAGTGAGTGAGTGAGTGAGTGAGTGTGTGAGTGAGTGTGTGAGTGAGTGAGCGCACGAGAAAGCGCACGAGAAAGCGGGGTATTTATTTATGCAGTCATTGATTAGCCACTAATGATATGCAGGTGCGTGTAATCAGAACTCAGGGAGTGCCAGTATGCTAGTTAATAATAAAGTGTTTCTTAAGCTATACATTTATATTGAAATAATGTGTAGTTAACACATTATCTCTTTACATAGCCTATTAAAGAGTACACCCAATTATTTCCACACAATACTGTAAAGATATTATAAACTGATTATGTAAAAAAACAACACTGTATCGGATCGGTATCGGCCAATACTGAGATTTCCGATATCGGAATCGGATCGGAAGTGGAAAAAGTGGTATCGGGACATCCCTAATAAGTACATCAGAGTCTCTAGTTTGAGAAATAGACACCTCACATGTCCTCCGCTGACAGCTTCATTGAATTCTACCCGCTCAACACCAGTTTCATGTACAACAGTAAAGAGAAGACTCTTATGGGAAGAATTGCAAAGAAAAAGACACTTTTGAAACAGAAAAACAAAAAGGAAATGTTCTAGTGTGCAAAGAAACACAGACACTGGAGAACAGATAATTGGAAAAGAGTGTTATGGATCTTAACCCCATTGAGCTTTTGTGGGATCAGTTAGACTGTAAGGTGTGTGAGAAGTGCCCGACAAGACAGACACATCTATGGCAAGTGCTACAGGAAGTGTGGGGTGAAAGGTCACCTGAGTATCTGGACAATCTGACAGCTAGAATAACAAAGATCTACAAAGCTGTCATTGCTGCATGTGGAGGATTTTTGATGACAACTTTTTGAAATAGTTTTAGAAGTTCTGACATTTTCTTTCAAATTGTAATAGTAATTTTTCACATTATTAATGTCCTGACTATACATTGTGATCAGCTGAATGCCACTTTGGTGAATTAAAGTACCAATTTCTTTCCATAAGAGCAAAATCTGTACATTTTGGCTGCCAGTGTGTTTATACTGTACATACATATGTATGTGTGTGTGTGTGTTTGTGTGTTTGTGTTTGTGTTTGTGTGTGTGTGTATATATATATATATATATATATATATATATATATATATATCTGTGTAATATTTATTTATTTTGAAATGGATTTACATTGAATTAACTAGTGCTAACATTAATTGTTTATATAGTTGGGGGCCAGATGATGACGGGCGTACAGTTGATGGACCACATCCATTAGGCAAGGTTAGATTGTATGATTATTCTTATTTGCATATAATCAAAAAACTTCCCCATTTTGTTGGTTGAGCTAAAGAGGTTATGCACGTGAGTTTGGGCTACGAGTTTATAAACATGAACGACACTCAATCAGTCTGTGGTTTGCTCTGTTTGTCCACAGGCGGCGCTGCAGCATGGCGTTATTGCCGGCAGGAAAGGGTTTGGCAGCATCTTTGTTGTTGCCAGTGGCAACGGAGGACAGTATGAGGATAACTGCAACTATGATGGCTATGCTAACTCTATCTACAGCGTTACCATAGGTATTGAGTCATTCTCTCAGTTCTGTTATCATCAGCTGAGAGTGCATGTTGATGTTTATTGTGTTTGTTACAGGGGCTGTTGATGAGAATGGCAGAAAACCGTTCTACGCTGAAGAGTGTGCGTCGATGCTGGCTGTCACGTTCAGCAGTGGAAGCAGACAACTGCGCAGTATTGTAAGTGCCTGTAGTCTACTGTCAGAACTGTATTATTTCAGTAAATCAGGGACACATGCATAGGATGAAAAAATATATATACAGTGAGGAAAATAAGTATTTGAACACCCTGCTATTTTGCAAGTTCTCCCACTTAGAAATCATGGAGGGGTCTGAAATTGTCATCGTAGGTGCATGTCCACTGTGAGAGACATAATCTAAAAAAAAAAATCCAGAAATCACAATGTTTAATTTTTAAACTATTTATTTGTATGATACAGCTGCAAATAAGTATTTGAACACCTGTCTATCAGCTAGAATTCTGACCCTCAAAGACCTGTTAGTCTGCCTTTAAAATGTCCACCTCCACTCCATTTATTATCCTAAATTAGATGCACCTGTTTGAGTTCGTTAGCTGCATAAAGACACCTGTCCACCCCATACAATCAGTAAGAATCCAACTACTAACATGGCCAAGACCAAAGAGCTGTCCAAAGACACTAGAGACAAAATTGCACACCTCCACAAGGCTGGAAAGGGCTACGGGGAAATTGCCAAGCAGCTTGGTGAAAAAAGGTCCACTGTTGGAGCAATCATTAGAAAATGGAAGAAGCTAAACATGACTGTCAATCTCCCTCGGACTGGGGCTTCATGCAAGATCTCACCTCGTGGGGTCTCAATGATCCTAAGAAAGGTGAGAAATCAGCCCAGAACTACACGGGAGGAGCTGGTCAATGACCTGAAAAGAGCTGGGACCACCGTTTCCAAGGTTACTGTTGGTATTACACTAAGACGTCATGGTTTGAAATCATGCATGGCACGGAAGGTTCCCCTGCTTAAACCAGCACATGTCAAGGCCCGTCTTAAGTTTGCCAATGACCATTTGGATGATCCAGAGGAGTCATGGGAGAAAGTCATGTGGTCAGATGAGACCAAAATAGAACTTTTTGGTCATAATTCCACTAACCGTGTTTGGAGGTAGAAGAATGATGAGTACCATCCCAAGAACACCATCCCTACTGTGAAGCATGGGGGTGGTAGCATCATGCTTTAGGGGTGTTTTTCTGCACATGGGACAGGGCGACTGCACTGTATTAAGGAGAGGATGATCGGGGCCATGTATTGTGAGATTTTGGGGAACAACCTCCTTCCCTCAGTTAGAGCATTGAAGATGGGTCAAGGCTGGGTCTTCCAACATGACAATGACCCGAAGCACACAGCCAGGATAACCAAGGAGTGGCTCTGTAAGAAGCATATCAAGGTTCTGGCGTGGCCTAGCCAGTCTCCAGACCTAAACCCAATAGAGAATCTTTGGAGGGAGCTCAAACTCCGTGTTTCTCAGCGACAGCCCAGAAACCTGACTGATCTAGAGAAGATCTGTGTGGAGGAGTGGGCCAAAATCCCTCCTGCAGTGTGTGCAAACCTGGTGAAAAACTACAGGAAACGTTTGACCTCTGTAATTGCAAACAAAGGCTACTGTACCAAATATTAACATTGATTTTCTCAGGTGTTCAAATACTTATTTGCAGCTGTATCGTACAAATAAATAGTTAAAAAATCATACATTGTGATTTCTGGATTTTTTTTTTTTAGATTATGTCTCTCACAGTGGACATGCACCTACGATGACAATTTCAGACCCCTCCATGATTTCTAAGTGGGAGAACTTGCAAAATAGCAGGGTGTTCAAATACTTATTTTCCTCACTGTATATAATTGAGAAGAGATGATAGTTGAGAAGCACTGTTTGCCTCGATTTCATTAGTCAGATGGTTCGAGTGTCGCAACTCTTTTAAATTCTGTTTACAAAATAAAATGTTATGTTAATGTTCTTAATAGAATTGAATGTTATTCTGTTTATTGTTGATATAATAGTTATTATAATACTTAGAAGCAAAAAAATAATAATTATTATTTATTTAGTTGAAGTGAATTAATTATAATTATGAAAATGTATTTGTTGTTTGTAATAAATTGGTGATTATGTAATATTTTATAATTGTTCTGTTTAGTATTACATTTAATATTAATGTAATTATTTACATTCAATGCTATTCTGTCTAGTGCTACAATAATAGTTATTATTTTGAAATGGTAAAAATTATGAACAAATATTTTTTAAGTGATGTAATTTAATAATTGTTTTTATAATAATTCTGAAAATTATAATTATTAATAACATTTAATGCTATTCTTTGTAGATAGATATTTCTAGATATTTTTTCTTTACAATAAAAATAATTTTTGCATAATTAAAAAATATGATTTATTATTATTAACTTATTATTAACTAAATTTGAATAATAATTGTATTATTATTATACTAATGAAAACGTATTTTTCTGAAATTATTGATCATGTAAAAAGAAAATTCCTGTGGTTAATCAGAGTGCATATGAAAATGCAAAACCTGCCTTTCATAATATCAAAAAAACATATTTCTTCACAGCTTTTCTGACAATGCAGTCCCTTATGAATGCAGTGTGTGATCCTTTAGTCTTGCAGTATGCAGCTGCTTTCAAACGGCATTGCTTTCTCAGGGTTATTTCACCCGAATGTTTGTTCTCCTATCCTGCACATTGTCATGTTACAGCAGCTGTTTTATCAGCAGGCTGGGTGTAAAAGCACTATTGCAGCTCAAATCTAGTCCTGAAATCCTCAGAAACATCTGCACTCATCACACACCTCTTGCATGTCTATTTATTAAATAGTTTACCCAGAAAAACTGTCATTATTTACTCACACTAATGAAAGACAAGAGGAGAAATTTGTAGAATCATTATGTGGCTTTTTGTGATCAAATGTAAGTGAATAGTGTTAAAAGCTACTTGTCCTTTTTGTCACTGTTCTCTTTCATGATATGACAAAAAACAGGTTGACAATTCTTCACATTTTTTATTTTGTGCTCCACAAAGGAAAGAAGGTTACATGGGTTAGGAGCAACATAAGGGTGATCATTTTTAAATAGTTTGGTTTACTTAATAGTGCTTCCAGCTACATGTAAAAGTGCAGTATTCTCAGCTCCATTAAACACAATTTTCCAGGTTTAAATCCAGATTTTCCCCTTAAAATCAAAGTAGGCCTACACATACCAAGCTGATTGAGTAGGAAATTCCTACCAGTTTCTCCAATCTGATTGGCCGTTACTCCACACTCGGTAGTCATGGGTGCACAGTCAACAGTCAGCTGGGGAAAAAGTCGTTTTTGCAAAGTCCAGGGCTGCTATAATGAACACTTCCAGGGAAGAATGAGTCACTGGATTTTGAAATTTGAGGTTTACAGAAATGTATCTTTGAAGAAGAAGACTTTTGTTTGAAGCACTAACTGAACAAAAAGCACTCTGATATGATATTGAATTGATTTTACTGTAATATTTGTTCCATTATTGTAGGTGACATCAGACTGGTCATTGCAGAGTGGCACAGGTTGCACAGATGGGCACACTGGCACATCTGCAGCGGCACCGTTGGCTGCAGGTATGGTGGCGCTGATGCTGCAGGTGCGGCCGTGTCTGAGCTGGCGAGACGTTCAGCATATCATCACCTACACAGCAACACAGGTATCATATTACTCAAGCTCTTCTATGTATTTATTGTAAAGCATTTTCATTTTTTGTGCATATGCACATGAAACAAGTAATCCATGCAACAATGTATTTGCACATTGTTCCTCCAGCAATGCTTTGAATACTGTGACAGTACCATGATGCATACTGCTAACAGATAGATTTCAAAAATCTATCAATCTATTACTTTTTGTAATGTTGACTTGTGGTTTGGGAAAATTGTTGATGAAAATCACAAAATGTCAGTCAGATGTTTGGTGTGATTTTCTAGGGTTTAGTTATGTGATGTGTTTCTTCTGTATGTGTTTAGCATGACACACAGGCTGATTGGGAGACGAACGGAGCAGGTTTTCATCACAGTCATAAGTACGGCTTTGGACTGCTCAACGCCTGGAGACTGGTGAATGCTGCTAAGGTAGAGGGTAAACTCATCAATGCGGTCACAAATATACAGGTTACATAACGTTTAATGGACTACTCTACCAATTTGGTTCAAACTCAGTGTTGGAAACCTTTTGAAATTTGTTTGTGTTTTCCCCCAAAACATGTTCATATATACTGTATGTGGTACCACTATCAGTAGAAGTGTTTTTTTTTTGTCTTACCAAAAGGTGTCACTACTAAAACACAGAAATACACTATAATACAAACTATATTTATCTATTAAGAATTTGTTTCCATCCGCCCTGTAAAGATTATTTTTTATGATTTTTCTTGAAGATTTTCACAGCTAAATCAATTAAAATGACCATAAAAAAAATAAAATCAGTTAATTTGATAAGATGTACAAAATCTATTAAAACAATTTTTCTGTAAAATATGTACATTTAATCATACTAATATGAGAGTTAAAGATTGATTAAATTAACATATTTAGTCAATAATAATCATAACCTTTTAGTTCACTCAGATTTACTATATTTGTTTCGGTAGTGACATTTTTTTAGTGAAAGTTTACATAATATTCCCTATTTTGTTATTTATTTATTTATTTAGCTTAATCTTAACTCATAACATGTTATTTGTTGAATAAATTACAAACACAAATGTAGTTAAGTTTTAAAGACATTAATATTGTTCTCATCATCTGTATTTGGAAGGACAAACACCACTTTTGAACTGTCATTGAAGTAAAGGACTGCTGGGTCATACAGCTCATTTCCCATACAGACGAGGAATACTTTCAAATAATAACTCTTTGTATGAAAAATAAAAGCTCAGTAACATTAATATTAAGCTGTCTGACTTTCAGAGCACTTTGTTCACTAATGTACACAAGAAGTCTGTAACAAAGCAAGTAGATCCAATATCTTACAACCAGGAAGTGGGACTGCATCCCTGTCCATCATGCCAGTATGATGAGTAGTTCGATCCCATCATCTTGAATTAAATCTGCTACAATGTCTGAAAATCAGTGTGTAACTTTAAGAATTGACAATACCGAACACATATTCTATGCAATTAAATAGCCTTTTATGGGTTTTAATGTTTTTAATGAATGCTTATGATTATAGCCTTAAAATGTATAGTTGAACATAACAATTTGTCACAAGTGAAATAATCACGTCACACAAATCTTTACCATATGTTTGGGTAGTGACTATTTTAGCTACTTCTGAGCATATCTAAAAAATGCCAGACAGCACATGGCTTGCATGGAAAGCTTCGAATAGTTGTATATACATAAAACAATATTTTCTTTTGATAAAGTGAATCGTGGCCATACAAAAAGTTACACATTGATTTTTATATAACATTTAATTCAAAATGATTGGATCCAATTACTCATCATAAGGCCATAATGGGCAGGGATGCAATCTTACTTCCTGGTTAAAAATGCAGAAATGAGGCTCAACCAATGGACTAAATCTTTTTAGTAGTGACCGCTTTTTTATTTATTTTCATTGGATCTTTTGAAAAACGACACATAAGAAAAGTATTATTTTCATGAGTTGAAATTTAGGGGTTGGTGTTTGGGTCAGCCACTTCCTAACATAAAGTACTTTATAAGTTTTGATTTTGTATACATTTAGTTTATTATTATTATTATTATTATTATTATTATTATCACAGTGAATGCCTTGATTTTAAATAGATCATACCAAATTCCTATGAAATATCATGGCCCATATCTGTTTATAAATGTGTGTGTGTGTTTGTGTCTGGCAGGTTTGGGAGTTTGTGCCCTTTTTGGTGTCCTACCAGAGCCCCAACTTAAATGCCAATGAAATAATTCCAGCCTATCCCAAATCTCTCACGCTGACATGGAATGGTAAGAGATTAACATGTAGTAAACTTCCTGAAGTTCTTGTGTCATGTCTTAGGGTAAACTAGACCCTGCACACACTCAAAACATGTCCAGCTCACATCTCACCTCAAAATCAAAAGGAAAAGATTTGAGAGTGAAGAAGTGTTATTCACACATCACACTGCAGATGTATACCAAAAAGAAATCAGATTTTGGTCACACTTTATGTAAGTGGCCTTAACTATTATGTACTAATATTAAATGCATGCTGTTCTGCAAAATATCCACATTTGCTGCTACTGAGGTTGAGGTATGGGTAGGGTTAGGGGTTAGGGGTTAGAGTTTGGTTTTGGGGTAAGAGTTGGGTTAGGTGTAAAATTAACAGTGTAACTACAAATGTAATTACATTCAGGTACTTTAAATGTAACTACAATGCAACAATATGTATGTACATAATAAGTGCATTGTATCAAATGGATAGTAGTTGAGGCCACCTAATATAATATGGGTCCCAGATATTTTAAATGCTAATATTTTTGCCATGGTTCAACACTGATGCCGAACACTGTACGTGCTGAGGGACAGATGCTCATGAGAGAGACGCGGAAGAAAGAGAGCCGGCATTTAAAAGCAATTTTTGAACATTTGAAACATTGAAGTAGGACATAACTTGGACATAATGATGTTTGATAATAAAAACAATATATTAAGTTAAGTTATGATTTATGATTCAAATGTAATTTTGATTAAAACAAATGTTAATTAGAGATAACGTAATATCAAATTAATGCATGCCACCAGCACAGCAGTATGTATTTTCAGTTTTTTGTCTGGATGACAGCACAGTGGACATCGTGAATCAGATTAATACCTGCCTTTCAGTCATATTCATTTGCTCGTGCAGTTACCATTTTTGAAATGACGTTCAGGCATGGTAAACATTCCTGGAGCAATTAATACCGTTTGTATTGACACTGGCTTTTTTTATCTAGTCTCAAACGGTTTCCAGTAAATCCAGAACAAATACATGATGGATTCTGTTTCAGAATCAAAGCAAATGCTTTGAAAGTTTCTCAAGACAAAAACAAGACTGTAACGGAGTTCTTACGATGGGCAATGAGTAGGCGGGACCTGGCAGAACAGTCAACATAACTTTAATGACATAAAGAAATTGAAACATAACAAAAACACACAGACACGCACACACACACAGCGGCCATGTGTCTCTCTCTCGAACTGTCATCTCCGGCTCATCTTTAAACCCTCTTGGCTGATTAGGTCAATTCAGCGCCGGGCATACGTCCACACGGCCCAGCCACGCCCTTCTCCTCATCACAAAGACGCAAACACCAAAAAAAAAAATAGTTTTTTTTTTTCTTTTTTTTTTTCTGAATATACATCAATGATGTTTTTAATTCAGTGAGGGTCATTTAGAGGTGTTTTTAAAAGATACTTCTGTCCTCTTAGAAATTAAAATGTTCATGTTTGAAACAACCTCTTGATTTGAGGCACAAGCTGAAATGTTGGTAAAGAGCTGATGATTATACGTTGCAATAATCCACCGGATAGTCGATTAATCGTTCTAATAATTGTTGTATTAGTCGATTATCAAAAGTTGCAGTCCTAATATACAGTAAATATTCAGCACGTTTATATATACACCAAATATGCTGGTTACTCCCAGAAATCATCTTATTTTTACAAATCTGACAAAGTATAAAATAAAATGACATTTGAAATCATTTTATTCTCTGATTTTGATGTCAAACCTTAAAGAGGCACGCGTGTACATTGGATAAGCCAGTAAGAACGGCAGGTAAGAATGTGAATGTGCAATGTGAAATCGAGGTAATGGATATAAAAAAAAAAAAACGATAAAGAATACATCAAATAGGTAACTAAATATGAATAATAATATTTATAGATACATTTGTTTCATTGCAATTTTCAAGATTTTACAATTTTCAAGACTTCCTATAGTTTCTGAATCAATTTTCACACAAATGTACCCGCCCGTAATGTCAGTGTTTGCAGAGTTGTAGAAATCATTTCGTCAAAGTAGTAACAATACTTTTTTCTCTTCACTTTGCTGAAATGTAATTGCTTATTGGTTTCCAGTGAAGTACTGCCCGTAACTCAGAAGAAACCCTAAAATGGGGATATTATGACAGCTGTGTGTGATGAGAAGAGCTCTGTGGCGTAGGCAGCGGTCAAGTGCCCTTATTAGGCAGTGTTGTACAGTATTTATTTGTGCAAGTACACACTGAAAGGGAAATATTACTTGTATCTCTCTCACATCTCTGCTTTTCAATGTGTCTGTACTCAGTCAATTCATTGACCTATTTCTAAGCTCCGTTTTGCTTGGTTACTGTTGCTAGCTCAAACAGGCTTTGAAGAACATCCCATAGAAATTAACCAGACATTTCTACCAACTGTCTGATTTTAGTCAAATGGGTTCATAAAGTGGAACAAATGAAATAATAAATAATTGCAAAGCATTATCTTTTGTTTTTATTTAAAGAAATTGTTAAATTACGCACAAGTGAACAGAACTCGTGTATCTACAACATGCTCTATGCTACTGTGAACTCTGTTGAATGAGTCTGATCTAATATTTAAATGTCCGCAGACAGATTTCATCATGATGTTTTACTCACTATTAAGACAGCAGATTAGATGTTGGCTGGCACTCTTGATGTCATTTGGCAGAGTTTTACATTCACAAAAAGTACATTACAATAAAGTAAAGCAGTTCAATGGAAAGAGGAGTCGAGAACCGGCCTGGCAATATAAACAATATTATAATGATTAACTTAATCAAAACATCCTGCATAGTTTGGTTTCTCTAGGAGTTTTTGCTGCCAATTCGCTTTTAGGGCAGAAAAAGGATAAGAAGAAGAAAATCAGTACAAATACAAAAGGGTTCCAGCACCTTTCAGTGCTTGAACCCCTAATGACATTCAAGTAAGCGAGGACTTCCTGAAGTATGTTGGTCGTCTCTGTGTGCGTGCGTGCTTGTATACTCGATGTCATGCTTGCGGTAGCATTGAGAGGTTGTGCATGAGCAAAGAATGCTTTGGTATAATCTTTGTTCCAGTTTCTCCAATCGTTTACAATGATGAACCTCTCTGACTCTCTCTATTCCTCTCTCTCTCTTTCTCCGGAGAGAAGATCATTTCCCTATAAGGAGTGTTGTTCTGTTTTACCAAACAGTCCGTGAGGAAATTCCACAGAGTTACTGTAGCCTAATGGGAGAACCCAGAGAGGTGTGGTAAACTGCCCTTTTTCATTTCAACTGGCAAAAGTAATGAGGAAGCACTGAGATGTTTTGGGGTTTGAAGAGATATTTTCAAGTGTCAGATCAGACATTATATTTTATGTTGTCATTCATCTCTTTGTGATTGCTTCATATCTAACTGTAACTAAAATAAGCAACAATTTCACAAGCGAATGTCTTGCTCATATTTAGCCAAAAACAAATCTAAAGAAAACAATAAGAAATAAGAAATTGTATTTTTCTAAGAGAAAATTAAACCCATTTTTGGGACCTTTAAGATTTTTATTATTGCAAGATTATTTTCATGGCAGTTAAGCACATTTAAACCACAACTTCTCATTACAAACGCACATAATTTTAATGTGGGGTTTAAATGTGTTTAACTGTCATAAGAATAATGTCATTAATCTTAATGGTCTCAAATTTATGCTTAATTTTCTTGATGCAATATGTCATTTCATATGTTGTTTCTTTTAATGTCGGGGTGAAATATGACTTGAACTTCACCCTTTGTTTTTGCACACCTTTTGAAAATTTTTGTAGAGTGCAGAGCGATAAAGATCAACACTATAAAAAAACTTTCTTTTTTTCTTGTCATTTGAATTCATTCATAGTCACTGCGTTTGACCTGAGACAGTCAGGCATGCAAACCCTGGAGCACGTGTCTGTAACTGTGACTATAACACATCCTCGCCGCGGCAACGTCGAGATTGTGCTCGTGTGTCCCAGTGGAATGAGCTCGCTGATCGGGGCTAGAAGAGCCCTGGATGTGTAAGTATCCAAACAATACTAATTAGGTGTCTTTGTTTGGGTTAGTATACATGAATATGGGCAGCAGAATGCTCAGCAATTGCTGTGTCAACATTTCCCATATTGAAGTCAGTTTTATTGTTTTCCTAGTGATACTACTGGATACACCGACTGGACGTTTTCAACCGTGCGATGTTGGGGAGAAGGAGCCGAGGGACAATACAGTCTACAGATCACTGACTATAGTAAGACTATATGGCCTATACAGATCACCAATCTATAGGGGTTTCACAAAAATAAATTTTTGAAGTTTAATGCCTTAAACAAGACCAACCAGCTCATGTCCACACTAATCCATTTCAAGTTTGAAATGTCCGTTTTTAGTTTTCCAAAGTGTGTAGCTATGGAGAGCATTTTCTAAAGCAAGAAAATGGTGTTCTAGTGTGGACGAGAGGCTTAAACATAGCAAAATCAATGTGTTTCAAATGCAAATGTATTAATGTGGGCATGGCCTGAGATGAATCATAACATTACAAACTTTGATTCGATGTGAAAAGTATTTTAAAATCCATCAAAAGGACAAAAGTACAAATCTATGTACTAAAATAATTTTATGGAGCAATGAACATCTCATGCCATGCGAATCACGTAATCGAATCAGAAACCACAGTACATTATAAAGCTATTGACTAAGTTATTTCCAGTCCTCAAATCTGATTGGCCAAGTGGCATTCCAAGAGTACTGATATTCAGTATAACAGGGACGCTTCACTGTATTCCTCCTTGTCTGTATTCTCTGTATTCCAAATAGTGTTGGGGACTTGAATTAATCCCATCGGCTCAAGTCTTTCGAATCTGTTCACCATAAAGATTTGTTCACTGAGCATTTCTGGAGATTGCATATTGACAATTGAGCGTCTTTTATGTTGTGAGTGAACGAGAATTACTCTTTTGCTTACAACTTAAAACATTGATATGTTCACAAATGAAAAAACACTAGTTTCGAAACCGGAGTACGAGAGCAGTGCAGAGAGTACATTTCATTTGTACGTTACTCTGACTTGTGCAACACCTACTCTCTGTGTGTGTTTCAGGAGAGGCGACTCTGGCATTAGGTGTGCTGAAGAACTGGAAACTCACTCTGTATGGCTCATCTATGTCTTTGCAGCAAGTGAAAGAGAGACGGAGGTGAGATGTAGAGGAATTATACTATACGTGAGGCAATTTTCACTTTACTTTAGAGATGTTGCAAGTACTACTCATTTTTACTAGTCATCAAGAGAAGTAGTTGACTAAACAGCAGGTCAAATAAATGCCTCATCATACGCCATTCAGCATCAGAAAGCGCATAGATCTCGAGTGAACTGCTTGCATTGTAATGAGCTGAACAGTATACAGGTTACTATACAAAGCTAAATAAAAATGCTACACTGACATGTTTGTGGACAGAGGAATGTTCCTCCTTGTTGTCACCAAACAGACAAAGTGCATGTGAAGTCATGTAATCGAAGACTTTGTCGGCACTGCCAAATTGCACCGAATAGCGGCAGAACTAATCGACAAGTTGGTTAGTAGGTGCAACCCCTAGTTGCAAGTATGGGTAATAAAAGCTCATTATTCTGACCCCGGTCTGTTGTACAAAGATTACACTTCTTGTATTCTGGCCTTCAAATGATGTTTATTTTCAGACTACACACTGGTACACATCATTTACATTCATTTACCAGTGGATCTGATGTCTTATTCATTGTGATTAAAGAGTTGTGGAAGACGCCATGAGTGGACAGTATCTGAACAGCAGTTTTGCTCTTCCTTGCCCTCCTGGCATTGATGTTCCTCCTGAGATTGTGAGCCCATTTACCTCCAACAGCCTAAAGGTGTGTCCTCCTGAAAACACACATGCTTCCAGCTACACACACATTGTGCAGTTTAGAACTACATGGCACTTTCCACTCAGAGTTCACAATAGAAAAATGCTGATGGTCAACCTCAGGAGCTCAGAGTTGTTTTGTGTGTACATTTCGATTACAAATTTGTAACCCTGTTACCACAATTTGGGACATGGTAATGCCATTTAAAATCTTGATTTGGAGTGATTCGATGAAGTACTTGCTATAAACATCCATTAGACATAATTAAATACAATGAATTATTTTTTAATATTAAGCCTTAATAGATCGTTGAAACCATTGGTGCAATGCTCTCTGCGATCAGCTTAAGCTTGCAATGCTTTTGCGAAACACAGCCTAGAGCAGTTTCGGTCGGGAAGAACACATGAAGCGCCGTCAGCAGAGGCTCGCGCCAAACCTCTGTTTTATCATTTCATTTATATATTTGAAGTTAAATTTGTGAAAATGATTTCTTAAGGTGTGAAGCACACATGCACCTTAAGAAATCAGACAAATTATATGACAATCGTGAAAGCCCTAAAAGAGACAATTCATCATCTGCCAAATTTCATAATCTTGACCGCCCTACACCTCAAAAAGAAAATTCTCATCATTGATTCACCCTCATGCCATCCCAGATATTTAGAAGAATATTTCAGCTCTGTAGGTCCATACAATGTAAGAGAATGGTGGACTGAACTTTTAAGTTTCCTTTATGTGATTTGTGGGCCTTCAAAGTACTTCATAAGACTTCAGGTGCTTCGTCCATGTCTTCAGAAGTGATATGATAAGTGTGGGTGAGAAACAGATCAATATTAAGTCGTTATTTACAAAACATTTACACTTTTACTTTTTCTTTTTGACTATTCACATTCTTCCTGCATATCGCCACCTACTGGTCAGGGCTGGTCACTGTTAAAAATGTATGTGTTTGTTTTGAGCGACCATTCAGATCCCACGAGGGGGTATTCAGAAACCAACGTTTATTTTAGCAATTCTATTCGGTGGCGCTAGTGTTGCAGAAATGACATATTCATACTTCAGCTTCTGTTTCTTATCATATATCGCTTCAGAAGTCTGGTCACCATTCACTTTCATTGAATAGATCTGCAGAGCTGAGATAATCTTCTAAAAATCTTCATTTGCATTCTGCTGAAGAAAGAAAGTCACACATCTGGGATGTGACATGTTTCTTTTTGAGGGGAATTATTCCTTTTAAATAACCATCACTCAGTAGAAGCTTCCTTGATTTGGAACAAATGTTGGTTTGTAGCTGTTTATAAACTTATTTTCCCTTAAATGAAAGGAAAACATTTTTTTATTGATCATTTGATCCGTTTTATTACAGTAACTTTGGTAACGGTCATATGGTTGAACTTGATAAGCGCAGTCAACAACATGGCAAGATAATTTACTTGTCTTCTTGAAAAATAGCCATGTTCATTTTGATAAAAAAAAAAAAGTACTCCAATTTGTACCCTATTGATCAATAGGGTACAAATTGGAGTACTTTTTTTTTGTACAGTACGGTAAGTGGACAAGCTGTGATGCATTAAGATGTTGTTGTGGTTTGTAGTCTCTGCTGCTGCTGGGCTGTTTTGCTCTCTTCTGGTCGCTGTATTACACTCTGGAGGTGACGCTCACTCATGTGGACTGGCATGGATGCAGAGGACTACAGACTGGATCTACAGATCCAGAGGACAGTGAGGTGGTGGAGATCCAGCCTGACATGGAGTCTAAAGTTCCCCTCATAGCAGCCGAGGAGAACACGTAGCACTCAGGAAAACTGGACCTGTCACTTCTGTTTGAAACTTTTGGGTTGCACTTTTGCTTTCGAGTCTGCGAGCACATGCTCTCTATCGGGTTACCTTATTTTGGTTCTTTGTTTGTTCAAGGTTTTTGATGATTTGTTGATATGTTCATGACAATGATATCTTGTCAGTGTGCCTGGTGAAGAGGGTGGGTATTTTGCAGTATTGGAAACATTTTGCGCATGACAATGATTTGCACGAATTGAAAGTGTGTGTGTGTGTGTGTGTGTGTGTGTGAGAGTGCTGTATGAAGAGTGAATGACATATATTATACTTCTAGAGTTTTTTCTTGATCGTGATGCATTGATTGTGTCACTTCTGGGTACATTTTGACTATAAATACCTCCAAAATTCTGAAAGCGTTTGTTTCAAACAGGTTTAAATAATTTTACTGTTACTGGAATGTTTTTACTGAAGTGTGGTATACTTCTAAACAACCCAACTCATGTGTTTTGAATAAAAATATATTTTAAAAAAGGACAAATGCTCTGGTTGAATTTTTCTCTTTTATCTCTGCACATTAGACTTCTATGGACTCACAGACATGTCCTTAAAGTCAGCATGAAACTGTATTCTCAACTCATTTCACTAACATAATCCTGATGTATTCCGGGATATTCAACAGGAAAATAAATGAAACTTTGTGTTAACCGTGAAGAAATGATTAGAAAGGTGTTTAAATGGCAGAGCAAGTTTTGACATTGACTTTGAACTGACGAGGCCAACATAATTTTGTTTGGAATAATACACATGCATTAAGAAAGTAAAGTCAATTCTTATTTCACGTTATAACAGATGTAATG
Source organism: Xyrauchen texanus (assembly GCF_025860055.1). Lineage (NCBI taxonomy): Eukaryota > Metazoa > Chordata > Actinopteri > Cypriniformes > Catostomidae > Xyrauchen > Xyrauchen texanus. The sequence goes on along the minus strand of NC_068313.1, from coordinate 1,631,442 downwards.
TGCACACAGTGGGTTCAGTTATATGAAATGGCTGAAACTTTCCGAAACTTTTATGCGGTTCTGCAACTAAGAACATTAAATTCACTATAATTGAACAAATGCATTTAAAAGGCTTCTGTAAGGATTGACAGCGGTCATGGAAATGATTTTAGTACCAAATTGTTTGTTTATTTTATTGTGCTGTTTTTAATGCTGATATTTTGAAAGGAATATTAGGGTGTGGTGACGGCCGGATAACCGGGGGACAGTGGCGATTGGTCGGCTCATGGGTTCATGATCTGTCGGGGTCTGCCGTAGCCCGTCATGCCCGACTGCGACGCTCCTTTGTTGGATCCCATCTGCAGACCAATGACATTTTTCCCTTCTTTCAGCTGGCCGTCAGAAAAATCCCTCCGGTTCTCCTGAGCTTTCCTGCAGGCGAGCACAGAGCAGACTTGTAACCATCAAAAAAAGTGTTTTATCTCATGGTTATATTTAAAATCCATATAAAACTCTTCAGTATTCAGTCTCTCACTGCTCACTTAAAGAACCAGTTGGGATCTCCACGAAAGTAGCCGTCATCTTTTGTAACTGCGATGCTGCCCAGAGCCATCAGTGTCCTCTGCACCGCAGCCAAATCCTTTCCTGTCAGATAATTGTGAAATTTCTTTTTTACATCCTAGTTGTGTTAATCCCTTAATAAGGGTTTAATCTAAATATAATGAAGTACTGGAGATGCTGATCATTGTTTTAAATCCTTAAATCCATTCCTCTGTGTTTTACCCCGTCCATTAACTTCAGCTCATGTTAAAAAATAATACATTCTAAACTTTATTAACCCTCCTGGGCTGTTCGGGCCATTTTGATGGTTTTCAGATTTGTTTTTGTAATAAAATGGTTTTCTCAATCTGATTGTTACAAGACTGTGACTTTTCCTATGTTCCAATCTGAAGATACCAAAAATAAACAAAAATACATCACCTTTGCTGTTAGCGGTCAATGACCATAGGAAATGAATGGGAGAGACCCTTTATTTTTTAGATTGGTCAAATAAATAAATCACCCACAATGCCGATCATAAAGAAATGAAGAGGTGGGACTACAAAACATACACACGCACACACACACACAAATGAGGGAGTGATACCATAATACACCCATAATGCAGAACATGCACACATAACCACATACACATATAAATGAATGGGTGACACTAACACACACACACACACACACACATATAAATGAATGGGTGACACTAACACACATACACACACACATATAAATGAATGGGTGACACTAACACACACACACACACACACATATAAATGAATGGGTGACACTAACACACACACACACACACACATATAAATGAATGGGTGACACTAACACACACACACACACATATAAATGAATGGGTGACACTAACACACACACACACAAACACATATAAATTAATGGGTGACACTAACACACACACACACACACACACACATATAAATGAATGGGTGACACTAACACACACACAAACACATATAAATGAATGGGTGACACTAACACACACACATATAAATGAACGGGTGACACTAACACACACACACAAACACATATAAATGAATGGGTGACACTAACACACACACACACACACACATATAAATGAATGGGTGACACTAACACACACACACACACACACATATAAATGAATGGGTGACACTAACACACACAAACACATAAATGAACGGGTGACACTAACACACACACACAAACACATATAAATGAATGGGTGACACTAACACACACACACACACACATATAAATTAATGGGTGACACTAACACACACACACACACACATATAAATGAATGGGTGACACTAACACACACACACAAACACATATAAATGAATGGGTGACACTAACACACACACATATAAATGAACGGGTGACACTAACACACACACACAAACACATATAAATGAATGGGTGACACTAACACACACACACACACACATATAAATGAACGGGTGACACTAACACACACACACAAACACATAAATGAATGGGTGACACTAACACACACAAACACATATAAATGAACGGGTGACACTAACACACACACACACACACATATAAATGAATGGGTGACACTAACACACACACACAAACACATATAAATGAATGGGTGACACTAACACACACACATATAAATGAACGGGTGACACTAACACACACACACAAACACATATAAATGAATGGGTGACACTAACACACACACACACACACATATAAATGAACGGGTGACACTAACACACACACACAAACACATAAATGAATGGGTGACACTAACACACACAAACACATATAAATGAATGGGTGACACTAACACACACACACACATATAAATGAACGGGTGACACTAACACACACACACACATATAAATGAACGGGTGACACTAACACACATACACACACACATATAAATGAATGGGTGACACTAACACACACACACATATAAATGAATGGGTGACACTGACACACACACACATATAAATGAATGGGTGACACTAACACACACACACACATATAAATTAATGGGTGACACTGACACACACACACACATATAAATGAATGGGTGACACTGACACACACACACACACATATAAATGAACGGGTGACACTGACACACACACATATAAATGAATGGGTGACACTAACACAAACACATAAATGAATGGGTGACACTAACACACACACACACACACACATATAAATTAATGGGTGACACTAACACACACACACACACACACATATAAATGAATGGGTGACACTAACACACACACACACACACACACACACATATAAATGAATGGGTGACACTAACACACACACACAAACACATATAAATGAATGGGTGACACTAACACACACAAACACATATAAATGAATGGGTGACACTAACACACACACACATATAAATGAACGGGTGACACTAACACACACACACACACACACATATAAATGAATGGGTGACACTAACACACACAAACACATATAAATGAATGGGTGACACTAACACACACACATATAAATGAACGGGTGACACTAACACACACACACAAACACATATAAATGAATGGGTGACACTAACACACACACACACACACACACACATATAAATGAATGGGTGACACTAACACACACACACACACATATAAATGAATGGGTGACACTAACACACACAAACACATATAAATGAACGGGTGACACTAACACACACACACACACACATATAAATGAATGGGTGACACTAACACACACACACACACACACATATAAATGAATGGGTGACACTAACACACACAAACACATAAATGAACGGGTGACACTAACACACACACACAAACACATATAAATGAATGGGTGACACTAACACACACACACACACACACATATAAATGAACGGGTGACACTAACACACACACACACAAACACATATAAATGAATGGGTGACACTAACACACACACATATAAATGAATGGGTGACACTAACACACACACACACACACACACACACACACACACATATAAATGAATGGGTGACACTAACACACACACACACAAACACACACACACACACACACACACATATATAAATTAATGGGTGACACTAACACACACACACACACACACATATATATAAATTAATGGGTGACACTAACACACACACACACACACACACACACACACACACACATATATATAAATTAATGGGTGACACTAACACACACACACACACACAAACACATATAAATGAATGGGTGACACTAACACACACACACACACATATAAATGAACGGGTGACACTAACACACACACACACAAACACATATAAATGAATGGGTGACACTAACACACACACATATAAATGAATGGGTGACACTAACACACACACACACACACACACACACACACACACATATAAATGAATGGGTGACACTAACACACACACACACACACACACACACACACACATATATATAAATTAATGGGTGACACTAACACACACAAACACATAAATGAACGGGTGACACTAACACACACACACAAACACATATAAATGAATGGGTGACACTAACACACACACACACACACACATATAAATTAATGGGTGACACTAACACACACACACACACACACATATAAATGAATGGGTGACACTAACACACACACACAAACACATATAAATGAATGGGTGACACTAACACACACACATATAAATGAACGGGTGACACTAACACACACACACAAACACATATAAATGAATGGGTGACACTAACACACACACACACACACATATAAATGAACGGGTGACACTAACACACACACACAAACACATATAAATGAATGGGTGACACTAACACACACAAACACATATAAATGAACGGGTGACACTAACACACACACACACACACACAAACACATATAAATGAATGGGTGACACTAACACACACACATATAAATGAACGGGTGACACTAACACACACACACAAACACATATAAATGAATGGGTGACACTAACACACACACACACACACATATAAATGAACGGGTGACACTAACACACACACACAAACACATAAATGAATGGGTGACACTAACACACACACACACATATAAATGAACGGGTGACACTAACACACACACACACACATATAAATGAACGGGTGACACTAACACACATACACACACACATATAAATGAATGGGTGACACTAACACACACACACATATAAATGAATGGGTGACACTGACACACACACACACATATAAATGAATGGGTGACACTAACACACTCACACACATATAAATGAATGGGTGACACTGACACACACACACACATATAAATGAATGGGTGACACTGACACACACACACACATATAAATGAACGGGTGACACTGACACACACACATATAAATGAATGGGTGACACTAACACAAACACATAAATGAATGGGTGACACTAACACACACACACACACACACATATAAATTAATGGGTGACACTAACACACACACACACACACACATATAAATGAATGGGTGACACTAACACACACACACACACACACATATAAATGAATGGGTGACACTAACACACACACACAAACACATATAAATGAATGGGTGACACTAACACACACAAACACATATAAATGAATGGGTGACACTAACACACACACATATAAATGAACGGGTGACACTACACACACACACACACACACACATATAAATGAATGGGTGACACTAACACACACAAACACATATAAATGAATGGGTGACACTAACACACACACATATAAATGAACGGGTGACACTAACACACACACACAAACACATATAAATGAATGGGTGACACTAACACACACACACACACACACACACACATATAAATGAATGGGTGACACTAACACACACACACACACACATATAAATGAATGGGTGACACTAACACACACAAACACATATAAATGAACGGGTGACACTAACACACACACACAAACACATATAAATGAATGGGTGACACTAACACACACAAACACATAAATGAACGGGTGACACTAAAACACACACACAAACACATATAAATGAATGGGTGACACTAACACACACACACACACACACACACATATAAATGAACGGGTGACACTAACACACACACACACAAACACATATAAATGAATGGGTGACACTAACACACACACATATAAATGAATGGGTGACACTAACACACACACACACACACACACACACACACACACACACATATAAATGAATGGGTGACACTAACACACACACACACACACACACACACATATATAAATTAATGAGTGACACTAACACACACACACACACACATATATATAAATTAATGGGTGACACTAACACACACACACACACACACACACACACACACACACACACATATATATAAATTAATGGGTGACACTAACACACACACACACACAAACACATATAAATGAATGGGTGACACTAACACACACACACACACACATATAAATGAACGGGTGACACTAACACACACACACACAAACACATATAAATGAATGGGTGACACTAACACACACACATATAAATGAATGGGTGACACTAACACACACACACACACACACATATAAATGAATGGGTGACACTAACACACACACACACACACACACACACACACACATATATATAAATTAATGGGTGACACTAACACACACAAACACATAAATGAACGGGTGACACTAACACACACACACAAACACATATAAATTAATGGGTGACACTAACACACACACACACACACACATATAAATTAATGGGTGACACTAACACACACACACACACACATATAAATGAATGGGTGACACTAACACACACACACAAACACATATAAATGAATGGGTGACACTAACACACACACATATAAATGAATGGGTGACACTAACACACACACACACAAACACATATAAATGAATGGGTGACACTAACACACACACACACACACATATAAATGAACGGGTGACACTAACACACACACACAAACACATAAATGAATGGGTGACACTAACACACACAAACACATATAAATGAATGGGTGACACTAACACACACACATATAAATGAATGGGTGACACTAACACACACACACACACACACACACATATAAATGAACGGGTGACACTAACACACACACACACACACACACACATATAAATGAATGGGTGACACTAACACACACACACACACACATACACATATAAATGAACGGGTGACACTAACACACACACACACACACACACACATATAAATGAACGGGTGACACTAACACACACACACAAACACATAAATGAATGGGTGACACTAACACACACAAACACATATAAATGAACGGGTGACACTAACACACACACACACACACACATATAAATGAACGGGTGACACTAACACACACACACAAACACATAAATGAATGGGTGACACTAACACACACACACACACATATAAATGAATGGGTGACACTAACACACACACATATAAATGAACGGGTGACACTAACACACACACACACAAACACATATAAATGAATGGGTGACACTAACACACACACACATATAAATGAACGGGTGACACTAACACACACACACAAACACATAAATGAATGGGTGACACTAACACACACAAACACATATAAATGAACGGGTGACACTAACACACACACACAAACACATAAATGAATGGGTGACACTAACACACACAAACACATATAAATGAATGGGTGACACTAACACACACACACACATATAAATGAACGGGTGACACTAACACACACACACACACATATAAATGAATGGGTGACACTAACACACACACACACACATATAAATGAATGGGTGACACTAACACACACACACATATAAATGAATGGGTGACACTGACACACACACACACACATATAAATGAATGGGTGACACTAACACACACACACACATATAAATGAATGGGTGACACTGACACACACACACACATATAAATGAATGGGTGACACTGACACACACACACACACATATAAATGAACGGGTGACACTGACACACACACATATAAATGAATGGGTGACACTAACACAAACACATAAATGAATGGGTGACACTAACACACACACACACACACATATAAATTAATGGGTGACACTAACACACACACACACACACACATATAAATGAATGGGTGACACTAACACACACACACACACACACATATAAATGAATGGGTGACACTAACACACACACACAAACACATATAAATGAATGGGTGACACTAACACACACAAACACATATAAATGAATGGGTGACACTAACACACACACATATAAATGAACGGGTGACACTAACACACACACACACACACATATAAATGAATGGGTGACACTAACACACACAAACACATATAAATGAATGGGTGACACTAACACACACACATATAAATGAACGGGTGACACTAACACACACACACAAACACATATAAATGAATGGGTGACACTAACACACACACACACACACACACACACACATATAAATGAATGGGTGACACTAACACACACACACACACACATATAAATGAATGGGTGACACTAACACACACAAACACATATAAATGAACGGGTGACACTAACACACACACACAAACACATATAAATGAATGGGTGACACTAACACACACAAACACATAAATGAACGGGTGACACTAACACACACACACAAATACATATAAATGAATGGGTGACACTAACACACACACACACACACACATATAAATGAACGGGTGACACTAACACACACACACACAAACACATATAAATGAATGGGTGACACTAACACACACACATATAAATGAATGGGTGACACTAACACACACACACACACACACACACACACACACACACACACATATAAATGAATGGGTGACACTAACACACACACACACACACACACACACACACACACATATAAATGAATGGGTGACACTAACACACACACACACACACACATATATAAATTAATGGGTGACACTAACACACACACACACACACACACACACACACACACACACACACACACACACACACACACACACATATATATAAATTAATGGGTGACACTAACACACACACACACACACAAACACATATAAATGAATGGGTGACACTAACACACACACACACACACATATAAATGAACGGGTGACACTAACACACACACACACAAACACATATAAATGAATGGGTGACACTAACACACACACATATAAATGAATGGGTGACACTAACACACACACACACACACACACACACACACACATATAAATGAATGGGTGACACTAACACACACACACACACACACACAACACACACACACACACACATATATATAAATTAATGGGTGACACTAACACACACACACACACATAAACGAATGGGTGACACTAACACACACACACACACACACACACACACACACACACACACACACACACACACACACATATATATAAATTAATGGGTGACACTAACACACACACACACAGCTCAAAGAACAAAATTCAAAGTCTAAGTCTGGCCCCAATGTATTCTAAAACACTGCATCTTTCTGTTATAGAAACAAAGAAACAGTAAACTAATTGAATTTTGATATTTAAAATAAATGTATTGGTATCAAAATGCATATTCTGTGTCTTCTCTTTGTAACACCATGATCAGGTTTGACAATAAACATACAGTAATGTCACGTTATTGCAAAAACAAACACTTCAAAACAAAAAACGTATAGTATAAAAAAAAATATAGTAATATATATTTTAATAATAGTAGTAAATAATAGTTTAAATATATATCCAAATGCATAACTTGTGATAATCTAAATCTAAAACGAGAAAATCATCGACTAGGGGGTTTGGGTAGCTCAGTGGTAAAGATGCTGACTATCACACCTGGAGTTCACTAGTTTGAATCCAGGGTGTGCTGAGTGACTCCAGCCAGGTCTCTTTAGCAACCAAATTGGCCTGGTTGCTAGGGATGGTAGAGTAACCTGGGGTAACTTCCTCGTGGTCACTATAATGTGGTTTGTTTTCAGTGGAATGCATGGTGAGATGAGCGTGGATAGCGTGAAGCCTCCACACGCACTATGTCTCCGTGGCAACGTGCTCAACAAGTCACGTGATAAGATGCGCAAGTTGACGGTCTCAGATGCGGAGGCAACTGAGATTTGTCCTCTGCCACCCAGATTGAGGCGAATCACTACGTGACCACGAGGACTTAAAAGCACATTGGGAATTCCAAATTGGGAAAAAGAAATCATCAACTAAGTTACAACAGGCAATCAGACCACACAGTCTCAGCAGCCATTTACTGGTTATTATTGTCATGACAAAAGTCATGTCATTTTTCTTCCCACCAGACATCAACATTCTCATATCATCTTAATGTTTCACCTTATAGAAGTGTAGGGTTTTACGGAAGTGAGGTTAACATAAATTAGCTTATTTGCATATGCAAATGAATGATGTATTGAGAAATTCACAGGTAAATAAGAAGAACTGTTAACATTTCTTTAAAAAAGTTACACCTGTACTGTTTTCGGTCAAAAATGACAGCGAACAGCCAAGGTGTTGACCTTTATTGAACAGCCTAGGAGGGTTAATTCAACTAATGATGGTAAGTGACAGATTAATGAAGAGCTGCAAACACGGTCACAATCCTCTCAATTCATATTAAATTGATCACAGGATCCAAAGGTGTGTGATATATTGATACACTCACCCTCCCACAGATCGACTGTCTGAAACATGTCAGTTTTAGTGACGCCATACTGTTCAGCAGCGTTGAGGAACTGAGACACCTGCTCCATCTGTTTGAAGGCCATACTGGAGCTCTGGATCTTCTTCACAGGCTTGTCTTTACAGAGACTGTTGATGAGCTCACACAAAACCTACAGAAGACAAAAATGACATTTCACAGAAGAGTGACCAAGTTAGATGAGCAGAAAAGTAATGTGGCTTGATGTTAATTCTGTGTTGTGATTGTTCTGTGATGTCTGGCTGTCTGGGAATCAACAGCAGTGGATAGAAAGTGAAATTTGGTTTGGTCTGAACTATTCTTGTGGACATTTTGGTGTGGGCCTCTTAAACCCTCAGCGTGATCTCTTGAAAACGACGTGGCTTTGGCGCCATTTGTGCAAAATAACATTACATGGTTCATTAGAGGTATTGGGGCAGTTCCGATGTGAAATGTCCACTGAGTGTTGCTAAAAGCGAGTTCAATGTTATCTCAAACAGGTTCTGTAGAGTTTTAAATCAACAAAACTGACCTCACTACCCCAAACCTTAAACCTAAACCTCCCCATAGTGTCAGAAACAGCAAATGTGAGATGAAAAACACAATTGTGTCATTTTGTGGCGCTTCTGTGACACTTTGAGTTCACGTGTGGACTCGTGTGCTCTTCAGGACTCGTACCCGCTCCTTTACATCAGTCGAGCAACCGCACAATTTCATCACACAAGCTTGTAAATGTAGATGATTATGTAATGCAAACGTGACCTATAGTAAAAGTGTTTAGATGTCATTAGAAAAGTACGTTTATGAACTGACAATCTGTCGTTTTACTCGTGATTTGTGTGAACGTGAATAAAAGTCATTGTTTTAGTGCCTCTAGTGTTTATTTCATCATGAAACTGCTGTGATACGTACAATCCACGTAAAAAACATTTTTTTCTGAAGTGTAACTCTATGATCATTCAATGAGACCAGATTAAAAACATGTGGTGCTTGTTGTCACTTACACATCCGTCTTTGAGCCAGGCCTGGAAGCCCAGTTTTCCTGCGTCTGGCTGTCCCACTCCAGAGCCGCACTGAGTCATGATCCACTCCACCAGACGCAGCTCCAGGTCCGTGTCATACTTCTGCTCAATCTTATCCTGCACCTGCCGGCTCATGCCATAAGATGGACCTTTGTTGGCCATACCTGGAGCTCCCTGCTTATGAGAGGACATTGTATATGTTTTCATGGCTAGTGTAGGACCTGAAATATTATTCATTGTGTTCTGAATTCTCAAAATAACAGTAAAATAAGAAGAAGAAATGGATAATGGGGACTGAAACATTTTCTTGTATTTGATGTGCTCTCTCATCACTACAACTGTTCTGATCCTTATACAGGAACTTGTTAGCAACAGTTGATGATTGAGGTTAGACTGTGTCATAAAACAAAATGCTTGTCTCTTCAATTTTTCATCAATTTAAATTCTCAACCAAGACTCATGACAATAATAACTTGCATGAAATGGCAAAATCGTAAGATATTGTATGACTCACTTTACACCAACCAATCAACAAACAGCATTTCAAATCGATAAAATACAGGTATTACATTTTAGCCAGCCAAAACTTCATTTTAAGAAATGTGTGTGAACAGATTTGGTCACTCATTTTATATTTATCTGTATAATGTAAATGACTTATGATGTCAAAACCTCTAAATAACTTCCGTGTTGTTCCAAACCCCAATGTTTTCCTTCTTCCTTTGCACAAAACAGTAATGTTTCAATGAAAATCATGGTTAGCTTTAGGGTTTGGGTTAACATTAACACTCGCAACATTTAATAACTACACAGTATTAAGTATTTGTAAAGCATTAGTTTACAGTTAATATATTGTTTATAAATATATTTTCACCCTTTTTTTATTTCTTTTTTCTCCCAATTTTGGAATGCCCAATTCCCACTACTTAGTAGATCCTCGTGGTGGCACGGTTACTCACCTCAATCCGGGTGGCGGAGGACAAGTCTCAGTTTCCTCCGCGTCTGAGACCGTCAATCCGCGCATCTGATCACTTGACTCGTTGTGCATGACACCGCGGAGACTCACAGCATGTGGAGACTCATGCTACTCTCCACGATCCACACACAACTCACCACACCACCAGGAGGTTACCCCATGTGACTCTACCCTCCCTAGCAACTGGGCCAATTTGGTTGCTAAGGAGACCTGACTGGAGTCAATCAGCACACCCTGGATTCAAACTCACGACTCCAGGAGTGATAGTCAGCGACAATACTCGCTGAGATACCCAGACCCCCCCTTCACGCAATGTTAATAATACACTAATAGAATATATACAATTAATTTATATGTGCTGTAATAAACTATTTATTATGGTTCAGTAAGTTCATATGTAAACAGATTAATAATATATTTTCATCCTTAGAAAACATTTTTTAGGAGTAATAAATAAAATAATAAGTGTTTCAATTTGCATATATAGTTCTCATTTTCGATTAGGTCATGCTGTAATAGTAAGGGTTTCTAAAACAGTAATAATTATATTAAGGAATATTCCGGGTTCAACACAAGTTAATCTCAGTCGACAGCATTTGTGTCATTATATTTATTATCACAAACATTAATTTGGACTCGTTCCTCCTTTTCTTTAATAAAAGCACAAATGTGTGTTCCAGTGAGACACTTCCAATGGAAGTCAATGGGGTTTAATCTGTAAACATTCAAATACTGATTCAAAAGTATAGACACAAGACATAAACAATATGTGTGTTAACATGATTTTACTGTCATTAAATCACTTATTAACCACATCTGTGTAAAACTATAGACAATTTTACATCTACGTTACTATGACGATGTGACTCTGTAAACCCTAAAATCTTAAAACGACCATAAAAAATATTTGTACATTTTTTTAAGCTCAAATAATACACAAGTTTTAAAAGAAATGTGAAGCTTATAATTTTACAAAAGCACCAACATTAATTCTTCTGTCTTTAAACCCTCCAAAAATTGGCCCATTCACTTCCATTGTAAGTTTCTTACTGTAACAATTTTCTTTTCTTTTTTTTTTTTTGAGAAAGGAGGAACGAGTCAAAATAATTTTTGTAGTATTCAACATTATACCACAAATGCTGTTGATTGAATTTAATTGTACTGAACCCAGAATATTCCTTTAAACATAAATGTATATCAATTTCATTACATAAATAAATGTATATACTATCATTATCAGCCATAAATGTATGTAAATAAATTCACATTTAAGTAATTTGATAAAATATAATTTATCCTTAATATTTGACTACTATAGAAAACATACTATTTGTATGTAGCCTATTAATGTATTAACAATGTAAGAACAATAACTGATAAATAATCAATTTATTATAAACTAATGCTTTACAAACACTGTATATTGTGTAGTTATAATAGTGTTGTAAAAGTGTTACTGTTATCATTATCTCTATGGGAGTAAAAGATACACGTCTCTGTATGAGCCAACTCAAATGGTTTCTTACAATTTCACCATCTCGTATTATAATTAGGACTTATTGAGAGAGAAACAACATCTCTATTTACCTCCTTAAATCCTCTTGACCTGAAACATTCACTTCAATCCAAATCAAGTGAAAACAGCCAATGATGCAGGTAGAAGCAGCCACAAGTGTAATAACCCTCCAAATATGAATATATTCCAGTATAAATGTGCACAGATGCGTGTCAAGATGTTGTGCAGTGTAGAAACACAAGCTTGCTTCCAGAAGCGTACCGTTCAGCTCAATAGTTTCATCAGATACACTTTTTAGAGCTAAACTGTGATATAAAGGCAAATATAAAGACACTTACACAAGTGCACATGTTCATATAATCCTGCAAGGACACTGATTGTGAATTAGGGCTCCTCTGCACTACTTAATTAGTGAATCTAATATAAACAGAATTAGATTTGAATATATAATGTGAACAGAAATGAATATTTGATAAATAGGAGAGGTTTCACAGGGTTGGTAAATATACAGATGAGCGGAATATGATTATATGAACATGCTGGAACGTTTGTTTAAAACTCTGTCGATCGCATTCAGATAATCAATTTCAGCAGTTTATGAAATTGAAATTATGACTCAATCTCAGCCAAGCACAAATAACACACACACACACACACACACACACACACACACACTGAGCAGCAGCATCACCTGTGCTGCCATTCTGCACTTTAGGGCACCACTTCTGACGTCCCAACCTTGAGGAATGAGCAGAAATCATTTGCACATGTTTGAGGACTTTTTGAGCAAATAGCACAAAACCTTTTTGGAAACTTCATCCGTCCACTAAAAGTATCCTTAAACCAGTGGCTTAAAAGCCATTGCTCATAAAAGTAAAGTTGGTTCTGATACGTCTTGAGCACAGACCACGATTGCTTTGATATTGTATAATCTACTGCAATTGAATTTAGTAAAAAAGTTTTTAAAAAACGATCCATTTTTCTGATGCAATATCAGGGTGTTTTGTGGGGTTACTAAATGTTTGCAAGTTGCTTACTGGTGCACATCAATAGAGACTACCTCCAAGTGCCCCTGATAGTCTGATCCCTTAAAATGTGTGGAGACCTTTTCAATAAATGTCTATGGGATTTTTTGCACAAAACAGTTGTTTGGAATTGTCCCCAGAGCAGAAGGGTTAAATGTGATGTGAGTGTCTAAATACTATTTGATGCTGTTTTCATTGGTGTTCATGTAGTTCATTTTCTATATATTTCATCTCCCCTAAATGTTTATACATTGATTTATTATTCATGTTTAAGCTTAAATGTGGGGAACGTGTGTCCGAGAACTACTCATTGCTCTGCATCAACAATTATGCAATCATGGGAAATTTCTTATGGTCTGCATGAACTGTAGATCAAGAAAGACACATGGA
Organism: Xyrauchen texanus; assembly: GCF_025860055.1. Taxonomy (NCBI): domain Eukaryota; kingdom Metazoa; phylum Chordata; class Actinopteri; order Cypriniformes; family Catostomidae; genus Xyrauchen; species Xyrauchen texanus. The sequence continues at coordinate 1,616,147 of NC_068313.1, read as the reverse complement.
TGATTCAAACACTTTTGACAGAGCCCAGCTGAGATATTCAACACTTTACACAAGAATCTGTGATATAAACAAAAAAATTAGATGTGCTTAAAGGGAGAGGCTTAATTCACTCAAAAATGACAATTATCTCATCATTTTCTCAACCTCATGTCATCCCAGATGTGTGTGACTTTCTTTCTTCAACAGAACACAAATAAAGATGAAGAATATCTCTGTAGGTCCATACAATGCAAGTGAATGGTGACCAGAACTTTGAAGCTTTAAAAAGCACTTAAAGGAAACATAAAAGTAATCCATAAGACTCTAGTAGTGTAATCCATGTCTTCTGAAGCAATATAATGTAATAGGGTTAGGTGAGAAACATATATTTAATATTTAAGTCCTTTTTTTTCCTCTAAATCTCCACTTTCACTTTTACATCTGAAAGTTAAAGTGGAGATTTAGAGGAAAAAAGGACTTAAATATTGTTAAGTTTCTCACCCACACTTATCATCTCACTTCGGAAGACATGCATTTAATCACTGGAGTCTTATGGATTACTTGTACATTTCAGTCTGTTCCTCACATAAAGCTTTTGTATGACTAAACAACACTTAGACAATAGTGCACGAGTTGTAAGGACTACCTAATGATATATTTTTGTTCTTTTTGGAGCTTGATAGCCCCTGGTCCCCATCCGCTTTCATTAAATGGAAAAGAGCAGCATGAACATTCTGCTAAACATTTGATTTTATAAGGGCTTTTTTTTTTTACCTTACACAGGCATAAACCCCAATATATTTTATATATAATAATTGTATCGTTATTATAATCATAATCAAGTATGAATCTAAATCGCAAGTTAATTCAGTAAAGCTGTTTCCTGTACAAATCAGCGTCAACATATTTTATGATACTATGTATTAGACTTAGAATAAAATATTAGAAAATTTATCAGACATGACAAACAAAAAAAGATGGTCTTCATTATGGGGGCATATTTTACCCCTACATTTTTAATTCCGGGGGCGTTTTTGTCACTTTCACTGCCATTTTTGCCCCAATCTCCCATTAATATCAGTGGTTTATAATGCATTTGTATGTGACTTATTAGTCATTAAGAACCCATTTATAAACCCTTAATAAAGGGAACATTAATGTAAAGTTTCACAAAGAGTTCCCATCTTGCTCAAACATATGGTTATGTATTGACACGTGACTAAGTTCATTAAAAAGTGATTAATATTATTGTTCGCGCAACATATCAAAAAGTTCAAATAATAGAGCTTTTAAGAGCATTATTCACAGACACCCTGGAATGAACTTGAGAACTACAGGAATCAAAAATCAATCAAAAATGAATTCAAGATACAACAGGATACAAAGTATAGATGTTTGAGTTAAAAACATACTTACAAAGATTAAGATGACGACTCTGGTGGAACTGTGACTTTTGTGTGCGTGTGTGTGTGTGTCTAGATCCGAGAGCTTAATGTTCAACAGAGTACTGCTCCAAGAGAAGATGTCTTTTACATTAGAGAGTTCGAAAAAGTCTCTCAGTGGGAAAAGGAAACTGACACCTTAAAAGGGCACGCTGTTTCCTCCTCTCCACTCTTCATCCAGTCACTGAGTTTACAGTTCTGCCCTTTGTTGAAGCAAAGCCTTATTTGGGAAGAGGCACGGAGGAGGACAGGAATGAGGCCAAGACTCTTGAGTTTGGTCAGAGACCAGAATTCTCCAAATACCACATCACTGCATCAGCCGTGGCTAGAGAAAGCCTGCACTGATGGAGTGTGGATGTGGGTGATAGGTGTTGAGGGATTTGAGTTTAGATCAGGACATAAATGGAATAGTTTGATGTATAGTTTAGATGATTGAACATCAGAGGAATAAATATGAAGAGCTGTTTATCATCAGGGCAGTATGTCAGGATCTGGGATGTACATTAAGAGGCAGCGAGAGAACAAGAGCTTAAACTGGGCTGACTAAAATGATTTACTGACTATTTGGAAGCAGCTGGTAACAATGCCTTGTATGTACAAAATACTTCCTAGTGTGCACTCAGTATTACTTTAGTCAACATTGAAGGGCGTTAGTAAGATTCAGAACATTTCACTTTTCCAACTTTTCCATGTGTTTTTTGTCCGGATGTCTTGAAAATGACATGACTGTGGCGATGTTTATTTATATGGCGTGGTTCCTTACATGTCTCCCAGCCGTTCTGAGGTGAAATATCTGCTGAGCGGTGGTAAAAGAGAGTTAAATGTTCTCCCAGACAGTTAATGCTCTTTTAAATCAACAAAACTGTCCTCCCTACCCTAAACCTTAAACCTAAACCTCACCAATAGTGTCAAAAACAGCAAATGTGAGATGAAAAATGCCAGGGCTTCAGGACTCATACCTAATGCAACGTTCTATCGGTTGAGGCACCGCATACTTTGATCACACTCAAGCTTGATAATGTAGTTGGTTATGTAATGTAAATGTTCAAATGCTTCGCCTCACAAGTCATGCGCTATAGTAAAAGATTTTTTATGTCACAAGACAGCATTGTGTGAGAAACAGTAATAAGTGCAAATAAATGCACCATTAGTAATAATTGAATGCATAATGCACTCGTGTTGGCCATATCACTGTAACGTATGTGCCATTACAATTCAATCCTCAACCCTTTCAAAGTAACTGTAAATTCATCATTTCAAATGTTTATTGTTTCTCCACCAGTAGAAAACTTTTTGCACGATTTTCTGGCCTGATTAGGATGTCGTTCCTGTCTGAATGAATGTAACGGGGTCTCATGACCTGCATGAATGTGATTTTGTGCCACCTATAAGTCAGTAGATATACAGTAAACCCTTAAGTATGAGTGAAACAAAACGCTAATTATAACACTTGCATATTGTATCAGTTTTTAAAACCCATATAGAATCATGGTTTCTATGCAAATGAGTTTTTTTTTTCAGAACATACATTTCCGCCAAGCAAATGAACAAAAATCTCATAGACTTCCATTGAAAATGTCCCAACACATACCCTCATGCATCCCGCGTCCACAGGTGTGGATGTTGTATTTTGGCTTTGCTTTACGCAACACATAATTTAAAATAATTTCAACCAACTCAATACTGTTCACAAGACTCTAGACTGTCATTTAAGTGTTAAACTTCTGGTGCACCGCATCACATGACAAAACAGCATGGCGTTGATTTCCATGAAGTGCTCCTATAGGTGCAGCATCAACAAAAGTGCCTCTGGTAAGAAACCTCTTTAAGAATGTTTGGGTGTAAAGGGTAGCATCTCTAGTTTCATTAGATATGCCGCTTTAAAAAATGCATTCATTATTCAAGTGTCGGCGCGCTGATGAACATGATGTCCACATATGTGGAAATTGTGGCCTTAATCCCTGAAAAGTTGAACATTTTTGAATAACTTTAAACATTATCACATCTGTGGGTCATTTTGTTTCATTTTTATATAAATTTAGTTATATTTTATTTTGTTATCACTGTACAATATGGTTCTATGAATTAAAATGAGTAAATGCATTCCTATATATTCACTGTGCATTTTCACATTGAGAATAAATGTATTCATGCAAAAGCTGAAAAAATTTGCTTTCAGTGGCTTTATATGGAGTTATGATGAAAATAAGATGCATTTCTAACTGCAGACAGCACACTGGAGGTTAAGTCATTCACTAAATAGGGAGCATTCTATACCTTTCTATGCAGCCAAGTGCATTAATTCCTAAAATCCGACTTGAAGTTTCTTTTCATGCTGCAGATGATGTTTGGACCACTCAACATGTTTGGGAGTCATGGGACAATGATAGTACATAGATTCAGAATTGTATACTGCAAACTTTTATTTTAACATGATTGGCCGTGATTGGATTATACTGGCTATTTCTTTGTATGAGAGATATTTATTCAGCTTTATAGAAAATCAGCTGTAATGACTATAATGTCTCAAAAATGTGGTGGCGTAGTGGCTAAAGCACAGGGCTGTTAATCAGAGGGTCCCTGGTTCGAACCCCATGGCCACCACCATTGTGTCCTTGAGCAAGGCACTTAACTCCAGATTGCTCCGGGGGGATTGTCCCTGTTATAATTGCACTGTAAGTCGCTTTGGATAAAAGCGTCTGCCAAATGCAGAAATGTAAATGTAAAAACATGAATGAATAACAATCCTGGAAAAATAATAAATCAAAAACTATTTGATGAAAAAAATTGGACTTTCTGTAGCATGGTTTTATTTGAAATTTTACAACATAGTCCCGCTATCCATTGCTGCTCCACAAGGCTCAGGAAGGCTCAAGGAACACTTTTATTCCTTCTTTATGCTAAATCGCTCCTAGCTCTTTCTGCCATTTTATAATAATAATTAATCCTCAGTTTTTCATCCTTTGATACACTTATACAAACTCACAACACTGACTGTCTGCCTGGATAATCATCCATCGTCGCACTTTTAAACTTTTATCCAAAGCATCTTGCAGTGCATTTAAGGTACTGTATCAGGGTGTCATAGAGGCTTGGGGATGGGCTCTTCTGACTTGGGCTGGTAAGCGACCATCACACAAAACCCTTGCAATGACCTAGTAATCACTCAAAACACACAGACATTCCATAAATATAAACAAGTATCTTATTTATCATTGTGGAGAAAGGCATTTTGACCAAATACAAGATTAAGATTAGTTCATGGTTATATATGGTAAATGCAACTGATCCAAGTTAGAAGTTCATTTTTGCCCCTCATGTATCCTCTGTTATGATGAATTTATGCCCTTTTGGCTTCAAGTCCTTCATTTATGTACATGCTGTATGATGATGGAAGGCAAATGACAAGCATGAAGATACAAAGACTGGAGGTTTTGAAGAAACTTTTATTCATAAAGCTCCCATATTGTTCTAATGCTTATGATTTTCCATAAAGACGTCACATTTGTACACATTTAAATACAGATTGCTTGTTAAGTTGAAGAATAAGAATGAAGGTATAAGAAAAACAAGCCTCTAATAATCCCCTTTGTGTGTATGTCCTGTTAAATGACCCATTTCTGGTGGATTGTTTAACTACAGAGATTCTTGTGTGAGTGTTAACAGGTCATTCTCTCATTCCTCAGTGATCGGGTAGATCAGGTATCCGCTGAAAGTGTTGTAGCTCTGGGTGTCTCCACACAGCTGCCGACCCGACTGCAGCTCAACATAGACCTGAGAGCCCCGTCTGAGCTGCAGAAGAACCATCTGAGTGCTACTGTCCTCTGAATCCTCACGATTGTCCTCCCAGGACGAAGCGATCAGCTGGCCATCCTTCATCAGCTGTAGCTTTTGGTAGAGCCGATCTACATCACCTACTTTGGAATAAGCGGTGAAGGCGAAGGAGTAGAGACCAGCACGTGGAGCTGTGAATGTACCTGTGGAGAAGCAGGTTGAATTTGAGCACTCTGTGTGTTTGCGATGGTGAGATTTTGCTTACTGTGAGAGGACGTTGCATATTGCCATAACAATACAGATTAGTTTGAGTGATACTACGTAACGTACATGAGATGTAGCGTTTAAGATGTGTGATTACACTAAAGACCAACTAAAATGATATTCCTTAATCGAATATACTGATTATTTTAGGGCTGCCAATCTATTACAGTTTTTAATCAAATGAATTACATGATATACAGATTAGTTAATAGCAATTAATCGCATATAAGAACATTTGCTGAGAAAGCCCCTCAAATAACAATAATTACAATATTTTTAGTTATACAAATAGTTATATGGAACATATGGTGCCTAGGTGAGATCAGACATGAACTGCATTCCCACCGCACAAATATAAATAAATAAAATGACGTATATGTACACTAATGTATATCAGAAATGATCAACAAGGGTCAGATTTTATTTTGTGATCTGACTCGCTTCTAGTAGCTCTAACAATTGACTAGAATGAAGCTACAATTGAAAGAAAATGTTTTATAATAATTAAAGCTGTCCAAATTAACGTGTTAATGCATGCAATTAATCATTGTATTCGACACATTAGTAACACATTATTAGCACATTTAGCTCTGTGTGAAATTTAGAATATATATCAAATGTTTATATAAAGGACAAACAATATTTTGTGCGGTCAATGCTTTATGTAGAAAACAAAGTTTTAATCCTAAACCAAATTAAGAAAGGAATATGGCTATAATTGTTACATTTGTTTTCGCCTGCACTCTTTCCCATTGTTTTTAAATGTAAAGGTGCTAGACGGATGTCTCTGGGGTTTGTGCAGCGTCCCGCAGTTTTTTAAGTGTTTTGAGCTGGAGCTCCCCGTTTACGACAATGGGTGCTCCTCATTTCTGAAATTGTGCATCCTCGTTTCCTCTGTCCTCAAGCCCGTGACCCAAAACTAAACAAAGTCCACCATCATGAAGGACGTATTAATCCCATAGACTGTAAAAAAAAAAGATGGGCGACGCCCCTTCGCTCTTTTCCATTGGTGAGAACTGAAGCCGCCAGTGTCCCGATATGGCGCTGACATCTTGGGACTTGAGTCTGCGCAGTTGCGATTTCGGGGCCAGACCTGCGCAGTAGTGAGCAGGAAGTAAAGCCGCGAAATCAAGGCCCCGCCCTCACTCGCACTGAATCAATCGCAAGCACACGCCCCTGCACTTTTGACTTTTGACTTATGACGGTGTGAAATAATTAATTATAGAAATTTAGATATTAAATTTAAAGCTCCGATCTCCTCAGTCCTCCGAAAATCCCGAAAATTAGTCAGTTGGTGCTTCAGTGACTACTTCACTCAGAGAACCTGTCAATCACAGCTGTCAATCATGATGTCACAGCACCGTTTTTACTAAAAACAAATTTACTTTGAAAACAAACACTTGAAATGACATCATCGTGATAGAAACGACAGTAAATGACAGAAACTATCTTTGGAAAAAAGATATGTGAAGTGTAATTTAACTGTTTAGTTGGTCTCACGTCCCGTTGGGGTTTATGACCTATACTAGGACCAGTCACCGGGGGGCGATCGAGACGTTTTGGCTTCACTTTTGAGGGCTTGTGCGGCACACTTGATTAATCCTTTAAATGCACCGTGAGAATCGTGGACAGAGGAAGCACAAGTGCATCTTATGCAGAAGAATTTGTGGTCGAAGCACCTGATGCACTCATAAATTCTCCTCCCCCTTCACATTTGACCCAACATTTCTAATTACTGTTTCACCTTTGCAGTTATTAGGACCATTATTATGAAAATATCAATTAATCAAGTTTCATCAATTTAACATCAAGTGCTCAGAGTTAATGCAGCTGTGCAGAGACGTCGCTCTGAAGTGAAGCTTGAGTGAGCAGGATATTCCATTTGACAAATACATCTGGTTTCAATTTCTCCATCATTTCCTTTCCTTGCATCCTTTCCTCATTTCCTAAGAGGGAGGAATAAGGAAACGAGGAAAGAAAGCACCCACTGAGTAAGGTAAAAAGAACATCAACTTTTACAAGTGCATTTTGAGACGTCTGCATTCTGTTATGTGCGTTGCTCTGCATCTAGCTTTTTGCCGAAATAACGCAGTCAGTCTAAGCATTATATTCTGAGTAACTTATTAATTTATTTGAAGCTCGACAGTAATGATCTCACTTGTGTGGCAATGCCAGAGTGTAGCTTACCTGCTGAGAAGCCACTCGATATGTTTGGCATCTCCATCGATCCCCAAATATTCCCTCAAAGTCCTCTCGACACCAATTTTACTCTGTTCTCTGTGTCTTTTGGCAAGTCTTGGAACGTATTTTGATATTAGAAAAAATGACATACTGCACCTTTAAAGCAGTGAGGTAGAGTCTAAAGGCCAAAGTACACTTCAGTTGTCCAAAAAGTGGTTGGAAAGCACACGGTTTGAGTGCGCAAATTATATCATCAGCAAAGTCTGCACAGACAGTTTGTACGAATAGCTGACTACTAGTGCTATAGCGCGTTACCCAGATTTTTTGGGAGTTGCCCAACACACGGACAGTTCTCATCTGAGCACTTCTGCGCATGTGCATGGGATTGGCTGCAGTAATATGTGGGTCCACTAGGTGGTAACAGTTACAGTCGGGTCATTGCTTTTTAAGTAGTTGAAGAAGAGGATGGACACTACCAATAAAAACAACGAAGTAGTAGTATTAACAACAACATTGGATGGGCACATTGATAAGTGTTTGTGTGAGGAGGTGGGAGGATACCCCCATTCACATACTGTATACAAGTCCAGTCTTAAGAAGTGTGTGAATTCATGGACAATTAGTTGTCTGGTCACACTTTATGTTAGGTGGCCTTAACTATTATGTACTAATATTAAATACATGCTGTTCTGCAAAATATTGGGGTTAGTTAGGGGTTAGAGTTTGGTTTTGGGGTAAGAGTTGGGTTAGGTGTAAAGTTAACAGTGTAACTACAAATGTAATTACATTCAGGTACTTTAAATGTAACTACAATGCAACAATATGTATGTACATAATAAGTGCATTGTATCAAATGGATAGTAGTTAAGGCCACCTAATAAAATGTGGGTCCAGTTGTCCATCTTCTTTTATGTTCGTCACAGTAGAAGATCTGTAGAGGATACAACTCTGTGCTGTCCTCTACAGGTCAGGCGGAGTGTCATAAAACAGCTGTAGTAATACACATGCATTGTCCGTGTCCATTTGCACTCTGGGTCAATTGAGTATATTGTGAAAGGCAACGTAGTAGACAGGGCACAATCCAATCTGGAATGTGAAAAAATGAACTAATCCAGGGCCTTAAGATGCAAATGGTGCTTCAAAACGAATAACACTACTTTTTTGGAAATATTACTACTGTTCATACAACTGTAATTATTGAAAAACACAAAGCCAGGTCTCCTAAGCAATCGAATTGGCCTGGTTGCTACGTATCCACGGTAACCTGCGCAACAAGCCACGTGATAAGATGCACGGATTGGTGGTCTCAGACACGGAGGCAACTGAGATTCGTCCACCGCCACCCAGAGTCACTACGCTCACGAGGACTTAGAGCACATTGGGAATTGGCCATCATAATTGGGGAGAAAAAAAAGAAAAACACTGTTGTACCGCTGCTATTTTGAAGCTTGAGTACTGAGTAATCTGTATACCATGCAACATTAAGTAACATAGAACTGTCTGCTGGAGCATTTCTTTTCTCATTTTCGTTTATTACTGAAGACTTTGGAATATGAACTGACTCAAATGGTTTTGTTTTATAATTTTATGCAATATAGTTTAAAATGGAATTTACTTCTGTTAGGTATGATCTTTGCATAAGACAATCTCACATGGTTTATGTATTCATTGCGCCCTCTTGTGGACTTCAGAAGCAATGCAGATTTAAAAATGTGGGGATCACTGATGTCCTGTAGCCTTTCTCCAACATGAAATAATCTCTTTAAAATGTCAATTTTGATCATTTGTAAGTGAAACATTCTTATTTAGTTTCTCAGCCATTTTGACAGCACTATTTATCCTTGGTACCTGCACTGACAGGAGCAACAAACATTGCAGATGCCACCCTTGCCAGTTTTTATGCTGTTGTCTGCAATAAATGTGTTCAGGTTAGGATACTGCCCTCTTGAAAAGCAATCAATGGTGATACATCCATTGCTAAAGTCTCACATATTTAGTATATTTGTGTCATTGCTATGAAAAAATACTATGAAAAGCGACTGTGACTGCCAGATTTGCAAAAATATATATCTGGCAACAAATCATTTCGGTCTAAATTAATTCTGTAAAATCAGCTTGAACAGCCTTAGAACTTAAAAATCAGAGACACTAAACTCAGGTCATGGAGCGTCTACCAAAGTGTGTTAGATTAGGGAGACATCTAGAATGTGACGTTGTATTGAGACACATGGCTTACCCAATGCAGGATTGTACCCGCTGCCTTGATTGAGTGAGACAGACTGGTAAGAGATAGACACGTTGCTGGTGAAAGGTCCAAGACATGCTGTTACTGGCAGCACTGAAGCAGTGAACGCAATCTGGCAACCAGCTTTGAGAGGGGAAAGACAGCAAGAAAAATGCATTTGTGTATTTTGTAACTTGGAATTTCTATTTCAAACGTGATAAGCAAAAAGCGAGATAACTATAAAAAAGGCAACCTGTGACTTCCTCTATTTGACTGTTGAGGTGGGACAGTCCTTCCCACACTCCAATCAAACGTTTGAAGGTGGCCTCTTCCAACCCAAACAACGGTTTTGCAACACAACAACAACCGCGCTGTCTCCCGAATGCACATTCACAGTCCCAATCACCACAGGGCAGTTTCCCTGTCCAACTCACTGTGAGCAGAATTAAAACAAATATAGCAAAAATTTAGAAAGTGCAAGAAACTGCTTTATATATATATATGTACTAGTACTATATGTATAGTACTAGTGTGTTTAGTGTAAGTGGCTGCATTATTTGTTGAATTTGTTTTTTTGATCATTTTTTTTCATGTACATACATAATAAGACTCTTTTTTTTAAGACTGTTTTATTTTGCATGTCATGGGCATGTGGACATATTTCGATCATATGACTAGTCTAATGCTTCTCCTTTTATCTAATGAATCCCTGTAATTAGACATAATCATTCAAGGAACATATTCCTCATGGCTGAGTAAGTATAGAGCATTTCTTCAATGGCGTCAGTGATTGAAAACTGAAAATCTTTTGTGCGTTGCTGCTTCCACACCAGTAGGTGTCAATACAAGTCCAAAACCACTGTTGTATTCAACAAGATCACACTGGTAATCGCTGTGTACGTTTTGAATATTTTTCCAAACAAATTCGTCCCTAGTTTGCCAAATTTTTAAAGTTTATACTTTAAGTATTATTTATGTAATTACCACTTAATTGTTTCAGACAATGTGCACAACTGTAGTTCCAGCTTCGTCCACTGGGGTTTCGAAAAGCTGATTTTAGCAGTCAAAACATTCAACCTTCTGTCCAATATTACAAAATACTCAATATTTTGAAGGTGCACTCTTTTATGTCGTCTAGGACTTACACTGACGCCAAGGGACGTTGATGCAACATCATTTGAAGTTTTCATTTACAAATGCAATTGTAGAAATTCACTATTTACAGTCAGCCCTTGATTAATCTCATCAGTGAGTGAAAGTGTCCAATAACAGGGCCGGTACAGAGCGGGTATTATTTGGCTGGTCATGTGATCACAACATGGCAGCTCCCATGAAGGGACTCTCTCCATGTAGAATAAAACTGGATGACTAGTGTCTTCACCTCATATGTGTGCTCATGATTCTATACATATGTTTCAAAATTACAATTAGTTGCTTTAGGAGTGCAACTTTTTTAATTAGGAAACAAAATACATAGTGCACCTTGAATTATTTCACCTTGAATTATTTCAAAAATACAGAAGGTATTCAGTATGTCAAATCTGCTTATTATGTTTTAGAAAAAGAAAACAAAATATGATAATGCAGAATTTACTTAGTGCCAAATAAATGTTTACAGTGAATATACAAAAGGGTTCAATACACATATCTAATATCAGTGAGACAAAAGACTGGAAACAAATACTATGAATGAATAAGCCATTCTGAAATGATTCACCAGCAGTGTCATGCAGCAGATCTAATGCAGTGGCAGATTCTGAACTGGAGCAAAAACAGAGAATCACCAAAACACACGGAGCTGCTACTGTAAGTGTCTTCATCCTCAATGCAGAATCCAACTGTCCTGAAAAATACAACAGTTTTGCACATGGCTTTTTTTTTGTTTAAAGCAGTAAAACTGAGCGTGTGTGTGTGTGTGTGTGTGTGTGTGTGTGTGTGTGTGTGTGTAGCCTATATACTGTATATGTGTTTTGACTGTTTTGAGTTTTACAGATCCATAGATTTATTTGCATTGAAACACAGAAAGCATTGAATATGGATTTTATTGAACAGGTGTCCACCGTGTTGGCTTGTACAGTATATAGCCTTTATGTATATATTAGGGCTCATCTAAATGCTATCCTTTAGTTGTTAACAGGTATTGATATTTTTGCTTATTGCACAGCGCTCTAGAATACTCAATTGCGATTGGTCAATTGTGCCATCTAGCGGTAGAATATTCCATACAGTAGCCTACTTCTCTAAAACCAATGTTTAATGATGTCCATTGATTGATTTATTTATTCAGCAGGTAATCTTGTAATAAGCTGGATAATGAGCAGTCAGACATTTTACAAAATAAACATCAACAGAACTCCGACACAAACCGGAGGTGGAATTCAGCTATTTCTGGAGACTCTGCGGTCTCTTTATTCCAGTTTGTGTTTTATATTTGATCTTGTATCCCTGATAGCACACATCACCCAGATGTCTATTTGATGTGTGTGTTTGCATCTAGAAGACATAGGTTTCTGATCTGTAATACATCTATAAGATGTTTTGTTTCAGATGCCAATAAGACATTCAGCAGATATCTTCGAGACGTTTATGATTTAGAATGTTTGTACATCGGATCTTTTGGAGTTGTTTAGCAGATGCTAATTCAAATTCAATGATTTCAAGATGAAATGCTCTTAAACAGACATCTCAGAGGTGTACGTGTGCTATCTGGGTTGCATACATTATAATCAGTGCATGCTATGCAGTGTCTCTGAGGTTATTTATGCATATGTATTTTTCCTCATAAAGCTGCTTTGGCACAACATATATTATGTAAAGTGCTACACAAAAAAATATATAGATGAAAATTGAGTATCAAAATGCTATACTTACTGTGATGATGATCAGAAGCTCAGGAGCAGAGGAGTTGATCAAGTTGAAATGATCAAACCTGGAGTTGTAAGTGCAATTTTCTTAACAGCTGTGGGTGGAGTGGGATTCAAAACGTTCCTGCCTCTTCATCAGCTGATATTCGCAAAAGAAAGGTGAAGAAAGAATATGGGACACAAAAATGTCTTTCCATTCATAAGTCTTTCATTTGTTCCACTTATAATACATGAAAATGATATTTTGTTACTGCTAAACAATAATATATCTTATCTGGGAACTGGTGGTTAGTTTCAAATCCCAGTGGACTACAGATGGGATCTGTATTGTCTGTACATAACAGTTATTTGTCTATCAGAAGAATGTCGCACAATCTGAAGTCCCAATCTTAGAGGTAGCCTAAATAGTTTTTCCAGATTCTGAGAAAAGGGTGTATTGCAGAAAAAGATGTTAATCTGAGGTCATTGTTTAAAGTGTTGTCTCATGTGTCATTATGTCATCATTTTTAACCCTTGTCCCAAGGCTTGAGTACTATTTTACTGGTGATTGATCTTCAAGTAATATATCAAGAATCACTACATTGAAACATAATGCAAGAGGAGTTTGACAATGGGAGAGTCATTGATGTTCTGTAAAATGAAACTCATGTACCGTATGTGTGTCAGCCACAAAGAACTGATTTATAAATGTCCTGAAGAGATATAGTACTATTGCTTCAATATAACTCTAGTTAAACAATAAAAGCTACTTTTTTTTTGTTTACTCCTCAAATATAACCATTAAGTAACTTAACAGCTTGATGCGGTCAGAATAGCCTACTTTGATGTGCTCCTATTTCGATAGATCTCTCAAATGTGTTCATCTTTGTTTGTAACGTGAAAGTACAATTCTGAAAAAGTTAGGACAGTATGGAAAATAAAAACAAAATGTGAGTGATACGTAATTAAAAAATGTTCTCGGCTTTGTCAGCAGAGAGTGCAGGTGCTAGATTTGCCTCCAAGAACTTCTCTGACAGAATTAATTATTTTTTAAATGTCCTACTATGGTGGCACAAACTGAAATAGTCTTTATATTGTATAAAAATCCACAACACAATGAAACATTAAAGGAAAGCCAAATTTATTGGCCAGAATATAATTGGGTGTGTCTCAATAAGCTTCCTAGTTCAGTAGTCAGGGGACTGACCAGGATATTGGCCAGGGGTGACTGGGAAAAGAAATCGGTGGCTCATTTCATCTTATTGAGGCTCATTTCGCAGCAGGCCCACCGGCCCGCCCAGTTCTCCCAATGGCCAGTCCGTCCCTGTTCGGCCCCAAAGTGCGTCGACCCACCGGGAAAATGCCCGGTGTTCCAGATTACCAAGCCAGCCCTGGTGTTGGTTATTTCTCATTGCTCATTATGTTCCCTTATTGGAAATGATGCCACATCTTCTGAAATTTGCTTGACAATTGTTGACAAACCATCCACCAACTTTGTCTACAAATGTAAGTAACTAGTTATCGTTGTTGTAGCGAATATATGATTACTTATGTTAGTGATGTTCAACGTTATTTTTGGTATATTTAACATTAAACAATATTTAAGTGTATCTACTAGCTACACCATCCTGTTTGAAGTAATTGCTTTGACACAAACTTTAGCATGTGATTAGGCTGACAAATTTATAACATATAAAACGTAACTATTTTATATGTCTGGATTTTTACAGTGACAGATGTGGAAATTGGGATCTGCTGTACACTGGCAGCTGAAAAAGCATGCCAGTGATGGCTGGCAGTGAGTTACAGTATTCATAAATAACCACCTTTATTTCAAGCCTGTCTGTTATGTCTATTGGAGTAGCAAATATGGTCATAATGGCAAAAGTTGTATACCAAGAAAAGAGATGACGATGAATAATTAAACAACTTGTGTCTTTGTGTGTTACTTTGACGAAATTGAAGAAAACTTTCCTTCCAGCAGGCAAGTTGGATGCGGGAAAATGTTTAAAAAGACATACAATGTAGTCTGTTAGATTAAACATATAAACCTCATTGTTTTAAACTAACCAAAATATGGTTCTACAACAGGGGTATTCAATAAAATTTCCAAGAGGTCCGGTCCATCCAAAAATTCGATACTTTTACTTAAGTACATTTTCAGTGCTGTAACTGTACTTTTAATGCCCCACTGTCTGTGTTCGCTACTTCCCTGTCCTGATTTTATTTTTATCTATCAATGTGATTGGCTAGTGAGAGTCTCGTGACTCAAATCAAATCCATCAAATCAAATCACACACTTGAATGGCAGCTGTAGATCTGGTGCCAACTGTGGAGGAAGCCTCAAGCACAGTTCAACGCCTGAACATCACAGGTGCACCTGAAAGGGCTTTTCTCTGTGATAATGGCCAGTTGCATGATCGTGTCATGTAAGTTTAACTTGCTCAAGCCAGATATCAGCATTAATCCTGCCTCCAATTTGAAGAAACATGTCAAGGTAAATTTCATTTTTCTGCTTACTAGATTCTGTATCTATAACATGTATTGAACTATCTATCACTGAGATTATTGTGCTGCTGTGAGAGATTAATGCAATGTTATCAATAGGGCTGGTCTCAAAAGTGATCTTGATGTTTATTGGAAAAAAGAGAGATGTCCTCGAGTAGTTTTCTATATTTAGCTTATGTTTTACAACTAGAACAGGGGTGTTCATTACATCAATCGTGATAGCAAGAGTACCACTGGTTGGTTGTTCTAGATAAAATATAAAAGATTGTCTTTTTATTTCCTGACGTCTGTAACTGCGTGTTGTTTGATTGACAGGTGGCTAATGTTTGAGTGCTAATGATGTTATGTGCCTAAATGATCAAATACACTTTATAATTCGGCCAATGCCCATCTTGATGAGGCATTAATGTAAATTAAGTGGTCTATGTAAACAGTGGGACAAAAGGCATATTTGCATTAAAATGTTGGACTTGAAGTGTGCATGTAACCGAATTGAGTACTGTCTTGTAGGCTATGTCATATAAAGACTATTAATCAAACAACAATAACAAGGAAACGAGAAAATCACTCACTACTTTTGGCCGAACAACTTGAGTAGCTTTAAAAGTATTACTGTAATAGAATATTACAGTGATATATTTTGTATAATATTGATTGTTTTTTTAATAATACTGACCCCTGATGAGAGTGTGTTAATTGGTATAATAAATTACCAGGAAAGTAGAGATGATAAAATAGTTTATAATTATGCTTAGCCTTTATCAATTTTTTCTAATGCCTGATAGAGAAGTGTTAACCTTTTGTTGAGCTTCAATACTTCAGCAGAACATTCCACCAGTAACAAACTTCAGAAAATTGTGCATCGTGCATTAGAATGAGAACACAAATATTTCTGGGCTTAAAAGATACTAAATTAATGTGGAACATTGTACCTCAAAAAGGGTACAATGTCAAAAATGAAAATTGTCTTATCATTTACTCACCCTCATGACATCTGTTTATGACTTTCTTTCTTCAGAAGAAAACAAATACAAGTGAGTGGATGACAACATATGTATGCTCCAAAAGCACATAAATGGAGCATAAAAGTAATCCATATAACACCAGTGGTTAAATCCATGTCTTCAAAAGTGATATAATAGGTGTGGCTGAGAAACATAGCGGGTAGGGGGGTAAAGGGAAACGGAACCCAGGAACAAATCATCTAGCCACAAGGGCTCATACCCGAGGTCCGAGGGGATTTACCCAGAGAGACTGAGCACATTGGAATCCCCATATTGCCTCCAGCACCAGCCGGGTCGGCCTCATACCCGTAGGTAGAAGGCCCAGCGCGGGGGGCGGCTTGATGGGCTTTTCCCTGTAGGAAGGAAAGTCGCGACCACAGTTACTCGTGTAGTAACTCGCAATGTGAGCATGAACCATACACGAACGCTGCCTCAGTGTGATCATGACCCAGAAACGTGAGGCATTCGGAGGCGGAGAGATAACGACCACATCCAGGAATCACACAAAGACGGAAATGCATCTTTAAAAAGACGTTCACATCAATGTGTTGCTCTAATAGAGGAAATATACTCTTTGCAGAAATATGTACTCTTTTTAGCGCTGTCGAAGCGCCCAAGGGCGTACTCTGCACTGATCGTGTAGGAGAGAAAGCCGCTGGAATGTGCCGTATGTCCAACAGTATATGCTTCTTTAGGGTGAATGGACCGGCAGTGGAATTCAGCTCGCTGACACACACTCAGCTACGAAGAAAAAGTCTGAATGAGTGGTTGCAGCCAGCTCCTTTTATACATGGGAGTGGCATGCAAATTCCACTTTGCCAATTCTCATTGGCCTTTATCTCAAAGATCAGAGGTGTTTGGGGCTCCCAAGTATGACCCCTAGTCACAATGTCGAGTGAGTGACAGAAGGAGAACTCGTAATTTAAAGTTTTGGTTGTCTTTCTTGCATCCATGCCAGATATGATGTTATCGCTGATTAATTTTCACAAAATTTATAAAAAAATCTGTTTATTATCAGTATACTCCAAGCATGTTGATTAATAAAGCAAATTTTAGATGGGAAAAAAAGATTTTCTTGACTAAAGGCGCTCTGGAACCACAATAAATTATCCTGTCACAAACCTTGCTTAGCTTGTTTCTGCTTCATTTTCGTTTTTTGCAGCGTATTTTTTTCAAAGTCTCTGCATGTCCACCGGTTTGTTATATGGTGTTTAATTTCTCTCCTCGTGTGGAATCAGCGTTTCCAAGGGAACCTTGATTTTTTTCAATGGGAACGCTGATCATGCCAACATTCAGCTGGGTGTCAGCACCTGACCCTTGATTTTTTCCTGCCTATATTAACCCCACTATGTTTTGTGTTCATTACTAGATTGTTGTTGTTGTGTGCAGTTACTCACCTCATTTTCTCTGCCCTAGTCATTCCTGTTAAGTGTTTTCTCTATTGGTTGCCAGTCTTTGCAGCAGTGCCCAGATTGTTGTTACCATTATCTTGGTTTCTTCGCTCGACTCGACTCTTCACCAGAGGATTCTTTATCGGTTTTCCCTCCACAGTATCACAATGCACACAAGCCTATGAACACACTCTCCTCCAGAGGATTCCTCACAGATCTGCGCTCCACATTACCACAACGCACACAAGCCTACGAACACACTCATTCTCCACACTGCAGTCGGTGCCGGGTTCCCTTACACTTCGCCAGCTCAGCTGTGTTTGATTATTGTTAATAAATTCTGTTAAGTTTGCCTCCTCACTTGGATCTCTGGTCTCATTCTTGACAATTTAAAAGATGCTGGTATCCATCTATATTGCTGCTCACTGTATTTCACTGCTACTGTTGTTAAGATAACCACGTCTGCAGCTCTAATATGCGGCACCTCATGTAGGGGGAGAGAGGCAACACGTGCGGAGTGTGAATGGGGATAAATGAAGCATGTTCGGTGCTAGAGGAAAAACATTGCTTGCAGTGTACACCGTTCTGTTTTGTCACGCCGCTAACCTAAAGTGTAGAAATGGTGAATTGGGGCAACCGTTGTCATGTGGTGTAATCCTGATCTACAAATAATGTATAAAAAGGGTTTTAATTGAGATGTTTAAAGGGATAGTTGTGGTGACGTTATACTAGGTGGTCATGTTGCCGGAAATGGAGTCATTAGTGCCCTAATCTGTATTGACTCAAGTCCTCAAACATGTGTACACAATATACTGATTCACGACCTAGGGAGCTGATTGAGAAAAACTCAGAGAGACTCAGGGGTAGGCTCTTTTCACTTGAGCCATTAAGGCTCCACATAAACCACATAAAGTCTTAAAAACACAGAGAACAACAAAGCAACAGCATTGCAACAATCTGGCAACCTCACAAAACACCCTAGCATCTGCATTGCAATGCGCTTAAAACAGAGCACCTGGGCGACTGCATAGCAACGCACCAGCAATCACCATGAACACCCTAGCTACAATATAGCAATACACTAAAAACACTGAGAACACCACGGCAACCACCCAGAACCGGGTTTAAAATATTGTTTTGTTGTGATAATGTAAATAATGTATTTTCTCTTCATATGTTTGTATCTAAATTATTTTCCTATTAATGTGCAGCTACAATAAAGAAAGAGTGTCAAGTTAATTGTTTTAGGTGAAACGAGTATTGCAAATGTTATTGTTAGACATTTTCATAAATGCGTCTGGTCAACAACTAATTCACACACATATTACTTCAAACAAATCTTATTGAAAATAACTTCAGTATTTCACATAGTTCATCATGTTTGACAAAAACATATCAAATTATGTTTAAAGTTAAAAACACAGATTAAAATTTACATAAACAGTCTCTTCTCATTAGATTTCCAGTGATGACACAACACACATTTTCAAATAATTAGTTTGTGAATCGGATATCACTATAACCATTCAACACACATTTACATTTGTTCCCCTTCTGTCACTCTCTCCACATTGTGTCAGAAAAGTGACACTAGGGGTCTCTCTTGAGCGCCGATATATACCTCTGTTCTATGAAAAAAGGCCAATGAGAAGTTGGCAGAAGGTATTTGTATATCTCGCCCCCGGACATACGGGTATTTAAGCAGGGCGAATACGGGAGTTCATTCAGAAAATTTCTTCGGAGCCGATGGTCGCGCATGCAGTCTGCTGCGAGTTACACACCATGTTCCTGTTTAAATCCTCTGATGCTCTGCATGCTGTTGGACTTTATGGCGCACAACAGCAGCTTTCTCCTTCGTGCACGGCTGTGTATTCTTGCCCCTGGGCACTTCGACAGCGCAGACAACTCGAAAGAGTTATTCTAAAAGAGTAATTTCCCTCTAAAAGAGCAAAACACAGCGCCATTTTTAAAGACGATTTTTCCACCCCTGTGTAGTTTCTGGATGCGTTGATTCTCCCCACCTCTGACGGTCATAAAAACTGCCTTGCATTCCTGGGTTGCGATCACACCCCGGCAAGCTTGCTTGTTTCCGTCCGAGCTGGGGATGAGCATTCTCTCCAATGGGTTATGTTTTCAGTGTGAGAACATAACCACAGCAGCGTTGCGATCTCTGCTTTCTCTTGTAGTGAGAGAGAGCCATTTCAGCCGCCCCTCGCCTCCTTCCTACGGGATTGAGGCAGTCGCCGCGGGTGATGAAAGACGATCTGGGGAGAATAACGCCTCCCCGGCACGCTTGCCTGCTTCCCCCGAGCTTGGGATTAGTGCGGTCCGCTTAACGGCCTACCGTCTGGTCCCTCGAGCTCCCCGGCATTGGATGATGACATCACAGCTACATCGGAGAGCGTAACAGCGGCGTGGGATGCGGATAACTCGCCTGGGCCGCCACCTTTGGGTCTCCGCCCAGTCTGAGCCTGACGCACGGAGGTCTGCTATGCTTCCCCGGGCTTAATTGGTTCCACAGGCATGTGCGCCGCTCACAGCCGCGCCCCCCGGTTCCTTCCCGGACGTGCATGACGAGCTGAGCAAGCCCAGCTTCCTCGCTCCTCCGCTTTCGCTATCCTCGGTGGTAGAACGGTACCAGACCGCTCCCCCCTGCACGCCATGGCCCCCTCCTGCAAGTCCACCGGGCCAAGGCACTTCAAAATCTGCACTTGGGTAGTCCTGTTCTTGACGTGCTGCAGGAACTGCACTCAAACAGGCGATGGCCACCCCCCGTGGTCCAGAAACGCAACACATGGACAGGACCTGGTCGCAGTACAGGAGGCAGACAAAGCACGCTTTCTCAAAACACCCCCGTCTCCCAGCTCCGTCCATTCGGCGACACCACTTGACGACTCCGCCCAGCAGTCCTCAGTGGTGAAGAAACAGACGGAGGCTATTTCACACATCTTGCCCTGCCGTAAACCAGCCGCCAAGGGCCATGCCCTGTCTGCTCGCCGAGGGCATCCTCATGCGGCTTTCAAGAAAGAAAGAAATTAGTGCTCCGCCTCAACTAACAAAGAAAGTGGGCCCACCTCTCAGCCCCAGCGTCGAGCTCCCCGCAGAAGTTGGACGCCCCTCGTCTCACAGACCCCCTCGAGGACACGGAAGGCTCCCAGGCGCTCCTGAGATGACCGACCCATAGACCAAGATGATAGCTCCGGAGCTGGTAAGACTGCTCCGTTCCCCGGTGGAGGGCCGGTAGGAGAATCTTTTGTTAAATTCATTACATTCTGTAGAGCTATTTCCTTTTTGTCTCTGGGTCACCTGGCCCACAAATGCCGTTCTCACGGCACTTTGCTTCCAGGCCACAACAGTCCCGACATGCTGGATGTGGCCAC
The DNA here is from genome assembly GCF_025860055.1 of Xyrauchen texanus. NCBI lineage: Eukaryota > Metazoa > Chordata > Actinopteri > Cypriniformes > Catostomidae > Xyrauchen > Xyrauchen texanus. Next base: position 1,595,157 of record NC_068313.1, on the reverse strand, counting down.
AGTCCACTTTCAGCCCCATGACTGTTCCCCGGCCGGCTGGTTCAGACGAGTCCAGAGGACGCCAACATCAGACCTCCTCCTCAGTCACGAACCAGCCCCCTGCCGGGTGCGCGGAGGGAGGAAAGTGCTTCGAGTCTGTTCTCAGCACCAGAGTCTCGGGACGCTTCACTGCCTCCCAATGCCATATTACCTGTTCCGCCCCGCTGCGAAGCCCCACCGGGTACGTCCAAAATACTCTTCCCCTTGGTGCCCCTAGCACGGAGTTTAGAGCCGTGGCTTTCACTGCCCAACCTGTCACGCAGGCTGCACCGGACCATTCGACTCGGTTACACAATTCAGTTTGCCAGGCCTCCGCCCCCTTCGCGGGCGTCCATTTTTCCGCAGTATACGGCGAACATGCCAAGTCCCTGCGCAAAGAAATCGCCTCTCTGCTAATCAAAGACACGATAGAGCCTGTCCCTCCAACCGAAACGAAGAAGGGTTTCTACAGCTCTTACTTCGTTGTACCCAAGAAAGGCGGCGGCTTACAACCGATCTTGGACCTGTGAGTTTTCAACCGGGCCCTGTCCAAACTCCCGTTCAAAATGCTCACCCAGAAACAAATTCTATCTGGTGTCCAGCATCTAGATTGGTTCGCAGCGGTAGACCTGAAGGACGCGTACTTTCACGTCTCAATCCGCCCTCGTCATCGACCCTTCTTAAGGTTCGCGTTCGACGGCCAGTTGTATCAGTACAAAGTCCTCCCCTTCGGCCTGTCTATGTCCCCTCGCGTCTTCACGAAAGTCACAGAGGCAGCTCTTGCCAGGCTCCGAGAAGCCGGCATACGCATACTCAATTACCTCGACGACTGGCTCATCCTGGCCCCCTCGCGAGAGTTACTATGAGCGCACAGAGACCGGGTGCTTAGGCACCTCAGCCGTTTGGGGCTTCAGGTCAGCTGGGAAAAGAGTGAGCTTGCCCCGGTTCAGAGCATCTCTTTTCTCAGCATGGAGTTAGACTCAGTCTCAATGTCAGCACGTCTCCCCAACGAGCGTGCACAGTCGGTGCTGAAATGCCTCGCTTCCCTCAAGCCAGGCACTGTGGTCCCTTGTACATTTTAACAAAGGCTCCTGGGGCATATGGCATCCCCCGCGGCGGCCGCGCCGCTGGGGTAGATGCATATGAGACCACCTCAGCACTGGCCCGAGACAAGCATGGCACCGCAACACACACTGTGTGAGAATCACCACCGCCTGCCGCCAAACCTTCAAACCCTGGGCAGACCTCTGCTTTCTACGGGCAGGAGTACCCTTGCAGCAGGTGTCCTGACATGTCCTGGTCACAACCGACGCCTCCAAACCGGTTTAGGGCGCCGTGTGCAACGGGCACGCAGCCGCAGGCCGTCGGAGGGCCCCGCTGCGTTGGCACATCAACTGCCTAGAGCTGCTGGCTGTTTTCTTTGCCCTGAGGAAGTTTCTCCCGTTAATTCGAGACAAACATGCCCTAGTCAGGTCAGACAGCACCACAGTGGGAGCCTACATAAATCTCCACGGCGGAGTATGCTCCAACCACATGTCACAGCTTGCCCATCGTCTCCTCCTTTGGAGCCAGCAGCGACTCAATTTACTGCGCACCACTCACATCCCCGGCAACCTCAATGTGATAGAGGATGCGCTGTCACGACAACACTTGCCCAGCGGGGAGTGGAGGCTCCACCCCCAGTCGGTCCAGCTGACCTGGGATCGGTTCGGCAAGGCCCAGGTAGACCTGTTTGCACTCCTAAGGGAAATTCATCAAAGTTTTTAGAGCAAGCAACGGTAACCAGGGGGTGGCTTAGCGAAGGGTCAGTTGACATGTTTATATATAGTAAAACCATAGACTGTAAAAAAAGATGGACGACGCCCCTTCGCTCTTTTCCACTGGTGAGAACTGAAGCCACAAGTGTCCCGATATGGCGCTGACATCTTGGGACTTGAGTCTGCGCAGTTGCGATTTCGGAACCAGACCTGCGCAGTAGTGAGCAGGAAGTAAAGCTATGAAATCAAGGCCCCGCCCTCACTCTCGCTGAATCAATCGCAAGCACACGCCCCTGCACTTTTGACTTTTGACTTATGACGGTGTGAAATAATGAATTAAAGAAATGTAGATATTATATTTAAAGCTCCAGTCTCCTCAGTCCTCCGAAGATCCCGAAAAAAAGTCTGTTGGTGCTTCAGTGACTACTTCGCTCAGAGAACCTGTCAATCACAGCTGTCAATCATGAGCAGCGTTTTTACTAAAAACAAACTTATTTTGAAAACAAACTCTTGAAATTACATCAACACTTAAGGGGGTGTGTGACGATACTGATGTGTTATCAAGAATATCGATCCTCACATAAAAATATAAATTCTGTAGTTGTTGTTTTTTAACAAGTGATCTTATTATTTAGATTACATGAATATTAATGCATCTCATAAGCTATTTTTTCCTTCCACTCATCTTGATGTGCCAGAAATGCTAAAATACACTAGCAGTCACAGACAGTGCTCACTATTTCATTCATAGCACTCTTTCAAAGAGGGAGCAGTGCTTTCCTGAGGTAATGACAGAAAAACAGCATCTGGAGTTATTCACACTAAGTGAATAATGACAAACCTAGATGTGACATTATATTATAATTGGCTTGTTTTACAGGTTTATTTAAATTCAGAGTTGTTAAAACATTGATAATGATCTTTAATCCTTGTTAATAAATACTACAATTATGAAAACTTATCATTGATTGACTGTAGTAATATTTAATTAACCATTACTAGTGAATATGACTGTAGTAACCAATTTTTTTATTTTTTTTGCCAGTAACCAAGGTTTTGATACAATTAACCATGGTTTTGCTACAGCATTACTGTAGTATCCATATTGTAACTTGGTTTTAGTAATAGTAACCATACAATAATATCTATGGTTCATTTTTATATGTGGCTTATACTAACTCATTTGGCTTCAACAAGAACTCAAGGTGGAACTGACATGCAAGGGTGAGGGTTCTACTTTGTTACCTACTTCGGTTATACTTCATTACCATGGCTATCAAGATGGATAACCTGCTTCGTAATGCTCCACGGCCCCAGTTTCACTCTGCTTCGAAGTCTACAGTCTCAGTACAGGCACAGGCATCACCTGAATCACCCAAATTATGCAAGTTGTTTACACTCGTGTTTCTATGGAGGAACACCAACATTGACGTAATTAAAAATATTGCTATTACTGTGAAGATCCAGGTCATCTCAATGCTGCAAGCCCAAACAAGAAATCAAATTCAGTAGAAATGGATGTCTCTAAAATCACAGCAGTTACCAAATAGCCTCGACTTTCCACAAAGAACTACAGCAGTTTTTGGCTTTACCAATTTCTAGCTCCACTTCATTAGAAACTACAGAATCATTGCAGCACTGCTAACATCATTGCTCAAGGGAAAACCCAATAAGTTCCAATGGACCGACGCTACATTCCAAGCCTTCGCCTCCCTCAAGTCAAACTTCAAGACCGCTCCTAAACTGAAACACCCCGACCCCAATCTTCCTTTCATCATTGAAGTAGATGCCTCTGATTGTGGGATTGGAGCGGCCCTGTCACATCGTCACGGAACCCCCTGTAGGCTTTACCCTTGTGCATTTTTCTCCAGAAAGAGAAAACTTCTGCTGAACTAAACTATGATGTGGGGAACAAGGAATTGCTTTCCATGAAGGCAGCACTCGAAGAGAGGCATAACTGGTTAGAGGGGGCAGTCCACCCATTCAAAGTTATCACTGATCGCAAGAACCTTGAATACATCAAGACAGCCAAGAGATTGAATCCATGTCAAGCCCGACGGTCATTGTTCTTCACCAGGTTCAATTTTACCGTCACTTACCTCCCTGGCAGCAAGAATAGCAAAGCAGAAGCACTTTCACACAGGCATGATCCAACCTCCTCCTGGATCAACCACCATCTGTGATTGCACCGAATAGTTGTGATATCATGGAAGAAATGCAACGAGCACAACGGCACGAACCGTCACCACCTGACTGCCCCCCAACCAAGCACTTTGTACCACAAGCTCTACGTCTGAGAACTATCCAATGGGTCCACACTTCATTGAGCACAGGACTCCCTGGCATCCAAAGAACAATCAATCTGATACATAATTCCTTCTGGAGGCCATTTGAAATTCATGATGTTACCAACTATGTGAAGTCTTGTCAAGTGTATGCACAATCTGAGACCCCCACGGGATTACTCCAACCACTGCCAATACCCCAAATACCATGGTCCACCTTTCCAATGATTTCATCACCGACATGTCAAACTCCAACAGATACACCACCTGTAATTATTGATACACCACATACTGGTAATTATTGACCGATTTTCAAAATCATGTAGACTTGTCCCTCTCAAGGGTCAAGCTAATGCTCTATTCAAGGTTCACAATTCACATCCTGAGTTTGGCAGGCATTATGTAAGCAACTGGACATCAATGTGTGCATCATCTCAGGCTATCACCCCCAAGCTAATGGACAGGTGGAATGTTTAAACCAGGAGATTGGCAGATATCTTCAGAGCTACTGTAGCCGTGAACAGGAGAATTGGAGCGACTTCTTTCCCTCGGATGAATATGCACAGAATTACCTCACTCATACCACTATGGGCCTTACCCCTTTCCAATGCATGCTAGGCTACCAACCCCTGATGTTCCCTTGGTCAAAAGAACCATCTACAGTGCCAATGGTGGACGATTGGATTACGCGGAGCGAGAGGGTGTGGGACAGTGCACATGTCCGGCTACAGTGAGCGGCACCTCCACAACTATAAGCTTGGAGGGAGTGCCTGGTTTTCCACAAGGGATCTCAAGCTGTGGCTACCCTGCAGAAGTATGTGGGTCTGTTCAGAATTATCCATCAAATATACCCAGTTACTTACCGATTAGAGCTTCCTAATAACTACCGCATCTCTCCTTCATTCCAAGTGTCCTTGCTGAAACCGCTCCACCCGGTGTCTGGCCCTGAAATCACGAATCCCGAGCCTCTGCCTCCATTGGAGGTTGATGAAAGTCCAGCGTATATGGTCAGAGATCATGGACTCAAGGCGACGAGGGAGCCAGATGCAATACTTGGTGGACTGGGAAGGCTACGGACCGGAGGAAAGATTGTCCTTGTTGGCTACCCACATATGTCCCTGATCCAAGTGTCCCACCAGGCCCATCCTAATCGTCCACAACAACAAAGTGGAAATCCCAGCAGAAGAAAACTAGGAGTAATGTCTGAGGTTGTTACCCATCCTACCAACCACCAGATGGAGCCCTCTAACATGCATGTACTCCAACTTACCGAGCATTTTTGTTTCTTGATTCATGATATGCCCATTGCCTATTTTTCTGGATTTACAGCTTTTTAGATTACCCTTTGTTTTGTTTGCCTGGTTGGACTGTCTATTTGATTTATTGAATTTATCTGCCTGCTTTTACGACTACGTCTCTCTGCATGCTGTTTTGGATTGTATGCTTGTCTCTTTTAAGGAACTTCCTGCACATGGCTCCTAATACCGTCTCCATGGCCAGTTCATTACAATTAGTGCTAGAAACGAGATGAAATGAATGTGTGTGTAATAATACTGGAGAGATGGGTGTGTGTTGAGGATCAAACACCTCCTGTTGCAGCACACACATTTCTCCATCTTACAGGGACATTTTGTGTAACCAGTGACTGTAATGGAAATCAATCAATATACTTTTACATTAATGCAGATATAATGATCGTTGGTCAATATAAAATATGTAACCAAATGAAGTAATTACTGTTACGATCCCTGGTTGTCTGCCCCGTGTTTCTCATGTCTAGTGTCTTGAACTACAATTCCCATGATTCCCGGCCCTCATCACTGCCAGCACTTTGTCATTGTTCTCACCTGTGGTTAATTCAATCATCATCATCCCTGTGTATTTAAGCCCTGTTGTTTGTTCTTTCATTGTTGGTTGTTTAATGTTGTGGTTGTCTTCGATGTTTCTCCTGCCCGTGCTCTCCGTGGATGTTTTTCATGTTTATATTTTGTTATCCCCTCATGGATATTTTGTTTGTTCCCTGTATTGTTTAGTTATTTTTTAGTTATCCTGTTCACCGTTTGTTTCCTCATTAAAGAACTGCACTTAGATCCTCACTCCTCATCTGCCCTTGTCTAATTCCTAACAATTACAGGTTTTTTTTATGCATATAAACTAGTCATTATTTTGCCACCATAGAAGCAAGTTGGGTCAGAATGACCAGCTAGAATGAAGACTGTGGTGACGAAACTAAGATGATTTTTATTGGATGTGGAGGCCATCACCAAAAGAGATGAGGAGAAGAGAAACTGTTTAAAATATACATGTTCTAAAGTGTAATTTTAGATGCTCTATGGACCTCCTCAGCTTTGTTACTCTGTAATAAAAGTTTTTTTGGAATCAGAACTTTGCGTCTCCAAGAAATCTTTGACTCGACTGTGCTTTGATTGCTGTTTTGGGGAATCTGCCATGACAGTATGGGTGATATTGGCCTAAAAGTACTTGTTAATGGATCGAAAGAAAATAAGTGGTTTCGCTCATCCCTAATTTTTACTGCACAAAATGTATGAACTTGCAATATACAGGTGAAACTCGAAAAATTTGAATATCGTGCAAAAGTTCATTAATTTCAGTAATTCAACTTAAAAGGTGAAACTAATATATTATATAGACTCATTACAAGCAAAGTAAGATATTTCAAGCCTTTATTTGATATAATTTTGATGATTATGGCTTACAGCTTATGAAAACCCCAAATTCAGAATCTCAGAAAATTAGAATATTGTGAAAAGGTTCAGAATTGTAGGCTCAAAGTGTCACACTCTAATCAGCTAAACACCTACAAAGGGTTCCTGAGCCTTTAAATGGTCTCTCGGTCTGGTTCAGTTGAATTCACAATCATGGGGAAGACTGCTGACCTGACAGTTGTGCAGAAAACCATCATTGACACTTTCCACAAGGAGGGAAAGCCTCAAAAGGTAATTGCAAAAGAAGTTGGATGTTCTCAAAGTGCTGTATCAAAGCACATTAATAGAAAGTTAAGTGGAAGGGAAAAGTGTGGAAGAAAAAGGTGCACAAGCAGCAGGGATGACCGTAGCCTGGAGAGGATTGTCAGGAAAAGGCCATTCAAATGTGTGGGGAGCTTCACAAGGAGTGGACTGAGGCTGGAGTTACTGCATCAAGAGCCACCACACACAGACGGGTCCTGGACATGGGCTTCAAATGTCAAACGTCTTACCTGGGCTAAAGAAAAAAAGAACTGGTCTGTTGCTCAGTGGTCCAAAGTCCTCTTTTCTGATGAGAGCAAATTTTGCATCTCATTTGGAAACCAAGGTCCCAGAGTCTGGAGGAAGAATGGAGAGGCACACAATCCAAGATGCTTGAAGTCCAGTGTGAAGTTTCCACAGTCTGTGTTGGTTTGGGGAGCCATGTCATCGGCTGGTGTTGGTCCACTGTGCTTTATTAAGTCCAGAGTCAACGCAGCCGTCTACCGGGACATTTTAGAGCACTTCATGCTTCCTTCAGCAGACAAGCTTTATGGAGATGCTGACTTCATTTTCCAGCAGGACTTGGCACCTGCCCACACTGCCAAAAGTACCAAAACCTGGTTCAATGACCATGGTATTACTGTGCTTGATTGGCCAGCAAACTCGCCTGACCTGAACCCCATAGAGAATCTATGGGGCATTGCCAAGAGAAAGATGAGAGACGTGAGACCAAACAATGCAGAAGAGCTGAAGGCCGCTATTGAAGCATCTTGGTCTTCCATAACACCTCAGCAGTGCCACAGGCTGATAGCATCCATGCCACGCCGCATTGAGGCAGTAATTAATGCAAAAGGGGCCCAAACCAAGTACTGAGTACATATACATGATTATACTTTTCAGAGGGCCTACATTTCTGTATTTAAAATCCTTTTTTTTTTAATGATTTCATGTAATATTCTAATTTTCTGAGATTCTGAATTTGGGGTTTTCATAAGCTGTAAGCCATAATCATCAAAATTATATCAAATAAAGGCTTGAAATATCTTACTTTGCTTGTAATGAGTCTATATAATATATTAGTTTCACCTTTTAAGTTGAATTACTGAAATTAATGAACTTTTGCACGATATTCTAATTTTTCGAGTTTCACCTGTACAAGAAATACACAAAGAATTCTTCTTAATATCCTCTAGTTTAGCAATTTTCACAGGAAAGTGAAAGACAATGCTGAACAAATATAACCAGTGTTATGGTTATCTTTTCAACATTAAATCAATGTCAGAATTAACAAGCAAATCCAATTTTGCCTCAATACCACTGATGAGTCAACATTAAACTATGACTATTGCTAGAGAACATGATGAGCAAAGTGAATGAGCCAAAGCTAAGAACAAGTACCCAAGCAAGAACCAAAATGTTTATTTAAAAAATTAAAAAGTAGTATTTTTGAAAATGTTCATTGCATTTAAAATCTATTTCACATGATTAATCTGACCTCATGTATTTTCTTCAACTCAGTCATTTGCTGAAACTGGACTTAAGTCAGAACGTACAACTGTGAAGGCAGTGGAAATCACAATTTACCATATCACTTGGACTACTATTGAAAGGAATGCAGTGTACATAATGTGAAAAAGAGTGCAAATGTTCTGTATGCATAGAATACCCAGTTGACTATTCCACGACAAGTTTCCCAATGCAGTACACTTAAAATTTCATTTCAGCTGTAAAAGCTGGAAGACTACAAAGAATCTCATTATTTGCTCAGGAAGCCACAAAGACGTATTTTATTAAATAGGCTCGAAAATGCAAGAGTAATGAATTAATTTCCTAGATAAACACTTAATCGAGCAAAGCCTGCAATATAGCAAGGTCATGTGACAACAAAGTAGCATACTACAGCTTTACCTTTTTATTGTTGTACATTAGAATTATATAAAAAAAAAAAAAAAGAAAAAATGCTGCATATAGTATATTGTGCACCCTGCTGAAAAGACCTACTTAAATCTGCATAAGGTGGTTTGCAGGACTTAGTTTGCTGGTTTAAGCTGGTCTAGCAAATATCAGCCAGATGATCTCCCATCCTGACCATAAGTTCCCAAACCCCTCTAAACCCACTGAACAAGACCAGCCTGTCCAGGCAGGTAGCCTAGCTAACCACCTTATGCTTGCTTGAGCATTTTTCTTTTTTTCTTTTTTTAGCAGGGTAGTAGTAGTACATTTCAAACTCAGCATTAGTATGTACTAATCAGTTGCATAGAGCAGGAAGCCTGTAAACGTATTGTAGTGGTTTTTGTCATCACACAGGAAGCAGCCAGCAGGCAGAACAACATCCACATAATCTCCTGCATGCAGCTGGACTGCTAGCACGGCACTGACACTGTCCTCCTGATCCTGGAGGTTATTTTCGCTCGGTGCTGTGAGTGTGCGTCCGTTCAGCCGCAGTCGGGCACAGGCAGCGATGCGTGCTCCGGGTGTACCGGCATCACTATACACTGTCAGTGCCAGGTTGTAGACACCAGAACGTGGAACTACAAATACACCAGTGCTGGTGTTGTACCCATCTCCCAAGTTAATTAAAACACTTGCATACTTCACCACGGAGTCTTCTCGATTTGGGCCCACACAGAGGCGTGTGTCGGTGAGTGCCACAGAGAATGCACTGCGGCTGGCTGCACAAACAAAAGACAAGAAATTCACCAAGGCGACACTTTTCAAGCTAGATTTAAATTTTCTGAAAGAAATAGCAATGGCACCAAAAAAACTGGGTTAAAGTTTTAGGTATGTTTAAGATTAAAGATGCAGTCACAATCCAGGAATTCTGGTTTAATTAACAATACATCCCAAATAACAAATATTAAACTAAATTCAAAATGTTTTTCCAATTTCCCGTGAGAGCATTAAATCTAAATGCACTTTGCATGCCTGGGCAATGTGCAACTGGCCATGGGTTGGAGTGTTTATGCTATCTGTGGGCGTATGCGCAAACAGTGGGTGTAAATTTCACAAAACTATATTAGAGGTTCATGAAAATGAAGTGGTGCAATTTGCTATTTATGTGAGAAATAAGTAATTGCACTTAAGACATCTGAGAACCACATCTATTCTCGGCACAAAGTCTGAACTCAGTCCATGTGTTTTTGCAGTTTGTGGATTCCACCAGCGGATGCCATCAAAGATCATGTTCAAACTCTAGAAATACAATGGCCCATACAATGATGTCCATGACATATACAGTTAATACTAGCCATGGTGCTGTGTGTCAGTAGATCGATCTGATTAATTATACTCACATTCTCTAAAATGTAGGACTCTACATTCAATTAGTGCTGACAAAAAACACCTTTTTCACGTGTATATAAAGAGCATGTCATAGATGTTCACCTGACATTCAAGAAGGATGCAATTACTGCACAAAATAACAGAAGACACAAATGGTCCATACCTACTAAAGTCTTCTGAATGGGCTGTCTTCATTTATATAGCATGCATTTTGCATGCACGATTTTGCCTAGACTTAGCGCATGCTTCATGAAAATACCAAATTGTCATGGCCATGCACGCTGAATTTTAGGCATATTGCATAGCACTGCGCATAAGACATAGTGGTCTTAAAATAGTGCCCACTATCTATCACTTTAGAGCAATGCTATAAACCAAGCAAATCGCTGTATTGCATTTGCATGCACAGAAAAGTGAATGGAGCGCAAAGTCTAGTGTGCCTGCACCATTAGGTCTCGTGTAAATGAAATACTGCATCAGAGCCGATTTGTCGTTGTCATAAAAATCAACATGCATCTTGAATGTGCACAACAATCGATATAATAAGACACTGTCTTTGTACTGTAAAGGCGACTATAAGGTAAAATGGAAGAAATATTCCAAATAAAAATAGTTAAAAAAATAGTGTACTGTAGAGTTATAAAATATACATTAAATAACAAAGATTGAACATTTTAATAAAGGTTCCCTTATTTACTCTGTTAAATTTAGGAAGAAATTTGTCCAAATCTGTTTATTAAGGCAGAAATGCTGAACATAGTTCCCCTTCTGTCGCTCTCTCCATGTTGTGTCGGAGAAGCGACACTAGGGGTCTCTCTTGATCACCGAATATACCTCTGATCTATGAAAAATGGCCAATAAGAAGTTGGCAGCTAGTATTTGCACACCCCGCCCCCGGACATATAGGTACAAAGGTGAGGCAAATACTAGAGTTCATTCAGAAATTTTCTTTGGAGCCGATGGTTGTGCATGCTGTTCGCGTGAGATCACACCAGTTCCAGTATTTCTCTGATGCTCTGCATGCTGTTGGATTGATGGCGCAATACAGCACCGATTTCTCCTTGCACGGCAGTGCAATTGCCCCTGGGCGCTTCGACAGTGCAGAAACCCAAACTCTAAGAGAGTTGTTTAAAAGAGTGATTTTATCTAAAAGAGCAATAGACAGCGGCGTTGAACGTCCTTTTCAGGATACGTCTTTTAAAGACGTGTTTCCGCCTCTGTAGTTTCAGGATGCGGTTGATTTCTCCCCACCTCCGACGGTCATAAAAGCTGGGCTGCGATTACACGCAGGCAGCGTTTTTATGAATAGTCTATGTTTTCAGGGCGAGAACATGGCCATAACAGCATTGCGGTCGTAGGCTTTCTTTTGTCATGAGATAAAGCCACTTCAGCCGCCCCCCGTGCAGCCGCTGGCAATGGAGGCGATTTGGGGACAATGACGGGCTGTGTTCGCCGGGTAAATCCCCGCGAACCAACCGCCTCCCCGGCGCGCTTGCTGGCTTCCGTCCGAGCTCGGGATGAGCGATTTCTCTCCAATGGGTTATGTTCTCAGTGTGAGAACATAGCTGAGGCAGCATTGCTGTCGCATCTGAGCTCGGGCTTCGCGGCTGGCCTTCCGGTCCCTTGAGCTCCCGGAATTGGATGACGATAATCACCACTGCATCGGAGAGAGTTACAGTGGTGTCTGATGTTGATGGCTCGTTTGCGCCGCCACCTTCAGGTCTGCGCGCCCAGCCTGAGCCTGATGCACAGAGGTCCGATATGCTTCCCTGGGTAACGCGAGCGCAAGGTTGGACCGGAAAATCCCGTCCCCCTCCCCCTCACGGCTATTTGATTGGTTCCACGGGCATGTGCGCCGCTCACAGCCACGCACACCCCCCCCCCCCGGTTCCTTTCTTCCCGGACGTGCATGACAAGCTTTCTCGCTCCTCCGCTCTCACTACCTTCGGCGGTAGAGCGGTCCCAGACCACTCCCCTGCATGCCATGGCCCCCTCCTGCAAGTCCACCAGGCCAAGGCACTCCAAAATTTGCACTTGGGTAGTCCTGTTCTTGACGTGCCGCAGGAACTGCACTCGAAGAAACAGTCCTCAGTGGTGAAGAAACAGACGGAGGCTATTTCACACATCCTGCCCTGCTGCAAACCTGCCGCCAGGGGCCATGCCCTGTCTGCTTGCCGAGGGCGTCCTCCTGCGGCTTTCAAGAAAGAAAGAAAAGCACTGCTCTGCCTCAACAAACATGGGCCCAGCTCTCAGCCCCGGCGTCGAGCTCCCCGCAGAAGGTGGACGCCCCCTTATCTCACAGACCCCCTCGAGGACCCGGAAGGCTCCCAGGCGCTCCTGAGATGACCGACCCAGAGACCGAGACGTTAGCTCCGGAGCTGGTAAGACCACTCCGTCCCCTGGTGGGGGGCCGGGAGGAGAATCTTTTGTTGAATTTATTTCATTTGGCCGCACCCCCTAACGGGGGCTGCGGTACTCACATTCTCAATAATAGAGCTATTTCCTTTTTTGTCTCTGGGTCACCTGGCCCGCAAATTCCGTTCTCATGGCACTCTGCCGCCAGGCCTCAACAGTCCCGGCATGCTGGATGCGGCCACAGTCCGCCTTCAGCCCCACGACTGTCCCCCAGCTGGCCGGTTCTGACGAGTCTAGAGGACTGAGGCAGCATCCCAGTTCGAGACAAACGTGTCCTAATCAGGTCAGACAGCACCACTACGGTAGCGTACATAAATCACCAAGGCGGCGTACGCTCCCGCTACATGTCACGACTCGCCCGTCGTCTCCTCCTTTGGAGCCAGACTAGGGTCGCTGCGCTGCCACACAGCTGGTCCACGGGGCTGTTTAAGTACGCATTTCCCCAGTGAGCCTTCTTGCACAGGTGCTGTGCAAGGTCAGGGAGAACGAGGAGCAAGTCACAATAGTGTCTCCATACTGGCCCACCCGGGCCTGGTTCTCGGACCTCGTACTCCTCACGACAGCCCCTCCCTGGCGAAATCCCCTGAGGAAGGACCTTCCTTCGATTCCTCCCTAGCCCTCATGGGTCCGCAGTTCGACGGAGGAACTTGCCGACCCAATCCACTGCGGGTACTCAAATCTACCCTGTACTGGAATAGGTGCTCCACAGGGTGAGGACTCCTACGCGGACTCTTCCTGTGTGTATTTTCCGTGATACGGTCCCCTTATGAGTGGACCCGCGTTTTCCTTGGGTAAGTTTCGGCTGCCCACCGGTCACCGTGTGTAGCAACTCCCCCCCTCGCTGAGGTTGGATCTACCACCGCACCACTTCCACGTGTCGCCTAAAAACACATGTGATGTATTCACCACCTTACCTCCCCAGCTGGGTAGGGATGGTCTCCACAGGGTCTTTTCCCCCTGAAAGAATAGGAAATTGGGTAAGACCCCTTCCCACAGTGCGTGTAAGGGCCCCGGCTGTCTATTGCTCTATGCGAGAAACATAGAGAGAAAAGAGGCCCAGCCAGGCTTGGCCCGTTCCCAGGTTGGCAAGCGTCGCCTTGTTCCCCTCTCAGGGTAACCAAAAGGATTCCGCCGACTTTTGTGGGGCATTGGGGAAGGGTACGTGTAGTCTGATACAGCTGGTCGTCTGGCACGTAAAAAACACCTGCCTGCTCCTGTGTCAGACCACGTACACGGCTCAGCGCATGGCATGATTTAAATTGGACCCCTAGTGTCGCTTCACCGACACAACGTGGAGAGAGTGACAGAAGGGGAACGTCTAGGTTACGAATGTGACCTCCGTTGCCCCGATGGAGGGAACGAGACGTTGTGTCCTTCCCGGCCACGTCGCTGAGCCAAGCCGCTGTAGTGGCCGGACCATTTCCGGCTCCTCAGAAAAATCCTGAATGAACTCTAGTATTTGCCTCGCCTTTGTACCCGTATGGTATGCAGGGTATGCAAATACTAGCTGCCAACTTCTCATTGGCCTTTTTTCATAGATCAGAGGTATATTCGGTGCTCAAGAGAGACCCCTAGTGTCGCTTCTCCGACACAACGTCTCGTTCCCTCCATCGGGGAACGGAGGTTACATTCGTAACCTAGACGTTTCAATATTAAGGTAATCAGTGATTTTTTTTAAAAAAAACCTATATAAAATTATTTAAATAATTAAAAAACAAATTAAGTTTACAAGAAAAGCTTTTAATGGTGGTTATGAGATTTAGTAATCTGTTATCATTATATAGTGCAATAAATGATTGCTATTGTTCAAATTATTGTAAATGAATATATGTGGTTTATTATGAAAAAATATATGTTGGTTCTTTCTGAACTATTGACAAAACCAGTTTTTACTTGATTCAACAGCCCTGTATGACACATCTGCACAGGTTTAACATTTCTGAAGCCTGAGTAATGTAAAAATTAAAACTACCATCAGACATGAAATAAGTGTCTTTCCTGCTTAAATTATTGGTGCATGTACAGTAGATGATTATTTTGTACTCATTCAATTGGTAATTTAAATTGAATAACAGCTGATTTAGATTGAACCAGTTCTTACTAGTTTCAAAGTAAATGGAAAGACATATTTGAGAAGTACTGAAATATCCTTTCACAAACAAACAGTACGTGCTGAAGTGGGGCAAGACGGGTCCCGATTGTCCAATTAGATCTTTCATGGCATTCTTGTTCATATTCTTGATCATATTTGGCCTTATATCGGTCAGAGCGGTTACATTAATGGCAGTAAACAACAGTTTGTGATCAGAGTTTATGTGATCTCTCGGGAAAAGTTGAAAGGCGAAAACAATGACGTGATCCCTGAAATATCATAATTTATGTAAAATCCCTGATCCAAAAAGTGTCTCCTGATCCACCAATCCTGATAGAAATTAACAAACAAAAGATCTAATAATCTTTTGGAAACAGGGTGCATAAATTAACCCAGAAGTGCAGGAGCAGGGCATTAGTTTGTAAATAAGAACTTTATCTAGGCTACTGAGTCATTGTACAGTTCTGAATTATTTACAGAAGTTTAATAGGCTATGTAGGGTTTAGAACAAACCCTAGCTAGACTGTTTAAAGAATATCAATACACACAAACACAACCAACAAAGATTAAGAATGCCATAGAAGGTGGTCTCACCGCGAATATTATTTAACACTGACTGAGCTCTCTCCAGGCCTGTCTGTAGCTCATTTAAGCTCAAGTTAAAGAACATCTCCAATTTCCAAATTTGGTTCTGCATCAGGCAACATCCACACGACGCTGTGTCCATCAAACAAGCTGTGGAGACAAAGAAACATGCGCCATCATCAAATCTGGCTTTTTAATCAAGTTTTTTAAAGGAATGTTGTATTTGTATGGTTTTTCAAGTCACCATCCGCATTAGGATCAGTTTCATAGGCTTCTCCTGGACCATTCCAAGAAAAGGTCTTCTCCTGTGCAAGCGCACATACCAGGAGGGTGAAAATCACAAGAGCTGAAACATGAAAAAGACAGTCCTGTGTATTTCATGTCTGTGTCTTGCACATTGGCCTCAAAAAGAATATGAACACTTCAGACAATCTTAAAAATGTATAAATGTAATTGCATTAGATAACAAAATATCAAAGCAAGTGTTTTAAAATGTCAAAAAAAAAGTTTTTGTGAAAGAAAAACTCAAACATGCTTTAAGCAAACCATTTCACAATAATGTTCATTTTCACAATAGTGTTGCACTTTGTGTTTGTCAAACGTTGGTGGAGCACATTGATATTTAAAAGGAATATTCCGGGTTCAATAAAAGTTCAACTCAATCGAAAGCATTTGTGGCAAAATGTTGATTTCCACAAAAATGTATTTTGCATCATACCTCCTTTCCTTAAAAAAAAATAAAGCAAAAATCAAGGTTACAGTGAGGTGCTTACAATGGAAGTGAATGGGGGGTTTAAAGGTTATAAAAGCACTTCTGTTAAAACTTGTGTATTCATTGCAGGTTTGGGGAGTAGCGAAATACAAGTAACAGGAATATGTATTCCACTACAGTTACAGTTTAAATCATTGGTAGAATACAGTTACATTCCAAAAGTATTTTGATTACTGAAGAGATTACTTTGCATTTTATTGTCATTTGATTCATTTAATATTTAGTCCTTTCAGATTGAAAACATTTCTACATATAAATGATCCAAAGTGCATTTGAACAGCGGTGAAACACTTTCTTATGATGTGTTCATTCATACGAGCAGACAGAGAAGTACGTTTGAAGTAAGTTTGGAGCAGAAGAAATAGCAATAAACCTTGTGTAAATTGTAGCTTTACACTAAACTAAAATGATATTTCTAGCCATTTTACATGCAAATGTGACCAGACACCATCATATTTATTATCAAGAAAATTCACGTTTGATCATAATTTCTTTTTTTCTAGTAAGACCTTTGATATTAGGGCAAAAATCATATTCTTGATAATACGTTTTTATTGTTTTCCAGTAAAAATATCTAAAAATCCTCAAAACTAGATCGATTTGATTAATCTTGTTTTAGAAACAGCACTGCATAAGATATTTGGGTTTTTAGAGAATGTATTTTTAACATGTGTATTTTGAGTTTTTATAGTCAAAACAAGTGAAACAAATCTACCAGTGATGGAAAAAGTAATCCAAAGTATTTAGAATACATTACTGACCTTGAGTAATCTAACGGAATACATTACAAATTACATTTTACAGCATGTAATCTGTAGTGGAATACATGTCAAATGTAACCCTCCCAACCCTGATTATATGAGCTGTAAAGTTAAATTAAAATAAATGTATGTCATTTTAGGGATTTTAACTGCCTTTTGTCATCATGGCAACAAAGTTGTACAATGCAATAAAACAGAAAATGTTAGTAAGCGACTTAATCACACTAAAATCATTGTATTTTAATTTAACTTTACAGCTCATATAATCAGGGTTGGGAGGGTTACATTTGACATGTTTAATCAACACACATATTGTTTACACCTTGTGTATATAGTTTTGAAAGTATGGTAATGTTTACGGATTGACCCCATTCACTTCCATTGTAAATACCTCACTGTAACCCAGATTTGAGCTTTTTTTATATAGAAGGTCGAAAATTTATTTTTTGGCAATCAAATTTTTGACACAAATTCTCTCGATTGAACTTAATATGTACTGAAACTGGAATATTCCTTTATTATGCTGAACTCCATCTGTGGTTACTCTGCTAGAACACCTGTGTGAACTTAATGGGAACTAACTTCATACATCCACAAAAAAATCACCAGAACATCAGCTGATTAAAAATTATTGAGCAAAAATGGCTCATTCAGACATTTCAAGTGTGACTTGTCCTTGAAACATCCAAATACTTTTGAGGGTAACTAAATAGGTGAAGGTTTAAATTAAGTGAAATAAAATGGTCGGTCTCACCCCTCATTCCCTCGGATGTCTGTTGATTGCAGTCTTTCAGGAAGATGTGTTAGCCTCACCTTGAGTAGTCTTGACTATAAAGGGTAGTTTGACCCCACCTCCTGTGTTTGATTCGCAAACACAGGAGGTGGGGCCACTGTTTTCATGTGTTGTATGTGGGGCAGGTATTGTTATTCAGCTCAAACACATTGTTGTTTGGCCATTTTCTCTGGGGTAACTGAGTACACATTCAAAAAATGTGAATGTTCTTTTTAATTTTCAGACACTATAACAAACACCATTGTATTTTTAGATCATATATTGATAGAGTTTTTACTGGAATATGTTAAATTGATACATTCATCAGTGTGTGCGTTTATATATATATTTATTGTATATATACTGTACTACAGTTTGCATGATAAAGATGTGTTTGTACTGTGTTGAAATAAACACTTCAACACCTCAGTATGTATTCTAGGTCTCATGAGAAATCCCATGAGACAAGTCATGAAAGAGGAAAATCAAGTTAGGAAATCAGGGCTAGTTTGAAAACGTCTAGTTACATATGTATCTCGGTTCCCTGAGACGAGGGGAACAAGACATTGCATCACTAAGCTAACACAAATGGGGAGTGCCCTTCCACATGACCTAGTTGAAAACTTTCTACAATAATGCCAGGATTGGCTATGGTCTTTAAGCCTCACCCTTTTAGGGTGAGACAAAGCTGTCCGGTAGAAAAGCGGGCAGGCAAATACCATTCCTCAGAATTTTCGGACTGAGGGAGAAAGAGCACATCGCTCGCACCTCAAAGAACTCTGAGTCTTGTAGTACCTTATGCAATGTCTTTGTGGCAGGGCGGAGGGCGGGGCCGGGTCGTGATCATACACACCCGGTCCCGTATCAGGCTAATCAAGCCTCCGAGAGGGATAAAGGTCGACTGCGGAGGATTGTGCAAGAGAGAGAGATAGTTTACGGACATGTCCGTCATGTGTGTGTTTGTCTTTTTTTGAGTTTGGAATTAAACTATTATTTATATTGAAAAGCCAGTACTCGCCTCCTCCTTTCCATTGACTGCTTTACAGTCTTGTTCCCCTTTTCTCAGGGAACTGAGGTTACATACGTAACTTGACATTGCGTCACTAAGCTGACGCATATGGGGAACAGAGTCCCATCATGCCGCACTACAGGATATAACCTTCCAGAGAGGAAACATGATACTGCAGTCCCGCGGGATGACAACCGACATGAGTATGCCACAAGTGAATGACCCTCATGGTGGACCAGGGGGGTAACACTCAGAATGAATATATGAACTATAGTCATATTATGAATTAACCCCTTCACAAACCCAGTCGGAAAGCAAGTTTATTTGTGGTGAAAGTGCCTGTGACTTGTGGGAAATATAATGGTCTGAATCCAGGCGGTTGTTTAAAAAGTCAGGGAGCCTGTACTTAAAAGGAGGGGCATAAGTATACGTTTGGCCAATGAAATAGCAAGCTCTCTAGACAGAGAGGACTTGCTATGAGAGATGTTATACCTAGGTTGTAGAACCTTGCAAATGTGTTTTGAGAGGGCCGTTCTGCTGCAAATGTCTTGTCATATGTTATATGTCTTGTAATGACACACCGTCATATGTCTTGTAATGACACACCGTTCGTCCATGCCCATGAAGAGGCCACGGCTCTAATTGAGTGTACTTTAGCACCATATGGGCAATTTGCACCCTGCGGCTCGTAAGCCAGGGTGATCATATCAATGATCCAGTGAGAAAGTCTTTGCTTGGAGACGGACATTCCTATTCCTAAGTATGGGGCAGTTCACTGGGTCTTTGCCATGTGCAAAGCACCAATTAATGAACACTTTCCATTTCAGTGCATAAAGACGTCTTATGGACAGTGCTCTAGCCTGTAAAATGGTGTTCATAAACGATTGAGCCCATTATGGCTCATCCGCTGTGGTCCGTTCAAAGGCCACATGTGTAGGCTTCACAGCTCTGGCTGGGGATGCCAAATCGTGCCTTGTGTTTGAGAGAGAGAGTCTTCAGCTGTGTTTTCCATGGAGGCCCATCCAGTATTTCTACCATCTAAAAGCTAGAAAGAAAGCCAGTAGCTCAAGGTGGTTGACATGTCATTCCCATTTCGCACATGTCCAGGTGTCGAAGTTCGGGCGTCCATCACACACTGCACCCCAACCTGTGTTTGATGCATTTGTGGTCAGCGCTTTCCTTCTGAAAATTTGACCCAGCATAGCACCCTGTTGAAAAAAGGCCAGGGCTGTCCAGGGTGCTAGAGCAGTCAGAGAGTGACAAGTCACCGTGATGTGCATGCGCCCGAGGCTCCAGGCACAATGTTGAACATCACTTGAGTCAGTACTGAAGAGGTCTCATATGTAACAGACCTAACGGTATGACGGCAGATGACTGCAGAGGGCCGAAGCTCGTCACGCACATAGTATATCGGCATAGACGCAGTATATGGTGATTGAGGAGCGAATGCCGGAACGAGGTCCACCTCAAATCAAGTCAAGTCAAGTGGTTTTTATTGTCGTTTCAACCATATACAGTTAGTACAGTACACAGCAAAACGAGACAACGTTCCTCCAGGACCATGGTGCTACATAAAAACAACAAAGGACCAACACAGGACCACATGAGACAACACAACGAAATAAAATACCTATATAAAAAAACCTACATATACCTATATAAAGTGCACTTGCAAACATGTGCAAAAAGTACAGGACAGTACAACAAATTTCTGACAATGAACAGGACAATAGACAGTGCAGCGCCGACCAGTACTCAGTAGTGCAAAAAGATGACAGTTTCTAAAAATGTAAACATAACATACTATGAGATAATGTTCTATGCACATAGCAGTTATTGAGGTAGCAGACAGTTATAAAGTGACAGTAATTAAAGTGCAACTCAGGACACGTGTGTGTCAAACCAGTCTCTGTGTATTGAGGATTCTGATGGCTTGGGGGAAGAAGCTGTTACACAGTCTGGCCGTGAGGGCCCGAATGCTTCGGTACCTCTTGCCAGACGGGAGTAGGTTAAAGAGTTTGTGAGAGGGGTGTGTGGGGTCGTCCACAATGCTGGTTGCTTTGCGGATACAGTGTTTTTTGTAAATGTCTTTGATGGAGGGAAGAGAGACCCCAATGATCTTCTCAGCTGTCCTCACTATCCTCTGCAGGGCTTTGCGGTCCGAAACGGTGCAAGTCCCAAACCAGGCAGTGATGCAGCTGCTCAGGATGCTCTCAATAGTCCCTCTATAGAATGTAGTGAGGATGGGGGTTGAAAGATGTGCTTTCCTCAGCCTTCGAAGAAAGTAGAGACGCTGCTGGGCTTTCTTGGTGATAGAGCTGGTGTTGAGGGACCAGGTGAGGTTCTCCGCCAAGTGAACACCAAGGAATTTGGTGCTTTTGACGATCTCCACAGAGGAGCCGTCGATGTTCAGCGGAGTGTGTTCACCTTGTGCTCTCCTAAAGTCAACAACCATCTCTTTTGTTTTGTCGACATTCAGGGACAGGTTGTTGGCTCTACACCAGTTCGTCAGCCGCTGCACCTCCTCTCTGTATGCTGACTCGTCGTTCTTGCTGATGAGACCCACCACGGTCGTGTCATCGGCGAACTTGATGATGTGATTCGAGCTGTGCATTGCTGCACAGTCGTGAGTCAGCAGAGTGAACAGCAGTGGACTGAGCACACAGCCCTGGGGGCCCCAGTGCTCAGTGTGGTGGTGGTGGAGATGCTGTTCCCGATCCGGACTGACTGAGGTCTCCCAGTCAGGAAGTCCAGGATCCAGTTGCAGAGGGAGGTGTCCAGGCCCAGCAGGTTCAGCTTTCCAATCAGGTGCTGGGGAATGATTGTGTTGAATGCTGAGCTGAAATCTATGAACAGCATTCGAACGTATGAGTCCTTATTGTCTAGGTGGGTGAGGGCCAGATGGAGGGTTGTGGTGATGGCATCGTCCGTTGAACGGTTTGAACGATACGCAAACTGCAGTGGGTCTAGTGAGGGGGGCAGCTGGGTCTTAATCTGCCTCATTACGAGCCTCTCGAAGCACTTCATGATGATGGGTGTAAGTGCGACGGGACGGTAGTCGTTGAGGCAGGACACTGAAGGAGGTCATCCACGGCTTCTGGTTGGAGCGTGTGGTGATGGTCTTGGAGAAAGTGACATCATCAATGCACTTGCTGATGTAGCTGGTCACTGATGCTGTGTATTCCTCCAAGTTGGTAGAATCGCCATATGTTGCAGCCTCCCTGAACATGTGCCAGTCAGTACACTCAAAACAGTCCTGAAGAGCAGAGATGGCTCCTGCTGGCCAGGTTTTCACCTGCTTCTGAAGCAGTTATGTGCGTCTGACGAGCGGTCTGTATGCTGGAATTAACATAACAGAGATGTGGTCTGAGTAGCCGAGGTGGAGGCGGGGCTCCGCCCGGTACGCGCCTGGGATGTTTGTGTAAACAAGATCAAGCGCGTTCAGCCCTCTCGTTGCAAAGTCCACATACTGATGGAATTTAGGGAGCACTGTCTTGAGATTTGCATGGTTGAAATCTCCGGCGACAATAAACAGTCCGTCGGGGTGAGCGTTCTGCAGTTCGCTCATAGCCCCATACAGTTCACAGAGCGCTTCCTTAGCGTTAGCGCTGGGGAATGTAAACTCGGTTATGCAAACAGTGGTGAATTCCGTGGTAGATAAAAAGGTCTGCATCTAACAGTCACAAGCTCCAACAGCGATGAACAGTAACTAGAGACTAGCATAGAGTTCTTGCACCATTCCGTGTTGATGTAAACACACAAGCCACCACCGCGAGTCTTACCGCAGAGAGCTGTATTTCTGTCTGCACGAAACGAGGCGAGCCCGTCTAGCTGAATGGCGGCATCCGAACTCTGTCGCTGAGCCACGTCTCCGTGAAAACAAAGACGCAGCAGTCTCTAAACTCACGCTGCGTAGCCTGCTGGAGTCGGATATAGTCCAGTTTATTGTCCAGGGAGCAAACATTTGAGAGCAGGATAGGCGGGAGAGCCGGCCGGCTAGGGTTTGTTTTAGCCTAGCATGGACCCCCGCCCTCTTTCCGCGCTTCGCTTTCGCACACCGCTACGACGTCCTCTCCCCGGCCACTGGCATCAGGCGACGCCGAGGGCTGGAGGCCTGGTCTCCGCAGCAAGCCGAGTACGCGTAGCGCCTCCTGCAGGTCATCATGCAGCTTGGTTTTTGCATGAGTCTTATATTTCAGTAGTGTCTGGCGATGGTAGACACGAACACCGGTTGCTCCGATGTCCATGTGTTGCAAAAGTCGGGCTTTTTTAACAAAAATAGCACCATTGTGGATCCGGAGTGGCCGCTGCGTGCTACCGCGCCGCCATCTTACTGACCAAATGCATCCTGCTCGACCTTGCGGCACACCGTGCCTCCTTGTATGATCCCTCGGGAGTCACAGAAGTGATGGGAGAGTGTGTGGGCTGAATTGCCCTTCAGAACAAGGGCAATTCGCGAGCGAAGCATCTTTAGACTAATGCCCTTGCAAGACAGCCTGTCTGTATGAGAGCTGACTTTGCATGGGCCGCTCTCATGTTTATCTGACATCGGGATGTGTCCCTTGCATAAGAAATACTTATGGAACGACATCTTTAAAAAGATGAGAACACGGAAGCGGCTTCTTTATATACACTCACCTAAAGGATTATTAGGAACACCTGTTCAATTTCTCATTAATGCAATTATCTAATCAACCAATCACATGTCAGTTGCTTCAATGCATTTAGGGGTGTGGTCCTGGTCAAGACAATCTCCTGAACTCCAAACTGAATGTCAGAATGGGAAAGAAAGGTGATTTAAGTAATTTTGAGCGTGGCATGGTTGTTGGTGCCAGACGGGCCAGTCTGAGTATTTCACAATCTGCTCAGTTACTGGGATTTTCATGCACAACCATTTCTAGGGTTTACAAAGAATGGTGTGAAAAGGGAAAAACATCCAGTATGCGGCAGTCCTGTGGGCGAAAATGCCTTGTTGATGCTAGAGGTCAGAGGAGAATGGGCTGACTGATTCAAGCTTATTGAAGAGCAACTTTGCCTGAAATAACCACTCGTTACAACCGAGGTATGCAGCAAAGCATTTGTGAAGCCACAACACGCACAACCTTGAGGCGGATGGGCTACAACAGCAGAAGACTCCACCTGGTACCACTCATCTCCACTACAAATAGGAAAAAGAGGCTACAATTTGCAAGAGCTCACCAAAATTGGACAGTTGAAGACTGGAAAAATGTTGCCTGGTCTGATGAGTCTCGATTTCTTTTGAGACATTCAGATGGTAGAGTCAGAATTTGGCGTAAACAGAATGAGAACATGGATCCATCATGCCTTGTTACCACTGTGCAGGCTGGTGATGGTGGTGTAATGGTGTGGGGGATGTTTTCTTGGCACACTTTAGGCCCCTTAGTGCCAATTGGGCATCGTTTAAATGCCACGGCCTACCTGAGCATTGTTTTTGACCATGTCCATTCCTTTATGGCCACCATGTACCCATCCTCTGATGGCTACTTCCAGCAGGATAATGAACCATGTCACAAAGCTCGAATCATTTCAAATTGGTTTCTTGAACATGACAATGAGTTCACTGTACTAAAATGGCCCCCACAGTCACCAGATCTCAACCCAATAGAGCATCTTTGGGATGTGGTGGAACGTGCCCTGGATGTGCATCCCACAAATCTCCATCAACTGCAAGATGCTATCCTATCAATATGGGCCAACATTTCTAAAGAATGCTTTCAGCACCTTGTTGAATCAATGCCACGTAGAATTAAGGCAGTTCTGAAGGCGAAAGGGGGTCAAACACAGTATTAGTATGGTGTTCCTAATAATCCTTTAGGTGAGTGTATATACATATACACTGGCAGCCAGAAGTTTGGAATAATGTACTGATTTAGCTGTTTCAGAAGGAAATTGGCATTTTAATTAACCAAAGTTGTATTCAACTGATCACGAAGTATAGTCAGGACATTACTGATGTAAAAAAAACAGCACCTACACCTACAAACCAACTATTTGAAAAAAGTCATTTTTGATCAAATCTAGACAGCAGTCATCACTCCAACACCTTATCCTTGAGTAATATATATATATACAATATCACAGTAGCTTCTAAGGATACCAAACTCCTGCCAAAGCGCTGTGGGGAATCAGGATGCTGAAGTGGCCCGTTCACCAGCGAAGCGTCAAGGAGGAGTAAATGTTTGCCGGAACACTGCAGGGGAGCAGAGAGTCTTCTTGTTGCCATGAAGATCCCACCCACTGACTCATACATTTCAACAGCAAAGTAGTAGAAGGCTTCTAGACAAGATATAAATAGCTGTCTTGAAGGAAGAAAATTCTTTGCACGCCCGCTTTTATACTAACAACTTCCATGTTTGTTAGTATTTCCACATTATTTTCATGTTGAGAAGACAAACTCTGGACATATTTGCCAAAGTGATCAGCACTTTTGGACCCGACGGATCCCATAATGAAGCACTTAATTTCAACTTTATAATGAGCAATCTACGTGCTGGTTTGGGAAACAGGCTCATCATAAAATAACGAGCGACATTAGTTAAGATGATCGTAAAAGCTTTAGTTGCAACGTTATCTTGAAACCCAACCAGTGAGTGCAAATTTTATTATGCTGTAAAGTGAAATGGTGATACGTGTGGCAGAAACCTGTATAACTTTATTTATTCTCTTTCACAGATCCATAGATTACCCTTCTTGATTTAATAAATTTTTTTTTTTTGCTACAGCGTTGGCCATGATGCCCTCAAAATACAACCTCTCGTTCTTGTCATGAGAAATGGAAGCAACTGGGGCTCTGGTAAATTTGTGTGGTATGACAACATACAATTTTCAATTTGCTCTTCAATGGCAGATAAATTAAAACCTTTCACCAGTTGAATTTAAATAAATAAATAAATACAAATATTCCATTTGATGAACAGGAAAAAAAACTTAGATTTTGTGCATTTAGAGTTAGTAATGAAAGATCAAATTGTAAGCAATTGTTTTGTGAGCTGCTTTTTTTGCATTAGTGATCCATCATTACAAGTCAAGTAATAAAAGATGGCTATATTAAGACTTTATGGAAAAGATAATAATCAAATAAATATTGTCATTGCACACTCCCAGCAAGATCAGGTGCTTTGAATAAAAAAGTATATATGCACACTGAAAATGTCTCTAGACAAGGTTGTTTTTTCAACAGGGTAATAAAGACAACGGTTTGGTCCAAATAGCCTTCTAGCCAGTTTAAACCTGCTTCTAATTTGTTATTCTTATAGTTAACCTGTGAGTGTTCATCTGTGAGTAATTGTTCCCCATGACTAAATACATATTTTTCACTTCTTTAACAGCATCTCAATAGAACACATATTCCCTGTCTGTCGCTCACTTCGACGTTGTGTCAAAGAAGCGACACTAGGGGTCTCTTTTGGGCACCGAATATACCTCTTATCTATGAAAAAAGGCCAATGAGAAGTTGGCAGACAGAATTTGCATGTCCCGCCTCCCGGATGTACGGGTATAAAGGAGGGGAAATGTGTCTGTTTTATACAGAAATTTTCTTCGGAGCCGATGGTCGTTTATGCAGCGAGCTGCGAGTCACACACCTGTTCCTCTTACCTCTGAGCGATCTGTTGTTGGACCTACGGCGCACTTCACTGGCTTTCTCCTTCTCTGCACGTCAGTGCAGTTTGCCCCTGGGCGCTTCAACAGGTCAAAGGCAAGGCAAGTTTATTTATTTAGCACATTTCATACACAATGGTAATTCAAAGTGCTTTACATAGAAGAGATTAAAATAAGAATAAAAAAAATAAGAATAATTGAAACGGTTTAGAATATAAAATAAAATACAGTACAAACAGTCGGACACACAGTTGCACAGTGCTCATTCAGTAAATGCACAGCTAAACAGATGTGTTTTGAGTCTGGATTTGAATGTGACTACTGTAGGAGCACATCTGATCTCTTCTGGAAGCTGGTTCCAGCTGTGGCTGGCATAAAAGCTAAAAGCAGACTCTCCTTGCTTAGAGTGAACCCTTGGTATTTCTAGCTGATGTGATCCTAATGATCTGAGTGATCTGTTGGGTTTATATTCAGTGAGCATATCTGCAATATATTGAGGTCCTAGCCCATTGAGTGATTTATATACCAGTAATAATACTTTAAAATCAATCCTAAATGTAACTGGGAGCCAGTGTAAAGGCCTGAGGACTGGTGTGATATGTTCATATTTTCTGGTTCTGCTCAGAATCCTGGCAGCAGCGTTCTGTATGAGCTGCAACTGTCTTATGGTCTTTTGGGAAGGCCAGTGAGGAGTCCATTACAATAATCCACCCTGCTGGTGATGAAAGCATGCACAAGTTTCTCTAGGTCTTGACTGGAAACAAAGCATCTAATTCTTGCAATATTTTTCAGATGATAGTATGCTGATTTAGTTATTGCTTTGACATGACTACTGAAACTAAGATCTGACTCTAGAGACACACCAAGATTCCTGACTTGATTTTTAGTTGTTTGACCCCTAGCGTCAAGGTATTTTTGTTTCCAAACGCAATGACAGTTTTGTCTTTGTTTAACTGAAGAAAGTGTTTACTTCAATGCATTGGCACAGGGAGTCAATGGGGCTGTAATCGTTAGGCGATAGGGCTAAGTAGATCTGTGTGTCGTCTGCATAGCTGTGGTAAGCAATTTGGTTCTTTCTCATTATTTGGCTCATTGGGAGCATATACAGGTTGAACAGGAATGGCGCAAGAATTGAGCCTTGAGGGACTCCGCATGTCATGGACGTCCACTCAGACTTATGGTCTCCTATACTCACATAATAACCTCTCCCTTCTAAGTATGACCTGAACCATTATAGGACCATCCCATAAAGCCCCACCCAGTTTTACAGCCTGTCAAGAAGTATGTTGTGATCGACAGTGTCAAATGCAGCACTGAGGTCGAGTAGTACCAGTACTGATAATTTGCCTGTATCAGTATTTAAGCGAATATCGTTTATTATCTTTATGAGCACTGTCTCTGTGCTATGATGCGATCGGAAACCAGATTGAAAATTGTCAAAGTATCCATTCGAGTTCAAGAATTTGTTCAGCTGATTGAAGACAACTTTTTCAATGATCTTGCCTATGAAAGGAAGATTTGAGATCGGTCTATAGTTGCTTAATATGGTCTTATCCAGATTGCTCTTTTTCAAGAGGGGCTTGACAACTGCAGTTTTCAGGGAGTTTGGAAAACTCCCAGAAAGAAGTGAGGAGTTTATCACTTCTAGGAGATCTGCTTCTAAACAGTTGAACACACTTTTGAAAAAAGATGTGGGAAGTTCATCAAGGGCGCAGGTTGATGTTTTAAGGTGCTGTACGGTTTCTTCCAAAATTTTGCCATCAATTTCTTTGAAATCAGACATAGTAACTACTTTCTCAGGTTGTGGTTTGATTTGTCTGACCCCAGCACAACTCAAGGATGTGCTGATCACCTTTCTGATATTATTGATTTTTTCAGAGAAGAAAGAAGCAAACTCACTGCACTTGCTGTCTGAGAGCATTTCACTGGGAATCTGGCTTGGGGGGTTTGTCAGTCTATCTACAGTCGCAAAAAGAGTGCGTGTGTTGTTTAAGTTGCTGTTTATAATATTCGAGAAGAAAGTCTGTCTAGCTTTGACTAGTTCCATATTAAAAGCATGGATGCTGTCTTTGTAGATGTTATAATGGACTACAAGTTTTGCGCGCTGCTTTTCGGCATTGTCTTTTCATATTTTGCACTGCTGTTGAGTTTCTCCAAGGTGCTTTTTGTCTGCCACTCTTCTTCCTGACTTTCACAGGAGCAATATCATCAATTACACTTTTAACTTTTGATTTAAAAGAATCAAGGAGAAAATCAACAGAGTCAGCAGATATACTTGGTGTTAAAGATATAGCCTTCATAAATAGTACACTAGTGTTCTCATTTAAGCATCTCTTCTTGACAGACACAGATCTAGCTTCAATGGCAGGAGAGATCAATATATCAAAGAAAATACAGAAATGATCAGACAGTGCTACATCCTTATTAACAATCAATGAAATGTTTAGACCCTTACTGATAAGTAAATATAGAGTGTGTCCATGATTGTGTGTGGGTCCATGTACATGCTGAGTCAGATCAAAAGTTTTTAAAACAGTTTTGATTTCTTTTGCCATATTGGTTTCTGCATTATCTATGTGAATGTTAAAGTCTCCAGCAATGGCAAAACAGTCAAACTCTGAGGCAATTGTTGATAACAGTTCTGTAAAGTCCTCAGCAAAGGCTGGAGAGTATTTTGGAGGCCTGTAAATAATGATAAGTAAAATGCGTGGAGCACCTTTTAACACACTAACCAGATATTCGAAAGACGGGTAATTCCCAAATGATATTTGCTTACATTGATAGACATCTTTAAATAGAGCAGCTAAACCCCCACCTCTCCTACCTTCTCTGCAGACACTCAAAAAAGTAAAGTTAGGAGGGGATGTTTCATTAAGGACTGTTGCACTACAGCTGTCTTCTAGCCAAGTTTCATTTAGAAACATAAAATCCAAGTTGTATGTGCTTATTAAGTCGTTGACTAGAAGTGATTTATTTTTAAGTGAGCGGATGTTTAAAAGTGCTAATTTAACAGTTTTTGTCCCCACAGCAATCTTAGTTTGGCATGTAATAGGCACCAGAATAGATGGGTTTGCTGTACGGCTTTTGAAGGCCTTAGACATTCTATCATGTAATCGAACATCAATAGAGAAAGATACAGGCACACTGGGTTCCCGCTTGTTTTGTAGATGGAGGAGGGTGTGAGCCCTGGCGTTGTGGCAGAGGCCGGAGAGCTCTAACAGGAGGAGGGGGAAGGCGAGCTGGGCCCGCAGGCTTTGGTGGTTGAGGGGCCTGCCGTTTTTTGCTTGATATCTGGGGGCTTGCAGCAAAAGAGTGGGATAGTTTGGTTCCAGCATACACCAGTTCTTCCATTTTCTCTGAGAAGCACAGATGTGGAGATGCTGGAGAGAGGGATAACGTGTCTGGTGAGAGGGGCTGTTGCTCTGGTGTTATCGGAGACTGTAATATGCTGTCCTGGTTTCCCTGGGTGTTTTCCAGAAAGTCGTCCTTGGGTGCTGAATCTTGGAGCAGTTCTAATATGTCACAGTCTGTCTGTGTTGAGCTTTGTGGGCAGGGCTCAGCTGAGATTGTGTCCGTGAGCAGAAATTGTTGTGGCTGAGTGGTGTTATCATTGTCCTTGTGTGATTTGTCACCCATTCAGGTGCTGAAGTGAAGTCCTGTGGTCATTCATACTGTGTCCAGGTGTGTGTGCCATTCAGATTGAGTGGATTGGCACAAACTAAAAGAGTGTTTGTTAAAAGAGTGATTTTCTCTAAAAGAGCATTTTCCTCTAAAAAAGCCATACACAGCGGCGTTGAACGTCCTTTTCAGGACGCGTCTTTATGATGTAGAGTTTTTTATGTAGAGTGCTCTCCGCTTCAGACGGCCGCAGGTGTGTCTGGGCTGCTATCACACCGAGGAAGCGTTTGTGGATGGTTCATGTTCTCAATGCAACCCCCGCGTCGCTCCTTCTTACCATGGGATTGAGGATGACGCGGCTGCGATGGAGGCGATATGGGATGGCAGCGGGCTCGGTTTCACAGGGCACAACCCCGCGAACCACTAGCCCCCCAGCACGCTCGTTGACATCCGTCTGGGCTCGAGGCAATAGCGGCCTCACAGCCAGCCTGCCTACCCTCTGGAGCCACCCGAGCTGGATGAGCTCGCCGCTGCATTGGAGAGCTGTCCGGCATCTGATGCGGATGACTCGTCTGGGCTGCCACCTTCGGACCAGCACGCCCAGGCTGAGGCTGACGTCCAGATGTCCGACATGCTTGCCCTTGCTGCCACCAGCGTGGGGCTGGACTGGAACCCTCCGTCTTCCCCACAGCCATCGCGGCTGGATGATTGGTTCCTTAGGTCTACACACCGCTAACACCCCCTCCCCTCTCCACTAGTCACAGAGCCCCTCGCTCATCCGCTCTCATTACCCTCGACGGCGGAGTGGCCCAAGGGTACACGGCGATTCCCCAGGTGGATAGGGCGGTTACGATCCACCTGTGCCCGAGAACGCCGCCACCTGGAGGGGTCGCCCTGTGCCATGTCCCTCCTGCAAGTCCACCAGGCCAAGGCACTGAAAAATCTGCACAAGGGTAGACCTTATCCCGACATGCTGCAGGAACTGCGCTCCGCGATCGACCTCGCCCTCAGGGCCATGAAGGCCACAGCGCAGTCACTCTGGCAGGCGATGGCCACACTTGTGGTTCAGGAACGTCATCTGTGGCTGTACTTGGTCATGATGCGCGAGACAGACAAGACACGCTTCCTCAGCTTCTTCTGTCTCCCAGTTCGGCCTCTTCGGTGACACCGTCGAGGACTTCAACCAGCAGTTCTCCGTGGTGAAAAAGCAGACGGAGGCAATTTCACACATCCTGCCCTGCTGCAAACCTGCTCGCCGAGGGCGTCCTCCTGTGGCTAAGAAACGTGCAGCTCCGCCTCAACCCGGGCCCAGCTTTCAGCCCCTGCATCGAGCGCCCAGCAGGAAGCGCACAAGGACCCAGAAGGCTCCCAGGCGCTCCTGAGACAGTCAACCCAGAGACCAAGATTTTTGCTCCGGAGCTGGTAAGCAGACCACTCCGTCCCCGGTGGATGGCCGGGAGGAGAATCCTTGTTTTAATTTATTTCATTTGCCACATTCTCAATAAAAGAGCTATTTCCTTTGTCTCCAGGCCCACAAATGCCGTTCTCACGGCACTCTGCCACCACACTTCAACAGTCCCAGAATGCTGGACGCGGACCCCCACCTTCAGACCCACAATCGTTCTGACGAGTCTAGAGGACGCCTCCACCGGACCTTCTCCTCAGTCACTAACCCACCCCCTGCCTGGTGCATGGATGTAGGTAAGTGCTTCGAGTCTTTTCTCAGCACTAGAGCCTCGGGACGTAACTTTGCCTCCCAACACCATACTACCTGCTCGTAAAAAATAATCGTCCCGTTAGTGCCCCTAGCACGGAGCTTGGATGCGTGGCTTTCACTTCCCAACCTGTCACGCTTGCTAGCCAGGACCATCCGACTCGGTTACGCAATTCAGTTTGCCAGAGCCACCCTCCCCCTTCGGGGGCATCCGATTTACCGCAGTACACAGCGAACATGCCAAATCCCTGTTCGCATTCAGTCAGTACACAGTGCAAGGTCCTCCCCTTCGGCATGTCTCTGTCCCCTCGTGTCTTTACGAAGGTCGCAGAGGCAGCCCTTGCCCCGCTCTGAGAAGCTGGCATTTGCATACTCAACTACCTTGACGAATGGCTCATTCTGGCCCACTCCCGAGAGTTACTATGCACCCACAGGGACCAGGTGCTCAGGCACCTCAGCCGCTTAGGGCTTCAGGTCAACTGGGAAAAGAGCAAGCTCGCCCTGGTTCAGAGTATCTCTTTTCTCGGCATGGAGTTAGACTCAGTCTCAATGTCAGCGCGTCTCACCAACGAGCACGCGCAGTCAGTGCTGTTATGCCTCGCCGCCTTCAGGCCAGGCACTGCGGTCCCTTTAAAACTTTTCCAGAGGCTCCTGGGGCATATGGCGTCCTCCGCGGTGGTCGCGCCGCTGGGGTTGATGCATATGAGACCGCTTCAGCACTGGCTCCAGACTCGAGTCCCGAGATGAGCATGGCACCATAGCACGCACCGTGTGATGGTCACCTCCGCCTGCCGCCAAACTTTCTAACTTTCTACATAAACCAAGGCGGCGTACGCTCCCGCCACATGTCATAAGTCACAAGTCGCTGCGCGCCACTCACATCCCCGGCAACCTCAATGTGGTGGCGGATGCGCTATCACGACAACGCTTGCCCAGTGGAGAATGGAGGCTTCACCCCCAGTCGGTCCAGCTGAATTGGGAACGGTTCAGCAAGGCTCAGGTAGACCTGTTTGCCTCACAAGAGACCTCCCACTGCCCGCTCTGGTATGCCTGAACAGAGGCTCCCCTCGGGGCAGACGCACTGGCACACAGCTAGCCCACGGGGCTGCGCAAGTACGCATTTCCCCCAGTGAGCCTTCATGCACAGGTGCTGTGCAAAGTCAGGGAGGACGAGGAACAAGTCACTCTAGTGGCTCCCTATTGGCCCACCCAGGCTTGGTTTTCGGACCTCGTACTCCTCGCGACAGCCCCTCCCTGGCAAACTCCCTTGAGGAAAGACCTTCTTTCTCAGGGATGGGGCATGCTCTAGCATCCGCACCCAGACTTCTGGAACCTCCACGCCTGGCCCCTGGACGGGACGCAGAAGATCTAACAGTTACCCTCTGGCTAAAATCATGAATATAATGTAAATATTACTTATGTATAGTTAAAGTCATGGTTTAAAATTATTAAACTAAGTAAGTGTTAAGGGACAGGGTTTAAACATAGATTTTGTATGAACTGTACGATTAATGACTAATGTCTTTGAATTCCATCCTATATTAAATGCAGAAGTTCACATAGATGCAATTGTCATTGTTAATTGACTGATGAAGGGTTTTGTTGGCAATTGATATTCTATGTATTCAATTTCAAGAGTGTAGTCCATCAATAGACTGAGCTGATGCAGGCAGAGATCAGGGATGTGAAACGCAGTTCAACCTGGCCGGTAATTTTGGTGAGGTTCGTGTGGTCCATCCAAGGTTCAGATAATGGCATATGAAGTATCCTGTGTCTTATGGTTGGAGTTGGCATCAGTTCATCCTCTGAAGTCCATCATAATAGTCTGAAGTCATGTTTGGCTGGCACTGGCTGCATGTAGTCAACATCACTCAGAGACATGTAGCAGTGGAATCCAACACAAAGCAGGAATGGAGCTGAATCCAGCTGGTTCTGGTGACCTCAGGATAGGAGTCCCGAGGTTGAGACAGGGAAATAAATAAAATAATATTAGCGAAGATGCCATTCAATTTATTGCAGAGATATAGATCATGATCAATGTTTCTGGTTTCTGGTTCCAGCAGACCAAACTAAAGCAGCCTAATTGTGCATTGAAGGATAAATTAGGTGGCTAAATAGATGAGTCTGAAGTCTAGACTTAAACTGAGGGAGTGTGTCTGCATCTCGAACAGTGTTAGGGAGACTATTCCATAGTTTAGGAGCCAAATATGAAAAGGATCTACCTCCTTTTGTGGATTTTTATATTCTAGGAACTATTAACAGGCCAGAACTTTGCGATCATAATGAATGTGATGGAATATAACGTGGTAGAAGGTCACTTAAGTACTGCGGGTCAAGACCATTCAAAGCTTTGTATGTAGTTAACAGAATTTTTTCATTAATATGGAATTTAACAGGTAGCCAATGTAGCGATGATAAAATGGGGCTAATATGATCATATTTCATGGTTCTCGTTAGCACTCTGGCTGCTGCATTTTGAACCAGCTGAAGATTATTTATTGATCATACTGGACATCCTCCCAGTAATGCATAACAATAATCTAGTCTTGAGATCATGAACGCATGAATTCGTTTTTCGGCATCAGCAACAGAGAGAAAGTGCTGTAATTTAGCAATATTTCTTAGGTGGAAGATTGCTGTTCTACAAACATTGGTAATTTGATTTTCAAAGGACAGATTGGTATCAAATATAACACCTAAGTTCTTCACTGTTGAAGATGATGTAACAGTACATCCATCGAGAGACAAATTATATTTTAGCGGCTTATTTTTAGAGAGATTTTTGGTCCAATAATTAGTACCCCTGTTTTGTCGGAATTGAGTAGAAGGACATTTCTGGCCATCCAATCTTTTATTTCATTGATACACTCTGCTAATTTCAGAACTGTGAAATCTCATCAGGTTTTGAAGAAATATAAAGTTGGGTATCGTCGGCATAGCAGTGGAAATTTATTCCACGATTCCTGATAATATCTCCCAGGGGAAGCATATACAAGGAGAAAAGCAGAAGCCCTAAAACTGATCCCTGTGGCACTCCATACTTTACTTTTGTTTGGTTTGATAATTCCTCATTTACATAGAAAAGTGTCTGCTAAATAAACCATGCTAATGCAACTCCACAGATGCCAACATAATTCTCTAGCCTATTCAAGAGAATGTCATGATCTATCGTGTCGAATGCAGCACTAAGATCTAAAAGCACTAGAAGTGAAATGCAGCCACGGTCAGATGATAAGAGCAAGTCATTTGTAACTCTGATAAGTGCAGTCTCTGTACTGGGATCAGGCCTAAACCCTGACTGAAATTGTTCATATATACCATTTCTATGTAGAAATGAACATATTTGGGAGGATGCTACCTTTTATAGTATTTTCGACATAAACGGGAGATTTGAAATCGGTCTATAATTAGCCAGTTCTCCAGGATCAAGTTGTGGCTTCTTAATAACGGTTTGATAACTGCCATTTTAAAGTTTCTTGGGACATCTCCTAAGGATAGCGAGGAATTAATAATATTAAGAAAAGGTTCTGAAATTTTAGGAGATACCTCTTAAGAGGCTAGTTGGTATTGGATCTAACAAACATGTTGTGGCTTTTGATGTTTCGATTAGTTTTGTTAGCTCTTCTTAACCTATGACAGTGAAGGATTGAAGTTGCACGTGAGGAAAATTATTACACACTGTTTTCTGAGGTGCTATGACAGATGACTGCATAGCTCCAATTTTATTTCTGATTATTTCAATTTTATCTGCAAAGAAATTCATGAAGTGCTTGTGCTGCGACGTAATATCTGGTTCTGTTGAGGCTTTATTCCTAACCAATTTAGCCACAGTACTGAATAAACACCAAGGATTGTTCTGGTTATTTTCTATGAGTTTACTCAAATATGCTGACCTGGCAGCTTTTAGTGCCTGTCTGTTGCTACAGACACTATTCTACCATGCACCACGAAACACTTCTAATTTTGTATTCTTCCACAAATTAGTAAATTCACCAAGGAAATCAGAATAAGGCCCAGGTGATCTATACATTGTAGCAAGGACAAAAGGTGACAGAGATTTTTTATTTACATTAAGTATTATTAGTTCAAAAGACTTACATTTATATCCTGTCCTCTGAGTAACATCAAAAACTTCACTGTAAATTGTAGCAACGCCTCCTCCTCGACCCTTCAGACGAGGTTCATGTTTATAACAATAACCTGGGGGAGTAGAAACATTTAAACTAATATATTCATCCGGTTTAAGCCAGGTTTCAGTCAAACAGAGCGCATCCAATCTATGATCGGTAATCATTTCATTAACAATTAGTGCTTAGGTAGAAAGAGATCTAATGTTTAGTAGCCCTATTTTTATATGATGTTTATCTTTAATTTGTTTGTTTTGTTCGAGTTTTACTTTAATCAAATTTTTCTAAATGATTTAGTGAGGGTTTTGTGGTTGGTAATTCGGGGAACAGACACAGTCTCTAGTTTATGTGACCTGTGTGACGTCTCAAGGCAGCTAGCAGATGTTTGGATTAAACAGTTTGTCTGCTTCTTGACCTGGGCCTGGAGGGATGGAGTCCATCTCTCATTAGCAGGTCAGGTCTACCACAAAAACTCCTCCAATTGTCTATAAATTCTATTCTATTCTTCAGACACCACTCAGACATCCAGCCATTCAGTGACACTAATCTACTATAACCCTCAGTTTCAGTCACCTCTGGTTTAGGAACAGAGTTAACACAAGGGTGCAAGTAAACTCTATGGACTCTCTTTTTAGGACCACACTCAAGGGGCTCAATAATATGTGTGGTACACTGCACATCTATGACACTGTATACAGAAGGACCCCATAAACCTGTATTTTGTTCCTAACAAAAGGTCTGTGACACAATTGTACCTGCTGACCCACATCTATCACAGGGCAATAGGCCTTGTCATTCAAAGGGGCAAGCCTCTCAGCAGCCTAGTGTTCGGCGTATTCCCTGGCTTTTTCATGAGCTTCTTTCAATCTATTCGGATTTGGAGCTGGGCTCTTCCCTCACAGCTACTGAGGGAATCCTGGTTAGTTTATTTTCCTCTGCTTAGTAATTTGCTGCTACTACTTCAAGGGGCCTTGAAGCCAGAAAAGGCTTTATAGGTGGATGTATCCTTGACTGTGTCATCTTGGTTAAGATGCACCTTTGACACTTTTTGATCCACTGCTCCACCTCATTATACATGCCAACCCAGAAGCATTGTTGCTTCAACAGGTTTAGCATGTGCTCAATACATAATGCAGCAGCTGCATTATGCTGTCCTAGGCTGTATTTCACCTAAAATTTAAAGACGGCTAATTGAGCAATCCATCTTTGCTTGGCCATTTTTAGATGGCAGAGAGGGTTGTTGTCTGTTATAACCACAAACTTTGAACCCAGCAGATAACCACTGAATTGTTCAGAGATAGCCCACTTGAGGGCCAGTAGCTCAAGCTTAATGCTACTGTAATTTCTGTCATTCCTTTCTGCTTTACAGATAATTATCCTACTGGCATGAGCTATGAATCTCCTACACTCCCCCTGCTGCTGGTATAAGACAGCACCCAGGCCTTTACTGCACTCACATCAGTTTCTATTGTGAAAGGAATACTGAAATCTGCAGAATGCTCAATTCCTCAAAATTTGCTTTCTCTGAAACTGCAACAGTTGATTAATATTTCCCCAAAAATAGAATGTTCTTGAGATTAAAAAGATACATAAAGATGCATCACTGAGTGAAAGAGAGGAATTGAAGCCAGAAATGATCCTGGATTATAATTCCTCCAAAGAAGGAGTTGACAATCTAGACAAAGTCACATAAGCCTTCAGCAGCCAGTGCAAGATTGCGTGTTGGGTTTTTTTTATAACATTTGAGATCTGTCTGCCTATCATGCCTTTGCCATGTGGAGTGAAATAAATCCAAACTGGAATGAGGTAAAATTGTACAAACGTCCGCTTTTCCTGTAGGAGTTGTAAAATTACTCATCACACCGAAGATCCAGAGGCGCTCCTACCCATGTCAATCACCAGCGGCTGCAGCTGTTGTTGTGTCAGTTCAAGCAGGCATATCCAGCCACACAGAAAATCAAGAAGTTGACACAGGTGTTGGGAAAATGTGAAAAGTTGGTGAAGAGTGCCCCCCTCGAGATGACATTCAAACCAGCACCAAATTCAATAGTACACTGATCTGGGGACAGCTGCTCTCGAGTCAACAGTACATTGAGTCACTCACAGCAGTTCACAGTACACTGATCTGAGAATCGACTCTTTCGGATATAATACTGAGAACTGCTGATCAGTGAGCTGCTGATGAGAAAATTTGTGACATTGTGACATTATGACATGAACCGAGGAATTGAATGGGGCGAAATGTTTCAATCGAAAAAGTTAATTAATTTTACTATTGAGTATTGCATATGCAGATTATATTTGTTATGAGCTGGATCATGGTGTCTGTAAAAATTATGTTAATTAAGTCTTAAATAAGACTAGTTTAATCACTTTAAATGCTTAAGAATTTTATAAAATCTGCTTTGTATATCAGTATCAGTACTGGATAATTTAATGTAGGATGTATTGTAAGATCACTGAATGAAACACTGATGACAATAAACACTCTTATTATAATAACTTAATTAAATAAAATGTAATCAGCAATATACGCTTATGGCTTTATTGGATGTGTTTGAGCGTGTATTCTATGTTGCCGGCGTATTAGCATTATGTGAAGTAACATCATTATGCAATGATGTAAAAGAACTTGAGAATAATTTTTTTGAACCAGTTCATTGAAATGAAAGAACTGGTTCACTGAAAGGAATCGGATTTCCCATGACAGCACTTTTCAATGTTAAAAGAGTGTTCTCCTCCTAAAATTGTTTTGATTTCTCTAAAAGAGTTTGAGTTTTCCACTCACAAAAGAACAATACACAGCGGCGTTTTTCAAGATGCCTTTCTGCCCCTGTGTTGTTCCTGGATGTGGTCGATTTATCTCCAAGACCGATGGCCACAGACGCTGCCTCTTGTGCCTGGGCAGCGATCACACTGAGGCAGCGTTCGTGGATGGCTCATGTACTCATTGCGAGAACATGACCATGGCAGCGTTGCGGTCGCGGCTCTCCTTCCTCAAGGTGAATGCCACTTCAGCCACCCCCCGCGTTGCTCCTTCTTCCCAAAGGGATTGAGGACGACTTGGCTGGCGATGAAAGCAATATGGGGATAATAATGGGCTCAGTTTCACCGGGTAAATCCCCACAAACCACCCGCCCCCCGACACGCTCGCTCGCTTCCGTCCGAGCTCGGGAATAGTGCAGCTCGCCTCACAGCCAGCCGGCATTCTCCCTTTAGCCCCTGGACTTGCGCCTGGAGACCTGTTCTAGAGGAACCCCTGCCTGTAGCAATACAAGGTCGTTCCAAGGGCTGAAATGGTGGCAACAGATCAGCATGATGGCCACGCGATGTGTCCCGTGGTGCCATGCCCATCTCATAGCTGAGTCCGATGGTCTGGGTCAGCCATCACGATGGGTTGGAAAGCGCAAGCCACACGTCCAAGCTCTGGGCGAGGGGGACCAGGGGAACAATCTCATCGGATGTAGCGGCAGGTGGGGTCTAGAGGCGGAGCTGGTGCAGCTGCCGCAGGGAGACGCTCTTGGCAACAAGCAGACGGAGTGCAGGGTCTTGAGCCACGCCACTTTCTGGTCTCCATCTGCTGCTTCACTGCCAAGAACTGCTGGGCAAAGTGCTCGATGGTATTGCCGATTAGGCCAGCCTGGGAAATGGGGCGTTAAAGAACCATGCCTTGTCAGCCTCTCTCATCTCGACCAGGTTGAAGCAAAGGTGGACATCGCCTGCCCAAGAGATGGGCTGTGACCTTCGTCGCCCTGCATCAATCCCAGGGCGGGACTACCCTCATGCAGCTCTTTCAGCGCCTTGGCTTGGTGGACTTGCGAACTCAGATACTAATCCTTGAGTGCGAGGGTTCAGGGGAGTGCGGAGAGTTCCACTCTAGCCCGACGCTCACTGCTGCCCGTGAAAGCACGTCCGTCATTTCCGCATCAGTATGTGACTGGGCGACCTCACCCGAAGGGGAAAGCCCAGCCGAAGATTTTGTGTCCGAATGGACAAGCCAGGTCTCTGGTGCTACGCTCAAGAACTCATCACCTTCGCAGGCACCGAACAAGAGGTCGAACTCACCCTAAAACGAGCCAGAGCACACATCCGGAAGCCTAACCGGAGCAAAGCGTGCCGGGGAATGGGAGGTCCGCTGGGATTTACCTGGCGGAGGTGGTTCCATTGTGGTCCCCGAATCACCCTCAGTGCTCGCAGCGCTGGCCTCATACCAGTGGGTAGGTGGACTGAGAATCCGACATCGGACAAATAGTTTGAATGGCTCTTTTTTACACTGTGACTAGTTAAGAGACAGTGCCAACTGCTGTTGAAACTTGATGTCGTGCAAGTGAAAAACACAAAAGGGCAAATGACAGCTATCAAATGCAAGACTTCTGTTATAATTTCTTGGCCACTTTACGATTTTGGCCATGATTCTTCCTTCTGAGACAAATTTCGGGAATCCTAAAGGATTTCTCTCATCGCAGGGCAAAATCAGCACTCTTACAACGTTCAGTGTGACATGTTCACAGACAGCCGATTAATAGCATTTATGATGATCTTCAGGCACCGCTGAGATTTGAAACCAAAACCTCCTGTTTCAAAAAATATGCACTTTCACCAGCTAAGCCACAGCACCAGTTGTTGTTGGTACACGGTGTTATGCAATTCAAAAACACAAAGGAGCAAATTACATAACATAGCATTCACAAAAGTGTGAACTTGTTTACAAAAGTCTATTAGGCACCACTGGAATTTGAACCCAGGAATTCATGTTTACAAGGCAGACGCTGTGATTTTTTAAGACACATTGCAAAATGCTGTTGTAAATTGATGTCATGAAATTGAAAAACAAAAAGGGGCAAATGCCAGATATCAATTGCAGAAAAGTATTCACTTCAGTTAAATGTTGTCTGCCAAAGCCGGATTTGAAACCAAAACCTCCTGTTTACAAGAAATGCACTTTCACCAGCTAAGAAATTGTGCCAGCTATTGTGATTACAAAGTGTCATTCAAGCCAAAAATTCAAAGGGGCAAATAAAAGCTAACAAATACAAGTCAGCATTCACATAATTATAACTTAGAAGTAAAAATCTATTAGTTAACACTAGGGTTTAAACCCAAGATCTCCTGTTCACAAGACAGGCAAGTTGACCTGCTAAGCAACTGTGCCAACTGCATTTACAGCTCTGTGTTTTGCCAGTGAGAAACAAAAAGGGGTAAATGTCAGCTATAAAATGCAAGATAGTCATCACTATGGTTACTTCTTATGTTGAGCAAGTGAAAATCACAAACGGGCAAATGACAGCTACCATTTCTGTTATAGTTTCTTGGCTAAAGCCTGTTAGGCACCACTGATATTTGAACCCAGGATCTCCTGTTTACAAAAAAGGCACTTTCACCAGCTAAGCCACAGCACCAGCTGTTGTTGTTACATGGTGTTGTGCAAGTCAAATACACAAAGGAGCAAATAAATTACCACAGCATTAACATAAGTATAAACTTGTTTACATCAGTCTGGTAGGCACCACTGGCATTTGAACCCAGGATCTCGTGTTTACAAGACAGATGTTATGACTGGCTAAGCCATAGTTGAAACTGCTGTTGTAAATTGATATCCTGCAATTGAAAATCAAAAAGGGACAAAAACAGCTAACAAATACAAGTCAGCATTTACATAAGTTCTAACTTAGAAGTAAAAGACTATTAGCAATCACTGGAATTTGAACCCAGGATCTCCAGTTTACAAGACAGGCACATTGTCCTGCTATGCCTCTTAACCAACAGCTTGGTGTTTTGTTCACAAGACAGGCACATTGTCCTGCTATGCCTCTTAACCAACAGCTTGGTGTTTTGTTCACAAGATAGGCACATTGTCCTGCTATGCCTCTTAACCTACAGCTTGGAGTTTTGTTCACAAGATATGCACATTGTCCTGCTATGCCTCTTAACCAACAGCTTGGTGTTTTGTTCACAAGACAGGCACATTGTCCTGCTATGCCTCTTAACCTACAGCTTTGTGTTTTGTTCACAAGATAGGCACATTGTCCTGCTATGCCTCTTAACCTACAGCTTGGTGTTTTGTTCACAAGATAGGCACATTGTCCTGCTATGCCTCTTAACCTACAGCATGGTGTTTTGTTCACAAGATAGGCACATTGTCCTGCTAAGTAAATTAACCAACAGATTGGTGTTTTGCCAATGAATAACTAAAAGGCATAAATGTCAGCTATAAAACAAGATAGCACTCACTATAGTTACGTCTTATCAGCCAAAGCCTGTTAGGCACCACTGGGACTTGAACCCAGGATCTCCTGTTTACAAAACAGGCACTTTGACCAGCTAATCCACAGTTCCGGTTGTTGTTGTTACATGGTGTTGTGCAAGTCAAAAACACAAAGGAGAACATAAATTACCATAGCATTAACATAAGTATGAACTTGTTTACAAAAGTCTGGTAGGCACCACTGGCATTTGAACCCAGGATCTCGTGTTTACAAGACAGATGTTATGACTGGCTAAGCCACAGTTGCAACTGCTGTTGTAAATTGATATCCTGCAATTGAAAATGAAAAGGGGGCAAATAACAGCTAACAAATACAAGTCAGCATTTACAGAAGTTCTAACTTAGAAGTAAAAGACTATTAGCAATCACTGGAATTTGAACCTAGGATCTGTAGTTTACAAGACAGGCACATTGTCCTGCTATGCCTCTTAACCAACAGCTTGGTGTTTTGTTCACAAGATAGACACGTTGTCCTGCTATGCCTCTTAACCTACTCTTGGTGTTTTGATCACAAGATAGGCACATTGTCCTGCTATGCCTCTTAACCTACAGCATGGTGTTTTGTTCACAAGATAGGCACATTGTCCTGCTATGCCTTTTAACCTACAGCATGGTGTTTTGTTCACAAGATAGTCACATTGTCCTGCTATGCCTCTTAACCAACAGCTTGGTGTTTTGTTCACAAGATAGACACGTTGTCCTGCTATGCCTCTTAACCTACTCTTGG
Organism: Xyrauchen texanus; assembly: GCF_025860055.1. NCBI lineage: Eukaryota > Metazoa > Chordata > Actinopteri > Cypriniformes > Catostomidae > Xyrauchen > Xyrauchen texanus. The sequence continues at coordinate 1,552,372 of NC_068313.1, read as the reverse complement.
TGTTTTGTTCACAAGATAGGCACATTGTCCTGATATGCCTCTTAACCAACAGCTTGGTGTTTTGTTCACAAGATAGGCACATTGTCCAGCTATTTCTCTTAACCTACAGCTTGGTGTTTTGTTCACAAGATAGTCACATTGTCCTGCTATGCCTCTTAACCAACAGCTTGGTGTTTTGTTCACAAGATAGACACGTTGTCCTGCTATGCCTCTTAACCTACTCTTGGTGTTTTGTTCACAAGATAGGCACATTGTCCTGCTATGCCTCTTAACCTACAGCATGGTGTTTTGTTCACAAGATAGGCACATTGTCCTGATATGCCTCTTAACCTACAGCTTGGTGTTTTGTTCACAAGTTAGGCACATTGTCCTGATATGCCTCTTAACCTACAGCTTGGTGTTTTGTTCACAGGATAGTCACATTGTCCTGCTATGCCTCTTAACCTACAGCATGGTGTTTTGTTCACAAGATAGGCACATTGTCCTGCTAAGTAAATTAACCAACAGATTGGTGTTTTGCCAATGAATAACTAAAAGGCATAAATGTCAGCTATAAAACAAGATAGCACTCACTATAGTTACGTCTTATCAGCCAAAGCTTGTTAGGCACCACTGGGATTTGAACCCAAGATCTTCTGTTTACTGAAACAGACACTTTTACCAGCTAAGCCACAGCGCCAGTTGTTGCTGTTACATGGTGTTGTGCAAGTCAAAAACACAAAGGAGAAAATAAATTAACATATAATTAGCATAAGTATGAACTTGTTTACAAACGTCTGGTAGGCACCACTGGCATTTGAACCCAGGATCTCGTGTTTACAAGACAGATGTTATGACTGGCTAAGCCACAGTTGCAAGCACTGGAATTTGAACCTAGGATCTCCAGTTTACAAGACAGGCACATTGTCATGCTATGCCTCTTAACCTACAGTTTGGTGTTTTGTTCACAAGATAGGCACATTGTCCTGCTATGCCTCTTAACCTACAGCTTGGTGTTTTGTTCACAAGATAGGCACATTGTCCTGCTAAGTAAATTAACCAACAGATTGGTGTTTTGCCAATGAATAACTAAAAGGCATAAATGTCAGCTATAATGCAAGATAGCACTCACTATGGTTATGTCTTAATCAGCCAAAGCCTGTGAGGTACCGCTGGGATTTGAACCTAGGATGGTTACGTCTTATCAGCCAAAGCCTGTTAGGCATCACTGGGATTTGAACCCAGGATCGCCTGTTTACAAGACAGATGTTATGACTGGCTAAGCCAGAGTTGCAACTGCTGTTGTAAATTGATATCCTGCAATTGAAAATCAAAAAGGGGCAAATAACAGCTAACAAATACAAGTCAGCATTTACATAAGTTCTAAATTAGAAGTAAAAGACTATTAGCAATCACTGGAATTTGAACCTAGGATATCCAGTTTACAAGACAGGCACATTGTCCTGTTATGCCTCTTAACCTACAGCTTGGTGTTTTGTTCACAAGATAGGCACATTGTCCTGCTAAGTAACTTAACCAACAGATTGGTGTTTTGCCAATGAATAACTAAAAGGCATAAATGTCAGCTATAAAACAAGACAGCACACACTATAGTTACGTCTTATCAACCAAAGCCTGTTAGGTACCGCTGGGATTTAAACCCAGGATCTCCTGTTTACGAAACAGGCACTTTCACCAGCTAAGCCACAGCACCAGTTGTTGTTGTTACATGGTGTTGTGCAAGTCAAAAACACAAAGGAGAAAATAAATTAACATGTAATTAGCATAAGTATGAACTTGTTTACAAAAGTCTGGTAGGCACCACTGGCATTTGAACCCAGGATCTCGTGTTTACAAGACAGATGTTATGACTGGCTAAGCCATACTTGAAACTGCTGTTGTAAATTGATATCCTGCGATTGAAAATCAAAAAGGGACAAAAACAGCTAACAAATAAAAAGTCAGCATTTACATAAGTTCTAACTTAGAAGTAAAAGACTATTAGCAATCACTGGAATTTGAACCTAGGATCTGTAGTTTACAAGACAGGCACATTGTCCTGCTATGCCTCTTAACCAACAGCTTGGTGTTTTGTTCACAAGATAGGCACATTGTCCAGCTATTTCTCTTAACCTACAGCATGGTGTTTTGTTCACAAGATAGTCACATTGTCCTGCTATGCCTGTTAACCAACAGCTTGGTGTTTTGTTCACAAGATAGACACGTTGTCCTGCTATGCCTCTTAACCTACTCTTGGTGTTTTGTTCACAAGATAGGCACATTGTCCTGCTATGCCTCTTAACCTACAGCATGGTGTTTTGTTCACAAGATAGGCACATTGTCCTGATATGCCTCTTAACCTACAGCTTGGTGTTTTGTTCACAAGATAGGCACATTGTCCTGCTATGCCTCTTAACCTACAGCTTGGTGTTTTGTTCACAAGATATGCACATTGTCCTGCTATGCCTCTTAACCAACAGCTTGGTGTTTTGTTCACAAGACAGGCACATTGTCCTGCTATGCCTCTTAACCTACAGCATGGTGTTTTGTTCACAAGATATGCACATTGTCCTGCTATGCCTCTTAACCAACAGCTTGGTGTTTTGTTCACAAGACAGGCACATTGTCCTGCTATGCCTCTTAACCTACAGCTTGGTGTTTTGTTCACAAGATATGCACATTGTCCTGCTATGCCTCTTAACCAACAGCTTGGTGTTTTGTTCACAAGACAGGCACATTGTCCTGCTATGCCTCTTAACCTACAGCTTTGTGTTTTGTTCACAAGATAGGCACATTTTCCTGCTATACCTCTTAACCAACAGATTGGCGCTTTGCCAATGAATAACTGAAAGGCATAAATGTCAGCTATAAAACAAGATAGCACACACTATGGTTACGTCTTATCAACCAAAGCCTGTTAGGCACTGCTGGGATTTGAACCCACGATCTCCTGTTTAAAAAAAAGGCGCTTTCACCATCTAAGCCACAGCACCAGTTATTGTTGTTACGTGGTGATGTGCAAGTCAAAAACACAAAGGAGAAAATAAATTAACATATAATTAGCATAAGTATGAACTTGTTTACAAAAGTCTGGTAGGCACCACTGGCATTTGAACCCAGGATCTCGTGTTTACAAGACAGATGTTATGACTGGCTAAGCCAGAGTTGCAACTGCTGTTGTAAATTGATATCCTGCAATTGAAAATCAAAAAGGGGCAAATAACAGCTAACAAATACAAGTCAGCATTTACATAAGTTCTAACTTAGAAGTAAAAGACTATTAGCAATCACTGGAATTTGAACCTAGGATCTCCAGTTTACAAGACAGGAACATTGTCCTGCTATGCCTCTTAACCTACAGTTTGGTGTTTTGTTCACAAGATAGGCACATTGTCCTACTAAGCCATTTAACCAATAGCTTGGTGTTTTGTTCACAAGATAGGCACATTGTCCTATTAAGCCATTTAACCAACAGATTGGTGTTTTGCCAATGAATAACTAAAAGGCATAAATGTCAGCTATAATGCAAGATAGCACTCACTACGGTTATGTCTTATCAGCCAAAGCCTGTGAGGTACCGCTGGGATTTGAACCTAGGATGGTTACATCTTATCAGCCAAAGCCTTTTAGGCACCGCTGGGATTTGAACCCAGGATCTCCTGTTTACAAAACAGGTACTTTCACCAGCTAAGCCACAGCGCCAGTTGTTGTTTTAATATGGTGTTGTGCAAGTGAAAAACACAAAGGAGAAAATAAATTAACATATAATTAGCATAAGTATGAACTTGTTTACATAAGTCTGGTAGGCACCACTGGCATTTGAACCCAGGATCTCGTGTTCACAAGACAGATGTTATGACTGGCTAAGCCATAGTTGAAACTGCTGTTGTAAATTGATATCCTGCGATTGAAAATCAAAAAGGGACAAAAACAGCTAACAAATAAAAAGTCAGCATTTACATAAGTTCTAACTTAGAAGTAAAAGACTATTAGCAATCACTGGAATTTGAACCTAGGATCTCCAGTTTACAAGATAGGCACATTGTCCTGCTATGCCTCTTAACCTACAGCTTGGTGTTTTGTTCACAAGATATGCACATTGTCCTGCTATGCCTCTTAACCAACAGCTTGGTGTTTTGTTCACAAGACAGGCACATTGTCCTGCTATGCCTCTTAACCTACAGCTTTGTGTTTTGTTCACAAGATAGGCACATTGTCCTGCTATGCCTCTTAACCTACAGCTTGGTGTTTTGTTCACAAGATAGGCACATTGTCCTGCTATGCCTCTTAACCTACAGCATGGTGTTTTGTTCACAAGATAGGCACATTGTCCTGCTAAGTAAATTAACCAACAGATTGGTGTTTTGCCAATGAATAACTAAAAGGCATAAATGTCAGCTATAAAACAAGATAGCACTCACTATAGTTACGTCTTATAAGCCAAAGCCTGTTAGGCACCGCTGGGACTTGAACCCAGGATCTCCTGTTTACAAAACAGGCACTTTGACCAGCTAATCCACAGTTCCGGTTGTTGTTGTTACATGGTGTTGTGCAAGTCAAAAACACAAAGGAGAAAATAAATTACCATAGCATTAACATAAGTATGAACTTGTTTACAAAAGTCTGGTAGGCACCACTGGCATATGAACCCAGGATCTCGTGTTTACAAGATAGATGTTATGACTGGCTAAGCCACAGTTGCAACTGCTGTTGTAAATTGATATCCTGCAATTGAAAATGAAAAGGGGGCAAATAACAGCTAACAAATACAAGTCAGCATTTACAGAAGTTCTAACTTAGAAGTAAAAGACTAATAGCAATCACTGGAATTTGAACCTAGGATCTCTAGTTTACAAGACAGGCACATTGTCCTGCTATGCCTCTTAACCAACAGCTTGGTGTTTTGTTCACAAGATAGGCACATTGTCCAGCTATTTCTCTTAACCTACAGCTTGGTGTTTTGTTCACAAGATAGTCACATTGTCCTGCTATGCCTCTTAACCAACAGCTTGGTGTTTTGTTCACAAGATAGACACGTTGTCCTGCTATGCCTCTTAACCTACTCTTGGTGTTTTGTTCACAAGATAGGCACATTGTCCTGCTATGCCTCTTAACCTACAGCATGGTGTTTTGTTCACAAGATAGGCACATTGTCCTGCTATGCCTCTTAACCTACAGCATGGTGTTTTGTTCACAAGATAGTCACATTGTCCTGCTATGCCTTTTAACCAACAGCTTGGTGTTTTGTTCACAAGATAGACACGTTGTCCTGCTATGCCTCTTAACCTACTCTTGGTGTTTTGTTCACAAGATAGGCACATTGTCCTGATATGCCTCTTAACCAACAGCTTGGTGTTTTGTTCACAAGATAGGCACATTGTCCAGCTATTTCTCTTAACCTACAGCTTGGTGTTTTGTTCACAAGATAGTCACATTGTCCTGCTATGCCTCTTAACCAACAGCTTGGTGTTTTGTTCACAAGATAGACACGTTGTCCTGCTATGCCTCTTAACCTACTCTTGGTGTTTTGTTCACAAGATAGGCACATTGTCCTGCTATGCCTCTTAACCTACAGCATGGTGTTTTGTTCACAAGATAGGCACATTGTCCTGATATGCCTCTTAACCTACAGCTTGGTGTTTTGTTCACAAGTTAGGCACATTGTCCTGATATGCCTCTTAACCTACAGCTTGGTGTTTTGTTCACAGGATAGTCACATTGTCCTGCTATGCCTCTTAACCTACAGCATGGTGTTTTGTTCACAAGACAGGCACATTGTCCTGCTATGCCTCTTAACCAACAGCTTGGTGTTTTGTTCACAAGATAGACACGTTGTCCTGCTATGCCTCTTAACCTACTCTTGGTGTTTTGATCACAAGATAGGCACATTGTCCTGCTATGCCTCTTAACCTACAGCATGGTGTTTTGTTCACAAGATAGGCACATTGTCCTGCTATGCCTTTTAACCTACAGCATGGTGTTTTGTTCACAAGATAGTCACATTGTCCTGCTATGCCTCTTAACCAACAGCTTGGTGTTTTGTTCACAAGATAGACACGTTGTCCTGCTATGCCTCTTAACCTACTCTTGGTGTTTTGTTCACAAGATAGGCACATTGTCCTGATATGCCTCTTAACCAACAGCTTGGTGTTTTGTTCACAAGATAGGCACATTGTCCAGCTATTTCTCTTAACCTACAGCTTGGTGTTTTGTTCACAAGATAGTCACATTGTCCTGCTATGCCTCTTAACCAACAGCTTGGTGTTTTGTTCACAAGATAGACACGTTGTCCTGCTATGCCTCTTAACCTACTCTTGGTGTTTTGTTCACAAGATAGGCACATTGTCCTGCTATGCCTCTTAACCTACAGCATGGTGTTTTGTTCACAAGATAGGCACATTGTCCTGATATGCCTCTTAACCTACAGCTTGGTGTTTTGTTCACAAGTTAGGCACATTGTCCTGATATGCCTCTTAACCTACAGCTTGGTGTTTTGTTCACAGGATAGTCACATTGTCCTGCTATGCCTCTTAACCTACAGCATGGTGTTTTGTTCACAAGATAGGCACATTGTCCTGCTAAGTAAATTAACCAACAGATTGGTGTTTTGCCAATGAATAACTAAAAGGCATAAATGTCAGCTATAAAACAAGATAGCACTCACTATAGTTACGTCTTATCAGCCAAAGCTTGTTAGGCACCACTGGGATTTGAACCCAAGATCTTCTGTTTACTGAAACAGACACTTTTACCAGCTAAGCCACAGCGCCAGTTGTTGCTGTTACATGGTGTTGTGCAAGTCAAAAACACAAAGGAGAAAATAAATTAACATATAATTAGCATAAGTATGAACTTGTTTACAAACGTCTGGTAGGCACCACTGGCATTTGAACCCAGGATCTCGTGTTTACAAGACAGATGTTATGACTGGCTAAGCCACAGTTGCAAGCACTGGAATTTGAACCTAGGATCTCCAGTTTACAAGACAGGCACATTGTCATGCTATGCCTCTTAACCTACAGTTTGGTGTTTTGTTCACAAGATAGGCACATTGTCCTGCTATGCCTCTTAACCTACAGCTTGGTGTTTTGTTCACAAGATAGGCACATTGTCCTGCTAAGTAAATTAACCAACAGATTGGTGTTTTGCCAATGAATAACTAAAAGGCATAAATGTCAGCTATAATGCAAGATAGCACTCACTATGGTTATGTCTTAATCAGCCAAAGCCTGTGAGGTACCGCTGGGATTTGAACCTAGGATGGTTACGTCTTATCAGCCAAAGCCTGTTAGGCATCACTGGGATTTGAACCCAGGATCGCCTGTTTACAAGACAGATGTTATGACTGGCTAAGCCAGAGTTGCAACTGCTGTTGTAAATTGATATCCTGCAATTGAAAATCAAAAAGGGGCAAATAACAGCTAACAAATACAAGTCAGCATTTACATAAGTTCTAAATTAGAAGTAAAAGACTATTAGCAATCACTGGAATTTGAACCTAGGATATCCAGTTTACAAGACAGGCACATTGTCCTGTTATGCCTCTTAACCTACAGCTTGGTGTTTTGTTCACAAGATAGGCACATTGTCCTGCTAAGTAACTTAACCAACAGATTGGTGTTTTGCCAATGAATAACTAAAAGGCATAAATGTCAGCTATAAAACAAGACAGCACACACTATAGTTACGTCTTATCAACCAAAGCCTGTTAGGTACCGCTGGGATTTAAACCCAGGATCTCCTGTTTACGAAACAGGCACTTTCACCAGCTAAGCCACAGCACCAGTTGTTGTTGTTACATGGTGTTGTGCAAGTCAAAAACACAAAGGAGAAAATAAATTAACATGTAATTAGCATAAGTATGAACTTGTTTACAAAAGTCTGGTAGGCACCACTGGCATTTGAACCCAGGATCTCGTGTTTACAAGACAGATGTTATGACTGGCTAAGCCATACTTGAAACTGCTGTTGTAAATTGATATCCTGCGATTGAAAATCAAAAAGGGACAAAAACAGCTAACAAATAAAAAGTCAGCATTTACATAAGTTCTAACTTAGAAGTAAAAGACTATTAGCAATCACTGGAATTTGAACCTAGGATCTGTAGTTTACAAGACAGGCACATTGTCCTGCTATGCCTCTTAACCAACAGCTTGGTGTTTTGTTCACAAGATAGGCACATTGTCCAGCTATTTCTCTTAACCTACAGCATGGTGTTTTGTTCACAAGATAGTCACATTGTCCTGCTATGCCTGTTAACCAACAGCTTGGTGTTTTGTTCACAAGATAGACACGTTGTCCTGCTATGCCTCTTAACCTACTCTTGGTGTTTTGTTCACAAGATAGGCACATTGTCCTGCTATGCCTCTTAACCTACAGCATGGTGTTTTGTTCACAAGATAGGCACATTGTCCTGATATGCCTCTTAACCTACAGCTTGGTGTTTTGTTCACAAGATAGGCACATTGTCCTGCTATGCCTCTTAACCTACAGCTTGGTGTTTTGTTCACAAGATATGCACATTGTCCTGCTATGCCTCTTAACCAACAGCTTGGTGTTTTGTTCACAAGACAGGCACATTGTCCTGCTATGCCTCTTAACCTACAGCATGGTGTTTTGTTCACAAGATATGCACATTGTCCTGCTATGCCTCTTAACCAACAGCTTGGTGTTTTGTTCACAAGACAGGCACATTGTCCTGCTATGCCTCTTAACCTACAGCTTGGTGTTTTGTTCACAAGATATGCACATTGTCCTGCTATGCCTCTTAACCAACAGCTTGGTGTTTTGTTCACAAGACAGGCACATTGTCCTGCTATGCCTCTTAACCTACAGCTTTGTGTTTTGTTCACAAGATAGGCACATTTTCCTGCTATACCTAACTTAACCAACAGATTGGCGTTTTGCCAATGAATAACTGAAAGGCATAAATGTCAGCTATAAAACAAGATAGCACACACTATGGTTACGTCTTATCAACCAAAGCCTGTTAGGCACCGCTGGGATTTGAACCCAGGATCTCCTGTTTACAAAACAGGCGCTTTCACCAGCTAAGCCACAGCGCCAGTTGTTGTTATTACATGGTGATGTGCAAGTCAAAAACACAAAGGAGAAAATAAATTAACATATAATTAGCATAAGTATGAACTTGTTTACAAAAGTCTGGTAGGCACCACTGGCATTTGAACCCAGGATCTCGTGTTTACAAGACAGATGTTATGACTGGCTAAGCCAGAGTTGCAACTGCTGTTGTAAATTGATATCCTGCAATTGAAAATCAAAAAGGGGCAAATAACAGCTAACAAATACAAGTCAGCATTTACATAAGTTCTAACTTAGAAGTAAAAGACTATTAGCAATCACTGGAATTTGAACCTAGGATCTCCAGTTTACAAGACAGGAACATTGTCCTGCTATGCCTCTTAACCTACAGTTTGGTGTTTTGTTCACAAGATAGGCACATTGTCCTACTAAGCCATTTAACCAATAGCTTGGTGTTTTGTTCACAAGATAGGCACATTGTCCTACTAAGCCATTTAACCAACAGATTGGTGTTTTGCCAATGAATAACTAAAAGGCATAAATGTCAGCTATAATGCAAGATAGCACTCACTATGGTTATGTCTTATCAGCCAAAGCCTGTGAGGTACCGCTGGGATTTGAACCTAGGATGGTTACATCTTATCAGCCAAAGCCTTTTAGGCACCGCTGGGATTTGAACCCAGGATCTCCTGTTTACAAAACAGGCGCTTTCACCAGCTAAGCCACAGCGCCAGTTGTTGTTTTTATATGGTGTTGTGCAAGTGAAAAACACAAAGGAGAAAATAAATTAACATATAATTAGCATAAGTATGAACTTGTTTACATAAGTCTGGTAGGCACCACTGGCATTTGAACCCAGGATCTCGTGTTCACAAGACAGATGTTATGACTGGCTAAGCCATAGTTGAAACTGCTGTTGTAAATTGATATCCTGCGATTGAAAATCAAAAAGGGACAAAAACAGCTAACAAATAAAAAGTCAGCATTTACATAAGTTCTAACTTAGAAGTAAAAGACTATTAGCAATCACTGGAATTTGAACCTAGGATCTCCAGTTTACAAGATAGGCACATTGTCCTGCTATGCCTCTTAACCTACAGCTTGGTGTTTTGTTCACAAGATATGCACATTGTCCTGCTATGCCTCTTAACCAACAGCTTGGTGTTTTGTTCACAAGACAGGCACATTGTCCTGCTATGCCTCTTAACCTACAGCTTTGTGTTTTGTTCACAAGATAGGCACATTGTCCTGCTATGCCTCTTAACCTACAGCTTGGTGTTTTGTTCACAAGATAGGCACATTGTCCTGCTATGCCTCTTAACCTACAGCATGGTGTTTTGTTCACAAGATAGGCACATTGTCCTGCTAAGTAAATTAACCAACAGATTGGTGTTTTGCCAATGAATAACTAAAAGGCATAAATGTCAGCTATAAAACAAGATAGCACTCACTATAGTTACGTCTTATCAGCCAAAGCCTGTTAGGCACCGCTGGGATTTGAACCCAGGATCTCCTGTTTACGAAACAGGCACTTTGACCAGCTAAGCCACAGCACCAGTTGTTGCTGTTACATGGTGTTGTGCAAGTCAAAAACACAAAGGAGAAAATAAATTAACATATAATTAGCATAAGTATGAACTTGTTTACAAAAGTATGGTAGGCACCACTGGCATTTGAACCCAGGATCTCGTGTTTACAAGACAGATGTTATGACTGGATAAGCCACAATGCCAACTGCTGTTGTAAATTGATTTCGTGCAATTGAAAATCAAAAAGGGGCAAATAACAGCTAACAAATACAAGTCAGATTTTACATAACTTCTCACTTAGAAATAAAATCTTTTAGCAAATATTGGAATTTGAACCTAGGATCTCCAGTTTACAAGTCAGGTACATTGTCCTGCGAAGCCACTTAACCAATAGCTTGGTGTTTTGTTCACAAGATAGGCACATTGTCCAGCTATTTCTCTTAACCTACAGCTTGGTGTTTTGTTCACAAGATAGTCACATTGTCCTGCTATGCCTCTTAACCAACAGCTTGGTGTTTTGTTCACAAGATAGACACGTTGTCCTGCTATGCCTCTTAACCTACTCTTGGTGTTTTGTTCACAAGATAGGCACATTGTCCTGCTATGCCTCTTAACCTACAGCATGGTGTTTTGTTCACAAGATAGGCACATTGTCCTGCTATGCCTCTTAACCTACAGCTTGGTGTTTGTTCAAGTTAGGCACATTGTCCTGTATGCCTCTTAACCTACAGCTTGGTGTTTGTTCAAGATAGTCACATTGTCCTGCTATGCCTCTTAACCTACAGCTGGTGTTTTGTTCACAAGATAGGCACATTGTCCTGCTATGCCTCTTAACCAACAGCTTGGTGTTTTGTTCACAAGATAGACACGTTGTCCTGCTATGCCTCTTAACCTACTCTTGGTGTTTTGTTCACAAGATAGGCACATTGTCCTGATATGCCTCTTAACCAACAGCTTGGTGTTTTGTTCACAAGATAGGCACATTGTCCAGCTATTTCTCTTAACCTACAGCTTGGTGTTTTGTTCACAAGATAGTCACATTGTCCTGCTATGCCTCTTAACCAACAGCTTGGTGTTTTGTTCACAAGATAGACACGTTGTCCTGCTATGCCTCTTAACCTACTCTTGGTGTTTTGTTCACAAGATAGGCACATTGTCCTGCTATGCCTCTTAACCTACAGCATGGTGTTTTGTTCACAAGATAGGCACATTGTCCTGATATGCCTCTTAACCTACAGCTTGGTGTTTTGTTCACAAGTTAGGCACATTGTCCTGATATGCCTCTTAACCTACAGCTTGGTGTTTTGTTCACAAGATAGGCACATTGTCCTGCTATGCCTCTTAACCTACAGCATGGTGTTTTGTTCACAAGATAGGCACATTGTCCTGCTAAGTAAATTAACCAACAGATTGGTGTTTTGCCAATGAATAACTAAAAGGCATAAATGTCAGCTATAAAACAAGATAGCACTCACTATAGTTACGTCTTATAAGCCAAAGCCTGTTAGGCACCGCTGGGACTTGAACCCAGGATCTCCTGTTTACAAAACAGGCACTTTGACCAGCTAATCCACAGTTCCGGTTGTTGTTGTTACATGGTGTTGTGCAAGTCAAAAACACAAAGGAGAAAATAAATTACCATAGCATTAACATAAGTATGAACTTGTTTACAAAAGTCTGGTAGGCACCACTGGCATTTGAACCCAGGATCTCGTGTTTACAAGATAGATGTTATGACTGGCTAAGCCACAGTTGCAACTGCTGTTGTAAATTGATATCCTGCAATTGAAAATGAAAAGGGGGCAAATAACAGCTAACAAATACAAGTCAGCATTTACAGAAGTTCTAACTTAGAAGTAAAAGACTAATAGCAATCACTGGAATTTGAACCTAGGATCTCTAGTTTACAAGACAGGCACATTGTCCTGCTATGCCTCTTAACCAACAGCTTGGTGTTTTGTTCACAAGATAGGCACATTGTCCAGCTATTTCTCTTAACCTACAGCTTGGTGTTTTGTTCACAAGATAGTCACATTGTCCTGCTATGCCTCTTAACCAACAGCTTGGTGTTTTGTTCACAAGATAGACACGTTGTCCTGCTATGCCTCTTAACCTACTCTTGGTGTTTTGTTCACAAGATAGGCACATTGTCCTGCTATGCCTCTTAACCTACAGCATGGTGTTTTGTTCACAAGATAGGCACATTGTCCTGCTATGCCTCTTAACCTACAGCATGGTGTTTTGTTCACAAGATAGTCACATTGTCCTGCTATGCCTCTTAACCAACAGCTTGGTGTTTTGTTCACAAGATAGACACGTTGTCCTGCTATGCCTCTTAACCTACTCTTGGTGTTTTGTTCACAAGATAGGCACATTGTCCTGATATGCCTCTTAACCAACAGCTTGGTGTTTTGTTCACAAGATAGGCACATTGTCCAGCTATTTCTCTTAACCTACAGCTTGGTGTTTTGTTCACAAGATAGTCACATTGTCCTGCTATGCCTCTTAACCAACAGCTTGGTGTTTTGTTCACAAGATAGACACGTTGTCCTGCTATGCCTCTTAACCTACTCTTGGTGTTTTGTTCACAAGATAGGCACATTGTCCTGCTATGCCTCTTAACCTACAGCATGGTGTTTTGTTCACAAGATAGGCACATTGTCCTGATATGCCTCTTAACCTACAGCTTGGTGTTTTGTTCACAAGTTAGGCACATTGTCCTGATATGCCTCTTAACCTACAGCTTGGTGTTTTGTTCACAGGATAGTCACATTGTCCTGCTATGCCTCTTAACCTACAGCATGGTGTTTTGTTCACAAGATAGGCACATTGTCCTGCTAAGTAAATTAACCAACAGATTGGTGTTTTGCCAATGAATAACTAAAAGGCATAAATGTCAGCTATAAAACAAGATAGCACTCACTATAGTTACGTCTTATCAGCCAAAGCCTGTTAGGCACCGCTGGGATTTGAACCCAGGATCTTCTGTTTACGAAACAGGCACTTTTACCAGCTAAGCCACAGCGCCAGTTGTTGCTGTTACATGGTGTTGTGCAAGTCAAAAACACAAAGGAGAAAATAAATTAACATATAATTAGCATAAGTATGAACTTGTTTACAAAAGTCTGGTAGGCACCACTGGCATTTGAACCCAGGATCTCGTGTTTACAAGATAGATGTTATGACTGGCTAAGCCACAGTTGCAACTGCTGTTGTAAATTGATATCCTGCAATTGAAAATCAAAAGGGGGCAAATAACAGCTAACAAATACAAGTCAGCATTTACATAAGTTCTAACTTAGAAGTAAAAGACTATTAGCAATCACTGGAATTTGAACCTAGGATCTCTAGTTTACAAGACAGGCACATTGTCCTGCTATGCCTCTTAACCTACAGCATGGTGTTTTGTTCACAAGATAGGCACATTGTCCTGATATGCCTCTTAACCTACAGCTTGGTGTTTTGTTCACAAGTTAGGCACATTGTCCTGATATGCCTCTTAACCTACAGCTTGGTGTTTTGTTCACAGGATAGTCACATTGTCCTGCTATGCCTCTTAACCTACAGCATGGTGTTTTGTTCACAAGATAGGCACATTGTCCTGCTAAGTAAATTAACCAACAGATTGGTGTTTTGCCAATGAATAACTAAAAGGCATAAATGTCAGCTATAAAACAAGATAGCACTCACTATAGTTACGTCTTATCAGCCAAAGCTTGTTAGGCACCGCTGGGATTTGAACCCAGGATCTTCTGTTTACGAAACAGGCACTTTTACCAGCTAAGCCACAGCGCCAGTTGTTGCTGTTACATGGTGTTGTGCAAGTCAAAAACACAAAGGAGAAAATAAATTAACATATAATTAGCATAAGTATGAACTTGTTTACAAACGTCTGGTAGGCACCACTGGCATTTGAACCCAGGATCTCGTGTTTACAAGACAGATGTTATGACTGTCTAAGCCACAGTTGCAAGCACTGGAATTTGAACCTAGGATCTCCAGTTTACAAGACAGGCACATTGTCATGCTATGCCTCTTAACCTACAGTTTGGTGTTTTGTTCACAAGATAGGCACATTGTCCTGCTATGCCTCTTAACCTACAGCTTGGTGTTTTGTTCACAAGATAGGCACATTGTCCTGCTAAGTAAATTAACCAACAGATTGGTGTTTTGCCAATGAATAACTAAAAGGCATAAATGTCAGCTATAATGCAAGATAGCACTCACTATGGTTATGTCTTATCAGCCAAAGCCTGTGAGGTACCGCTGGGATTTGAACCTAGGATGGTTACGTCTTATCAGCCAAAGCCTGTTAGGCATCACTGGGATTTGAACCCAGGATCGCCTGTTTACAAGACAGATGTTATGACTGGCTAAGCCAGAGTTGCAACTGCTGTTGTAAATTGATATCCTGCAATTGAAAATCAAAAGGGGCAAATAACAGCTAACAAATACAAGTCAGCATTTACATAAGTTCTAAATTAGAAGTAAAAGACTATTAGCAATCACTGGAATTTGAACCTAGGATATCCAGTTTACAAGACAGGCACATTGTCCTGTTATGCCTCTTAACCTACAGCTTGGTGTTTTGTTCACAAGATAGGCACATTGTCCTGCTAAGTAACTTAACCAACAGATTGGTGTTTTGCCAATGAATAACTAAAAGGCATAAATGTCAGCTATAAAACAAGACAGCACACACTATAGTTACGTCTTATCAACCAAAGCCTGTTAGGTACCGCTGGGATTTAAACCCAGGATCTCCTGTTTACTGAAACAGGCGCTTTCACCAGCTAAGCCACAGCACCAGTTGTTGTTGTTACATGGTGTTGTGCAAGTCAAAAACACAAAGGAGAAAATAAATTAACATGTAATTAGCATAAGTATGAACTTGTTTACAAAAGTCTGGTAGGCACCACTGGCATTTGAACCCAGGATCTCGTGTTTACAAGACAGATGTTATGACTGGCTAAGCCATAGTTGAAACTGCTGTTGTAAATTGATATCCTGCGATTGAAAATCAAAAAGGGACAAAAACAGCTAACAAATAAAAAGTCAGCATTTACATAAGTTCTAACTTAGAAGTAAAAGACTATTAGCAATCACTGGAATTTGAACCTAGGATCTGTAGTTTACAAGACAGGCACATTGTCCTGCTATGACTCTTAACCAACAGCTTGGTGTTTTGTTCACAAGATAGGCACATTGTCCAGCTATTTCTCTTAACCTACAGCTTGGTGTTTTGTTCACAAGATAGTCACATTGTCCTGCTATGCCTGTTAACCAACAGCTTGGTGTTTTGTTCACAAGATAGACACGTTGTCCTGCTATGCCTCTTAACCTACTCTTGGTGTTTTGTTCACAAGATAGGCACTTTGTCCTGCTATGCCTTTTAACCTACAGTTTGGTGTTTTGTTCACAAGATAGGCACATTTTCCTGCTATGCCTCTTAACCTACAGCTTGGAGTTTTGTTCACAAGTTAGGCACTTTGTCCTGCTATGCCTTTTAACCTACAGCTTGGTGTTTTGTTCACAAGATAGGCACATTTTCCTGCTATGCCTCTTAACCTACAGCTTGGTGTTTTGTTCACAAGATAGGCACTTTGTCCTGCTATGCCTTTTAACCTACAGCTTGGTGTTTTGTTCACAAGATAGGCACATTGTCCTGCTAAGTAACTTAACCAACAGATTGGCGTTTTGCCAATGAATAACTGAAAGGCATAAATGTCAGCTATAAAACAAGATAGCACACACTATGTTACGTCTTATCAACCAAAGCCTGTTAGGTACCGCTGGGATTTAAACCCAGGATCTCCTGTTTACGAAACAGGCGCTTTCACCAGCTAAGCCACAGCACCAGTTGTTGTTGTTACATGGTGTTGTGCAAGTCAAAAACACAAAGGAGAAAATAAATTAACATGTAATTAGCATAAGTATGAACTTGTTTACAAAAGTCTGGTAGGCACCACTGGCATTTGAACCCAGGATCTCGTGTTTACAAGACAGATGTTATGACTGGCTAAGCCATAGTTGAAACTGCTGTTGTAAATTGATATCCTGCGATTGAAAATCAAAAAGGGACAAAAACAGCTAACAAATAAAAAGTCAGCATTTACATAAGTTCTAACTTAGAAGTAAAAGACTATTAGCAATCACTGGAATTTGAACCTAGGATCTGTAGTTTACAAGACAGGCACATTGTCCTGCTATGCCTCTTAACCAACAGCTTGGTGTTT
Source organism: Xyrauchen texanus (assembly GCF_025860055.1). Lineage (NCBI taxonomy): Eukaryota > Metazoa > Chordata > Actinopteri > Cypriniformes > Catostomidae > Xyrauchen > Xyrauchen texanus. Next base: position 1,535,586 of record NC_068313.1, on the reverse strand, counting down.
TGTTCACAAGATAGGCACATTGTCCAGCTATTTCTCTTAACCTACAGCTTGGTGTTTTGTTCACAAGATAGTCACATTGTCCTGCTATGCCTGTTAACCAACAGCTTGGTGTTTTGTTCACAAGATAGACACGTTGTCCTGCTATGCCTCTTAACCTACTCTTGGTGTTTTGTTCACAAGATAGGCACATTGTCCTGCTATGCCTCTTAACCTACAGCATGGTGTTTTGTTCACAAGATAGGCACATTGTCCTGATATGCCTCTTAACCTACAGCTTGGTGTTTTGTTCACAAGATAGGCACATTGTCCTGCTATGCCTCTTAACCTACAGCTTGGTGTTTTGTTCACAAGATATGCACATTGTCCTGCTATGCCTCTTAACCAACAGCTTGGTGTTTTGTTCACAAGACAGGCACATTGTCCTGCTATGCCTCTTAACCTACAGCTCTGGTGTTTTGTTCACAAGATAGGCACATTTTCCTGCTATGCCTCTTAACCAACAGATTGGCGCTTTGCCAATGAATAACTGAAAGGCATAAATGTCAGCTATAAAACAAGATAGCACACACTATGGTTATGTCTTATCAACCAAAGCCTGTTAGGCACTGCTGGGATTTGAACCAACGATCTCCTGTTTATGAAACAGGCACTTTCACCAGCTAAGCCACAGCACCAGTTGTTGTTGTCACATGGTGATGTGCAAGTCAAAAACACAAAGGAGAAAATAAATTAACATATAATTAGCATAAGTATGAACTTGTTTACAAAAGTCTGGTAGGCACCACTGACATTTGAACCCAGGATCTCGTGTTTACAAGACAGATGTTATGACTGGCTAAGCCAGAGTTGCAACTGCTGTTGTAAATTGATATCCTGCAATTGAAAATCAAAAAGGGGCAAATAACAGCTAACAAATACAAGTCAGCATTTACATAAGTTCTAACTTAGAAGTAAAAGACTATTAGCAATCACTGGAATTTGAACCTAGGATCTCCAGTTTACAAGACAGGAACATTGTCCTGCTATGCCTCTTAACCTACAGTTTGGTGTTTTGTTCACAAGATAGGCACATTGTCCTACTAAGCCATTTAACCAATAGCTTGGTGTTTTGTTCACAAGATAGGCACATTGTCCTACTAAGCCATTTAACCAACAGATTGGTGTTTTGCCAATGAATAACTAAAAGGCATAAATGTCAGCTATAATGCAAGATAGCACTCACTATGGTTATGTCTTATCAGCCAAAGCCTGTGAGGTACCGCTGGGATTTGAACCTAGGATGGTTACGTCTTATCAGCCAAAGCCTTTTAGGCACCACTGGGATTTGAACCCAGGATCTCGTGTTCACAAGACAGATATTATGACTGGCTAAGCCATAGTTGAAACTGCTGTTGTAAATTGATATCCTGCGATTGAAAATCAAAAAGGGACAAAAACAGCTAACAAATAAAAAGTCAGCATTTACATAAGTTCTAACTTAGAAGTAAAAGACTATTAGCAATCACTGGAATTTGAACCTAGGATCTCCAGTTTACAAGATAGGCACATTGTCCTGCTATGCCTCTTAACCTACAGCTTGGTGTTTTGTTCACAAGATATGCACATTGTCCTGCTATGCCTCTTAACTAACAGCTTGGTGTTTTGTTCACAAGACAGGCACATTGTCCTGCTATGCCTCTTAACCTACAGCTTTGTGTTTTGTTCACAAGATAGGCACATTGTCCTGCTATGCCTCTTAACCTACAGCTTGGTGTTTTGTTCACAAGATAGGCACATTGTCCTGCTATGCCTCTTAACCTACAGCTTGGTGTTTTGTTAACAAGATAGTCACATTGTCCTGCTATGCCTCTTAACCTACAGCATGGTGTTTTGTTCACAAGATAGGCACATTGTTCTGCTAAGTAAATTAACCAACAGATTGGTGTTTTGCCAATGAATAACTAAAAGGCATAAATGTCAGCTATAAAACAAGATAGCACTCACTATAGTTACGTCTTATCAGCCAAAGCTTGTTAGGCACCGCTGGGATTTGAACCCAGGATCTTCTGTTTACAAAACAGGCACTTTTACCAGCTAAGCCACAGCGCCAGTTGTTGCTGTTACATGGTGTTGTGCAAGTCAAAAACACAAAGGAGAAAATAAATTAACATATAATTAGCATAAGTATGAACTTGTTTACAAACGTCTGGTAGGCACCACTGGCATTTGAACCCAGGATCTCGTGTTTACAAGACAGATGTTATGACTGGCTAAGCCACAGTTGCAAGCACTGGAATTTGAACCTAGGATCTCCAGTTTACAAGACAGGCACATTGTCATGCTATGCCTCTTAACCTACAGTTTGGTGTTTTGTTCACAAGATAGGCACATTGTCCTGCTATGCCTCTTAACCTACAGCTTGGTGTTTTGTTCACAAGATAGGCACATTGTCCTGCTAAGTAAATTAACCAACAGATTGGTGTTTTGCCAATGAATAACTAAAAGGCATAAATGTCAGCTATAATGCAAGATAGCACTCACTATGGTTATGTCTTATCAGCCAAAGCCTGTGAGGTACCGCTGGGATTTGAACCTAGGATGGTTACGTCTTATCAGCCAAAGCCTGTTAGGCACCACTGGGATTTGAACCCAGGATCACCTGTTTACAAGACAGATGTTATGACTGGCTAAGCCAGAGTTGCAACTGCTGTTGTAAATTGATATCCTGCAATTGAAAATCAAAAAGGGGCAAATAACAGCTAACAAATACAAGTCAGCATTTACATAAGTTCTAACTTAGAAGTAAAAGACTATTAGCAATCACTGGAATTTGAACCTAGGATATCCAGTTTACAAGACAGGCACATTGTCCTGTTATGCCTCTTAACCTACAGCTTGGTGTTTTGTTCACAAGATAGGCACATTGTCCTGCTAAGTAACTTAACCAACAGATTGGTGTTTTGCCAATGAATAACTAAAAGGCATAAATGTCAGCTATAAAACAAGACAGCACACACTATAGTTAGGTCTTATCAACCAAAGCCTGTTAGGCACCACTGGGATTTGAACCCAGGAACTTCTGTTTACGAAACAGGAGCTTTCACCAGCTAAGCCACAGCGCCAGTGGCTGTTATTACATGGTGTTGTGCAAGTGAAAAACAGAAAGGAGAAAATAAATTAACATATAATTAGCATAAGTATGAACTTGTTTACATAAGTCTGGTAGGCACCACTGGCATTTGAACCCAGGATCTCGTGTTTACAAGACAGATGTTATGACTGGCTAAGCCATAGTTGAAACTGCTGTTGTAAATTGATATCCTGCGATTGAAAATCAAAAAGGGACAAAAACAGCTAACAAATACAAGTCAGCATTTACATAAGTTCTAACTTAGAAGTAAAAGACTATTAGCAATCACTGGAATTTGAACCTAGGATCTCCAGTTTACAAGACAGGCACATTGTCCTGCTATGCCTCTTAACCTACAGCTTGGTGTTTTGTTCACAAGACAGGCACATTGTCCTGCTATGCCTCTTAACCTACAGCTTTGTGTTTTGTTCACAAGATAGGCACAGTGTCCTGCTATGCCTCTTAACCAACAGCTTGGTGTTTTGTTCACAAGATAGGCACATTGTCCTGATATGCCTCTTAACCAACAGCTTGGAGTTTTGTTCACAAGATAGGCACTTTGTCCTGCTATGCCTTTTAACCTACAGCTTGGTGTTTTGTTCACAAGATAGGCACATTTTCCTGCTATGCCTCTTAACCTACAGCTTGGAGTTTTGTTCACAAGTTAGGCACTTTGTCCTGCTATGCCTTTTAACCTGCAGCTTGGTGTTTTGTTCACAAGATAGGCACATTGTCCTGCTAAGTAACTTAACCAACAGATTGGCGTTTTGCCAATGAATAACTGAAAGGCATAAATGTCAGCTATAAAACAAGATAGCACACACTATGTTACGTCTTATCAACCAAAGCCTGTTAGGTACCGCTGGGATTTAAACCCAGGATCTCCTGTTTACGAAACAGGCGCTTTCACCAGCTAAGCCACAGCACCAGTTGTTGTTGTTACATGGTGTTGTGCAAGTCAAAAACACAAAGGAGAAAATAAATTAACATATAATTAGCATAAGTATGAACTTGTTTACAAAAGTCTGGTAGGCACCACTGGCATTTGAACCCAGGATCTCGTGTTTACAAGACAGATGTTATGACTGGCTAAGCCATAGTTGAAACTGCTGTTGTAAATTGATATCCTGCAATTGAAAATCAAAAAGGGACAAATAACAGCTAACAAATACAAGTCAGCATTTACATAAGTTCTAACTTAGAAGTAAAAGACTATTAGCAATCACTGGAATTTGAACCTAGGATCTCAAGTTTACAAGACAGGCACATTGTCCTGCTATGCCTCTTAACCTACAGCTTGGTGTTTTGTTCACAAGATAGGCACATTGTCCTGCTATGCCTCTTAACCTACAGCTTGGTGTTTTGTTCACAAGATAGTCACATTGTCCTGCTATGCCTCTTAACCTACAGCATGGTGTTTTGTTCACAAGATAGGCACATTGTCCTGATATGCCTCTTAAACTACAGCTTGGTGTTTTATTCACAAGTTAGGCACATTGTCCTGATATGCCTCTTAACCTACAGCTTGGTGTTTTGTTCACAGGATAGTCACATTGTCCTGCTATGCCTCTTAACCTACAGCATGGTGTTTTGTTCACAAGATAGGCACATTGTCCTGCTATGCCTCTAAACCTACAGCTTGGTGTTTTGTTCACAAGATAGGCACATTGTCCTGCTAAGTAAATTAACCAACAGATTGGTGTTTTGCCAATGAATAACTAAAAGGCATAAATGTCAGCTATAAAACAAGATAGCACTCACTATAGTTACGTCTTATCAGCCAAAGCCTGTTAGGCACCGCTGGGATTTGAACCCAGGATCTCCTGTTTACAAAACAGGCACTTTTACCAGCTAAGCCACAGCGCCAGTTGTTGCTGTTACATGGTGTTGTGCAAGTCAAAAACACAAAGGAGAAAATAAATTAACATATAATTAGCATAAGTATGAACTTGTTTACAAAAGTCTGGTAGGCACCACTGGCATTTGAACCCAGGATCTCGTGTTTACAAGACAGATGTTATGACTGGCTAAGCCACAGTTGCAAGCACTGGAATTTGAACCTAGGATCTCCAGTTTACAAGACAGGCACATTGTCCTGCTATGCCTCTTAACCTACAGTTTGGTGTTTTGTTCACAAGATAGGCACATTGTCCTGCTATGCCTCTTAACCTACAGCTTGGTGTTTTGTTCACAAGATAGGCACATTGTCCTGCTAAGTAAATTAACCAACAGATTGGTGTTTTGCCAATGAATAACTAAAAGGCATAAATGTCAGCTATAATGCAAGATAGCACTCACTATGGTTATGTCTTATCAGCCAAAGCCTGTGAGGTACCGCTGGGATTTGAACCTAGGATGGTTACGTCTTATCAGCCAAAGCCTGTTAGGCACCACTGGGATTTGAACCCAGGATCGCCTGTTTACAAGACAGATGTTATGACTGGCTAAGCCAGAGTTGCAACTGCTGTTGTAAATTGATATCCTGCAATTGAAAATCAAAAAGGGGCAAATAACAGCTAACAAATACAAGTCAGCATTTACATAAGTTCTAACTTAGAAGTAAAAGACTATTAGCAATCACTGGAATTTGAACCTAGGATATCCAGTTTACAAGACAGGCACATTGTCCTGCTATGCCTCTTAACCTACAGCTTTGTGTTTTGTTCACAAGATAGGCACATTTTCCTGCTATGCCTCTTAACCAACAGATTGGCGCTTTGCCAATGAATAACTGAAAGGCATAAATGTCAGCTATAAAACAAGATAGCACACACTATGGTTATGTCTTATCAACCAAAACCTGTTAGGCACTGCTGGGATTCGAACCCAGGATCTCCTGTTTACGAAACAGGCGCTTTCACCAGCTAAGCCACAGCGCCAGTTGTTGTTGTTACATGGTGATGTGCAAGTCAAAAACACAAAGGAGAAAATAAATTAACATATAATTAGCATAAGTATGAACTTGTTTACAAAAGTCTGGTAGGCACCACTGGCATTTGAACCCAGGATCTCGTGTTTACAAGACAGATGTTATGACTGGCTAAGCCAGAGTTGCAACTGCTGTTGTAAATTGATATCCTGCAATTGAAAATCAAAAAGGGGCAAATAACAGCTAACAAATACAAGTCAGCATTTACATAAGTTCTAACTTAGAAGTAAAAGACTATTAGCAATCACTGGAATTTGAACCTAGGATCTCCAGTTTACAAGACAGGCACATTGTCCTGCTATGCCTCTTAACCTACAGCTTGGTGTTTTGTTCACAAGATATGCACATTGTCCTGCTATGCCTCTTAACCAACAGCTTGGTGTTTTGTTCACAAGACAGGCACATTGTCCTGCTATGCCTCTTAACCTACAGCTTGGTGTTTTGTTCACAAGATAGACACGTTGTCCTGCTATGCCTCTTAACCTACTCTTGGTGTTTTGTTCACAAGATAGGCACATTGTTCTGCTATGCCTCTTAACCAACAGCTTGGTGTTTTGTTCACAAGACAGGCACATTGTCCTGCTATGCCTCTTAACCTACAGCTTGGTGTTTTGTTCACAAGACAGGCACATTGTCCTGCTATGCCTCTTAACCTACAGCTTGGTGTTTTATTCACAAGATAGTCACATTGTCCTGCTATGCCTCTTAACCTACAGCATGGTGTTTTGTTCACAAGATAGGCACATTGTCCTGATATGCCTCTTAACCTACAGCTTGGTGTTTTGTTCACAAGATAGGCACATTGTCCTGATATGCCTCTTAACCTACAGCTTGGTGTTTTGTTCACAAGATAGGCACATTGTCCTGCTATGCCTCTTAACCTACAGCTTGGTGTTTTGTTAACAAGATAGTCACATTGTCCTGCTATGCCTCTTAACCTACAGCATGGTGTTTTGTTCACAAGATAGGCACATTGTCCTGCTATGCCTCTTAACCTACAGCTTGGTGTTTTGTTCACAAGATAGTCACATTGTCCTGCTAAGTAACTTAACCAACAGATTGGTGTTTTGCCAATGAATAACTGAAAGGCATAAATGTCAGCTATAAAACAAGATAACACACACTATAGTTACGTCTTATCAGCCAAAGCCTGTTAGGCACCGCTGGGATTTGAACCCAAGATCTCCTGTTTACGAAACAGGCACTTTTACCAGCTAAGCCACAACGCCAGTTGTTGCTGTTAAATGGTGTTGTGCAAGTCAAAAACACAAAGGAGAAAATAAATTAACATATAATTAGCATAAGTATGAACTTGTTTACAAAAGTCTGGTAGGCTCCTCTGGCATTTGAACCCAGGATCTCGTGTTTACAAGACAGATGTTATGACTGGCTAAGCCACAGTTGCAAGCACTGGAATTTGAACCTAGGATCTCCAGTTTACAAGACAGGCACATTGTCCTGCTATGCCTCTTAACCTACAGTTTGGTGTTTTGTTCACAAGATAGGCACATTGTCCTACTAAGCCATTTAACCAATAGCTTGGTGTTTTGTTCACAAGATAGGCACATTGTCCTGCTATGCCTCTTAACCTACAGCTTGGTGTTTTGTTCACAAGATAGGCACATTGTCCTGCTAAGTAACTTAACCAACAGATTGGCGTTTTGCCAATGAATAACTGAAAGGCATGAATGTCAGCTATAAAACAAGATAGCACACACTATGTTACGTCTTATCAACCAAAGCCTGTTAGGTACCGCTGGGATTTAAACCCAGGATCTCCTGTTTACGAAACAGGCGCTTTCACCAGCTAAGCCACAGCGCCAGTTGTTGTGGTTACGTGGTGTTGTGCAAGTCAAAAACACAAAGGAGAAAATAAATTAACATATAATTAGCATAAGTATGAACTTGTTTACAAAAGTCTGGTAGGCACCACTGGCATTTGAACCCAGGATCTCGTGTTTACAAGACAGATGTTATGACTGGCTAAGCCAGAGTTGCAACTGCTGTTGTAAATTGATATCCTGCAATTGAAAATCAAAAAGGGGCAAATAACAGCTAACAAATACAAGTCAGCATTTACATAAGTTCTAACTTAGAAGTAAAAGACTATTAGCAATCACTGGAATTTGAACCTAGGATCTCGTGTTTACAAGACAGATGTTATGACTGGCTAAGCCACAGTTGCAAGCACTGGAATTTGAACCTAGGATCTCCAGTTTACAAGACAGGCACATTGTCCTGCTATGCCTCTTAACCTACAGTTTGGTGTTTTGTTCACAAGATAGGCACATTGTCCTACTAAGCCATTTAACCAATAGCTTGGTGTTTTGTTCACAAGATAGGCACATTGTCCTGCTATGCCTCTTAACCTACAGCTTGGTGTTTTGTTCACAAGATAGGCACATTGTCCTGCTAAGTAAATTAACCAACAGATTGGTGTTTTGCCAATGAATAACTAAAAGGCATAAATGTCAGCTATAATGCAAGATAGCACTCACTATGGTTATGTCTTATCAGCCAAAGCCTGTGAGGTACCGCTGGGATTTGAACCTAGGATGGTTACGTCTTATCAGCCAAAGCCTGTTAGGCACCACTGGGATTTGAACCCAGGATCGCCTGTTTACAAGACAGATGTTATGACTGGCTAAGCCAGAGTTGCAACTGCTGTTGTAAATTGATGTTGTGCAATTGAAAATCAGAAAGGGGCAAATAACAGCTAACAAATACAAGTCAGCATTTACATAAGTTCTAACTTAGAAGTAAAAGACTATTAGCAATCACTGGAATTTGAACCTAGGATCTCCAGTTTACAAGACAGGCACATTGTCCTGCTATGCCTCTTAACCTATTGCTTGGTGTTTTGTTCACAAGATAGGCACATTGTCCTGCTAAGTAAATTAACCAACAGATTGGTGTTTTGCCAATGAATAACTAAAAGGCATAAATGTCAGCTATAAAACACGATAGCACATTCACTATAGTTACGTCTTATCAGCCAAAGCCTGTTAGGCACAGCTGGGATTTGAACCCAGGATCTCCTGTCAGTTGTTGTTGTTACATGGTGTTGTGCAAGTCAAAAACACAAAGGACTAAATTAACATATAATTAGCATAAGTATGAACTTGTTTACAAAAGTCTGGTAGGCACCACTGGCATTTGAACCCAGGATCTCGTGTTTACAAGACAGATGTTATGACTGGCTAAGCCACAGTTGCAACTGCTGTTGTAAATTGATATCCTGCAATTGAAAATCAAAAGGGGGCAAATAACAGCTAACAAATACAAGTCAGCATTTACATAAGTTCTAACTTAGAAGTAAAAGACTATTAGCAATCACTGGAATTTGAACCTAGGATCTCTAGTTTACAAGACAGGCACATTGTCCTGCTATGCCTCTTAACCTACAGCTTGGTGTTTTGTTCACAAGATAGGCACATTTTCCTGCTACGCCATTTAACCAATATCTTGGTGTTTTGTTCACAAGATAGTCACATTGTCCTGCTATGCCTCTTAACCTACTCTTGGTGTTTTGTTCACAAGATAGGCACATTGTCCTGCTATGCCTCTTAACCAACAGCTTGGTGTTTTGTTCACAAGACAGGCATATTGTCCTGCTATGCCTCTTAACCTACAGCTTTGTGTTTTGTTCAGAAGATAGGCACATTTTGCTGCTATGCCTCTTAACCAACAACTTGATGTTTTGTTCACAAGATAGGCACATTGTCCTGCTATGCCTCTAAACCTACAGCTTGGAGTTTTGTTCACAAGATAGGCACTTTGTCCTGCTATGCCTCTTAACCTACAGCTTGGTGTTTTGTTCACAAGATAGGCACATTGTCCTGCTAAGTAACTTAACCAACAGATTGGTGTTTTGCCAATGAATAACTAAAAGGCATAAATGTCAGCTATAATGCAAGATAGCACTCACTATGGTTATGTCTTATCAGCCAAAGCCTGTTAGGCACCGCTGGGATTTGAACCCAGGATCTCCTGTTTACAAAACCAGCACTATCACCAGCTAAGCCATAGCATCAGCAGTTGTTGTTACATCGTTTTGTGCAAGTAAAAAACACAAAGGAGAAAATAAATTACCATAGCATTAACATAAGTATTGTTGTAGAAATTTTGATGCTTAGTGGTCAAGACTCAGCCATTGCACAGGATTGCCACATGGTCTTCTGATCTGGAAAGAGAGAAGACATTGGGAAATTTATGTTTGAACAAGGGACAGTATTTACGACTGAAAAGCAGAACAGAGACACCTCGGTCCAGGCTGAGTGGGGACCTCTGCCCTCTTCAGGTCAGAGGTCATGTATTACAGGGGGGTACGTTTGGGCTGGTTAATAGTAAATCAGGCCTAGTAGCCTTGTCCCTGTATCCAAGGGAGAGAAGGGGGGAGGAAGATCTGCTTCTGCCAGTTGACCTCGGGGGGGGAATGTATAAGAATGGCAGCCCTGCCTGATAAAAAACACTCTCTCATGACACAGACAGGTTGCTGTGTAATGACTGGGTCTTCTTGCAAGAATACATTTATTTTAAAAGACTGTTTGAGTCAGAGTGTCTCTTATGCAGTGATAATGGTTGGTTGATAATTTTTTGCCACAACAATTTGGTGTCAGAAGTGGGATTCCTTGGAAGTGCCTTCTGGACCTGAGTGCGGACGTTGTTTGGCCACCTGGACTGGGAAGTTCTAGCTCTACCTCATAAGTTTTAAGAGAGAGGGCCGACCGCACCAGGGCCAGGAGAAACTCCACTGGAATCAAATGAAAACAAACCCGTGGCAACCTAAATGTCTCTGGTAAGGGACGACTAAATTATTTTCTTTTGGTATGAAAGTGAGTGAACCCATAGTGGCTGGGACTGTTTTTTGTGGTCCGAGGGCAAGAAGTTTTCTAAACAGAGACTGAGTTCTCACATAAATTGGGTAGGTCAAGATTTTTGTTTTCTGGCAATGAATGAGTCCTCACAAAATTGTTAATTAGGTTAGGTGAAATACTGAGCGCTGGAACATCCTCCAGAGAAAGATTTTGGGCAAACCGTAATTAACAAAGCACAATGGAGTGCACCCATAACTGATCTTGGGTTAAGAAATCAGATCTGTTGGAGACGTCCTACAGATTATAAGACGTGCGTCGAAAAATCCACAGAGAAACAGAAACAGACAGTATGGGGAAATCTCAAAGCAAGCTTGCCAAATTTGATACACCGGTTTTCTGTCAAATGAGAAAAAACTATAGGAGAAAATGTATGCAGGACATAGAGAAACTGATCAAATACCATGATTTCCCCAGGGGAGGGAACACTGAGCACTGAGATTGGTGCGAGAATCAGTGGGACAGGGCAGCGCACAAAACAGAGTTGTGGCTGCGTTCAACATGTGTGTAAGAATGTGAACAGACAGTGGGCTGTTGCTTTAAGGAAGCAGATAGAAGAGAACAAAAGCAAATGCAGAAACAATTAGCATGTAGGGTTGAAAATGTGGAATGTAAAAATAAGATGTGTGAAAGATCTGTTTGTGTGTCAGCAGCACCAGTTTTAAATTTTTTTTTTTTTGAAAAGTATGTTTGTGTTTTCCCACATGCAACAACAATTGTGCCGGCACCGCCGGCATACAACCATCACTATCCCGTGGCAGAGCTGAGAGCCCTGAAACTAAACCCTGACCTCGACTGCTGTCCGCCCAGAAGACAAGCACCAAAAGCAGCTTCTTCCCTTTCTGACAGTGAAGGAGACCTGAATGAACTTTTTTTTCCTGAGACCTGAGATCGCACAAGCAGTGAAAGCAAGTTACATCGAATGGAGCGGGCGATTGACCTCCACCCTGGCACACGCTGTACACGCAGAGGAACAGCTGCTGACAAAGAAAGACAAAGTCAAGGCGAAGGCAGAGAGAGATCTTCAGCTGGCGACTACGGTCTAAATATCAGTACATCGAAACCACAGCAGAAGTGGGCCGACAAAAAGAAGAGAGGCTACAGAAACCAGCGGAAGTGGAATTGCGGCTTGTGTGAGACTGTCTGGAGAAGAAAAAGGCAGACTGAGGAGGAGCGGAGAGTAGCGAAGGTGGGGGCCGGACACAGGGCAATCAGCTGCTGCTACAAGACAGGGAAGTGAACATTTCTTTACCCCCACACACACACACACACACACACACATACACTGATTTACTCACTGCTCTCTGCAATGAAGACAATGCTTGCAAATCTTTCAGTGTGACTGATGAAGTTTTATGTGATAATGTTTCGGATGAATGTTTGAGAATGTACAAAAGTTCAGGTTTTTTTTTTTACAAATGCCTAGATATTAGATGATGGGACATTAGTAGATTTTTTTTGGTAGATTCTGGGGCTAGAAATTTTACTATACAATCATGTGACTTGCCATGTGTCCCAAAATTGACAGGTTCAGTGCATAAAGAGCACTTTGGCCTAGGGCCATTTGATTTCTGAAAAATTCACAGTGCCCTTAGAGTATGAGTCAAAGGAGAAGGGGAGAACATTTAAACATGCGTTTTTGTGTTCACCAGCTTGTCCAGTACCTCTAATGGCCAGAGATTTAATGTGTGAATTAAATTTGACCCTTACTTCCTTTGGAATTAGCATTGAGGAAGAACGATGCATGGTAAACTTAACAATATTAACAGTCCTATCACCGCAATTGGTAACACAGTTTGAATCAGCCAATACCCCCATCCTCCCCAGAGATTCATAAACCAAGTAACCCATGTACTTTCAATATGTTCTGGCTCCTGTACGGCTTTTCTCATGTGTTCAATTACATTTGTGATGTTGTCGCTGTAATCTGGAATATTGAAACAACAAGACATTCCCAAAAACATTTTGCAAACTCCCCCTTTCTCTGCAGTTAACATATCAAGAACCAACCTGTTTTGAATGACCACATCTCTTAACTGTTTCATTTCATCATTTATCATTGTCAAAGCATTTTCTGTGCTATTAGCTATTGCTAATACTGTCCATGCTAGCCCATTTATCGTATTAATTGTTACCGTTGTACCCACCCCTAAGAACAATGACCACCCCACATTGCTGCATAGTGCTTTGGTAAAACCCCAGGTAAAATTTCAACATTTATTTTTTTATTTCTTCCCTTCCCACCCCGGGTGCCTTGTTTGGCAAATACACAGATGTACCCACATTCATCAAAGCTTGATAACAACACCCTCTCCATTTCTTATGTCATCCGATGAAATGCCCTGTTACTACACACCCACACAGCTGCAGGTGAAGTTTCATGTGGCTTGCTGAATGGGCATGTGAAGTTGACTTCTTTGTCGTTGATGACGGCTGTACAATTGTCCGCTGATCTGTCCTTCACGTTGATTCTGACCCTGCAGTCAGACATCCTGCTTTAATTCTTTTCAGTTCGTACCTTTTCACGATGATTACTGCTTGTGACCACACAATGGGGTCCAATCTGCACACAGGCCATGTTATTCTCTGTGGTTGGCCTTGCTCTTCCACTGATAGTGGTACTTGGTGTTCAGACTTGACTTCGGCATTTATTGACATTCACTCGGAACAATCTCTTCCTGTTGCTGATTCTCCTGCGATGGTTGGCATGAACCCCCACGTAGCTCTCTCTGCGACCTTCACTGGCGTGTGAGTCGTTAGTAGCACTTGGAATGGTGCCAGCCAACTTTTGGCCTTCCAGCTCTTTCTCCTCAGGTCATGAATCACAACAAAATCGCCAGGCCTGATCTTATGCAGCTTTTCACTTGAACACAAACATTGGACAACAGAGAAGACATTTCTTTGCAATAATTCAACATGTCATTCTCACACAGATCTGTTGATGGCAGCCCTTGTCTACCCCTTTCTATTCCCATGAATGGTGGTCTACCAAAGAGTATTTCAAATGGACTTAAATTTGTTTTGACTCTTTTTCTCATTCTGGTGTACTTCAACACAATTGGGAGTGCTTTTACCCATGTGAGCCCAGTTTCCTCACAGCACTTAGCCAATTTGTTCTTGATTGTTTGATTCTCCCTCTCAATAACTGCAGTGTGTTCTCATGTCAATTCCCAAAAACCGACCCACCTGCTTTATTGCTTCATTGACAAAGTGTGTCCCATTGTCCGAGCTGATTTTCCTTGGAATTCCACATCTCGGAACAATCTCAGTTAAAAGAGCCTTCGCTACTTCGAGTCTTGTTTCGAGGTTGGGAAGGCCTCAACCCATTTGGACCACATGTCAACCATCACCAGGCAGTATTTGTGTTTCCCACAAGGGGTTAACTCGATGAAATCCATCATCAGATATTCAAAAGGCCCCCCTGATGGTGGTTGAGATACTATAGGTGTTTTTATCCCTCTTGCCACGTTATGTGTGTGTTACAAATGAAACATATTTTGCAAAAATTTTCAGCAAACCACAATTCTTTCATTTGCACAACCATCCCCTCTTTTGATACATGGTCTAACCCATGCATCAACTTTCCATAATGAGGAAAGAAGTGTTTGGGTAAACAAGGCATGCCATCACAGCTCATCCACACATTCTCCTTAGAGCTACAGCCAGCTGCCTTCCATCGGGTTTTCTCCTTGCCCGTGGAAAAAGTTTGCATGCTCTGTAAACAAGAACAAATGTTGAGGTTATTGTCAGATATCAAAGCACACGTAGTCTCTTTTGTCTCCATCGCTGCCTCGGCCTTCACTGCCGCGTCTGCTCGTGCGTTTCCTGTTGAGACTGAACTGTTATCATTAGTGTGCGCTGCGCATTTGCAAATCGCGACCTTGTCTGGTAAAAAAAATGGCCTCCAAAAGCTCAGACACAAGAGATGCATTTAATATTGGTCGACCATCTGACTTCAAACCTTTTCTGTGCTTCCATAACGCACCAAAATTGTGTGTTAACCCAAAGGCATAACGTGAATCTGTGTATTTTGTCACACATTTGTCTGCCATAAGTTTACATGCTTCTGTTAAAGCAACCAGTTCAGCTGCCTGAGCTGAATAATTTGATGGCAGTTTGCCAGATGTCACGACCTCAAATTCAGTGGTTATCGCGTAACCAACCTTATACTTTCCTGTTTGTGGATCTTTGGAAGCTGACCCATCCACAAATAGGATATTGTCACAATTGTCTAATGGCATGTCTAATAGATCTGGAAGCAGTGTGCACACCTGTTTAAGCACTGACAGACAACAGTGAGGTCCCTCGCCATCCTCTGTGGTGAGAAGTGTGGCAGGGATTCACAGTTGTGCATCTTTTAACAGTTATGTTTGGCATGTCCAATAAAGTTGTGTGGTACCTCAGCCATTGGGCTGTAGCTCTTGTAAAATCATGGAAACTGCGTGTGGAACCCTCAAAGTTAAATCAGAATACCCCACAAATTCCCTGGATGCCAGTACTGCCAGTTCAGCAGCCGCCACAGCCCTCAAACAGTGTGGTAAACCTGCTGCTACTGCGTCAAGTTTGGTTGAGAAATATGCCACAGGTCACAGTCTGTCTCCATGAGTCTGCAAAAGAACAGAAGTCATAAACCCATTTTTCTCATTAACCATCTGAACAAACTGTTTGTTTACATCTGGCAGGCCCAAAGTGGGAGCCAGAGCCATTTGCTCTTTCATGTTAGCAAATGCCTCTTCTTCTTCGCTTGTCCAAACAAGCTTGTCACATGACCTCAGCCCTTTCCCTGTCATCAGGGCTCACAAAGGCTGTTCAAGAATGTCATAATTAGGAATAAATGTATGACAATAAGCACACGTTCCTAAAAATTACAATAAATGTTTTTTTGTAATTGGTTTTGGCACATCTTTTATGGCCTGTACCCGTTTGTCACAGATGGATTTACTGTTTGGTCTGATAACATTTCCCAAAAACTTTATTTCCTGTTTCACAAACTGCAATTTCGAAAGACTGACTTTGTGTCCCTCCTGTTTTAAGTGCTTCAAGAGAGACACAGAGTCTGTCACACACGTAGCTTCATCACATGCACAGATCAACAAATCATCCACATACTGCAACAAAGCCGTTCCAGCTGTCAGTGTTAGGGGTTCAAGGCTTCTTCGAAGCACTTCATTATAGATCGTTGGGGATTCAGTGTACCCCTGGCACAACCATGTGAACTATAACCCTTATTGTCAAAATCAAACGCAAACCAAAACTGACTCTTCTGGTCCACTGGGACGCTAAAGAAAGCATTAGCCAAATCCACCACAGTAAAATACATTTGTTGGGTAGCTGCAGCTGCTCCCTGTTCTAAAGATGTTCTAAAGGAATGTGTTTTTTTTTCTCTGTTCTCAAATTTCACAGGTAGTTCAAACATATATGTCACCCCCATATAAGGTAAAGAACTATTTAATTGGTGGGGGTCCAATGGAATGTGGTTTTTCTGGACCATATAACAGAATGTTGAAGAAGGATTTGATACCATCTGGTGTCTGTGTCATTTCTTTCTTCCCTCAGCTGAGCCGTATCGAGACGGGGATTGCAGATCAACAAAATAAATTAAATACTTTGAATGACAAAATTATCTAACAGTTTTGTGGCTCGTCGGGATCTCTCCAGAGAGGTAAGACTGATTTAAGTATCAAGTATTCCTGTCTGATGAGAGTTTGAATAAAACGTAGTTTAATTTGGCTCGATAGTAACTCCATTAATAACTCTGCTCGGGGGATCCTTCAGAGGTAGGGATTTGCCCTATTATGAAATAGGAAGGAGGGTTTTGCTCTATTATATACTACTGCCCCACAACCGCAGCAGTAGTTTAAAGGATATCCTTATTCTGGTATGAATAAGAACAGTACGGGAATTGTCCTAAGGAATAGACGGAGAAAAATTTGATCTGCAGGAACCGTGTTGATCGGGAATTTTATTGAAGTGTTTATTAAAAGGGTGACATTATGTGACAGGAAATAAGTCGCCCGTTATCGAACGAAACTCCAAAACAATGGATGTTTCGCAATAATCAGGGTTTCAATACTGAACCTTATATTAGTAATCTGGCCAGATGGTCAGAAGGAAAAAAAACAATGAGATCCATATCTTAGAGATGGCTCATTTATTGATCGATTCATGAGCGAATCAAAATCTATTGTTAAAAAAGGGTGGGGGGACCCTCAGTGGGATTATATATACATGAAAGAGCCATACGAGGTATGGAAGAAGATGAAAATGTTTTGGGACAAAGGTCCTGAACAAAAGGAAGCTAATCAAATGCACGCATCGGTCTCTGTGTCGGAACAACCACCTAAATATGATATTGTTATGCACAAAACTTTAACCCCTAACCTCCCAATGACACCATGCGCACTGTTGTAACACGATTATTGTCAGCTCATTCGCTGCAGCTGCAGTCGCGGCCGTATTCGCTTCAGATTCAAAGAAAAATATGAGTAAAGATAGAACAGCTGCTTTTCCTTTTATCCAGTGCCCAGACAGATTTAAAATAATTCCACTAACAATGTCAGAGGTGCTGGCAATATGCAAGGAATTACCCGACCCAGTTAGTTCTCCCCTTCAATACGTGAATGTTTTAAAGAAACTTAGAACATACAGTCAACTAACCAGGCGCGATTATAGATTTATATTGTCCAAAACATTACATCCAGACGTAACTGAAACAGTATTAGTTGATAAAGTACCTTTGCTGGATTTAAAATTCGATCAGCCACGAGTGGAGGAAGGGAAAACCAGGTCAGGAAGAGACTTTAAAGGAACAACCATAGACTGGGCATGGAGAGAAAATGACGCCTTGCCAATATTTTTTGGAGACCTCATATTCCAGCAGGGCATGGCCACTTCCAGACAAGATATTACACATGCGGCTAATACGAAACAAAAAAGAGACGAAGGTCCAGTGGCATCTTTGCCCGGTTTAAAGCTTCGTGGACAGACGAATAGTCCCTTTCGACTGATGATGATCAAGCGATTCTATTTATAAACACGTTCTTGAATAACATGGACCCTGAAACCGCTCGATTAATTCGTATCACAACTGCTGGTTTGACTGCAATGACAATTACAGAATTCAGACGAAGTCTTCGTGAGCTGTCCACTGCTGGGTCTTTTGAGGGCTGTCAGCGTTCTTCCTCGAAAACGGCATCCGCAATGGTGCAATATACGTCCCAGATGTATGAATCTCGCATATGCCATTACTGTGGAAAACAGGGACATCTAAAGCAAGATTGCCGTAAATTGATGAAAGATCAGGGACAACCATATTGGTGTAACCAAAATGAGAGACAACATTCAGCACACTCTGTACCACCGCGCTCTGAACAGTCATGAGAAATTGGCCCACATAACCGCTCCACGCCGCGATACCCCACAGAATGGACACCCTGCTAGGGAAGCCCACAGAGCACTGAGCCCTCCGCATATGCATTAGCATCAATGCTGCATTTCGATAACTCAGCACTGCCTTTTATATCGTTAAATATTGACCACAAACAGTATACATTTCTGGTCGATACTGGCGCATCTAAAAGTTCATTAACAGCCCATTGCTATGAGGGCTCTATTACGGGACGCACTCTAAACTCTGTGGGAATTAATGGCGTTCCCGTTAAGTGTCAGATGACACCAAAATTACCCATAACATCTGATAACCCAAACTTGTTTAAAATGCATGATTTTGTGATTTTGCCCGACTCTCCGTTCTGCCTACTGGGTCGTGATCTGATGCACAAAATTGGGGAAAAAAATAACTTTTGATTCTAACTCACTACAATTACTGTATCCCTCAGTATATTTTCAGTCTGTGTATACAGGACATTGTGGAGATGTTTGCAGCTCAACGTCTGTCCGCACTTCAGGCATTGGCCCAAAAATACAGCAATGCCTGTCACAAGGTATTCTAAAACCTACTCACTCACCATACAACACACCAACTCCAGTAAAGAAAGCTAATGGTACATGGCATTTAACACAATATTTAAGTTAAATTAATGATTTAATTATTCCATTGTCACCTGTGGTACCAGATGTACACACTATCATTAACTCAATTCCAGCAAACCACACTCATTTTACTGTTATTGATTAATGTTCTGCCTTCTTCAGTATGCCAGTTGCACTAGTTACACAGCCCCTGTTCACATTCACCTATGGAGGCCAACAGTACACTTGGACGCGAATGCCTCAAGGATTTCGAGACTCGCCTGCTGTGTTCTCTGCTGCAATATGCCGACAACATCCTGGTTTCTGGACCGGACATCGAGTCATGCACAGCTGCTTCAACTATTGTGTGCAATGTATTAGTGAAGGCTGGCTTCAAAGCATCAAAAGAAAAGCTGCAATGGCTGGAACCAAAAGTTGACTATCTGGGTCATGAACTACAAAAAGGAACAGTACGTCTCTCCACAGACAGGGTGAAAACAATCTACCTTCAAATGCCCTAAAACAAAAACTCAAATGCAAAGTTTCTTGGGCTTAGTGAACTATTATCGAGCATGGGTGCCAAACTGCTCATTATATGACAAAATACTGAGAGAAGCAACACTCTCAAATGCTGAAGAACCTATAGAGTGGACTCCTACAATGGACATGGCTTTCAAGCATCTATGAAACAGCCTCAGCTCTCCACCTGCGCAAGGCTTACCGAACTATGATGAACCCTTTCATCTGTACATGCACGAGGTGGCAGGCACAGCAGCAGCGATCCTCGCTCAGTCCCATGGCGGAATATATAGACCAGTGGCGTACTTGTCAAAAACTTTAGATGCAGTCGCCAGAGGCCTCCCTGCATGTTTGCGAGCAGTGGCTGCTGAGGCATTGATGGTACAACATGCAGAACGTATTGTACTCTCACATCCATTAGTTGTCCACACCTCCCACCAGGTAGGAACTCTCATGCACAACATTACAACACAACACATGACAGCACAACGTCGATCGGGGTATGGAGCTATTTTATTGGCTACTGCTTATCTGACCATTAAACCAACTTCCTCTGTACACGGCCCGACATTGTCATTACACAAATTGCTAACTGAAGGTGAATTTTCCAACGACACACATGATTGCTTTGATCGCCTAAAAACACGTACTTGTTTTTAGGCGAATGTGGGAGGAAAGAGATTTCAAGACAGCTGAAGGCAAACCTATATCACATCATAACCTGGTTTCAGAATTATTGAGATGCAGCACAGTTGCCTGCCAAATTGGCCGTAATAAAAGTTGCGGGGCACATGACGGGAACTGGAAGAGGCGAGGGGAAATAAATTAGCTGATGAGGTAGCAAAGTGGGCTGCAAAGGAAGTTGTGGTAAGCCCAGATCTTAATCAAGTTGAAGAGAGAGTTTCCATGATGCAATCAACCCTAGTGAGAGACATTGACATAAAACTGTTGCAGGCAAATCCATCTGAATCTGATATTCAACACTGGGCCTCAAATAAAGTGAAACCAGACCGGAATAATTTGTTAAGGGATGAACAAGGGCGTCTGGCTCTGCCCAAAACCGCAATAGTAATACTCTGTCGACATTATCACGGTATCTCGCGCATTTCAAAAGAAAAAGGTATACAGTCAATAAATCAAACATATTGCATAAGTGGGGTACGAAGTGCAGTAAAATTAATCCTAGACTCATGTCTAACGTGTGCACAGAATAACAGACACAAGTTTACAAAGCACGACTCATTACCGCACCCGGAATTGCCGTTCCAACACCTGCAAATAGATTTTACACATATGCCGCCATGTAAGAATAACAAATTATTACTTGTAATTGTGGACCATTTTTCTAAGTGGAAAGAAGCTTTCCCGTGTGTGAGGGAAAATGCTAAAACTGTGGTAAAAATTCTGCCAAAAGAAATAATACCAAGATTCGGCATTCCAACCGTTATTGAGAGTGACAATGGCACTCTGTTCACGTCCAAAGTTACGCAACTACTCGCAAAGGAATTGAACATAAATTGGCATTTCAACATACCCTACCACCCACAGTCGGCGGGCGTCGTTGAACGAACAAATCGAACATTAAAAGAACGATTGAACAAAGCCTGCACCGAAACCGGAAGAACATGGGTTGATGTTCTACCGGCTGTGTTGACTGAACTCAGAATGTCACCATCTTCTGTTGTTAAATTCTCTCCATTTAAATACTAATGGGTAGGCCTTTCCCGACCCCTTGGGTCAAAGGCCGCGCTGACTTTCTCTCCACAGGTGACACGGAGGTGGTGATTGCATAAATGGTGATATCTCTCTCTCTCTCTCTCTCTCTCTCTCTCTCTCTCTCTCTCTATCTATCTCTGTAATTCCAATTCCCAGAAACAATGTATGGTGGTTATGGATGAACTACACCGCTGGTGGTAAACAATGTATAGTGTGCTCTAGATCGCCAGCATCAATTTCTTATGTCATCCCTGTACCAATGAATACATCAACATGTTTAACTCATCAGGAGCAGCTGGTTAAGAGAAGGCCTCCATGTTTGAACTATACAATCAGTCTGCCAATAGTCGGAACTAACAAAACAACTTGAGCTTGCACTGACCATAATGCCATAGCAGTGCTTCAGAAGGAGTCAATGTGTCCTTTTAACTGTTAACTTTACAGGGCCAGTGGACGTGTTAACGAAACTATGCTGGACAATTCCCGATGTACAAACTGGCCAGTGCCAGGTGCCAGTCCACCCAAGCTAGTTTCCTGGGTCAAGTTTAATAAGACTGAATGTTATAAATTCTCAGATACAGGTAACAGAACTTGGTTTCAGATCAAATACTGTTCTCAGGTGAGGTGGATGGAGGTTGTAGAATCTTATTCACATCAAAGCATCGGTTTACCCACACAAATATTTCACAACATGAGGGGGGTTGCAGATATGTGGTGGGTATGTTCTGGTAATGATTCAGAACTTCTTGTCACACCCCCCACACCATTTGATGGTTTGTGTTTTATGGTAAAGTTACAGGAAGATGTTTCTGTTATGAAGGTACGGGTGAACACGGGCCTTCGATTTGGTGAAAGAACAATTACATGCCGCAAGTGAAATGACTAAACAAAATCGGATAGCTTTGGATTACCTCTTGGCTAAAGATGGAGGAGTATGTAAAATGTTTGGTGACAAATGCTAGGCAAGGCAAGGCAAGGCAAGTTTATTTATATAGCACATTTCATACACAATGGTAATTCAAAGTGCTTTACATAGAAGAGATTAAAATAAGAATAAAAAAAAAAATAAGAATAATTGAAACAGTTTAGAATATAAAATAAAATAAAATACAGTACAAACAGTCGGACACACAGTGGCACAGTGCTTATTCAGTAAATGCACAGCTAAACAGATGTGTTTTGAGTCTGGATTTGAATGTGACTACTGTAGGAGCACATCTGATCTCTTCTGGAAATGTCCGGTCCTAAATGTAACTGGGAGCCAGACCTGAGGACTGGTGTGATATGTTCATATTTTCTGGTTCTGCTCAGAATCCTGGCAGCAGCGTTCTGTATGAGCTGCAACTGTCTTATGGTCTTTTTGGGAAGGCCAGTGAGGAGTCCATTACAATAATCCACCCTGCTGGTGATGAAAGCATGCACAAGTTTCTCTAGGTCTTGACTGGAAACAAAGCATCTAATTCTTGCAATATTTTTCAGATGATAGTATGCTGATTTAGTTATTGCTTTGACATGACTACTGAAACTAAGGTCTGACTCTAGAGACACACCAAGATTCCTGACTTGATTTTTAGTTGTTTGACCCCTAGCATCAAGGTATACATTCACCTTGAGAACTTCATCTTTGTTTCCAAACGCAATTACTTCAGTTTTGTCTTTGTATAACTGAAGAAAGTTTTGGCACATCCAACTGTTTACTTCATCAATGCATTGGCACAGGGAGTCAATGGGGTTGTAATCATTAGGTGATAGGGCTAAGTAGATCTGTGTGTCATCTGCATAGCTGTGGTAAGCAATTTGGCTCTTTCTCATTATTTGGCTCATTGGGAGCATATACAGGTTGAACAGGAGTGGCGCAAGAATTGAGCCTTGAGGGACTCTGCATGTCATGGACGTCCACTCAGACTTATGGTCTCCTATATTCACATAATAACCTCTCCCTTCTAAGTATGACCTGAACCATTTTAGGACCATCCCAGAAAGCCCCACCCAGTTTGCTGTACATACATCCCTTGTCACACTGATGATGATGGAGAATTTACGAAAGTGTTAAAGGAAATGGATAGGTTGAATAAAGAGTTAGCAGATAACGCCGGTCATCAGGGAATATGGGGAAACTTTTTCAATATGTTTGGGTGGTTCTCACCCTGGATGTCTTCCATTATATCGATTGGTGTATGCATTATACTTATGTTATTATTTGGCCCATGTTTGCTACATTTACTAATGCAAAAGATAAATGTGATGATAAACGGACATAATATCGCCATGCTCCATTATATGCATGTAACTAATACTGAAGTTGGTTGAGAAGGCTACATGATCCTTTCAGGATCAAAGTGGGCAATGTGAAATAATTAATGCTTCTCAACAACTTCTCTGGTGATGTAATGTGGAATAATGAAGGCCTCTTTTAAACTTCTTTTGTTGGGTAGCTGCAGCTGCTCCCTGTTCTAAAGGAATGTGTTTTTTTGTCTCTGCTCTCACGTTTCCCACTTATATACCCCCGTATAAGGTAAAGAACTATTTCATTGGTGGGGGTCCAGTGGAATGTGTTTTTTCTGGACCAACAATAAACGTTGAAGAAGGATTTGATACCATTGGGTGTCTGTGTCATTTCTTTCTTCCCACAGCTGAGCCGTATCGAGACGGGGATTGCAGATTAACAAAATTAATTAAATACATTGGATGACAAAAATATCTAACAGCCACTTAACCAATAGCTTGGTGTTTTGTTCACAAGACAGGCACATTGTCCTACTAAGCCACTTAACCAACTGCGTTTACAGTTTGTTTTTTTTGCCAGTGAAAAACAAAAAGGGGTAAATGTCAGTTATAATCTGCAACATAGCCATCACTATGGTTACATCTTATCTGCCAAAGCATGTTAGGATCCATTGGGATTGGAACCCAGGATCTCCTTTTTACAATGCAAATGCTGTGATTATTAAATCCAGATGGAAAAGAGCTGTTGAAACTTGATGTCATGCCAGTGAAAAACACAAAGCTTTATATGACAGCTATCAAATGCAGGACAGCAAAATCTTCTGTTAAATTTTCTTGGCTAAAGCCTGTTAGGCACCACTGGGATTTGAACACAAGGTCTCCTGTTTACAAGACAGGCACATTGTCCTGCTAAACAACTTAAACAACCATGTTTCCAGTTGGGTTTTTTTTGCCAGTGAAAAACAAAAACGGGTAAATGTCAGCTATAAAATGCAAGACAGCCATCACTATGGTTACATCTTATCTGTGTAAGCATGTCAGGAACTGTTGGGATTTGAACAAAGGATTTCCTGTTCACAAGACAGGCACATTGTCCTGCTAAGCCACTTAACCAATAGCTTGGTGTTTTGTTCACAAGATAGGCACATTGTCCTGCTAAGTAACTTAACCAACAGATTGGTGTTTTGCCAATGAATAACTAAATGGCGTAAATGTCAGCTATAATGCAAGATAGCACTCACTATGGTTACATCTTATCTGCCAAAGCCTGTTAGGCACTGCAGGGATTTGAACCCAGGACCTCCTGTTTACAAAACAGGAACTTTCACCAGCTAAGCCACAGCACCAGTTGTTGTTGTTACATGGTGTTGTGCAAGTCAAAAACACAAAGGAGCAAATAAATTACCATAGCATTAACATAAGTATAAACTTGTTTACAAAAGTCTGGTAGGCACTGCTGGGATTTGAACCCAGGATCTCGTGTTTACAAGACAGACGTTATGACTGGCCAGGCCACAGTACCAACTGCTGTTGTAAATTGATGTTGTTCCATTGAAAAACACAAAGGGTTATATGACAGCTATCAAATGCGGGAGAGCAAAAACTTTTGTAATATTTTCTTGGCTAAAGCCTGTTTGGTACTGCTTGGATTTGAACCCAGGATCTCCTGTTTACGAAACAGGCACTTTCACCAGCTAGACCACAGCACAAGCTGTTGATGTTACATGGTGTTGTGCAAGTCAAAAACACAAAGGAGCAAATAAATTACCATAGCATTAACATAAGTATAAACTTGTTTACAAAAGTCCGGTAGGCACTGCTGGAATTTGAACCCAGGATCTCATGTTTACAAGACAGACGTTATGACTGGCCAGGCCACAGTATCAACTGCTGTTGTAAATTGATGTCGTTCCATTGAAAATCAAAAAGGGGCAAATAACAGCTAACAAATACAAGTCAGCATTTACATAAGTTCTAACTTAGAAGTAAAAGCTTACTAGTAAACATTGGGATTAGAACCCAGGATCTCTCATTCACACGTCAGGCACATTGTCCTGCTAAGCCACTTATCCAACTGCGTTTACAGCTTTGTGTTTTGCCAGTGAAAAACAAAAAGCTATATATGCAAGACAGCCATCACTATGGTTACATCTTATCTGCCAAAGTGAACCCATGATCTCCTTTTTATAAGGCAGACCATGTGATTATTCGAGTCAAGTTCTCTCTGCTCCTGATGGTCACAGGCGCTGCCTCGTGTGTCTGGGCCATGATCACACTGAGGCAGCGTTTGTGGATGGTTCCTGTTCTCACTGTGAGAACCTTACCGTGGCAACAATGCGGGCGCGGCTTTCCTTCCTAAAAAGGAACACCATTCCAGCCGCCCCCCGCATTGCTCCTTCTTCCTACGGGATTGAGGATGACCCGGCTGGAAATGGAGGCGATTTGGGGAGGGCAGCGTGCTCGGTTTCACGGGGTACATCCCCACGAACCACCTGCCCCCCCGACAAGCTGGTTGACTTCTGCCCGGGCTCGGGGTGACATCGGCTCGCCTCACGGCCAGTCTGTTTATCCCCTCGAGCCCCCCCAAGCTGGATGATGAGCTCACCACGGCATCGGAGAGTGTTCCGGGGTCTGACATGGAAGACTTGATTTTGCTGCCACCCTCGGGTCGGCACACCCAGTCTGAGGCTGACGACCAGATGGCCAACATGCTTGCCAGGTCTGCTGTCAGCGTGGGGCTGGACAGGAACCCTCCGTCATCCCCACAGCCTTCACAGCTGGATGATTGGTTCCTTGGGTCTGGGCGCCGCTCACAGCCACCTCACTCCCGAGAGTTACTATGGACTCACAGAGACCAGGTGCTCAGGCACCTCTGCCATTTATGGGCTTCAGGTCAACCGAGAAAAGAGCAAACTCACCCCGGTTCTAAGTATCTCTTTTCTTGGCATGGAGTTAGACTCAGTCTCAATGTTAGCACGTCTCTCCAACGAGCGTGCGCAGTCAGTGATGGACAGCCTCGCCTTCTTCAGGCCAGGCACAACGGACCCTTTAAAACATTTCCATAGGCTCCAGGGGCATATGGCATCCTCCGCGGTGGTTGCGCCGCTGGGGTTGATGCATATGTGACCGCTTCAGCACTGTGTCCCGACGCGTCCTGGTCACGACCGACGCCTCCAAATCGGGTTGGGGCACTGTGTGCAATATCAACTGCCTAGAGTTGCTGACTGTTTTCTTTGCCCTGCGGAAGTTTCTCCCATTAGTTCGAGACAAACATGTCCTAGTCAGGTCAGACAGCACCTTCGCGGTAGCACACATAAATCGACAAGGTGGCGTATGCTCCCGCCACATGTCACAACTCCCCCGTCGTCTCCTCCTTTGGAGCCAGCCGCGACTCAAGTCGCTGCGCGGCACTCACATCCCCAGCGACCTCAGTGTGATAGCGGACGCGCTGTAATGACAATGCTGGCCCAGTGGAGAGTACAGGCTTCACCCAGAGACGGTTCAGCTGATTTGGGAACGATTCGGCAAGGCCCAGTTAGGCCTGTTTGCCTCCCAAGAGACCTCCCACCGCCCGCTCTGGTATGCCCGAACAGAGGCTCCCCTTGGGGCAGACGCGCTGGCACACAGCTGGCCCTTGGGGCTGCGCAAGTACGCATTTGCCCCAGTGAGCCTTCTTGTACAGGTGCTGTGCAAGGTTAGGGAGGACGAGGAACAAGTCACCCTAGTGGCTCCTTACAGGCCCACTCGGGCCTGGTTCTTGGACCTCATACTCCTCGCTACAGCCCCTCCCTGGCGAATTCCCCTGAGGAAGGACCTTCTTACTCAGGGATGGGGCACACTCTGGCATCCGCATCTGGCCCCTGGATGAGATGCGGAAGATCTAGCTGGTCTACCACCTGCCGTCGTAGACACGATCAGCCAAGCCAGAGCCCCTTCTACCAGGCAACTTTACACCCTGAAGTGGCGCCTGTTCGCAAATTGGTGTTCTTCCCGGGCTGAATACCCACAGAGGTCCGCAGTTAGGTCAGTGCTCCTAGTCCTGCAGCAGAGGTTGGAGGGGAGGCTGTCCCCTTCCACCTTGAAGGTGTACGTTGCTGCTATCGTGGCCCACCACGACGCAGTATACGGCAAGTAAGCATGACTTAATCAGGTTCTTAAGAGGCGCCCGGAGGTTAAATCCTTCCCGGCCAAGCCTGTTCCCCTCCTGAGATCTCTCAGTGGTCCTCACTGGCCTTCAGAGACCCCCCTTCGAGCCGCTAGAATCAGTTGGACTCAGGGCCCTCTCTCTAAAGTCTGCCCTGCTCATCACGCTCGTCTCCATCAAGAGGGTCGGGGACCTGCAAGCGTTTTCTGTTAGCGACACTTGCCTGGAGTTCGGTCCAGCAGACACACATGTGATCCTAAGACCGCGACCGTGCTACATACCCAAGGTTCCTACCACGCCCCTCAGAGACCAGGTAGAGAACCTGCAAGCGTTGCCCCAGAGGAGGCAGACCCAGCCCCTTCGTTGCTGTGTCCGGTACATGCTTTGCGTACCTACTTGGACCGCACGCAGAGCTTTAGACATTCTGAGCAGCTCTTTGTCTGCTTTGGTGGACAGCAGAAAGGGAACGCTATCTCCAAACAGAGGCTTTCCCACTGGGTAGTGGACATCATTTCATTGGCCTATCACACCCAGGCCATGCCCCCCCCTTGCAGGTCCGAGCACACTCAACAAGGAGTGTTGCATCCTCATGGGCACTGGCCAGGGGCACCTCCATGGCAGACATATGTAGAGCAGCGTGTTGGGCAACACCCAATACCTTTGCAAGATTTTACAATCTCAGGGTTGAGTCAGTATCGTCCCGTGTTTTCTCAGGTCCGAGCCGGTAGAACTCGGTAACACGCTGATGGACTGGCTGGGAGGATCGCTTGCACCTAGCGCCCTTTCCATCGGTTGAGGTAAAACTGTGCATTTCTCTCCAAGGCGATTCCGTATATTCGGATACCTGGATGATTCGTCCCTAGCCCTGTGGGTCCACAATTCGGCAGAGGAATTTGCTGACCCAATCCACTGCGGGTACTCAAATCTACCCTGTACTGGAATAGGTGCTCCACAGGTCGGGACTCCTGCTTGGACTCCTCCTGTGTGTATTTTCCATGGTACGGTCCCCTTGCGAGTGGACCTGCGTCTCCCTTAGGCAGTTCCATCTGCCCTCCGGTCGCCGTGCTTTAGCAACTCCCCCCTCCCTGAGGCTGGATCTACCACAGTGCCATGTTTCCACATGTGACCTGAATGGCCCATGTGATGTATTCGCCACTTTACCTCCCGGTCCCTGGGCAGGTGTGGTCTCCGCAGGGTCTTTTCCCCCTGAAAGAATAGGAAACTGGGTAAGACCCCCTTCCCACAAGGCCCCAGCCTTTGGCTCTATGCGAGAAACATAGAGAGAAAAGAGGCCCGGCTAGGCTCGGCCTGTTCCCAGGTTGGAAAGTGTCGCCTTGTTCCCCTGCTTAGGGTAACCAAAAGGATACTGACGACTTTTTATGGGGCATTGGGTAAATCTGCCACATCTGACACAACTGGTCACCTTTACACATAAAAAACCTGCCCGCTCTTGTGTCAGCAGTACACGTACACGGCTCAGCGCATGGCGTGATTTGAATTCGACACAACGTCGAAATGAGCGACAGACGGGGAATATTTAGGTTACGGATGTAACCTCCGTTCCCTGATGGAGGGAACGAGAAGTTGTGTGCTCCCGGCCACATCGCTGAGCCGAGCCGCTGTAGTGGCCGGCCATTTCCGGCTCCTCAGAAAAATCCTTAATGATCTCCACTTTTATACCCATATGTCCGGGGGCGGGGTATGCAAATACTGTTTGCCTAATTCACATTGGCCTTTTTTCATAGATCAGAGGCATATTCGGCGCTCAAGAGAGACCCCTAGTGTCGCTTCTTCGACACAACGTCTCGTTCCCTCCATCAGGGAATGGAGGTTTCATCCATAACCTAGACGCTTAGCAACCATTCTGTCTGAGGTTTTTGACATCCACCATTGTGTTGACTTTTTTTCCACAGCTGCATGAACAGTTGCGCAGAGGTGGGTAGAGTAGCTAAAAACTGTACTCAAGTAAAAGAACAATAACTTTAAAAAAGATTTACTCAAGTAGAAGTAAAAGTGCTAACACAAATAATTACTTGAGTAAGAGTAAGAAAGTATTCAATAAAAGAGTACTCAAGTAGTGAGTAACTTGTTACTTTCACAAATGACATAATAGACGTTAACTCCCCTATATTCCGTTACATAATACACATTTAAGATGTACTACAGAATTATTAGTATTATTAATGGAAATTATGTCATCATTCACCATCATGTTCTTCCAAACCCGTATGACTTTCTTCCTTCCATGCAACACAATAAGGAAATTTTAGACACAATGTCACTATTTACTTTCAGTTAATGTTTTTTTATATATATATATATATATATATATATATATATATATATATATATATATTGAAAGTGAATGGTGACTGAGACTGTCAGTCCCTAACATTCTGTCTAACATCTTTTGAGTTCCACAGAATACGGGTCACATGGGTTTGCAACAACATGAGGATAGAGAAATGATGACAGAATATTAAATTATGGCTGAGCTATCACTTTAAAGGGACAGTTCACCCAAATATGAACATTTTCTAATCATTTACTCACCCTCATGCCATCCCAGAAATGTATGCCTTCCTTTATTCTGCAGAACACAAATTATGATTTTTAGAAGAATATTTCAGCTCTGTAGTTCATTACAATGCAACAGCTTCGATAAGCACAAAGGCAGCATAAAAGTAATCCATATGACTCCTGTAGTTAAATTAATATCTTCAGAAGTGATATGATAGGTGTGGGTGAGAAACAGATCAATATTTTTCAACCCCAGTCGCAGAACACTCACTGTGTCTGAAACTGCCCCCTATCCACTATATAGTGCACTATTTCGGGTGTCCGCCATTTTGTAGGAGTGTCTGAATTCTGAGTGAACTTCTCCTTCCCTACTTTTGTTCACTCATTCTTACCCACAATGCACTCTAATTTCGAGTGTACATTTGATGTACACTTAATGAGGTTAATTGTCCATAATCCGTTGCGGGGAAGACGTATGAGCTGGGAGTTTTTACTGCTTCCTTCACTCTTGCAAAGTTTTATTTCATGTTGAATGTATAAAATTTTTGACAAATGATTACTTGATTAATAACATAATAACATAGAGAGAAAAAACATGCAGAATCATTTTAAAATGTACTCTTTATTTATATTTATACAGAATTTTGCCATTAAGATGAATAATTCTTTATTTACTAAATAATTCACTGAGGTGATATTATTTTAACTAATAATAATAATTATGTGATTGATTTAAATATTTGCTTATAACATGTAGGTTATGATAACTTTGGTTGTGGATAAGGGCACTATGCACCCAGAAACGCTACCCAGAATGTATTGGAGTTTAAAGATACTAAAGTATAACAAATAAATACAATAATGTACATTTGATAAAAGGTGTTTACTCTATATATTAACATATATATATTAAAAATGACAAACAGAATTAATATTTATTGTATTAATATATTATTTCAAAGCCCAAGTATTTTAAAAGTTCATATGTGACATTTCTGCGACAGCCCCAGAGCTCCGAAATTTAGTGTATATATCACCACTCTCACGCACGCGCCCCGCACTGTGCATGGCTACACACGCGGAAATGCTTTCTGTTTGCACTCCAGCGGCAGAGCAAAAGGCATTTACACTTAAATTGGATGTTTACGTGGATTTATACAGTTAATCAGCCTGAAGTAGCTGCTACAGTTTCCAGTATCCAGTAAATGCATAAATACTACTTATGACATGTCATAAGAGCCCAGTTACAGAATCGCCCTGAAAATGACCATCTCATTACACAGCTGCGACAAGATTGGGTGGTTGGATGTTGGCTGTTCATTGATGAAATGCTGCAGTAACGCTGTGTGTTACTATTAAATTACACATTTTCTACCAGTAGGTTTATAATTTTACTTCATTGTTTTACATGTAGTTATGAACATTCATGAGTTAACATTAACAAGATACTTGTAAACGTTAGCTAGTTGCTACAGCTAAATTACCTTGGAGCAGACATACATGGTCCTTGTAAATTTCAACGGGTTTAGCTGGTAATGCGGTCTACCACACTGTTTTATCCAGAGTCTGCATCTCTCCTCTTGACTTTTAGGTTTGGGAAATGGGTAAAATTCACTCCATTGTCCAAACTTTGTGGATATCTTGTATCCTATTTGAAAGCTCCCCAATGCACACTGTTTTTGCATACAGTATTGAGAATCTCTGAGAGCTTCAGGCAAACAAGCAAAGTAACAGTCACCAAGTTGTTATTGGTCAATAGGTGTTTCTAGGCGTGGGTTAGTAATGTGTAGGTGAGTGCTCTCGCTCTTCTCCTATGGAATGACATTATTTGCCGTCTCTGTAGTTTTAACTACATTAACTTTAATTGCTTTATTTTACAATTTCATTAAAAAAAAACATGGCATACTTTACCTGGGGTTGTCCACAGTTAAAGAAACTTGCTTTTGCAATGAGTTACTTGATTTAATACATTTAATTAAACATAACAGCCATTCATGCTCTAGTGAGATGTGTTACTTAATGCTTGATGTGTAGTTTATGTGCTAAGAATTGGAGACGAACACAGGTAAAGACAAATCCTGAAAGACAACATTACTTCACATTAACCAACTTGAATAGCCTTGGATAAGTGCAT
Source organism: Xyrauchen texanus (assembly GCF_025860055.1). Classification (NCBI taxonomy): domain Eukaryota; kingdom Metazoa; phylum Chordata; class Actinopteri; order Cypriniformes; family Catostomidae; genus Xyrauchen; species Xyrauchen texanus. Next base: position 1,503,444 of record NC_068313.1, on the reverse strand, counting down.
GTTGGAAATATGATGGTTTAATTTAATTATCTGTTGGCTGTGTTTATTAGTCTTGTAAAGTTGTCATCAGTGGTGGGTAAGTTACTCTAAAAAATAATTAAGTACTAACAACTAATTGCATCCTCTACAGTGTAATTAGATTACTGTACTAATTACGCTGGCTGAAAAGTAAATACATTACTTATTACTAATTACTTTCTAAAACCCTTATCATCCTTGACCAGATTAAAAATTCAAGGATAGACTTGAAACTGTTCTTTTAATTATTTCAAATAAATCATATAAAATCAACTAAATTATTATTCATGAACTGGCCAAAGAATTTAATGGGGCAGCGTTAAATTAGAAAACATATATTTTAATATTCCACAGTTAGTTCCGGTCCTCGAATCTGATTGGACAAGAGATGTTCCATGAGCACTGATGGTGTGACAGCATCAGCACTCAGATGCTTCACTGTGTGTATCACTCCGCTTGTGTTTGGCTGTTCTAAACTAAAGTGAAAGCATAGTGCATATGTGTTAGGAGTTATTGTCTTTATTTTTTAAATTACATATGTTAGCTAGCACTGGCGACCTGTCCAGGGTGTCCCCCGCCTTTCGCCCAATGTTAGCTGGGATAGGCTCCAGCCCCCTGCGACCCTGTACACAGGATAAGCGGTTGACGATGGATGGATGGATGGATGTTAGCTAGCAGGTGGTGGCAAAAGATCATTTTTGTGTGTAATATGAGCCAGTTGGTGACGTAAAAGTGAATCCGTTAGTCTTTGTTTACATAGAACAGCGCTCTGTGAGTTTCAACATTGGATACACACTGTTTAAAATGGCAGAGGACATCGCTGTTTCTATAGTGAATGACATTTGCGCACTGGCTACCCTGAAATAGAGAGGAATACCCAGCTCAGACATCTATATTCCACTGAGAAAAATGACCTTCAGAAATCTGTAAGCATCTCTGATTGGGTGTGGCAACAGGTGATCGCAAACGCTCCATCTTTCTCTCTCTCTTTCTCTCTCTCACACACACACAAACACATAGACAAACACACAAATCCATCCGTCTATCCTTGTTTATCCAATGACTTGTTAGAAACAACACAAGCCGTGATACTATTTCTGAAGTGAACATTTTTGATTTACTAACGGAGGCTTGGATGCATCATTTGTTTTGAACCAGCAACGGCAGATTCTGATCCGTAGCGTAATAAAGTAGTTCCATGCACAAATGCGTTTATATTTTCCTATTTTTTTTAAAAATGTACTTGTTCATTGAACTGTTGTATATAAGTGTGGCGTTGCAGTGGTACTGAAAAGAGAATTGAAATGCTTTATCAAACTGTTAACAGAAATGGCAATATATGATCGACTACGCCACCCCGGACAACCGGGGAAATAATAGCCCTAAGGGCACACAGGTTCGGTTTGAATGAGTGGGTGAGAGGACAGGAGTCGTATAGAAATAGAAAAGTTTATTTTGTTTGTCAATATTGACTAATAAATAGCTAATACTTCAAGGTGAAAAACTCCTACATTGGCCATAAAATAATGATGAACACCAGCAATCTACATCTACTCATACACACAGAAAATAAACTCAATTTAAGGAAAACAAATTAGCCAACAGGAGAGGTATCTGGAGGTCCGGGCCAGCTGCCAAATTGGAAAAGGAACCCGCCCCACGATAGACCACTACAAATACCCAAACGCACACGTGAAGTTTATACTGCCGGACGACACACAGCACTAGAGGTGAACACACCACGCAAATGGCAGCTTCGCCTCCACCCTCCAGAAAACCCCCAGCTCCTGCAACAGAGACAAAAAATGAGAAAAAAACTAAACAAGTAAAGAAAATTAAAAAAAGCACCGGGGTCTTGACAAACATTGCCTTTAGCACATCAAAGCTATTTTGGCACTGAACTGTCCAAGCATCAGCAAAACTCTGCGCCGCTCGCGTCCTGGGCCCAGCACCTCCATACTCCGTTACCAACCTATGCAGAGGGGCTGCCAATTTGGCAAACCCCTCCACAAAGCGGCGGTAGTAACTGGCAAAACCCAGAAAAGAGCGGAGCTCGGAAACACTATTGGGCCTTGGCCACTGAGCCAGGCAATAATAGTGACTGGCACTGTTGGTCACCGAACAACCGTTGCATCAGGCGTTGGAATGTACCGGGGGCATTACAAAGCCCAAACGGCATCCGGTTCCATTCAGTCTTAGCTTTATCCCTTTCGCTAACAGGAACCTGGTTATACCTGCTGGCTAAATCCATAGTGGAAAACCAGCGGGCACCGGTCAGAGAGTCCAACGACTCCTCGATTCTCGGAAGGGGAAAAGCATCCTTCCTAGTCTTGGAATTCAGTTGGCGGTAGTCCACACACATGCGTAGACTACCGTCCTTCTTTTTAACCAAGACTATCGGGGAAGCATAAGGACTGCAACTTTCCCGTATAACCTGTGACTCCAACAGTGTATCAATGTGGGCCTTCACTACCTCATACTCTGAGGGTGGTATCCGGCGGTAACGCTGCCGGACAGGGGTGTCATCCAACAAAGGGATGTCGTGTGACAGTAGACTAGTACACCCCAAATCTCCCTCATGAGCAGAGAACACACACTGATACTCCAGTAATAAGGCCCTAACCTGATCCTGATCTTGCGATGACAAAACAGACAGGTCAATAGCCCCAATCTGTTCCTCCACCGTGAAAGCAACCTGAGCGCTATGGGAGCCAATAGCAGCAAGGACAGAATTAACCTCAGTAACCCCCCTGGGCAAACTCACCACATAAACACTTGTGAGAGAGCCCAAGAGGGTCCGAGGATATAACATTATGTACGTAGTCCCTACGTTCACCACCGGTACAGAGACAGTTCCTCGGCTCACCCGCACCAATGATGATGACGCTAACAATCCAGCTGGTAGGCCCGACTCTGCAGGCTCAAACAACACAGTCTCCTTCGAAAATTGCTCAGAACAAGTTGCCAGTACTAATTTTAACGTACCACCTGGACTACGCCATGCTCGACGGCCTCGCATTCTAACCTGACCTACCCTATCGGCATCCAAACAGGCACCCACCTTATGACAGTGCTGAAATGCCTGAGTTACAAAATTGGGGGCCTGCAGTAAGGGTGGTAGTTCAAAAAGAGCAGGACCATGCTGCCCAAAGAGCTCCCGGTAACACCGACTGAGAATATTCATTCCCACAATACCTGGTACTTTAGAACACAAGCCGCCAGGGGGATCCCTGAGAACAAGCACCCCACAGTTTGACACTAACCTGCCACAGAGCTCGACATCCAATTCTACATACCCAATATAAGGGATGTCCAGACCGTTGGCCGCCCGCAACTGCAACCATTGGCACGAGCGAAGGCAATCTTGACCCCATGGCTCGAAATGCTGTACAAAGCAACTCTCAGTAATGGTGGACACCATAGAGCCAGTGTCTAACAGACAAGGCACCTGAACTCCACCAATAAGAACAACCAAATGTGGGCATGACGACATCAAACGGGGCACCGGACTAGTATTCTGACAAACGTCTAAGCCATTCTTTTTCCCAACCGAGCTGTGGCTCTGCAGCCCGGTGGGAACTAGTTTTCCGATGGCCGCTGAAGACGAGGCTGCCCATTCCCCCCTGAATGAGGAGCCGTAAAGGGAGATTTAGAACGATAGGGGATACGTTCCCCATCACACTCCCTAGCAAAATGGCCCGGCTGTTGACATCTTCTACATATTACCGGATTAGTATGAGAAAATGTATTCCGTGGATACGAGGGATAACCAACCGGGTGAGGAGATTGACTCCGAGCAGCAGGAGCAGGGCCCTGAAATAATGCCAAACCCTTAGTGAGCTGATCCAGCTGTACCTGTTGAGATTTTAACATTTCCCTCAACTCCCTTAATTCCGAGTTTGGCATTAAACTAGCAGTATTCGACGACGGTCCCCCCTGCACCCCGTGTTGGATCAAAGGGACTAATGGAACGGACTGACTTCGCCCACGTACACCACCCGGCATTCCCTCCTGCTCCCATCTTATTGCCTCTCTACGAACCTCTAGCAATTAGAAGTAGGTTGGCGGCGAACTAGCTGTTTAAGTTCACGACGCAGAGAACTATCCACTACATGTTCAACAAATTGATCGCGTAAAAGGTTCTCAGAATTTGACATTACATATGGGGACTGTTGCTTAACACCCTCAAGGAGGCTCATTAGAGCGAGGGAAAACTCTAACAAAGTCTCCCCTTCCCGCTGCTTTCGCGAGAAAAAGGCCTCCTGTAAGGCCACATATGACTGAGAGCAACCAAATACCTCCCGCAATGCAGAAATAATTTTATCTGGGTCCCCTTTTTCAATTGCAGGACGGTGCTGGATCTCTTCCCGTGCCTCCCTCTCCAAATGGTCAAACAAAAAGAATGCCCTATCAGTCGCAAAGAGGTGACACAACTGCATACACGCTTGTACTTCTTCAATCCACTCCTCAATGCTGATGCCAGTATGGCCATTAAACTTTGGGCACTTTCGATCTCGAGGTACGAAAACAAATCTTTCCGGCTGAGTGGCACCCGTAGCCAAGGGTACCGGTGCCCCCACAGGCATTACTGGAGCACTAACTGCTACACTTGGGCCCGGTAATTCAACAGTATGTTCTTGATACAATTTTTCATTATCAGCGTTTAGCTGCGCCACCAACTCTCTTAACTGTTGCAACTCTTCCTCCATAATAAATGCACTCACCAATCGTAGAGGGAAGCCAACTGATAGGGGAGGTCCGGTTCACACCAGCTACGATGTTTTGCCTAAAAAAAAACAAGACACAGACAAACACCTACACCGAATTGTGCAAACGTTCTTTTGTATTTTTTTTTTATTAAATCTGAATATACATACCCACGTCTTCACCCAACCCACACAAAGAAAGGGACCAAAACCCGGTCCTGCCGACTATGCCAAAATGTGGCGTTGCAGTGGTAGTGAAAAGAGAATTGAAATACACTCTTAACAGAAATGGCAATATATGATCGACTACGCCACCCCGGACAACCGGGGAAATAATAGCCCTAAGGGCACACAGGTTCAGTTTGAATGAGTGGGTGAGAGGACAGGAGTCGTATAGAAATAGAAAAGTTTAGTTTGTTTGTCAATATTGACTAATAAATAGCTAAAACTTCAAGGTGAAAAACTCCTACATTGGCCATAAAATAATGACGAACACCAGCAATCTACATCTACTCATACACACAGAAAATAAACTCAATTTAAGGAAAACAAATTAGCCAACAGGAGAGGTATCTGGAGGTCCGGGCCAGCTGCCAAATTGGAAAACGAACCTGCCCCACGATAGACCACTACAAATACCCAAACGCACACGTGAAGGTTTAACTGCCGGACGACACACAGCACTAGAGGTGAACACACCACGCAAATGGCAGCTTCGCCTCCACCCTCCAGAAAACCCCAAGCTCCTGCAACAGAGACAAAAAAATTAGAAAAAAACAAAACAAGTAAAGAAAATAAAAAAAAAGACAAAACAAACTCAAAGAAAATAAACTACCAAAGATACAAAAAAAAAAAACATTTAGAAGGTACAATACCCACAAATAAGTTTGAAACAACTTCACAAAATAAATCAAATAATTCAAGAATTTAAACCATTTAACACGAAAGTAAAACTCACATAACCAAAAAAACAAGTTAACAGTTTGAAATAAACCACGTTCACTCGGGTTTACAGTGCTCGGAGATGAGACACGGAATGAACAAGAAAAGAAAACAAATAATCAAACATAAGACCGTACGGTACTCAAACGATACACACAAGATGCTGATTACAAGTTTAACCCGATGGAATTCAATTGGCGGCGGCCAGAGGAGACGGTCAGCTAACCCGCAAAGCCATGCACAATCCGCAAATAGCAACGTAAATCAAAAATCACAGTAGCTTAATGTTTGCTATCGTGATGAAGGTCAAGGCAAAACAGCGACGCAGTCGCAATTATACGCAATCATGATTTAGTGTTAATGCTTAATTCCCACAAATAGCCCAAGAGACCCTCAGTTATGCAGGGGAGACCTGCAGAGCATAAAGAAACTACATTAAAACGAGAGAAAACACATTACTAATACACAAACTATAATCCTACATACCACGGGATGATCCTGCACACAAACTGCTTCGTAGTCGCACACTATATTACAGTATAGTGGCTCAGTCAGGACCATGTAAGTGACGTGCTATCAATGCCACCGAGGACAAAGCAAATCATAAGTAGCCAACCGCGGTCAATTGCTTCTTGTTATAAACAAAGGGCTATACATACCTGTGAGGAGTGGGCAGCCAGCACACAGCAGACGGGAAAAGCCAGCTTATAATCTAAGCCTAACAATGTAGAGAAATTCACATCAAATGCCTGCACAGTACGAGAAGCAACGAGTTCACCCCAAACAACTCACATACCTGCGGCGACCACGGATGACATCACAAGGACAATACAAAGATGCATACCAAGTGGCCACAACACATCCCTTATATATCCGACAAAAGAATAAAGGAGGAGGGATTAATAAACTAAGCACAGGTGTATGACATTCCCATAGGTGGATTCAACCACCCTGCTGCATAAGCAATATCACACTCGCAATATGTCCCTACATCAGCACTGCTGTAATTACCTACGGCACTCGGCCTGCAGCCGAATCACAGCAATGCTGATGTAGGGCCATATCGCACAATTGCGAGTGTGATATTGCTTAAATATTACACAATTTTGATTTTACATAGAATTGTTCTATAGTCTATAAAGTATTGAACACAACTACATCAGAAGTAACTGTAATTCAATTACTGAAAAATTAAGTGTAATCCCTTACTTTACTTTTTTCACTGAAAAAGACATTTAATTACAGTAATTCATTACTTAGTAATGCATTACACCCAACACTGGTTGCTGTTCAGGTTGATGATGTTCTAATGGAATGAATGTCAGAACGGCCACCATATACCAGCGCGTTTTTTTTTTCCAGCTTAACAATTTTTTATTGATTCACATATTAAACACAGAAAAACAAAACATATATACACAGAATCAACAAGGAACCCCCACTATTACCCCTTCCAATCACCAACCCCACCCTGGCCCCCAACAACATCAGTCATACATGTGGTCATACATGATTATAGACACACACACACACACACACACAATAAATATATATATATATATATATATATATATATATATATATATATATAAATCACACATATTGACAACTACACCTCTCTCTCCACTGCCCCTCACCAAGAGCCCTCCAAAAACACCAGATATCTGCCCCATTTCCCCACAAACAAGACCAATTTCCCCAGTCTTCTATATGACCCTTCTTTGAAAGCTGCCACCCTCCCAATCTCCGAGCACCACTCCTGAAATGAGGGCAATCCAGCCAACCTCCATCCCCTTAAAACTATCTGTCTGCCAATCATGACACTGGTTAGGACCCAATTTTTTACATGTTTATTCCCTACATTGATGACCACCCCATCGCCTAAAATACAGAGGCTGGGGCAAAATAAAAATTGACTGCCCAAAACATCACACATAAAACTGAACCTTCAAAAAATTTCTTGGATCTTAACACAATCCCAAAAAACATAGGTTGTGTCTCCATCTTCTGGTTGGCATCGCAAGCAGGTGAGTGTGTCTTTAAAGGGTTAGTTCACCCATCCATCCATCCATCCATCCATCCATCCATCCATCGTCAACCGCTTATCCTGTGTACAGGGTCGCGGGGGGCTGGAGCCTATCCCAGCTAACATTGGGCGAAAGGTGGGGGACACCCTGGACAGGTCGCCAGTCCATCGCAGGGGGTTAGTTCACCCAAAAATTTTAATTATCCCATAATTTACTCACCCTCAATCCATCCTAGGTGTATATGACTTTCTTCTTTCAACCAAACACAATCAGAGTTATAATAAAAAATATCCTGGCTCTTCCTAGTTTTATAATGGGAGTGAATGGTACCTTAGATTTTGAAGCCCAAAAAAGCTCAACCAAATCCATCAAAAAAATAATCCATATGGCTCCAAGGGGTTAATAAAGGCCTTCTGAAGCAAAGTGATGCATTACTGTAAGAAACTATAACTATTTATAACTTTATAAACTATAATCTCTTCCGGGCTTCTGTCATGGTTGGTGGAAGCGTTCCATTCTTTAATGATGCCGTATAAATTTCTAGCAAAGGTGGAGCCAATTCTGTTGCATAAGATCTAATAAACTTATCGGCAAAACTGTCTGGCCCCGGGGACCTTGCCTGTATGCAAGGCCTTAATTACCCACCAAGCTCCTCCAATGTTATCTCATAATACATTTTTGCTCAGTCATCAGTTTAGGGAGTTCTAATGGTTCCATAAAATTTCTAATATCTTCATCAGTAGATGAAGACATGGACATATAGAGATCAAGATACAATTCTTTAAAAGCATTATTAATATCAATGGCCAAGGTAAAAATTTAACCACCAGCAGATTTCACTGAGGGAATGGTAGAAAAAGACTATCTCTGCTTTATATATCTAGCCAGCAGTTTTCCTGTTTTGTCCCCCAACTCAAAGTATGACTGTCTTGCCCTGAATAGCCAAAACTCCACCTTCCGTGACAAAATAGTATTATATCTGTATTTCAAATGGGTCAATTCTCTGAGGCCATCAGATGACATTTGGTGCTTCAGCTCTGACTCAGCACTTTTAATATTCCCTTCCAACTCCACGAGTCCTCATGCTTTGGATTTTCTGATGAATGAGGCATACTGTATAATCCGACCCCTAAGAACTTCCTTAAGTGCCTCCCAGGCCACGCCCACAGAGGATACTGAGGACCAGTTGATCTCCATATAAACATTGATTTTGTTGGCCTTAAACATTGTTGAAATTCAGGATTTTGCTAAAGGGATACATTAAAGCGGCAACTACATGATTTATTTTTCTCCATATGTAGCAACAACTCTAAACTCACCAGGGTGTGATCTGTGACTAAGATGTTTCCAACTGAGTGTGACAGGGCGGAGGGCGGGCCAGGTCCTGATTTTACACACCCGGTCCCTTATCAGGCTAATTAAGCCTCAGAGAGGGATAAAGGCCGACTGCGGACGGTGGTGCGAGGAGAGAGAGATCGTTTACGGACATGTCCGTCATGTGTGTGTGTTTGTCTTTTGTTTAAGTTAATCATTAAAATATTGTTTATATTGCCAGGCTGGTTCTCGCCTCCTCCTTTCCATTGAACTGCTTTACACTGGTACCGAAACCCAGGAAGGAGGAGGGATACGCTGCAGTAGAGTTCTACCGGCCCGCCCCCCGCCCTCCGCTCTGTCACACTGAGCAATCAAAAACAGATGAAATGAGGGACTTCATATAAAAAAATCTATTCTAGAATAAATCGAAAAAAATTTATAGTCCCTACCAAGTGTGTTCAAAAGTCTCCAAATATCTGTAAGACCAAGATTTTTACATATCCTGTGAAGCGTCACTGTTGCTCTAGGGGGCTCACACACATTTGCTTCACTATGATCAAGGACTGAGTCCATCAATAGATTAAAGTCTCCTCCCAATATTATATCATGAGGGGTGCCCGCAGCTTGCAACATCGCTTCATGATCATGAAAAAGCCCTGATTATCAGCATTAGGTGCGTAAATATTAGCCAAAATCAACCTTTGCCCCTGAAAACAATAATGACTATCTTTAATCTGTTTGAGACATTTGAATTGTAAATCCTTATTTATCAATGTAATGACTCCCCTGCTCTTAATTAAGCCAGCACTAAAGAAAACATGTCCACCCCATATCCTCACATGTTCTAAATTTGATTGGGGTCACGTGACTTCCTACCAGTGCAGTTTTTAACAAGATTCACTTATTTAAAATTCCCTAAATTATATTAACATTTGCTAGTAAACGTTCTTTCGCTATGAATCATTATTTATATGATTACAGCTCTGTGTAAATTAATTATCTCTGCAACACCTTCAAGTAAAAGTTTTGTGCAAATGCAAAGACCCTCAAGGGGCAAAGTACTTGTGTCACAATAAACATGTCTAAAATAGCTTTGTGACATGTGACAATGAGAGCATTGATGAGATTTGTGTGTCATTTACTGCAAGATAAGCAGCAGATGTGCTGCTCTCTGTAAAACAAAAAATGTCAGCTCTGTCAGCAGGTGTTTCTTGAGGCAGCTGCTATAAGAGACGAAATATAATTAATAATTCTGACTCCATTCGGGATGGACTCTGTAATAGCAGCAATGTATGTATTGTTTTTCACTTTCCTGAGAATGTTTAGTTAATCCAGCAAACTATTTGCCTTTAGCCTATTAATCAGCTCCTAAACCTTTAAACTTTATGTCTAGTTTAAAATGGAAGATTACATTCATGCAATGACTCCCTTGTCGTTTATTTATGTTCTTCATTTGAATCATTCTGCCAATTATTATTGTTGTTGTAATAATATAAAAAACATGATTTGTGACTATTATTGAACTATATAATTTTTGCAATTTTTTTCTCTGTTTCATATTTTCTCTGTAAAATAAATATTAAATAAAAAATGAATTAAATCAATAAAAGAAATCAGTTCTGCATATTGGTAATCGGATATGTACACATACAAATAATCATTATAGTATCGGTTTAAAAACAAATCAATATCAGTCTATCTCTAGTCAATTGCACACCTTAGAATGCCCATCAACCAATCAGAATCAAGCATTCAACAGACCCTGGTATAAAAAGGAAATAACGGTCTGGTCAGAATATTTGAAAAGCACAAACATTCATGTACATACTTCACTGTACTTTAGTGTGCCTGATCAAGCACCTCAGCCATTCCTTCTAGCTTGTCATCTTTGGAATGCTCTCGGGAGGCTATTTCCAGTCATGGCTGGAAATACAGTGCAGCTCTAATCTACTTGAATGGGGAAACACAGATGCGTGTGAATCCACTCAAAATATTTAGCACATGGCTCTTACTTCAAATGAGCATGATTCTTTTGTCCTTAGTTTTTGCACTCAGAGGAGTGAAGTTGCCAGTTCACCCCCTCTGAATGTATTGCAGTCAATCCTTCATCTTTATGTATTATAATGGCATAGAGCAGTGGTGTGTAGTATTGACTGAACCATGCGTCATCCTTATTTCACATGGATAAATCCTCCTTCCATGGTATTCCCGAGTAATAAGTGTGAGTAAAAGGAATAAACACATTTAGCTGAAAAGAACAATCCGGAATGTTGCCATGCAGCCTGGTTTAAGATCAAACTGCAAGACTCCCATATCTCGTGCTGTGCAGTTAGTCTAAAGCCCTATTCGAATGCCAATTGTTACTCAGGGTGACATGCGGAGGTGTTGCTAGACATAAAGCTCTACTGGGCACAGGCCCCCCATTACTCATATCCCTTTTTTTGCTTTCTTGAAAGCCTGCTGTGTGCAAGAAATGTGCAACATGATGCACTATACAAAACCTTGCTTAACCCACTATTCCTACACTGCAACAAGTACTGGGAAAGGTAAACATGTAGATATATCTTTATGAAAATATTGATTTAACTGTACACAAACATATTCAACATGTTTTACGGCATAAAATGCATATACTGCATCTGCAAATAACAAAACCGGAGAAAACTTTCTTGCACATGTGCATTCTTCTATATTACACATCAGGAAACCGTCTGTCAAATAAGTCTGTGGAATTGCATTAACCAACGTCAGGCAAAACGGCCTCAGACGAAACGGCTTTAGACAAAAAGGTCTCAGAATGAGCAGAGAGTTGGTCGCTAAACTGTCTGAGTTTGGATGCTAGCTTGCAAAACTAGCTGAGCTATCTCTACCTTTATAAATGCAGAAGTGGCATTTCTATAAATTAATAACTAGCTAGCTAACATAATTGGTGTAAGTTTAAACTGACGTTTGAAACTCATTAAGTTTACTTGCAACAACAACTCAAAACAAGCCTGACATTTATGTTTTAAAGTTCTTCTATGTGCCACTGTGCCTCTGTAGAAGAGAACCAGGATCATGTGTTCATGTTTGTGACAGAGTGAAGGACAAGAAGAATGCAATCATGTGCTACATTCCCTCAGTAAGTACAGAGCCCCCAGCAAGTGGAGCTCTTCAATTCCACATGGATTTGCACAACCAATCCGACCCTTAAGATTCAACTGGAATGTTTATTATTTTAGTGCAACAGCTCTAACCAACTATCTAATAAAATCTCTCTGGGCATGCTGACCTAACTGAGAATATTCAGAGGGTGAAAAAGAAACATCTTTTGGAAGTTTATGTTTTCAGTAGAAAATGAACTGTCTCAGCTCACAGCTTTGCTCTGTAACTCTGCCACTGCCATCTGGCAACTCAACAACAGAATGATTTGACAAGTCAGTGGGAGGCAGAAACATCTGGAACAAAAACATCTCAGTATAAATCAGCTCAGCTCTATTTACTAAACTGTATTTGGAAATAAATTAGCCTGTTTGGACAAGAAGAGTTGCTTATATTGTATACCAGGTCTGTCCAACACATTCAATTATGCTTAAACAAAAATTCACATCCATTTAATATATTAAGATGATAAATTCATAATATTCTATTTTTAGCAACAGCAGACCAGACAAATACTTTAATGTGCAAATCACGGTACTCATACGCTACTAACGCAATATGCTGATAGGAGATGCTTGATGAAGAAACAGGTCTGTCAATTAAAATTTAAATTAAAAAAATTGATTATTATAGTTTAAAGGTGTAGTTCACCCCAAAAATAAAATTCAGTCATTGTTTACTTACCCCTGTGTTGTTGTAACCCCATATGACTTTTTCTTAACTTAAAGGGGGAAATTGTGAAAACATTTTGTGCTCAGTGATGTCATACTATGACGTTTAATGGCGACCATCTCTTCAAGCTTCAAAAGGACGCAAAAGTATAATTCAGAGGTCTAATAAATGATTTCATGAGACAGATGATTGTTCTGATACCATACGATAAGGTTTGGTGAGAAACAAATCGAAATCTAGTGTATTATTTAGTGAAACTGTTGACCGACCGTTGTTCTCATCTGCGCATTCATGAGACTGCTCGAGAGCGGTATCTGTTGCGAGATAGGGCATTCAAGTGAAAACTCTTTTCGATAATCTAAAAACAGGTCCACCACAGCGATAGAAACAACAGAACACAACGCAGCTGCACACAAACCAGAGAACAGAACTTACTATACATGCCTAAAGAGATTTTAGTAGGATAACGGATGCATTTCCATGCCCAGCCTTATTTATTTGAAACAGAGTTCTCAATGAAACAGAGAGAGAGAATGGGAATGTCTGTCACCGTCTGTCCGTCTGAAGAGAGCAATACCTCAGCGAAAAAATTTGGTAGGCGTGACATTCTCAAACTAAATCTTGTAGTTTTTATGAGTCATGAGATGCTGGCTTCAATATACTGTTATGAGAAAGATTTTGGACTGATGCCAGTTCATAGCAGACAGAGTTACGGAAAAAGGAATCAAGTGATCAACAGAATATCCTGTCAATAATCATGGCTGGTTAGGACATAAACTCTGATTAACATAGAAAAGATTAGTTTGATTAAGAAATCCATTTAAAAAAATACAAGGCTGGGCATAGAAGTGCATCTATTCTTTGATTACAAGCTCTTCAGACATGTTTAGTAAGTTCTGTTCTCTGGTTTGTGTGCAGTTGTGTTCTGATGTTAATATCTCTAAACACATTTTTGCTTGAACACTCCATCTCACGACAGATACTTCTCTCGTGCAGTCTCATGAACATGCAAATGACTGTGTTTTCATGAGTTCATGAGTCTACAGCAACGGTCGGTAAACAGATTGACTAAATAATATACTAGTTCCCCTTCTGTCACTCACTCAACGTTGTGGCGATGTAGTGACATTCGGGGTCGCTCTTGGGGGCCCAAAAACACCTTCAAATCTTTGAGAAAAGGCCAATGAGAAGAGGAGAGTAGAATTTGCATGCCACTCCCCCGGACATATGGGTATAAAAGGGAGCTGGAATGCAGAGTTCAGATTTTTTTCTTCGGAGCCGACAGTTGTGTATCAGCGAGCTGATTCCACTGCTGTTCCAATTCACCTCTAAAGAAGTGTTTACTGTTGGATATATGGCACATTCCAGCGGCTTTCTCTCCATCTGCACGCTTAGCGCAGAGCAATGCCTGTGGGTGCTTCGACAGCACTACTCACTTCGAGAACATGACCATGGCAACGTTGCGGTCACGTCTTTCCTTCTTCCGGGGGAAAGCCACTTCAGCTGTCCCCTCCACTGATCCTTCTACCTATGGGTATGAGGCTGCCCAGGTTGAAGCTGAAGGCTATTCGGGGGCTTCTATGGGTACAGTTCTGCCGGGTAATCCTCAATAAATCCTCCCGTGAATAAAAAACAAAACAAAAGTCAAAACAAATGAATGAATAAATTACACCAGTTACACTTGCTCTGGCCGCCGTGAGTGTCGTACTTGACGACTGGTTCTTCGGGTCGGCGCGCTGCTCGTGGCCATCCCCGCTCCAGTCCCCTTCTTGCCTGCTCTCACTATCCTCAACGGTGTAGGTGCCGTGAGTTCTCGGTGAGACAAAAGACAGAAGCCTTCCAGCACATCTTGCCCCAGAGCGGTTCAAGAGTGAACACTCGGTCTGTTCACCGAGGGCGTCCCCCTGTGGCAACACAAGTCCAAGCAGGAGAGTGATGCCCCACCCCTCTCGACCCACCCCTCAGACCCCCAAGAGGATTCCTAGGTGCCCCTGAGAAGGGAGACCCGAGGAAGGAGATGACTGCCGGAACTCTGCCGGAGCTGGTAAGCAGAGCACTCCATCCCCCGATGGAGGGCTGGGAGGACAATCTTTTGTTCCCCTTTTCTTTTATGGTCACTGCACCCAACACGAGCTGTGGTACTCACATTGTTAAAAATTGTGGAAGTGGTAGTGGCGTAGTGGGCTAAGCACATATCTTTTAATCAGAAGGACACTGGTTCGATCCCCACAGCCACCACCATTGTGTCCTTGAGCAAGGCAATTAATTCCAGGTTGCTCTGGGGGGATTGTCCCTGTAATAAGAGCTCTGTAAGTCAAATGCATAAATGTAAATGTAAAAAAAAAAAAGCAATTTTCTCTCTCTTCGGGTCATACAGCCAGTGCCTACGGTCGCAATCACCTCTCTCACGAACACAACTCTCCTCCTTCACATGCCCCGCTGCACCACATAAACCAAACCCCTAGCTAGTCAGTGGTGATGAGTCTCGAGGACGGCCCAAGAAGCCCTCCTCCTCAGTCGCCGGCCCACCTTACGCCGGGTGTGCAGAGCAAGGCAAGTGCTTTGAGGGCTCGCTCAGTGTGGCTGCCTCATGTCAGAGCATCGCTTCCAAATGTGGCATCCCCCCCCCCCCGCCAAGAAGCCCCACCCCCAGGTCCTTCCGTTAGTGCCCCTTGCCCAGAGTTTGGATGTGTGGCTATCGCTTTCCAACTCGTCACGCTGGTTGGCCAGAACCATCCGACTCGGCTATGCTATTCAATTCGCCAGGCAACCGCCCCGGATCCGTGGCATTCAGAATGCTGCTGTCCTACGTGCAGAGATCGTGGCCCTTATGCAGACATAGAGTGGCTATCACGCCCGCCTGCCGCCGCCTCTTCAGCCCTTGGACAGAGCTTGTGTTCCTGCAGGCGGTAGTTCGCCTACAGCAAGTGTCCAGGCGTGTCGTGGTTACAACAGATGCCTCCAAGTCAGGCTGAGCTGCCGTGTGCAACGTGCAGGCAGCCGCCGGTTCCTGGACAGGACCACGATTGTGTTGGCATGTCAACTGCCTCAAGTTGCTGGCAGAACAGCTCGCCCTGCAGAGGCTATTGCCGTTGACCCAGGGCAAGCACAACACGGTGACTGTGGCTTATATAAACTGCCATGGCAGTTTAAGTTCTTGTTGCATGTCGCAACTCCTCCTCTGGAGTCAGCGGTAATTTAGGTCACTGCAGGCCACTCACATCCCCAGCAACCTCAACATCACAGCAGACACGTTATCAAGGCAGGTGATGCTCAGGGGAGAGTGGAGACTCCACCCCCAGGTGGTCCAGCTGATTTGGAGTCGATTTGGCAAGCACAGGTAGACCTGTTTGCTACCCGAGAATCCTCCCACTGCCTGCTCTGGTATGCCCTGATGGTTCTCGGACCTTATGCTCCTCGCAACAGCACATCCCTGGCAAATTCTCCTGAGGAAGGATCCTCTTTCTCAGGGATGGGGCACCATCTGCACCCACTCAAAGAACTCTAGAATGTCTGGTCCCTGGATGGGAGGCATAAGGGGGGCACTACCTACACCACGACAGAGAGAGCTCTGCCCAAGGGGACGTGGGTCCGCCGACAAGAAGACCATACCGTAGAATATACATCACCGGAGTAATCGGTACATGTATAATAAGGCATATTAGACACCGTAGTGGGTCTGGCTGTGAACTCCTCCACCGAGTTTGTGAACCATAGAGCTAGGGAGGAACATCCAGTGTCCACAAATTCGTGAACTCAACTAGGGTAAAAGTGCACAAATACTCAATATATCTCAATACTCAATACAAATTCAAATATCTTGGCTTGTGACTTAATGTTTGCAAATTCCTTGAGCACATCTGTATAATACTCTTTTTTTAGAGTTCTATATAATTATTTGGTACTTACTGCACCTAGATGGAAGAGCTCAACACAGTTTCCCATATCTCACCAAGACAAGCATTTTGACCATTCACATACAGCTGCGATCACGAGTTGCGAGCACTATTCTTGCATGAGTTCAAATACACAGAAGCCATCAAGAAGACAGAGAATGATTACTGAATTGAGTTTAAAAAATGCTCTCATTAATACATAATCACTAGATATAAATAATAATAATAATAATAATAATAATATATATATATATATATATATATATATATATATATATATATATATATATATATATATATATATATATATATATATATTTAGCATCAACTTGTTATGAAGAAATGCTTACCTTTTTACATCACTACATTAAATAAAAACTTTCTGGGCTTTACTGAAAACAGTATTGGCTTAAGCCACGGTAGCCCACACCTAGCACCGCTCATGTGTGCATTTATTGTAATGGCTGACATATGAGTCTGCTTACTCTCAATGTTTTTCTCCCCACACTGGAGTTTTAACATTGCAAGAACATTCCCCCTGTGTTTAGTACCTCTATTAAAGGAAAGAGGCTGTGGAATTGAAAACGTGTGTTTAAAGTTAAAGCAATTGTCCTGTGACCCACAGTATTCTGGGTCTTTCCACTTTGTCAAATGTTCTTGCTTAGTTCCCAGTTTCACATTACTAGATCGTTTTAGCATTACTCTATCTAGATGAAAATCTTTTTTATGTAATTTTTGTCATAGACCTAATGGTTTAGACCTTAACAGATTGAAGGCTATTAAGAACACTCATGGCCTCATTCCTTGAAATGGAAGCATTAATACAGTTGGAAGTGACAAGTTTTTCTGCTTATTTTAATTGATAGCCTGAAGAGGGTGCTTAACCTAATATACTTCGATTAAAATGATCAAGGAAGTAAGTGGAGTAATATGTAGCTCAAGGGCTGGTGAGCAAGCATGTTCGCTGATGGACACCTCAATTTCTATAATTCAGTGCTTAGACTCAAGGGGCCTGTTTACACCTGGTATTAAGCTGTGTCTCGGGTGATACGATCACATGTGGTCATGCGAGACACATCACTGTTGTTTAAATGCATCTCCTTTGACCACTTGTGTTCGGATTTTTAGGATTTTTTTAGGGTCTCTGTTTCAAGATGACACACATCAGTTACTATGTCATTGTGTAACTGCATGATAATAAATTGCAAAAAAGTAATTAAATACTAAGAAAATGTGAATAAATCTGGTGTGCTGTTTCTCCCACATGCAGCTGAAATAAAATTAAGCACAAACATTTTGAGCAGAATGATCCGTTATATTAGTGGAATACCTGAGTTTCAGATGCGTTTGCTTCTCATCTGTGTCTCTGCATGTTGATATCAGACACACTGAAGAAAATCTGTCAAGTCCTCGTGTTTGTGTATGTATTCGCATTTTTAACATTTTCAGAACAGATGGTTATTTCCTTTTAAAGCTGCTCATCTCTTGTTTTGATTGACAGGTGAGGGGTGGAACCTGAATCCCCTCGCGGTCGGCGGCCATTGTCCTCTTTCAGGCGGCTGGGCTCCTCGTCCCCCGGCAGATGGCCGCGGCTGCTCCGTTGGGGTGGACGGTAGTGGCGAGAACTCTACTACGCCGTATCCCTCCTCCTTCCCGGGCTTCGGCACCAGTGTAAAGGGATTAATGGGAAGGAGGAGTCGAGAACCGGCTTGATAATATAAATGATAGTTTTAATGAGAAACTTAAAACAAAGACACAAACACACATGACGGACATGTCCTTAAACGATCTCTCTCTCCCGCACGATCCCCTGCAGTCGACCTTTATCCCTCTCGGGAGGCTTGATTAGCCTGATACTGGACCGGGTGTGTACAATCACGACCCGGCCCCACCCTCCGCCCTGCCACAGCACCATAAATGTATTCTAAACGACTCATGCTGCATTTAAAGTCTTCTGAAACCATGCGAAAGCTCCAGAGTGGAACTGAAGGTTTTATTTGCTAAGATTTTCTTCTTCATGAAGGCAGTCACATCTCATTCCAAAATACACATCTAAACATTAGATTGTTACAATTGGTCACATGACACACGAGAGCCAATGGCATTTGTTATGAATGACTTCATAGCTGTCGTAACGCTTACTGAGTCAGCAATTTTGAATAGGCTCATTTAAGATGCCAAACACTTCCCTCGAAACAAGACGAGATTAGGCGGTTGCAGTCAGGGCTGGAGAGAAACTATTGCTGTCAAATTGGACAGTTCTCACTTCTCAAGTTCAAACACGTTCATGTGCTTTGTTGCTGATAGAGAGGCTGCAATTTAAATTCTGCTTTTATGAACAAGTCACCCATTGTGCCAATTATTTAATTGCCCCAAAAGCCTTTTTCATTACATTTTTGTTTAATAAAGGCACATTCACACTGTCAGAGTGTTCACATAATTCATACTCATAAAAACATGAGTTTAATGACATTTTTTATTTTATTTTGCCAGAGCAAAACATCACTGTGGTTTTAGACAATGAGCATAAAGCTGTGTCGTTTCCCATTGTGCACTGGAGAACCCGGTTCTAAAAACGGCATCCGCCTCGCTCTTGCGAGAGTATATCACATGACATCCATTGACTATTGTATAAATGAGTCATGGATAGGGATCAGACAGAGGATAAATAACTGATTGTTGATGAACTCACACAAAGCAATGACACGACATCGGAAGATTAGGAATACAGCGCACAAATAGCATGGATTATTTTTAGAATAATTTTGATGGTGCTTTTTGAGCTGCAACTCTGACATTTTTAAACTCACTTTATGTCCCACAGCAAACCAAACAATGAGCAAATAAACAATAAATAAAGCAAATAGTAAATGATGACAGAATTTTCCATACATTTTATATTAAAACTAATGGTTTCAGTCAGTTATTATTTTTAATTGTGATTAATCACACAATTGTTCATAATTAGTTGCAAATGTTTAAAGTGATGAAATTGTACTTTATACTACCGTCATTGGTGTGTGAGTGTGTGTGTGAAAGGGTGAATGAGTCACAGTGTAAAACGCTATATAAGTGCAGACCATTTACCATTTATATATATATATGTCCTTCTTTTCCTGTCAAAATTCATTTATTCCCTCATAGAATAGAAAACAATTTGTAACAATAATGGTGTATTAGCATTTTCCAAACAAAGTATAACTTTTGAAATGCACTAAAATAGCACCAGTTTAAGTAACTTTAAACCTGCCGCCCAGGGCAAGATGCCACCCCATGTCGCCCATGCCTAAATCTGCCCCTGACATACCAAGGGCAGTTTTTTAGTGGTGCAGTCAAAAAGTTCTGATCATCATGGATCATCAGTTTCATCATGAGAGTGTATTCGGCAGGGAATGTACCTTCTATCTTTCTTATCTTGTTTTTGTCTGGTTCTCTCTACTGATGAAAACTGTGGAATTCTCTCATATCAGAAAAATGCCAGTAATGAAAACCACCAGTCGCTCTTCCGCTCTTATTCCTAGCTTGCGGTATTGCCAGACTTTTTACACCTGTCAAATATCAAAACAAAGATCAAATTCTTTCCATATGACTGAAGGGTTAGGTATGTTTGATAGAAATCAATAGTCATTTGATGTCCGTTAAGGTTTTCATTGATCCACTTTATTATTGCATTTTGCATTGTTTACTTCTAGTGTTCCTACAAATTTATGTCAACACTGAAAAAATCCTCTAAGCCATGGGTTATGGGGTCATATCATTTATTGACTTTCTGCCCCCAAATTCCTCATCTATTAAAGACGGTAAAGTCTGAATAAGTCTTCTGCTGATAAACTGTCCAAACCAAAGCAATCATATTGCTGTATGTAGTTGCCCCAAAAGGTATTTGGAAACTAAATCCATGCTTACTGTATAAATCTATGACTATTACTGCTTAAGATAAACACTTTTCATTTATTTTAGATAAAGATTAAAACAGGCAGCATTTCACCAAAAATAATTATTCCCTGTATTACATCATTTAAACATAAAAAAACAACTCACTTTTGGTGCCCCTCGGTGGGCAATTCACCCAGAAATGGGAGCTCACATGGAATAATAATAATAAATAACAATCAATTTTATTTATAAGTGCCTTTCACAACACTCAAGGATCATCAACAATAACAACATTAAGCAAACAATACTATGATATACAATAAAACATTGGAAGACACAATGTATGAACTCATGAAAAAGCCTGTTTAGAATGGTGAGTTTCAAGACGAGATTTAAATGTATGAAGACTTTCACTGTTACGAATGTCCAGAGAATGTTCCATAAGTGATGGGCAGTATAACTAAAGGCTCTAGACCCCATAGTGTTCAGACGAATATGTGGTATGACGAGAAGAGTTGACGAGGAAGATATGAGGGTACGAGTATGTGTACAGATATGAAAAAGTACAGAGAGGTATGAGGCATTTTTATGACATTGTGCCCTTATATTCAAAAACACTTTCCGAATCAGCCTCTGAAGGCAGTGTTTTAAAGTTCAGTAAGCAGACCAAATTTATCTCAAGAAAAGTCAACCTACTATTTCCAAATTTACCATGGCTGTTCAGAGTCAGAGTCAGAGTTTGGGATTGACTTACAGGTGTGAGATTTGAAATGTCCTGTACAGTTTACAGAAGCAGTTCAAATACTGTCTGTATGAATGAACAACCAAAGTCACAACCGTATTCTAACACCTGTAACCATAGTGACAGTGAGGTAAGTAAATGTCAAAGATGGCAACGTCCATAACACCGGCATGTCATGTCACAATTGACGCTCTGTTATTAAATAAACAAGTCCAATTGAGGCGCGAGTTCATCCATCAGATCATAATTAACCGGCAGCGGATTTGACCGCTTTTTAACCACGTGCAGAAGGCAGATATTGTGTCGCTCGGCTCGTGCCCACGAGCAGCCGGTGGAAAACAGCAGCTGAATCTTCAGATGGCAAGTGGCTAATATCTCTGTCTCCATGAGTTAATGAAAACGTGGATGAAACACGCAAGAAATGAGTGCACAGTGCAGCGTGGCTCTCTAACATAAAATGACTTAACTAACAACCAGTTGTCCAGTCCGGTTCTGTTCACACAGCACAGGCTGAGAATGCGGTTGTGAGACATGAAAATTTGTGGGTGTTAGTTTGTTTATAGAATGCGGTTGACACGCTCGTAAATAACTTACTGTGTGTGAATGTAACTGTATTAAGCACTCAAAACAAGACTGACAACCGTATTCTGCTGCTGTGTGAATGTGACCTATGAGATCAGTCTGGTTCCAAGTCTTTTTAACTAGCTTAACCAGCAGGAATATGTTTGTTAGTAAGCATTTCCAGAAAAAACACACTGAACCAACTTTTTTGAGTGGGGTGAAGTTTGCCTTCGTTTATGGGTGTAAACCGTGAAACCGATAGAAGCTGTGAGATATTCAGCTCGCTGAACCATCAACTGCTCGGCTCCGAAGAGAAAATCGGAATGAGTGGTATGCACGTCCCCTCCTTTATACCCATATGTCTGGGGGAGTGGCATGCAAATACCACTCGCCAATTCCCATTGGCCTTTTATCAAAGATCAGAGGCGTCTCGGGCTCTCAACGTCGAGTGAGTGACAGATAGGGAACTTGTTTTATTTAGAAACACATGAGTGAGATGCCACTAGTTGCTTGTTCAGATGGACTTTCTCATTAATTCAGTTATTGCTCTTCATCTACCGTCATGTTTTTCTCTTAATGGTCCCCATTGAATGTCATCCTTTGTGTTTATACTTGTCATCTTTGGCTGAAAAATGTGGTCATGTGACCAGTATAAGGCACATTCTCCAATCCACTTCATGGGCCCAAAGCAAATGTTGTGTACTAATGGTTAGAAAAGCTCTAGTTTGTGAATACACAAGTAAAATCAAGTCAAACAACAATTGAAACCAAACTATAAAGAAGTTTTATGCTAAAGCTGTAAATTTAATCACAATTGTTTAGTTAATCTCAGTCCTGAGATAATGCACAAAATATGACCATCTTGGAGAAATCTGTTAATCTCAGTCACACCATCTTCATTATTGGAGCAAAGAATCATAGGAATTTAGAATAATGTCACTTATGGGGCTTATGGTCAAATCCCTGGGTGTTACTCAAGGCACATCATTTTCTAGAATGTTGCTTTCTTCTTTTTATTTCACACACTTAACAATGAAAACAAAGAAGTACTTACCAAAACTGTATAGTGTTGCTATATGGTAACATTCTGTTCAAAGCTGCTCCTTTGAGAATTAATTTGGGGTGATGTGTGGTATGTTATACTGCTATATGGAAGACTACTTCAAATAATTATGCAAACTGTTTTTAGTGTACTCACATTAGTGCACTCACATTAGTGCATCACACTTGAAAATCATTTTACCATAATACATTTTAATTTTCCAAATGAAAACAACCATTGAAATGTGAAATACAACTACAGTTATACTTGTTGATATACACTGCATGCCCAATTATTAGGCAAATTGTATTCCTCAGGATTCATTTTATTGTTGAACAAACACAATGCTCTCAGTCAATCCAAAATGTTATTGAACCTCAAACCTGAATGTTTAACAAAGGAAAAGTGAGTGTGCACAATTATTAGGCAACTAAATTACAAAAATTATTTCTCCCAACTCAATTGTTTATTCTCTATTTTTAGAGTAGGTGCAACAAATAAGTAACACAAAATGACAATTAATTAACATTTTTGGCCATTCGTCCATCCATGGAGTCTGTCAGTTTCTTGATCTGTTCATGATCAACTTTCACTGAAGCAGCAACCACAGTCTCCCAAATGCTGTTCAAAGAGGTGTATTGCCTTCCCTCACTGTAAATCTCATGTTTGAGAAGGGCCCACAAGTTCTCAGGGGGATTTAAGTCAGGTGAGTAAGGGGGCCAAGTCATTATTTGGGCATCTTTGAGGCAAGCCAAGCAGTATAGTACTTGGATGCATGTGATGGAGCATTGTCCTGCATAAAGATCATGGCCTTCTTGAATGCTGTGGACTTCTTCCTGTACCACTGCTTGAAGAAAATACTTTCCAGAAACTGGCAGCAGGTTTGAGAGTTGAGTTTCAGTCCATCTTTAGTTCGAAAAGGTCCAACTAGCTCATCCTTAATGATAGCAGCCCATACCAGTACCCCTCCTCCACCTTGCTGGCACCTGACTCGAAGTGGCGCCCTGTGTCCATTGGTGATCCAGCCACGGGCCCGTCCATCTGGTCCATCAAGAGTCACACTCATTTCATCTGTCCATAAAACCTTTGAAAAATCTGTCTTCATGTATTTCTTTGCCGATGCTTCAACTTGTAAAAATATTCAGCGGTGGTCGTGTTTCAGCCTTCTTGACCTTGGCCATGTCTCTGAACACTTGACACCTTGTCCTTCTGGACACTCCAGGTAGGTTGCAGTTCTGGAATATGGTAGCATTGGAGCATAATGGGTTCCTGGTAGCTTCACATTTAATTCTTCTCAAGTCTACTGCAGTAAATTTGCACCTTTTCTTCTCTGTGCGTTTTTTTGTGCCCCAGTTGACTATTCGCAATAAAACGTTTGATTGCCCGGTGATCATGCCTCAATAGTTTAGCTATTTCAAGAGTGTTGCATTCATATGAAAGGTATTTTACAATATTTGGCTTTTCAGTGTCAGTTGAATCTCTATTTTGGCCCATTTTACCTGAGGTAATGAAGCTGCCTAATAATTATGCACACCTTGATATAAGATGTTAGTCACTTTCGCCACACCCGCCCTCATTACACAAATACACACCACCTGAAAACAATTGAATCTAATAAGCATTCAAGTTTATATGGTCTGGAGTTGGAAAATGTACTTATCTTTTTCCCATTTGTCATGAGGAACTTTCATTTATTTAATGAGTGCATAAACAGAGGCCATGGTCAGAAGCAAATGACTTATATCTAGATTTAATTTACATAATATATTTCAACAAAATAATTCTTACTTATTTCCAAGTAACAAAGTCCATCACAGCTCTTTAAAATCTCTGCAAATAATAATGATAATAAAACAAACAAAAACAAGGATAAGAATTCAGAGAACCAAAAACATCAGCTAATGGTTTACTGGATATCAAACCTTTTAATAAAGACAAAATGTCATTGGCATAACTACATTAAATCCTGTTGAAAAGACCAGCATTATTGGTCATCACCATCATTTTTTGTTCTTTTTTTTTTTTTTTGATGTTGGCCTTCAGCATGAGATGTTGGTATATTGGTCCAGACTAATAACACTGTGAATTGGGTGGTTTTTGGAGAAAGTTCTGCTGCTAAAATTGGTCTGTGATTGCCGAAATTGAAACCACTGTTCCTAGTGGCCGAAGCTGGAAGTGTTGTTGACCGATTTCTTAAGAATTTAGTTGTAGTTTTAGTTGTAAATGATGTCACCATACAGTCAACAGGAATGCATATTTTATTAACCATATTTCCTAACACAACCCCTAGTCCTAAACCTAACCATCAGTGGTAATTCGTTTAGAGAAAAATACAACAACCAAATTGCACTCTCCATTGTTTATGAGAACGTGATTGCTATATCCTTGAGCTACGGGTCATTTAAGCAGGGGATCAAGAGAAATGTATAATAAGAACATAAGACCTTTGTCGTGTTCACATGTTGAACAACTTCAATAGAAACATACAGTAAACGCTGTTGAAAAGTTTCAAATGGTTAAACATGGAAAAGTAATGGATACATTTCATCAACACTCTAATTATAATTTGCCTTAAGAAATTGTGAAGACCAAACTTGGTTTTAAGAGGAATGTTTATATCCTAATAGATTAATACAAACAAAACTGTACCCCTTTTAAGATAAAACAACAGATAAACGAAATATGATCTTAACCAGTCAAACAAAACGTGCATGAAGCAATGCTGAACTCTACATTACTCTTATAAATTTAGTTTAAGCCATGTTACATAGTTGTCCAACATTCTATGTCCGATCTCAAAGTCTGTGGGCCACACAGTAAACATGAGTGCACCATGAAATCCACTAGGATAATGTTCATGTGTGACATCCACTCCTGCATTACGCAAGCGTGTCACATACATCATGCCATCATCCCGCAGTACATCATACTCGCGACGTCAAAACGTAGGCCTTCGGCAGTAAACGCAAAGTTGTGTCTGGAACCAGCAATGGCGATGCTCGCGGATCTGAAAGCAGGTGATGGGGACCGATAGAGTGGACTGGAGATTTTCCAGTGAACACAAGTGGGGCACTGTAATTGTATGCCTGGCGATAAGCATCAGGTAAGTATGAACTCCAATTGACAAATTTAAGCAGAGCAGCTGAATCAGGGTTATTGTGTGTGTTGGTCATCATGGATCTGAAAAATGACTTATCGCTGGTGAAGTACTGCTCCAAAACCGCACCATAAGTGTGCGGGGCAGTATTGGCATGTGCTGGTTCTGCTGGTAGGAGGGGGTGTTAAGATCCAAGGCTTGCAGGACGGGGTAGATCAAAGCCTGGGCCTTCAACTGGATGTGCTGGTCTGGATCCTGCTGCAACTGATGATGAGTATACAGGAAAGGTATTTTAAACATATCACCAATCAAATATCATATATAACGTAACTTAAGCCGGCATTACACTAGCTGTTTTTTCTCTCCAACGAATTTAGATAATCGTTGGAGAGTCAAAGGAGTCGGATCACTGAGTAAATGGCTCTTGCAACTGGAATTTAACTTCTGTCGTCATAACTCATTACAATTGTTTATGTTCACGTGGTAGTTCTGTTGTGATTACGGCAAGCTTCACGTGTAAGGGAACTGGGGAGAAAGTTTGAGGCAGTCGGTATGTCTATCACCTCTCCTCCATTCTGAATCGATGAGTTTGACAGACCTCCAGTTGAATAGATTGAGATTTCAGTAAAACACCATCAGCCAAAATATAGCCCACTTTAATAGTAAAAAGCACAGCATTTACCAAAAAAATGTATTATTGTATATTTTCCAGTATCACTCACTGAGCCTTTTCTGTAAGTTCTGAAATACTGCTATAATTCTAAATGCAGAATATTCTTATTTTTTACCTGCTGAGCCACTGCAGCTGCAAGATTGCCTCCTGCACTGTCTCCAGACACTGCGATCCGTTCTGGATTGATATGGTAACGCTTCAGAACATCAGCATGAAGAAAGTACTTCACCACACGATACACATCCTCAAATTGAACAGGAAAATGATAAGCAGGGGCAAGTCTGTACCTGCACAAACCAAATAATGTTAGTATTGTTTCTCATAATTTAGTTCTTCAGAACATGTCTCAGAATATGTCAAGATTAATCAAATGCTTTCAATGCACAAGTTCACTTAAGCAATATCATGTGAGCAAAAGTTATCCTACATATTAGCATGGTAGAGATTTGGACATTGGCATAAAGCCAAAGTCTTAGCACGAACAGCCTGGTTACGATTGTAATATTGTTTTATAAAACAGTTATATGTAGTTAATATTAAGTAATTGGCATTTCACAACATGGGAAGCTTTTATTTTGTTTTATTTTCTGTGAACAGCGAAATATTCCATTGCTGTTAAACAAAATACATCAGCAGTTTTGGAACACCACTTTCCCAATCAAATTTTAGACTGGAAATAACTGTTGAGTACATTTTCATATAATAAACAGGGGTGTAAAGTAAAGAATTACAAATACTCACATTACTGTAATTAACTACTTTTCCCAAGAATTTTACTTTTGAAGTAGTTTAAAATGTTTATACTTTTCCTTTTTTAAGTGCTGTAACTGTACTTTTTATGCGCTATTTTCCCACTGTCTGTGTTCGCTACTTCCCTGTCCTGATTTTATTTTTTATCTATCCACATGATTGGCTAGTGAGAGTCTCGTGACTCCCGTCAAATCAAATCACACATGAAAAACTTGAATGCATCAGCAGATCTGGTGCCATCTGTGGAGAATGCCTCAAGCACAGTTCAACACCTGAACATCACAGGTGCACCTGAAAGGGCTTTTCTCAGTGAAAAAGGCCAATTGCATCATGTGAGTTTAACTTGCTCAAGCCAGATATCAGCATTAATCCTGCCTCTAATTTGAAGAAACATATCGAGGTAAATTTCATATTTCTGCTTTTACTCTTACTTGAGTAGTTTTTAGGACAGCTACTTTTACTCTGCTCACACTACTTTTTTGGGGAAGTAACAGTACTTCTACTTGAGTATGATTTTTCAGTACTCTATCCACCCCTGAATAAATAAGAGAGCTGTCTCTCTTTCTGAATGCAATAGAGGGGCCTAAAAAGTGATACTTAAAGGCGTCATGAAATGCTCCAATGATAATATTAGTAAAGTTTTTTTTTTGTATTAAAGCAGTCATAATTTGGTAATATATGATAATTTACCACCCTGTCTCAGGCCCTCTGTCTAAAAGCTCGGTTTTGGCCTCAGCTCCTCCTTTAAATGTTAACGTAAAAGCCCCCTGTTCTAATTGGTTAAAATCATGCACCCCCTCAAATTCAGTCATATTTAAAATTCAATCGGAAACTATAATCAATGATGCGGTCTACCAAGGTTATTTGAATTTAGCAGTGATTTTCCTTTTAATGGATGCGTTAAGTAAGGGATAATGCACAGCCAGCTGGTTGTTATTGAACAATAAACCGTACAAGGATGATCAGGACACTGACGCGAAGCGTAGACTCTTCTATAACCCTGAAGGGGTTTATTTTGTGATAACAACAGGCTGACTGTTCATTATTCTGCTTAATACATGGCTACTAAATACTACTAAATACATGGACATATATAATATTGATTTGCATTGAAATAATGTAATTTGAGAAGAAAGAAATCGCTGAAACAGCTGGAATCAATGCAAACTTCAAGTCATGCATTACCATTTATAAATCGAGAAGTGCTACAGAAAATAAATCGGCAAGGTGATCAGATTGAAATATGATAAACATCGTCAGTAAGTGCCAACACAACCGTAGAGGGTGCCGCTCACTCACACCTTTAGAGGTTTAGTAAACCTGCAAGACCATATGGCCATTTCAATATGAAATCACTGTCATTAGTGGATACTATACCATGTTTTAGAGGTCAAAGTATGCAGGTTTCAAAGCGTTCAGATCGTTTTCCCTCATCATGAACTGTAAGTGCTACTTTTACAAACTTTTCAGTGCTGGCAAGTGACGATGGTATACACGGGATAATCCATGGCTAAGCATTAAACTATATTAATGCACTACGCATCGGGTGGTTTTTTGCCTCCCATGTCGTGCATTAACATCGTTTAACACATGCCTAGGCGTGGATTATTACATGCCATTACTTCATTGCATTCAAAAGTAATTTTTCATCATATAAGCACCTGGAACCTTTTGAATTTGACACAGAATTTGTAAATGTAATTTAATTAACAGCTGATTCCTTACAGGGCTTGGAATACTAAGTTGGGACTGTGCTAGTGAAAAACACTCCATAACAGATATTGTTTTACTTTCATCAGGCTCTTAATGATTTAAGTAAACTTTAGGAATGTCTGACGGCAAACAAGGCCAGTTAATTTACAAATGTCAAACAATATTCAAACATATTTTGAACAGGAGAAAAACTTTGTCCATGACACTTGGAGGTCCACATTTAAAGTGCTTTATGTACTAAAAAATATAATTTTAGTATTTGTATGAACAAAATAAGTAGCCTAAACACATTTAGAAACCTTAACTACAACTGACACAGCTGTAATAAAAATGAGGTCTAATGGATTCTACCTAATTGGATACTTACTATGAAACTATTTCATTTTTGTCAAAATACCACAGTTACTGTTTCTACTATAAAATATTGATATTGATATAAAATATTCAACTTTCAGCATTTTGGGGCTGTCTTGGTGTTTCAGAAGTTTTACTTCCTCCATAGCACTTTAAACTATAAAATTCTCACTCGAATTGAAATGGGCCGCATCAATTTTGTGGTCTGCACCACAATATCGAGAGAAGCCTGGTTGATGCGTGCATGCTCCGGAGATACAGTAGGTTAGAACAGAGCAAATTACTTGCGCCAGTAGTTCTGTTATGGCTCACGGCACACTGGCGCAAAAACAAGCCTTCAATCGCACCACGTAAATGCACATCGCAGATGAGAAGCATATTTAGCACATATAAAGGGCAGAACTCACAATGAATATCATTAAATTTGCCTTGTGGCCTGGAATTTTGCATGGAAGGGACTAGGAATATCTTGAAATATCGATTAATTTATTATTGATCGGCACATTATTTTCTCGATATGTTTTTAAGGCATTGATTTATTAACATTAACTGGCATTTAAATTAGAAGCATAATTTATGTGCAATCCAATTCACTGTCATTTGGCCTTTAATGAAGTCTTTGGGAGACCGCAAAATGGGTATTATAACTTTTGTTATGCTTAATTCTGAAGCGGTCGCACACCGAATGGGAAGTACCGCATCGTGGGTAGGACAAGGCACAGGTATCAAACAAAGTTTGAAGTTAGGATCTAGTCAGCATATAAACAAAAGTTAAGAAAGTTTATGTACTTCTTCAATTGATGTTGATGAGTTGGCAAGTTAGTGTTTGAAACTGATGTAACTGCACAAACTGGAAGATTAAAAATGGTGCAATTTCTCTGTCTGTAGTCTTGAATAGGTTTCATTCAAGCTGTCAAATTACAAAAAGACAAACTTGTAACGGAAAATACATTGTGTAGGCTATGCGAAAGACACATATACACAATAAATCATCCAGTGATAACTAGAGTAAATGATCTTTGGAAATTATTTGTATCAAATTTTATGGAAAACTATGCAAGATGCGCTCCGTGGCACTGCAGAAATTTGAGCAGCCTTATAGCTATTGTAGCTGGGTGCCACTGAAGACGTACCTTCATAGAAAATAATTGTTTTGAATTTTAGAATGCGCCTTGTCATCTTCCAGGTGGGTCAGTTGTGCGACCTCCTTTATGTTACCCTGCCACTCTCACTTTACCAAAGCTGTGTTGTGAAAATATATGAAGAGACGTTTTTTTTTTTTCACCCCTTTAATTCAGTGAATGTCATTTAGAGGTATATTTAAAAGATGGGTTTGTCCTCTTTATTGTTAGTAAGAATGTTTAATACAACCTTTTAAGTCAGGACATAAACTGAATAGTCGATTAAGAGCTAATGATTAATCGACCGAATAGACGAATAAATGCTCTAATAATCGTTAGATTAGTTTTTTTTTTTTTTTAGAATTATTTTTTTTTTATTTTGCAAGAACAAAGAAAAACAGAGACAAACAACCTGGACCCTGGTTTTCCATCCAAGTCCATCCAAGTATTAACCAATACTAAACAATATCGTCTATAAAATAGGGGAGAGAAAAAAAAAAAAAAAACACAATGCACATTCCCCTTCACTTTATACCTACAACACTCTTTTCTTCCTTTTCTTTTTTACACACAAGACAAGAGAAAATGGACAAGACAAACAGAACAAACTATTTAGACACATTCTGGACAAGTTACAACACACAGGACACAAGTCTCACTAACAAAAAAAACAAAAAAACAAGTAATAATAGTGTCTCATTCACACACGCACGACCACACCCACACACACACACAAATTACACTGGTGGTGCTCCTTGAATGGACTGTTGGGAGAGGGAGAAAAAATAAATAAAAATAAATAAATTGTTGTAGGTGAATGTGGCAGCGGGGCGTGGTCAAGCGCCCGTCCGGGAGAGAGAAGCGGTAAGGGCGCTCACACCTGGGCCAAATAATGACTAACACCTGTCTCTAATTGCAGTAGAGTGAGGAGAGCGGTTAAAAAGCCAGCAGCCTCAGAGCAGAGGGAAGCCGACCAGAGCAAGCCAACCCAGTGCGCTTGTGTTGTTGTGTGTTGGTTTTTGTAAATGATTGTGAGACAGACAGCCATTAAAAACCTTACCTTCTCGTTGAAACCTTCGTTTCCTGTCCTCCTTCCCGTGAGGGTTCTACACTGGTGCCGAAACCCGGGAAAACCATAATAATGGAACAGAGTCGCCCCATAGAGTCCTCCCAGCTGGCTGAAGTCCTCCAGTCCCTCGCGACACTCCACCAGAGCCACCAACAATCCCTGCTTGAGCTCCGGCAAGACCAGGATCGTCGTTTTTTTGAAATCATGCGGGCTCAAGCAGAGGACCGGCACGCCATCCGGAGCCTCCTCAGCCAGGAGGCCGCTCCAGCCGCAGCCGCGACCCCGGACACCCGCGCCACATTGCCCCCACCCGCGTTAAAGAAGATGGGGCCGGCGGACGACCCAGAGGCCTTCATCGACCTCTTCGAGAGGACGGCGGAGATTTGGGGGTTGCCCCAAGACCAGTGGGCAGCCCGGTTAGTCCCTCTCCTGTCCGGGGAAGCACAACTCGCGGCCCAACAACTGCCGGCAACAAGCCTCCTGGCTTACAACGACCTGCGAAAAGCCATCCTGCAACGGGTTGGTCGGTCCCCAGAAGAAAGTCGCCAACTCTTCCGGGCCTTAAAACTTGAGAAATCCGACCGCCCGTTTGCGTTCGCCCAACGGCTCCGTGATGCGTGTCGGAGGTATTGTTGAACAAACACAATGCTCTCAGTCAATCCAAAATGTTATTGAACCTCAAACCTGAATGTTTAACAAAGGAAAAGTGAGTGTGCACAATTATTAGGCAACTAAATTACAAAAATTATTTCTCCCAACTCAATTGTTTATTCTCTATTTTTAGAGTAGGTGCAACAAATAAGTAACACAAAATGACAATTAATTAACATTTTTGGCCATTCGTCCATCCATGGAGTCTGTCAGTTTCTTGATCTGTTCATGATCAACTTTCACTGAAGCAGCAACCACAGTCTCCCAAATGCTGTTCAAAGAGGTGTATTGCCTTCCCTCACTGTAAATCTCATGTTTGAGAAGGGCCCACAAGTTCTCAGGGGGATTTAAGTCAGGTGAGTAAGGGGGCCAAGTCATTATTTGGGCATCTTTGAGGCAAGCCAAGCAGTATAGTACTTGGATGCATGTGATGGAGCATTGTCCTGCATAAAGATCATGGCCTTCTTGAATGCTGTGGACTTCTTCCTGTACCACTGCTTGAAGAAAATACTTTCCAGAAACTGGCAGCAGGTTTGAGAGTTGAGTTTCAGTCTATCTTTAGTTCGAAAAGGTCCAACTAGCTCATCCTTAATGATAGCAGCCCATACCAGTACCCCTCCTCCACCTTGCTGGCACCTGACTCGAAGTGGTGCCCTGTGTCCATTGGTGATCCAGCCACGGGCCCGTCCATCTGGTCCATCAAGAGTCACACTCATTTCATCTGTCCATAAAACCTTTGAAAAATCTGTCTTCATGTATTTCTTTGCCGATGCTTCAACTTGTAAAAATATTCAGCGGTGGTCGTGTTTCAGCCTTCTTGACCTTGGCCATGTCTCTGAACACTTGACATCTTGTCCTTCTGGACACTCCAGGTAGGTTGCAGTTCTGGAATATGGTAGCATTGGAGCATAATGGGTTCCTGGTAGCTTCACATTTAATTCTTCTCAAGTCTACTGCAGTAAATTTGCACCTTTTCTTCTCTGTGCGTTTTTTTGTGCCCCAGTTGACTATTCGCAATAAAACGTTTGATTGCCCGGTGATCATGCCTCAATAGTTTAGCTATTTCAAGAGTGTTGCATTCATATGAAAGGTATTTTACAATATTTGGCTTTTCAGTGTCAGTTGAATCTCTATTTTGGCCCATTTTACCTGAGGTAATGAAGCTGCCTAATAATTATGCACACCTTGATATAAGATGTTAGTCACTTTCGCCACACCCGCCCTCATTACACAAATACACACCACCTGAAAACAATTGAATCTAATAAGCATTCAAGTTTATATGGTCTGGAGTTGGAAAATGTACTTATCTTTTTCCCATTTGTCATGAGGAACTTTCATTTATTTAATGAGTGCATAAACAGAGGCCATGGTCAGAAGCAAATGACTTATATCTAGATTTAATTTACATAATATATTTCAACAAAATAATTCTTACTTATTTCCAAGTAACAAAGTCCATCACAGCTCTTTAAAATCTCTGCAAATAATAATGATAATAAAACAAACAAAAACAAGGATAAGAATTCAGAGAACCAAAAACATCAGCTAATGGTTTACTGGATATCAAACCTTTTAATAAAGACAAAATGTCATTGGCATAACTACATTAAATCCTGTTGAAAAGACCAGCATTATTGGTCATCACCATCATTTTTTGTTCTTTTTTTTTTTTTTGATGTTGGCCTTCAGCATGAGATGTTGGTATATTGGTCCAGACTAATAACACTGTGAATTGGGTGGTTTTTGGAGAAAGTTCTGCTGCTAAAATTGGTCTGTGATTGCCGAAATTGAAACCACTGTTCCTAGTGGCCGAAGCTGGAAGTGTTGTTGACCGATTTCTTAAGAATTTAGTTGTAGTTTTAGTTGTAAATGATGTCACCATACAGTCAACAGGAATGCATATTTTATTAACCATATTTCCTAACACAACCCCTAGTCCTAAACCTAACCATCAGTGGTAATTCGTTTAGAGAAAAATACAACAACCAAATTGCACTCTCCATTGTTTATGAGAACGTGATTGCTATATCCTTGAGCTACGGGTCATTTAAGCAGGGGATCAAGAGAAATGTATAATAAGAACATAAGACCTTTGTCGTGTTCACATGTTGAACAACTTCAATAGAAACATACAGTAAACGCTGTTGAAAAGTTTCAAATGGTTAAACATGGAAAAGTAATGGATACATTTCATCAACACTCTAATTATAATTTGCCTTAAGAAATTGTGAAGACCAAACTTGGTTTTAAGAGGAATGTTTATATCCTAATAGATTAATACAAACAAAACTGTACCCCTTTTAAGATAAAACAACAGATAAACGAAATATGATCTTAACCAGTCAAACAAAACGTGCATGAAGCAATGCTGAACTCTACATTACTCTTATAAATTTAGTTTAAGCCATGTTACATAGTTGTCCAACATTCTATGTCCGATCTCAAAGTCTGTGGGCCACACAGTAAACATGAGTGCACCATGAAATCCACTAGGATAATGTTCATGTGTGACATCCACTCCTGCATTACGCAAGCGTGTCACATACATCATGCCATCATCCCGCAGTACATCATACTCGCACGTCAAAACGTAGGCCTTCGGCAGTAAACGCAAAGTTGTGTCTGGAACCAGCAATGGCGATGCTCGCGGATCTGAAAGCAGGTGATGGGGACCGATAGAGTGGACTGGAGATTTTCCAGTGAACACAAGTGGGGCACTGTAATTGTATGCCTGGCGATAAGCATCAGGTAAGTATGAACTCCAATTGACAAATTTAAGCAGAGCAGCTGAATCAGGGTTATTGTGTGTGTTGGTCATCATGGATCTGAAAAATGACTTATCGCTGGTGAAGTACTCGCTCCAAAACCGCACCATAAGTGTGCGGGGCAGTATTGGCATGTGCTGGTTCTGCTGGTAGGAGGGGGTGTTAAGATCCAAGGCTTGCAGGACGGGGTAGATCAAAGCCTGGGCCTTCAACTGGATGTGCTGGTCTGGATCCTGCTGCAACTGATGATGAGTATACAG
Source organism: Xyrauchen texanus (assembly GCF_025860055.1). Taxonomy (NCBI): domain Eukaryota; kingdom Metazoa; phylum Chordata; class Actinopteri; order Cypriniformes; family Catostomidae; genus Xyrauchen; species Xyrauchen texanus. Next base: position 1,468,051 of record NC_068313.1, on the reverse strand, counting down.
GAAAGGTATTTTAAACATATCACCAATCAAATATCATATATAACGTAACTTAAGCCGGCATTACACTAGCTGTTTTTTCTCTCCAACGAATTTAGATAATCGTTGGAGAGTCAAAGGAGTCGGATCACTGAGTAAATGGCTCTTGCAACTGGAATTTAACTTCTGTCGTCATAACTCATTACAATTGTTTATGTTCACGTGGTAGTTCTGTTGTGATTACGGCAAGCTTCACGTGTAAGGGAACTGGGGAGAAAGTTTGAGGCAGTCGGTATGTCTATCACCTCTCCTCCATTCTGAATCGATGAGTTTGACAGACCTCCAGTTGAATAGATTGAGATTTCAGTAAAACACCATCAGCCAAAATATAGCCCACTTTAATAGTAAAAAGCACAGCATTTACCAAAAAAATGTATTATTGTATATTTTCCGTATCACTCACTGAGCCTTTTCTGTAAGTTCTGAAATACTGCTATAATTCTAAATGCAGAATATTCTTATTTTTTACCTGCTGAGCCACTGCAGCTGCAAGATTGCCTCCTGCACTGTCTCCAGACACTGCGATCCGTTCTGGATTGATATGGTAACGCTTCAGAACATCAGCATGAAGAAAGTACTTCACCACACGATACACATCCTCAAATTGAACAGGAAAATGATAAGCAGGGGCAAGTCTGTACCTGCACAAACCAAATAATGTTAGTATTGTTTCTCATAATTTAGTTCTTCAGAACATGTCTCAGAATATGTCAAGATTAATCAAATGCTTTCAATGCACAAGTTCACTTAAGCAATATCATGTGAGCAAAAGTTATCCTACATATTAGCATGGTAGAGATTTGGACATTGGCATAAAGCCAAAGTCTTAGCACGAACAGCCTGGTTACGATTGTAATATTGTTTTATAAAACAGTTATATGTAGTTAATATTAAGTAATTGGCATTTCACAACATGGGAAGCTTTTATTTTGTTTTATTTTCTGTGAACAGCGAAATATTCCATTGCTGTTAAACAAAATACATCAGCAGTTTTGGAACACCACTTTCCCAATCAAATTTTAGACTGGAAATAACTGTTGAGTACATTTTCATATAATAAACAGGGGTGTAAAGTAAAGAATTACAAATACTCACATTACTGTAATTAACTACTTTTCCCAAGAATTTTACTTTTGAAGTAGTTTAAAATGTTTATACTTTTCCTTTTTTAAGTGCTGTAACTGTACTTTTTATGCGCTATTTTCCCACTGTCTGTGTTCGCTACTTCCCTGTCCTGATTTTATTTTTTATCTATCCACATGATTGGCTAGTGAGAGTCTCGTGACTCCCGTCAAATCAAATCACACATGAAAAACTTGAATGCATCAGCAGATCTGGTGCCATCTGTGGAGAATGCCTCAAGCACAGTTCAACACCTGAACATCACAGGTGCACCTGAAAGGGCTTTTCTCAGTGAAAAAGGCCAATTGCATCATGTGAGTTTAACTTGCTCAAGCCAGATATCAGCATTAATCCTGCCTCTAATTTGAAGAAACATATCGAGGTAAATTTCATATTTCTGCTTTTACTCTTACTTGAGTAGTTTTTAGGACAGCTACTTTTACTCTGCTCACACTACTTTTTTGGGGAAGTAACAGTACTTCTACTTGAGTATGATTTTTCAGTACTCTATCCACCCCTGAATAAATAAGAGAGCTGTCTCTCTTTCTGAATGCAATAGAGGGGCCTAAAAAGTGATACTTAAAGGCGTCATGAAATGCTCCAATGATAATATTAGTAAAGTTTTTTTTTGTATTAAAGCAGTCATAATTTGGTAATATATGATAATTTACCACCCTGTCTCAGGCCCTCTGTCTAAAAGCTCGGTTTTGGCCTCAGCTCCTCCTTTAAATGTTAACGTAAAAGCCCCTGTTCTAATTGGTTAAAATCATGCACCCCCTCAAATTCAGTCATATTTAAAATTCAATCGGAAACTATAATCAATGATGCGGTCTACCAAGGTTATTTGAATTTAGCAGTGATTTTCCTTTTAATGGATGCGTTAAGTAAGGGATAATGCACAGCCAGCTGGTTGTTATTGAACAATAAACCGTACAAGGATGATCAGGACACTGACGCGAAGCGTAGACTCTTCTATAACCCTGAAGGGGTTTATTTTGTGATAACAACAGGCTGACTGTTCATTATTCTGCTTAATACATGGCTACTAAATACTACTAAATACATGGACATATATAATATTGATTTGCATTGAAATAATGTAATTTGAGAAGAAAGAAATCGCTGAAACAGCTGGAATCAATGCAAACTTCAAGTCATGCATTACCATTTATAAATCGAGAAGTGCTACAGAAAATAAATCGGCAAGGTGATCAGATTGAAATATGATAAACATCGTCAGTAAGTGCCAACACAACCGTAGAGGGTGCCGCTCACTCACACCTTTAGAGGTTTAGTAAACCTGCAAGACCATATGGCCATTTCAATATGAAATCACTGTCATTAGTGGATACTATACCATGTTTTAGAGGTCAAAGTATGCAGGTTTCAAAGCTGCTCAGATCGCTTTTCCTCATCATGAACTGTAAGTGCTACTTTTACAAACTTTTCAGTGCTGGCAAGTGACGATGGTATACACGGGATAATCCATGGCTAAGCATTAAACTATATTAATGCACTACGCATCGGGTGGTTTTTTGCCTCCCATGTCGTGCATTAACATCGTTTAACACATGCCTAGGCGTGGATTATTACATGCCATTACTTCATTGCATTCAAAAGTAATTTTTCATCATATAAGCACCTGGAACCTTTTGAATTTGACACAGAATTTGTAAATGTAATTTAATTAACAGCTGATTCCTTACAGGGCTTGGAATACTAAGTTGGGACTGTGCTAGTGAAAAACACTCCATAACAGATATTGTTTTACTTTCATCAGGCTCTTAATGATTTAAGTAAACTTTAGGAATGTCTGACGGCAAACAAGGCCAGTTAATTTACAAATGTCAAACAATATTCAAACATATTTTGAACAGGAGAAAAACTTTGTCCATGACACTTGGAGGTCCACATTTAAAGTGCTTTATGTACTAAAAAATATAATTTTAGTATTTGTATGAACAAAATAAGTAGCCTAAACACATTTAGAAACCTTAACTACAACTGACACAGCTGTAATAAAAATGAGGTCTAATGGATTCTACCTAATTGGATACTTACTATGAAACTATTTCATTTTTGTCAAAATACCACAGTTACTGTTTCTACTATAAAATATTGATATTGATATAAAATATTCAACTTTCAGCATTTTGGGGCTGTCTTGGTGTTTCAGAAGTTTTACTTCCTCCATAGCACTTTAAACTATAAAATTCTCACTCGAATTGAAATGGGCCGCATCAATTTTGTGGTCTGCACCACAATATCGAGAGAAGCCTGGTTGATGCGTGCATGCTCCGGAGATACAGTAGGTTAGAACAGAGCAAATTACTTGCGCCAGTAGTTCTGTTATGGCTCACGGCACACTGGCGCAAAAACAAGCCTTCAATCGCACCACGTAAATGCACATCGCAGATGAGAAGCATATTTAGCACATATAAAGGGCAGAACTCACAATGAATATCATTAAATTTGCCTTGTGGCCTGGAATTTTGCATGGAAGGGACTAGGAATATCTTGAAATATCGATTAATTTATTATTGATCGGCACATTATTTTCTCGATATGTTTTTAAGGCATTGATTTATTAACATTAACTGGCATTTAAATTAGAAGCATAATTTATGTGCAATCCAATTCACTGTCATTTGGCCTTTAATGAAGTCTTTGGGAGACCGCAAAATGGGTATTATAACTTTTGTTATGCTTAATTCTGAAGCGGTCGCACACCGAATGGGAAGTACCGCATCGTGGGTAGGACAAGGCACAGGTATCAAACAAAGTTTGAAGTTAGGATCTAGTCAGCATATAAACAAAAGTTAAGAAAGTTTATGTACTTCTTCAATTGATGTTGATGAGTTGGCAAGTTAGTGTTTGAAACTGATGTAACTGCACAAACTGGAAGATTAAAAATGGTGCAATTTCTCTGTCTGTAGTCTTGAATAGGTTTCATTCAAGCTGTCAAATTACAAAAAGACAAACTTGTAACGGAAAATACATTGTGTAGGCTATCGCGAAAGACACATATACACAATAAATCATCCAGTGATAACTAGAGTAAATGATCTTTGGAAATTATTTGTATCAAATTTTATGGAAAACTATGCAAGATGCGCTCCGTGGCACTGCAGAAATTTGAGCAGCCTTATAGCTATTGTAGCTGGGTGCCACTGAAGACGTACCTTCATAGAAAATAATTGTTTTGAATTTTAGAATGCGCCTTGTCATCTTCCAGGTGGGTCAGTTGTGCGACCTCCTTTATGTTACCCTGCCACTCTCACTTTACCAAAGCTGTGTTGTGAAAATATATGAAGAGACGTTTTTTTTTTTCACCCCTTTAATTCAGTGAATGTCATTTAGAGGTATATTTAAAAGATGGGTTTGTCCTCTTTATTGTTAGTAAGAATGTTTAATACAACCTTTTAAGTCAGGACATAAACTGAATAGTCGATTAAGAGCTAATGATTAATCGACCGAATAGACTGAATAAATGCTCTAATAATCGTTAGATTAGTTTTTTTTTTTTTTTAGAATTATTTTTTTTTATTTTGCAAGAACAAAGAAAAACAGAGACAAACAACCTGGACCCTGGTTTTCCATCCAAGTCCATCCAAGTATTAACCAATACTAAACAATATCGTCTATAAAATAGGGAGAGAAAAAAAAAAAAAAACACAATGCACATTCCCTTCACTTTATACCTACAACACTCTTTTCTTCCTTTTCTTTTTACACACAAGACAAGAGAAAATGGACAAGACAAACAGAACAAACTATTTAGACACATTCTGGACAAGTTACAACACACAGGACACAAGTCTCACTAACAAAAAAAACAAAAAAACAAGTAATAATAGTGTCTCATTCACACACGCACGACCACACCCACACACACACACAAATTACACTGGTGGTGCTCCTTGAATGGACTGTTGGGAGAGGGAGAAAAAATAAATAAAAATAAATAAATTGTTGTAGGTGAATGTGGCAGCGGGGGCGTGGTCAAGCGCCCGTCCGGGAGAGAGAAGCGGTAAGGGCGCTCACACCTGGGCCAAATTATGACTAACACCTGTCTCTAATTGCAGTAGAGTGAGGAGAGCGGTTAAAAAGCCAGCAGCCTCAGAGCAGAGGGAAGCCGACCAGAGCAAGCCAACCCAGTGCGCTTGTGTTGTTGTGTGTTGGTTTTTGTAAATGATTGTGAGACAGACAGCCATTAAAAACCTTACCTTCTCGTTGAAACCTTCGTTTCCTGTCCTCCTTCCCGTGAGGGTTTTACACTGGTGCCGAAACCCGGGAAACCATAATAATGGAACAGAGTCGCCCCATAGAGTCCTCCCAGCTGGCTGAAGTCCTCCAGTCCCTCGCGACACTCCACCAGAGCCACCAACAATCCCTGCTTGAGCTCCGGCAAGACCAGGATCGTCATTTTTTTGAAATCATGCGGGCTCAAGCAGAGGACCGGCACGCCATCCGGAGCCTCCTCAGCCAGGAGGCCGCTCCAGCCGCAGCCGCGACCCCGGACACCCGCGCCACATTGCCCCCACCCGCGTTAAAGAAGATGGGGCCGGCGGACGACCCAGAGGCCTTCATCGACCTCTTCGAGAGGACGGCGGAGATTTGGGGGTTGCCCCAAGACCAGTGGGCAGCCCGGTTAGTCCCTCTCCTGTCCGGGGAAGCACAACTCGCGGCCCAACAACTGCCGGCAACAAGCCTCCTGGCTTACAACGACCTGCGAAAAGCCATCCTGCAACGGGTTGGTCGGTCCCCAGAAGAAAGTCGCCAACTCTTCCGGGCCTTAAAACTTGAGAAATCCGACCGCCCGTTTGCGTTCGCCCAACGGCTCCGTGATGCGTGTCGGAGGTGGCTGCTTGCGCGGGACCGCGGCGTCGAGGAGCTCGTCGACCAGGTGGTACTGGAGCAGTTTGTCCAGCGTTTGCCCCGGAAGACGGCCGAGTGGGTCCAGTGCCACCGCCCGGCGTCGCTGGAGGAAGCCGTCCGGCTCGCGGAGGACCACATGGCGGCGATTCCTAGGGCGGACGAGCCCTCTTTGTCTGTCTCCCCTTCCTCTGTGTCTTCCCCTGTTTTTTTCCCTCCCCTCTTCCCTCTCGCTCTGCTCTCTCCCCAGGGTCCGTTCCTGCCCCCCGCAGGCGTGGAGCGTTCGCGCGCCCAGCTCCCCGGTCTTGGGAACACCCACCAAGCCCTTCTCCATCCTTCAGCCGCTCTCCTCCTCAGGTGGGGGCGCCCGCCAGCACGGGTGCGGCCGCAGCGTCTGGGCCGGTCTGCTGGAGGTGCGGAGACCCGGACCACTTCCGGGATCAGTGTCCGCTGATGGAAATAGGGGCGGTGGTACGGGTCTCCGATGTTCCACAGACTGCCCCCGATCGAGCTGGAGCGTATCGGATTCCGGTAAGAATCCAGGGGGGGTACATACCAAGCTTTGTTGGATACCGGCTGTAACCAGACCACCATCCACCAACGCTTGGTTCAACCCGGGGCTTTGGGCTCAGCTAAATTGGTGAGGGTAAGGTGTGTGCACGGGGATATTCACAAATATCCCGTGGTGACTTTGGCGATCAAATTCAGGGGAGAAAAGCATAGTGTAGAGGCAGCGGTTAGTCCCCGCCTCACCCATCCGCTAATTCTGGGTACAGATTGGCCAAACTTTAGGAAATTATTGGAGGGAGTTTGCGCGGATGGGTCCTGCGTGAAAGTGAAGGGGTGTGTGTTGTGCGAGGCTTTGGCGGGGGAGGCGGAGCCAGGGCCGTCCTCTGCTGCTCCCCTCCGGGAGTTCCCGGAGGGGGACTTCCCCTTGGAGCAGTCGCGGGATGAAACCCTTAAGCACGCCTTTGACCAAGTGAGAGTAATCGATGGTCAACAACTCCGGCCGGGTGTCGCCGTCTCATATCCGTACTTTTCGCTGATCAATGATCGCTTATACAGGGTGACGCAGGACGCCCAGACAAAGGAAAAAGTAACTCAATTGTTGATTCCACGGAGCCGTCGGGAAATGGTTTTCCAGGCGGCTCACTATAATCCTATGGCCGGTCACCTAGGGGAACGAAAAACACTTCTCCGTCTAATAGCCCGCTTCTATTGGCCGGGCATTGGCGGTGACGTCCGCAGGTGGTGTGCGGCGTGCCGTGAATGTCAGCTGGTAAACCCACCGGCCACCCCAAAAGCGCCATTGCGCCCTCTACCATTAATCGAGGTCCCCTTCGAAAGAATTGGGATGGACCTCGTCGGGCCATTAGAACGGTCAGCACGCGGACATCGCTTCGTGTTAGTCCTAGTGGATTACGCGACGCGGTATCCGGAAGCAGTGCCTCTGAGCAACATCTCCGCACGCAGTGTTGCAGGGGCACTCTTCAAGATAATCTCCCGGGTGGGGATCCCGAAAGAGATCCTCACCGACCAGGGCACAACGTTTATGTCACGAGCACTTCGCGAACTTTACGAGCTCTTGGGCATCAAATCGATTCGCACTAGCGTTTACCATCCTCAGACAGATGGCCTAGTGGAACGGTTTAATAAAACGCTCAAGAACATGATTCGTAAATTCGTACACGATGACGCTAGAAATTGGGATAAGTGGCTAGACCCCCTGTTATTTGCAGTACGAGAGGTCCCGCAAGCCTCCACCGGGTTCTCCCCGTTTGAGTTGTTGTACGGACGACGCCCACGCGGGGTCCTCGATGTCATCCGTGAAAATTGGGAGGAGGGACCTTCTAATGCCAAAAATGAAATTCAATACGTTCTTGATCTTCGAGCAAAGCTCCACACACTGGGGCGACTAACACAAGAGCATTTGCTCCAGGCTCAAGAACGCCAACGCCGGCTGTATGACAGGGGTGCTCAGCTACGGGAATTTGCACCGGGAGATAAAGTGCTTGTATTACTCCCAACATCGAGCTCAAAATTACTCGCCAAGTGGCAAGGACCGTTTGAGGTCACACGACGAGTAGGGGATCTCGATTATGAAGTCAAACGTACCGATAGAGGGGCGCGCGTCAAATATATCACCTCAACCTCCTGAAATTGTGGAGGGAGGAGGCGGCCTCTGTGACGTTGGCCATGGTAGTTCCGGAGAGAGCGGAGCTCGGACCGGAGGTAAACAAAAACTACAATCTTAACACTCCGGTCACTTGTGGGGACCAGCTCTCACCGCGGCAGCTCACAGAGGTTTCTGAGTTACAAAAAGAGTTTGCGGACGTGTTTTCCCCTCTCCCGGGCCGTACTGAACCTCATACAGCACCACATCGAGACCGAGCCGGGCGCGGTGGTGCGTTGCCGCCTCTATCGCTTACCCGAACATAAAAAGAAAGTCGTTCGGGAAGAATTAGATGCAATGCTCGATATGGGCGTAATAGAGGAATCCCACAGTGATTGGTCCAGCCCGGTTGTTCTTGTTCCCAAGAGTGATGGGTCGGTTCGGTTCTGTGTGGATTACAGGAAAGTCAACGCGGTGTCTAAATTTGACGCGTACCCAATGCCCCGTGTTGATGAACTGCTCGATCGGTTAGGTACTGCTCGATTTTACTCGACCCTGGATTTAACAAAGGGCTATTGGCAGATCCCCTTGACACCAATGTCCCGCGAGAAAACAGCCTTCACCACGCCGTTTGGATTACACCAATTTGTGACGCTTCCTTTCGGTTTGTTCGGGGCCCCAGCCACGTTCCAGCGACTCATGGATCGGATCCTCAGACCGCATACCGCGTACGCCGCTGCCTATTTGGATGACATTATCATCTATAGCAATGATTGGCAGCGGCACATGCAACATCTGAGGGCCGTCCTGAGATCGCTGCGGCGGGCGGGGCTCACGGCAAACCCTAAGAAGTGTGCGGTTGGGCGTGTGGAGGTACGGTATCTGGGGTTCCACTTGGGTCATGGCCAGGTGCGTCCCCAAATTGAAAAGACTGCGGCGATTGCGACTTGCCCTAGACCTAAGACCAAAAAGGGGTGAGACAGTTCCTGGGGCTGGCTGGCTATTACAGAAGATTTGTGCCTAATTATTCGGACGTCACCAGCCCGCTGACTGATCTCACTAAAAAGGGGGCTCCAGATCCGGTCCCATGGTCGGAGCAGTGCCAACAGGCGTTTACGCAGATTAAAGCTGCACTTTGTGGGGGCCGCTTTTACATGCACCTGATTTTTCTCTCCCTTTTATTTTGCAGACGGACGCTTCAGACAGAGGGCTGGGGGCCGTACTCTCGCAGCTGGTGGAGGGGAGGAGCGCCCGGTGCTGTACATTAGCCGGAAGCTCTCCTTAAGGGAGACTAAGTACAGCACCGTGGAAAAGGAGTGTTTGGCCATCAAGTGGGCGGTCCTCACCCTCCGTTACTACCTGCTGGGGCGGGCCTTCACCCTCTGTTCGGATCATGCCCCACTCCAGTGGCTCCACCGCATGAAGGATACTAACGCCCGGATCACCCGTTGGTATCTCGCTCTCCAGCCTTTTAAATTCAAGGTGATCCACAGACCGGGGGTGCAGATGGCTGCCGCCGACTTCCTCTCCAGAAATGGGGGGGGGAGTGGTAGGCAGGCCGGATGACGCCCCGGCCTGAGTCGGGCGGTGGGGGTATGTGGCAGCGGGGGCGTGGTCAAGCGCCCGTCCGGGAGAGAGAAGCGGTAAGGGCGCTCACACCTGGGCCAAATTATGACTAACACCTGTCTCTAATTGCAGTAGAGTGAGGAGAGCGGTTAAAAAGCCAGCAGCCTCAGAGCAGAGGGAAGCCGACCAGAGCAAGCCAACCCAGTGCGCTTGTGTTGTTGTGTGTTGGTTTTTGTAAATGATTGTGAGACAGACAGCCATTAAAAACCTTACCTTCTCGTTGAAACCTTCGTTTCCTGTCCTCCTTCCCGTGAGGGTTCTACAGTGAACATTGCCATACTAGATTTACAAACAAATAAAATAAGATACAAAATAAGTTAAACAGAACTAGCGTTGGGCTAATTACAGAGCGTCAAATATTAGTTTCCACACAGAGTTGAACTGTTTTTGTTTATTTTTGTCCACTGACAGAGTTTTCTCTATATTTAGGTAATATTTCATTACGTTTTTCCATTTATCCAACCCTGGGGTATCTGTGTTTTTCCAATTTTGTAACAGCAACTTCTTATAGACTAATGAAGAAAATACTAATTGCCATCCCATAGGATATTTCATTTCTGTTACATTTTGGAGTAGGCAGGCTTCTGGTGTAAATACAAATTTCTGCTTACAAATATTAGAGAGCCATCTCTCAATATCAAACCAGGTTTTCTTTATTTTTTCACAGTACCAAAATGAATGAGTGAGATAGTCAACTACTACCGCACTTTAGGCAGGTGGGAGGGGAAGATGCATCAAACTTATGAATTTTGTCCCTACTATAATAAACTCTGGTCATTAATTTATATTGAATCAATCTAAGATTTTCGTTAGTTGTGACTTTATATGTTAGATTTAAACACTCCTTCCATTTTGTTTTGGCATTGAAGTGCTTTATATCTCTATCCCAGCCTTCATATATTTTACTTAGCAGATTACAATTGATTACGACATTATTGAGATAATTATACATAACACTTATACATTTTTTCTTTTCCTTACTTTGTTCCAAAAGGGTCTTGATCTTTTCCGGAGCATCATTCACTATATCACAGTTCTCATTGACCCAATTTTTTAACTGCATATATTTAAATATCTCTGAGTCTTTTAATTTAAATTTATCTTTCAATGTATCAAATGAGGATATTTTATTTGAACTAATAATATCTGATAATGTTCCGATACCTCCATTCATCCAAGTTTTCCACATTAATTTACTACCTTGAATTTTAACAGACGGATTGTTCCAAATCTTAATATGTGTTGGGGTACCAATCTCCATCCCCAAAATCTGCTTGGTTTTTTTCCACATATTTAATGTACTGTTGATAACAAAGTTATCAATCTTTACTTTTTTCTTGGAGAACAAAATGGATTATAAACTATTTGGTTGTAATTGATGATTTTCAATGACCAGCCATGGATCTTCATTAGTATTATTAATAATACGATCAATATAAAACATCTGGGCTGCTATCTGATACAATTCCATATTAGGGAGGTTTAACCCTCCTTCTCGTTTAGAGCAAAACAATAGATTCCTTTTTATTCTTGGGGTTTTCCCAGCCCAAATGAAAGATGTAATTATGGAATTTATTTCCTTGAAAAAGGTTTTTGGTGGTGTCAACGGGATACACTGAAACAAATAAATAAACTTAGGGAGCCACATCATCTTTACCAGATTTATTCTATCAATTAGATTCAACCTGAGATCACTATAGTTATTGAGATTATGTTTTAGATTATTTTTCAGTGTTAAAAAATTACTCTTATACAATTGTTTTTTGTTTGCACTGATATAGCAACCTAAATATTTAATTTTACTACTTTGTACTTTAAATTGTTTAAATACTTTTTTGTTTAAAATTTTTTGTTTTTGGTCAAAAGTCAAAATTTCAGTTTTACCACTGTTAATTTTATAACCTGAAATTTTTGAGAATTGACTCATTATATTGATTACACTCGGGATTGAAATGTCCACATCTCTTAAATACAACAACAAATCGTCAGCAAATAAACTTAATTTATATTCGTTTTTGCCTATAGTGATACCAGTTATGTTATCTGTCTATCTTATTTTCTCAGCCAAAAGTTCAATAGCCATCGCGAACAACGCTGGAGATAATGGACAGCCTTGAGCAGTACCACGGCTTAATGAAAATGCCTCAGATAGAACACCATTGGTATAGACTTGTGCTTTGGGGGCTCTATACACAGTTTCTACCATATTAATAAATTCTACTGGGAATTCAAATGTTTCAAGCACTTTATACAAATATGACCATTTAAGGCAGTCAAATGCTTTTTCGGCATCAACCGCCATCAAAGTCAAAACTATATTATGTTTTTTTGCATATTGTGTTAAGGACATACATGTTCTAACATTAGTTCTAAGATCCCTATTAGGAATAAACCCAGTTTGATTATGATGGATAATACTAGGTAGGATTAATGTCAATATTATTCATTACTTTTGTAATAATTTTCTTGTCACAGTTGATTAAGCTGATAGGTCTGAAATCAGAAGGCTTATTACATTCACGACCTGGTTTTGGTATCACAGAAATAGTTGAGAGATACATAGTTTCTGGCAACTTTTGTTGATTAACAAATGAATTTACAACTTCCAGGAACAAAGGTCTAATATTTGGCCAAAATGTTGAATAAAACTCGATAGGAAGGCCGTCTATTCCTGGGGCCTTTTTTTCAGGAAAAGACTTTCCGTATATCCTCCTTTTGATGATCTGATAAACGCTGTAATTTAACCGATTTAAGAAAGGAATCTGGGTCATCATCTTTAACCTCAGATGTATACAAGTGTTCATAAAATTGCTTAAATCTTTTATTAATAATATCATTGTTTGTAATAACATCATCTGATTCTTCCTCTTTTAAAGATATAGACTGAGTCTTTGTAACCCTTTTGACCATTGATGCCAGGTGTTTACCCGATTTATTAGCTGAAATATAATTAAGCCTATTCGAATTTTGTCTAAAGTCTTTAACTTTATCCATCAGCATAGTGTCCATTTCTATTTTCTTTTCTTGCAATTTACTTTTTATTGTTTGGTCTCCATTTTTAAGTTGTATTTCCATCAAATTAATGTCTTGTTTTATCATTACCCCCCCTTATATATGCTTTAAAGGAGTCCCATATAATACAGATATTTGGCTTATCTTGAGGGTGAGGTTGCTGCACATTAGTGAAAATAAAAATATTAATTTGTTCTTTTACATAAGCAACAAATTCCATATCCATTAAATATTTCCTATTCATTCTCAAAATTCTATGCCGTAAGGTATTTTCCTTCGGAGTCATGGTACAGACAACTGAAGCATGATCAGATATCACGATATTACCAATATAACATGATAAACAATTATTAATTCCCCCTTGAGACACAAAAAGATAATCCAATCTACTATAACTATTCTGAGGATTTGAATAATAAGTATAATCTTTTGAGTTTGGATGTAAGGTCCTCCATATATCTTGAAGAGCATTGACAGAAAGAAATTTCTGTAAATGTTTTGGAACATTGACCTTCCTAGTTTTTGTTGTGCTGTCACAAACATTAAAGATACTATTTAGGTCTTTATTTAGACCTGTTTGTTAACTATCCAATCTTGTTTGAATATCCTTTAAAAAGGCCATATTTGAAGCCGGAGGTCTATAAATGTTCAAAAGCGTATACAATTCCCCAAATACTTCCCATTTGATTATAAGGTATCGACCATATGGATCTGAATACTGTGACACTAGTTTAAAGGGTATTCTCTTATTAATCAGTATCCCAACTCCTCTACTTCTGGATGTATATATAGCCTCAAAGGCCTCACCCACCCATTTTCTTTTCAAATACTCTATTTGACCAGCTTTAAAATGGAGTTCTTGGAGAAAAACTATGTCAGCTGACATTTTTTCCAAATGATAAATAACTTTGTGTTTTTTTTATCCCTCCTGTAGTCCATTTACATTCCAAGTTACTACTTTAAATGTGTTTAACATATCTTTTATATTCCTTGTATGCATTTTTATTTTGTTTTAATTACTAATTTATATAATTTTATGTTTATTTTTTATATGTAAGTGGAATGATATAGAGCAAACAGCATAGTCCAACCCCATCTGCGGAATAACTTTGTTCAAAAATAATAGGAAGCACCTAGAGAGTTTAAACAAACATTCATCCATCCATATCAACATATAACATATAGACACATAACATATTCCCCCTCCCTCCCCCCCTTCCCAGAAAACATGCTTTGTTAGAGCTTCAACTCCCAACCCCATCTGACGTGGAAACATTGACTTCCAAATAGTTCAAATAATGCCACCCCCATTTAAAGGAAATAATAATAATAAAACAAAAAAATTGTTAGATTAGTTGATTATCAAAATAATCATTTGTTACAGCCCTAAACTATAAGTGAGACAGGACCCAGGTAGATTATGTAGAAAAGAAAACCAGGAGTATGAGAGAGTCTGTGAACAGTAGCTGCATTAATAGGCACACTTTGGAACTCAAGACAGGCACAAGAGTAGAAACTACTAAAGAGGCTGTAATAGGAAATGCAATGAGAATCAGACACAGTTGGGGACCAGTAACACACCTACTGGACCAGGGACAGCTGACACAGTCCCTGGAACAGGGGCAAGAGATGGTGCTGTAGTTACAGCACCGGACCAGGTGGGTAAGATCGAATGCTGGACCTGGCAGGTGGGTGGAAGCTGAACCACTCCGAGGAAAAGGAAAACTCAAGGCAAGGGACACAGAATGTGTCTGATTTTTTAGAACAACAGTCTGATTTTTCCTGTTTAATAGCATTAAATCAAATAAATCTTTCAAATGCAGGGAGACTGAGGGCCAGGTCAATAAGCTCCAGAATCCTGAATTAAATTGATGGCTGAAATGACTGAAAACGTCTAATGGGTGAGCCATACAATGGACACACAAGGTATGTTTTTATGCTCTAAGCTACCGAAAATTCTAATAATCTTTTTGAGATATTCCAGTCCATATACTGTCTCCTCCACTGCACTGAGACAGCACTTTTAAAGTTAATGGTATTCTGGTCTCGGAAGACCCTGAAGCACTTAATATTCTTCTTCTCCTGGACCTGACCTTGATGAAAACCTTTATTACCCCATGGGGAATTTGTTTTACACTCATGGGAACTACAATAAACATAACCACAACAAACATAGAGCAACAATAACACAGCACATAGTGACATAAAATTATCAATTCGACAACTTAAAGAATCAATAAATAGATATGTATTCAATAATGCACATTTAAATAAATCTATGTGCCCATAGATGATCCATTTAATAATTGAATGCTCCTCGGCACAAATGATGTAATATGTCGTTTAGTTTTTGTTCGGGGCATTCTAAATCTACATCCAGAGGGGAGGAGGGAATATTCTGTGCGAAGTGGGTGCAATGGATCCTCCAGTATCCTCAGTGCCAAATTGAGGGTGTGCTGGTCAGTAAGATTTGTGATGCTTTTCACATCTGATCCAGTAATTTTCCTACCCATTTTTGTCACCTTGTCCAGCATGTTCCTGTTCTGGATAGAAAGACTCCCCAGCACTGAATGGCAAAAATCACCACACTCTGAATAAAAGTTAAATAAAACAATGTCAGGGTGCTAGTCTCTGCATTAAAGCTGCGCAATTTTCTTAAAAAAAAGAGCCGTTGCTGTGCTTTTGAGTATCTTGCTAATGTGTTGGCTGACCAAGTGAGTTTATGATCAATAATAGTACCCAAGTACTTATACTCTTCCACAATCTCAATAACTGTCTCATTAATAGTAACCGGTTGCAATGGAGGGTGCTTTTTTCTAAAGTCAATGATCATTTCTTTTGTTTTGAAATGTTTAAAATTAATGAGTTTTCACTACACCATTCATAAAAGTGGTCAACCTCAGTTCTGTAGTCCTGTTCATTATCTGTTAAAAGCCCAACCAAGGCAGCATCGTCTGCAAACTTAATCAATGAACCTTACACATCACGGTCACTTTTTTCCCTCTGGTTCAAATCTTTTCTGAAGGAAATTTATGTAAAAGCAGAACCATTGCTAGTATTTCACACAGGATCACCAAAAGATACGTTTGGAACACTCTTCTCTTTATAATTTACATCCTTCTCCTTGGGCATAAAATGCAAAAGCATTGACTCAAGCTTTTCATTGTTATGCCAACGATGTTCGAATATACAGTATCTCATCTACAACTCTTCCATAATTTCCCTACACCCTAAATGTATGTGTTCATGCTTGGTTACATTTATATTTATTTTAGAATGATCATCCGCATTATTGTTGCTTTATGTTGATTTTATACTGTGTATGGTGTCTTTGGGTGTTTTGATAAATAAGAAAATGTATTATCAAAGCTCTGGACACTTAACTCAATGCTGAAAAAAAGAGGTCTCGGGTCATTTAGACTTAATTCCTGCACCTTTGCAGCATTGCTTCAGAATTAAGCATAACAAAAGTTATAATACCCATTTTGCGGTCTCCCAAAGATATTAATTCAGACTTCATTAAAGGCCAAATGACAGTGAATTGGATTGCACATAAATTCTGCTTTTTTTTTTCCTTTTTTTTTACTTGTAAACCTCATAGCCTCACCAAACTATATATATATATTGATTAACTCACACACCACTTGGGCATTTAGGTCTGCTGGAGCAAGTCTTTTTTATATTCCTAAATTAAGGCTGTCTACTCTTGGAAGCAGGTCTTTGGCAGCTGTTGCCCAAAGGCTTCAGAACTCTCTCCCTCTTTCATTTCTATTCTGTTGCCACCTTCAAACCACAATAGAAAACTGTCCTCAAACTGTTTTTCTCTGTACCTTGTGGCGGGTGAGGGGAATACAGAAGTTTCTTTACATTTACTTTGGAGGGTCTCTGGTTTTCTTCTTTTTTTTTTTGCACAATAAGAATAAGGAGGGCTGCATGTTACAGTACATGATCTTCATGGGCATAGACGCTTGAGGTTTTAGGTGTCATCAGTAGCATTACTTGATGCATCTATGCACAAGATCACAGTGCTTGCATCAGGAATATTGGCAGCATGAAGCCAGACTGCCAAGTCAACTCTCTGTCTGTACAGGAGATAAAGAGAGCAAACTTTTGGTCTGAAGGTTACTCAGCACACTTCTTCTATATTAATTTATCCTTTCTTCACTCGGCCTCATTTGTCTTGTGATTAGAGGTAAAAGTTTCTAATGTGTCTAATTTCCATGCTCTACTGGCTAGCCACGTGTCCTTGTTTTTGCTGTTGTCCATTCTACTACAGGGAATCTGTTCTGGAATGCTGGAACGCTGACACATGCAGAGAGGGCTCACATTCACAGTGTGGAATCATTGTTGATAGTTATCAGAACAATCACAGTGGGGTCATCAGGAAATTATTTATGCTGTGTCTGCCAAAATGGTAAAATGTGGACAGTGAGTACAGCCTGGACCACTTGTGTTTTCGACCCGTAGAGATGAAAGTGATCTGGCCTAGCTGTATAACAGTCGTGATCCAGTAATGAGTTGTTGATGGAGTTGTACAGACTTATATCAACCAGATTTTGGACCAGCTTGTCAGAAACAATGATGTTAAAAAAAGAGCAGATGTCCAGAGTGCATCCTTCTGCTCGGTAAACAAATTGAAGCAGGTATATGAAGTCAAGAAGATAGAGTTGATGTAGCATGTATTATATAATGTCTTTCGAGGCAATTCATGGCATCAAATTTCATTAAAGGGACTGTCAGCTACACATTTTAACACAAAGTTCACAACACTGGACCCTAAAATGTAAATTTGCATCCCAGTGCGGCAATGAAGCACAGCATCTCGTTCCGCTTTTAAAAGGGAACAAGGGTTACAGTCAAGTAACCATAGACGTTCCCTTTCAAAAAGCTCCACTTATGATGCTGCGCTGTGTTAACGCTTTGGGAACGAGAATACCCACGCCGCTGCACTGTGGATGTCCGGACAACTTACGGTTGTGTAGTGTGCTCACAAGAGCGCGAGAGGTCTCAGACATAAGCTTGTGATGTCGACTCAAGGACATAAGAGCCCGGAGTGGCACGAAAATCCAAACTATAAAATCGAATGAATGTGTGCGGAGAAGACCAGAATACCGCATCACAAACATGCTAAAGAGGGACACCTCTAGCCAAGGCTATAGAGCAGGTGAACCCTCTGGTAGAGTGAGCCCTGATACCTACTGGCGAAGCTTGACCGCGAGCCTCGTAGGCCAGGGCGATAGCGTCCCTCACCCAATGCGACATAATCTGCTTGGTGGTGACCGCCCCCCCTGTTGCGGACCCCATGGCAAACGAATAGTTGCCCTGACTTACACCACTGGCTAGTGTGGTGGACATAAGTCTGAAGGGCACAGTCTGTAAACGGCGGGGAGCAGAAGGCTTCGAGAGTGACTGGATGTAATGTCGAGAAAGGAATCTTAGGCAGGTAGTCAGGGTGAGGGTGCAAAATTGCTTTAGCCACTCCTGGGGCAAAATCTAAGCAGGCTGGCAAGACAGACAGAGCCTGTAGATCCCCAATTCTTTTTAAAGAGGTGATTGCCATAAGAAAAACCATCCTGAGAGTCAGAAGTTTATCAGATGCTGACTCTAGAAGTTCGAAGGGGGTCTCAACCAGACCCTCAAGGACTATTGCTAAGTCCCATGAAGGGGTCCTGGTCCTAACAGGAGGCCTCAGTCGCATAGCTCCACACATGAAGCAAGCGAGTAGAGGATGTCCCCCAACAGCACCCCTTCAAACATGAAGGTTCCACAGATCGAGCCGGGGATGAAATATTGTCCCCTGTGCCTGAGACAGAAGGTCCCTCCTGTCCGGAATCGCCCAAGGCGAGCCGTCGAGGAGAGACATTATCTCAGAGAACCATACCCTGTCTGGCCAGAGCGGCGCTATCAGTAAGAGGCAGGACCCTTGCTGGCTAACTCTGACCAAGACTCCCAGGTGCAGAGAAACCAAGTCTGTTGGGAGGCGAAGAAGTCCACTTCTGCTCTTGTAAAATCTCAACCAGATTTGTTCCACTACCTCGGGGTGGAGTTTCCACTCCCCCATCTGTATTTTCTGTCTGAACAGTAAATCTGCTCCCATTCAGGCATCCAGGGATACAAGCAGCTCTGATTAACAGGAGCTTGCCCTGGGCCCAAAGGAGAATCTGTCATGCCAGTCTGTTAAGCTTGCGTGAACCTCCGTGATGGTTTATGTAAGAGACTACCACGTGTTGTTCACCCGCACCAAGACATGGCAGCCTCTGGAGGAAGTATTTCAGGGCCAGAAATACGGCCATCAACTCGAGACAGTTAAGGTGACAATCGAGCTGATGACCCTCCCATTCCCCTTGAGCTGGACGACCACTTAAGACCGCTACCCAGCACGTCAGGGAGGGGTCTGTTGTTAGCAACCTGTGATGGCAAGATGCACAGTGGGACCCAAAGACCCAAAGGAACCGGGGTCTGAACCACATAGAAAGGGTACGTAGCACGCAGCGCGTAACCCTTATCAGCCTAGGGGATTGGCCCTTGGATGAAATCCCCTGGCTTTGAGCCACAACTGAAATGGTCTCATGTGCAAAAAGGCCCAAAGGGCCCGAGGACGTAGTTGCCATGAGACCTAGTAGTCATTGATACTGACAAACAGCGCAACCTTGGCCTAGCCTGACTTTGCACATGGTGTTCTGAATGGACTCGCTTAGAGTGGGAGACAATTGTGCCTGCATTGTGATCGAAATCCATATGATCCCCAGATAGCTAGTTTTCTGAGTGGCAGAGAGGATGCTTTTCTTGGCATTGAGCATCAACCCCAGAGAACCAGATGAGCTAAGACGATATCCCTGTGCTGTAATGCCAGTTCTTGTGACTGTGCTAGTATGAGCCAGTCGTCTATGTAATTCAGAATGCGGATGACACGGAGTCGCAAAGGAGCCAGTGCTGCATCCATGCATTCCGTGAATGTGCGGGGTGATAAGGCTAGACCCGATATTTGAAAGCTTCGTGCCCGAAAGCGAACCTCAGGAACTTCCTGTGTTGTGGTAGACTTTCTGTATGAAAGTACGCATCCATGAGATTGATCGTGACCAACCAATCACGATGTTGGATTTGAGACACGGCCGTCTTGACAGTTAGCATCTTGAACTTGAACGCCCCCGGAGCGATTCAAGCCTCGAAGGTCAAAGATCAGACGCAACCCCCCAACCTTCTTGGGAACCAGGAAGTATCTGCTGTAGTAACCTGACTCTCTCTCTCTGGAAGGGGAACAAGTTCTATGGCCTCTTTAACCAACAGATTTTGCTGTTCTTTCCACAGTAAACATGCTTGCTCCAGTTTCATGGTAGTGGGAACCACGCCGTTGAAACGTGGAGGATGGCAAACAAATTAAATTCTGTAGCCTTTTTCTACTGTTCTCAGGACCCACATAGAACCACCTGGCAGTAGTTTCCACACTGCCAGGTTCTCTGAGATGGGTATCGATTCTGACACTTCCTGTTGAGGGGAGTGTCAAGTGTCCCGTGTCCTGGACTAAGGCAGGAAGCAATGGAACACCCAACATTTAGCTGGAAACCGCTAACTCCCGAAACACCAGAGGCGGTGGGAATGGAGCGGTTTCATGGGGATATCGGAGAGTAAAGGTGGATGTTTCACATGACGCGTCCCAAGGGGGGGGCTACCCCCACAAGGCTGGGTGCAAAACTGTCAGGGTTTTTTATTTTTTTTTTTTTTAATAACTGCCCTGAGGTCTTGCTTTGGGGGCTGCTGAGGGTGACGAACTGGCCCCCAGTCTTTACGAGCCTCCCATCTAGAAGGAGCGGGGCGGGGCTGGATGGCCCCTCCCCCTGAGTGTGGCGAGGAAGGAATTGCCTGAAGGCTTCCTCGTGACTTTTTGCCTCCTGGAACCTGGTCATAACTATATTCATAGCATCACCAAATAAGCCAGAAGGTGAAACCGGGGCATTGAGAAGGAAAGTTTTGTCCTTGTCTCTGATGTCCGATAGGTTAAACCTTAAGTGTCTCTCCATGCTGACTAAAGCAGACATAGACTGGCCAATGGCGTGGGCCGTCCGCTTGGTCGTGCAGAGAGACAGATCCGTGGCTCTGTCATAGTGTGCAGGGCAGCACCAGCCTGATAAGCCTTCCCCACAAGCGTGGAGGTGGTCCTGCACAGCTTTGTGGGGAGAGTGGGTCACTTTAGCAATGATGCCGAGCCAGGCGAGAGATAACCCGCAAGTGTCTCTTCTACCGGCGACATCACCGAATACTTCAACAGATTAGCCTAGTATGCCTGTAACACTGCCATAGTGTGCAGGGCAGCACCAGCCTGACCTGCTGCCTGATAAGCCTTCCCCACAAGCATGGAGGTGGTCCTGCACAGCTTTGTGGGGAGAGTGGGTCTCTTTAGCGATGATGCCGAGCCAGGCGAGAGATAACCCGCAAGTGTCTCTTCTACCGGCGGCATCACCGAATACCCCCCCGAGCCTCAGCACCCACGATAGTCGAATATGTCAATGTCGAGGGCACTAGGACATGGGAAGTATAAGGATTCCTCCATGAATGAGAATGCTCGTTATGGAGGTCACAGAAGACAGGAAGGGACTGATATAGCGTTCCCTTCCCTTTTTTTATTAATTTATTTCATTTTATTTATTTATTTATTTTTGGCCACCAGACAGAAATCTGTCTTCTAGTTTGAAGGGTTTGGGGGGTCTCTTGTTCGCGTGGCCAGTCTAACTATAGTCTGGCCACAGCCCGAGTAACCATCTCAAGTTATTCCTCAGACGCTTTATTATTGTGCGTGGAATGTGCGTGGAGGTTCAACGTCCCCCTCGTGAATCGAAGAGGCACAGAGGAGCGCTTCAGGCTTACGAGAAGGATCAGCTGGATCTGGGGAGAGAGCGAGCGATAGGGACGGACCCGTCTCTCGCTCCTCAGCCAGATCTATGTGAGAGCCCCTCGACGAAAGAGTGGGCGCTGGCTCTTGGAAGTAAGCGAGACGAGTGTGAAGCATTTTGACTGTAAACAGATCGCAATGCCTTCACCCGCTCTGCTGCAATGCAAGAGCAGCATGCTCTTCCCCCAAACACACAAAACAAAACCGCTTGCTTTGTTTATCAGTCATTCTTTTTCTTCTTTTTTTTTTTTAAAGAAAAGAGAAAGAGAAAGGTTTCTGCGCACTGCCTAACAATTCTAACTCCTAACAGAGGAAAGTAGAAAGTTTCGGACAGGCTCATGATGCACCTGTGACGCATCTATTTATAGCCCTGATACAGGTGCATCCAATGATGTCACCGGCTGAGGCTATAAATTCTGGTCAATGTTCATTGACATGTGGCACACATATTCACAACTGGTCACTCCTAAAGATGTTCCCGAAGCACTAAATCAGCGCAGCATCATAAATGGAGCTTTTTGAAAGGGAACAGCATGACGATAGCTAGAGGGACACTAAGGATATTTAATTTCAAAGAAATAAATCAGTGAGCTGAAGCCAGGACATAATAAATATTTTAGGAAAAAATATTGTATCGTCTTGTATCGTGCTATACAACACTCATAATTCCTTACCATATGTATCGTACGATACATAAACAAACACATTATAGTGTAATTAAAGCCAAGCAGTGCAACATTGAGAGCTGTGGAACAGTCTCCTCCCAGAGAGTGCAAACAGAGCAACAGATCTACAGTACATAGGTGAGAAGATCAATGGCAAACAGCAAGTAGATTGTACTGTAGCAGTACAGTTTGTCAAATTTGCCAAACAACGGTGTCATGTCCCGCCGCTACAGTAAATCAAACATGTCATTTTATTTGCGCCGACATCACCGCGCAAATATGTTGCTATCTGAGGCAGAAACAGCAGCAGCAGGTTTAAAAGCCGCCTCTCGCAGCGAGTGTGAAGCTCAAAAATATATATAAAAAACTGCTTATTAAAACCAACAATGTAAAAAACCTGGGATTACATGAGACTTCTAATTCTCTGCTTTTGACTTCGAAATGTAAGCAGCTTTGAGAACAACATTTGCATGCATTGGATACGCCGGTAATAACGACTGTAAAGTTTACATACAAAGTCAAATGGAGAAGAGGGCAAATAAATTACATTTGCTCAAACGGCTAAATAATATTGGATTATGTACATGTATAGTAAAGCTCCTCTTTTTTTATTTTTTTATATACTAAATAATATTAAAAGGAGTTTTTATTTGCTACTATCACTTCAGCTTTCTCACAGGGGGCATGATTTTCTATAAAGCTTCTTTAAAACTCTGTATTGTTAAAAGTACTATACAAATATAAATGAACAGTGTGTAGACAAAGTTATTTTCTCAAGAAAAACATGAAAATTGTGAGTTCATATTAGGCTTTCTCATAACAATCAAGCTAAATAAATGCAGTGCTGTTGTTTAAGTTACTTTATTATAATATTTTATGCCAATGTCGGTCACTTTTGTGGCATTTATGATTTAAAAGACATTTATGTCAAATACTTGAATAAGTCTGAGCGAAACATTTGTGGTTGCTCATATTGTATTGTGAGGGTATGCATCATATCGTATCTTGAAATTTGTGTATCCTTACATGCCCAGTCTGGACAGCAGGAAACACCTTGTGAGACCAGGTACACTGGGACTGGGATGTCTTGTCACCCTCCCAAGTCAGTGCACAATATTAAAAAACACCCATATTCAGCTCATAGGTCTCCTTCCAGCTGTGACATTTCTCTTGCTAGAGATTCATGGACAGTAGATGGTGTGTTTGAAAATTTTATCATAAAATTAGAATAAATTTAAGTGCAAACTTATCAATTAATTGTGAATTCTGCTTAAAAACATTCACACACTGCATCAAAAGCTGAAACTCCCCCAGGAGTGTTGATCTCTAAAGCCTGCATAAAATTACGTCAAGCTATTGGCAGATGGTGCGAGAGATGCTCTGCCACTTATGCGCATATAACATAGAGCACAGCACCATTTTGTTAGGATTTTTCTATTGAAGAGAGGAGCCATCTCAGTCCCTAAACATATCTGGGTAGAGCCTTGTTCCCTTCAATCAGGGAACCAAGGATAGTAACCAATTTGTTCCCCTTTAAATTAGTCACTTTGACGCAGCATCAGTAGCTGACATTATGGGAGCTGTATTTCATAACGCTGTGCAACTGATTCACATGCACCAAGCAATGCACGCTAGCCAGTTAGGGTAGTGAAAACATTTAAATGAGCCCATCTGGACAGTAAGAACCTGGGAATTGATTATCGAAACATCAAAGTTATAGAACCTAGCAAAGTTGTTAAGGGATGTTCAGCCTGCTGCCAGACAGATCTTGTGCTTGCAACACCAACGCTAAGTCCCACGCTGGGAAAGTAGCAGGACGAGAGACCTTAGCCGTCAGTAAGTGAAGCACTGCTTGCACGCGACTATGAACTGGGTCCTCACCTTGATAGGACTACCAGGCCACAAAGAGGTGCCATTTCAGAGTGCAAAGCCGCCTCGTCAAGGGTGCCCTAGCCAGCAACATTGTGTTGAGTACTGACTGAGACAACCCTTAAATGTCTAGCAGCCTTGTTCAGGGGCCAGACATTGAGCTTGGAATCCTCCGGGGAGGATCATCCAGTAGCTTGACCAGTTCCAGAAACCAAGGACAGTTGGGCCACTCCAATGCAAACAACAGCATGGTTTCCCAGTCTTCCTGAACTTGTACAGAGCTTGGTGTAGCAAGCAAACAGGAGGGAATGCATACTTGCATTTGGCTGGCCATTTGTGAACCAGTGGAGTCAGTGAGTACTAGAGGCGGCATTGCATTGTCACTGGGGAAGCAAACAGGTCCACCTCTGCTTCCCAGAATACTTCCTAAATCCTCTGAACTTTCTGAGGACAAAGTCTCAAATCATCTGGTCTAACACTCTGATGCAAGAGTAAGTCTAGTCATAGTCATAGTCACCAAGTCGAGTTCCATTCCTAAGAAGAAAACCGACTCTGCCCAATTGACCTTGAAACCCAAATGCTCCAAGAGCATTAGCAACAGATCCCTGAGCTTGCACACCAACTCCTGTGACTGCACTAACAGTAGCCAATCGTCAAGGTAGTTCAGGATGCAGACACTGCTCAGCATCATCGGAGCGAGGGCCACGTCGACACACTTGGTAAAAGTGAGAGGAGCTAGGGACAGGACAGGCGCTTGGATGGCAGCGAAGGCTTGGATTTACATACCAGTTCAGCAGAGGAGGTGCACATGCTGGCCACCTCAGCCGCTTCCACTGGGGCGAGTAGCCTCTCTGAGCTGTACAGTCAAGCCCTGTGGGGGGAAACATCGGTGAGTGCCTAATCCTAGCGTGACCAGTTCTCACTATCCAAAGCCACCTGCAACAAAGTATCCCCATCCTCATGTCCACCAAACGCAACCGCATCATGTGCACCGGCCACGGCCACAAACACAATACACTACAACTACAAAACACTGCAGTGCAAAGGATACAGACGCAGATGTTGCCAAATCACAACTCCTCATTCAACTTACAGATCTTTATGGATAGGATAAAAAATCCTCGAAAAGTTACCTTTCCAAAACTATTTTTACATAATTTAACTTCTAAGTAATGTGTTTAAATAGATTCACATGAGATCCTGGTTTATATACTGATTTATACTGGTTTGGAAGTAATTTCACTAGGGCTGTGAATCGATAATTGTTTTTTTTAAGCAATCGTACAGTTTTCTGTGATTAATTGCGATTTAATTGTTACATGATACATTGCAACAAACATTAAAAAAATCATCATAAATATATTTACTTTATACTTTGTCTCAAAGAACTTAATAAATAATCATTTATTTTAATTATTTCAATATGTACATGTTAAAATGTTCAGGTTTTTTTTTTTTGCAAATAGAGCTAATTAGACACAATTTTACAGGTATAATGTATGTATTAGATGTTATACTGTAAATACAGATATAAAAAAAATATTGGTAAGACTTTGCAATAAGGTTCCATTTGTAAACATTAGTAACATGAACAAACAATGAACATTACTTTTACAGTATTTATTAATCTAGGTTAATGTTAATTTCAACATATTGACATTAAGTGTTTTGGGCAATGCGAAGAGATACGCCAGCTTAACCGTGTCTGTCCCACACCTGTATTACCGCTTTCAGGTGAAGTCACCATTCTCCACACAGTAAATCCGCTCATGTGTTTATTATGCCCAGGACATGCATCACACATAATGAATAAGCATGCACTGCTCCACACAATCAGTGTTTTTATATATATATATATATATATATATATATGCCAGTTTTAGCCACAGAAAGTGGGGAAAAACATTAGCGAAGTTTCATCCATTGTACAAAGGTGTCTAGGTATGTTCCTGTCAGGCAGCAGATGCCCTAGCCCCACTCCCACCCTAATCAGAGCCTGTAAGGTTGAGTAGCCTGCCAGGAACGACTCGGGATACATTTCTTCTATCATGTGAAGTTAAGGGAACAAATAAAATGGATACTGCATTTATTGCACTTTATATTTATTTTTTAGGCATTAAACAAAAAAACATTACTCACAGAAATGAATGCATTAAATTTCCCAGCCCTAAATTTTACATTACAGATGTCTGTGGTAGGTGAGTGAGTGGCACCTCGTGGTACCAACAGAGAGAGGCACATTCACTTACACTTTCACTGTACCTCAATGGTGAAAGGACCTATCAAATTCCTCCCTCTCTTTCTTCAAGAAATGCTTAAAAACGTAAGTGTGAGCACTTGACAAGTATTAACAAATTTACTATTAAACCGTGAAAAACGTTATTAGTAAACTATTTCTTAACCTTGTGAAACCCGTCTTCCTCATGTGTGTATACCAATATGGTTCTATGAATTAAATTTAGTAAATGCATTCCTATATTCACTGTGCATTTTCACATTGAGAATAAATGTATTCATGCAAAAGCTGAAAAAATTTGCTTTCAGAGGCTTTATATGGAGTTATGATGAAAATAAGATGCATTTCAAACTGTTCTGAGACCAGTGCAGACAGACAGCACACTGGAGGTTAAGTTGTGCACTAAATAGGGAGCAAGGGAGCATCCTATAGCTCTCCTATAACTGTTCTGAGACCAGTGCAGACAGACAGCACACTGGAGGTTAAGTCATGCACTAATTAGGGAGCAAGGCAGCATCCTATAGCTCTCTATGCAGTTAAGTGCGTTCACTCCTAAAATCTGATCAAAAGTTCAGTTTCAGGCTGCAGATGATGTTTGGATCACTCAACATGTTTGACACACATGGGACAATGATAATCAATACATAGATTCACCATTTATAATGGATCATTTTATTTGAACATGTTGACAGTGATTGGATGATGCTGGACATTAATTTCAATCTGAATTATTTATTCAGCTTTATAGAAAATCAGCTGTAATGTCTATAATGTCTCAGAAACATGATTAACCAAAACTCATGGACACATAAACTATTTGATGAAAATAATCTTACTTGCTATAGCTTGTTATTACTTAAAATGTATTAAAATTTCACAACTAAGTCCCATTTTTTTGCTTGTTTATTAGGTGCTACTAGTTACAAATGAAAAAGAGAACTGAAAAATGCACAGAGCAGTCACGCTCGGGTCTCAGGCATTAAGGTGAATCATACACTGTGTGTTGTAGCCTTCCTAATTTATATTTAGCTGTGGATAGAAGCATTTTGACAGAATAAAAAAAAAAAAAGAATTATACTCACTCTACAGATACAATAACTGCACTGAGCTCTGTAACCATGTGCCTGGCTAAGAGATCATAGGGGCCCATACCTAAGGTAAAGAAAGGGAAGGTAGAGGGTTAGAAGGAGGGAATAAATCTAGTACATGAAAGTAAAAACAAATTAAATACAAAGTGGATCACTGAATTTGACTGAATCCTCAGAGAAGAATACAGCACTTAAAAAACATTTCATTGGCCACTTTGCTTTTAAAGTTAAAATAATTTCTTGGTAACACTTTCAAAGAAGCCCATATTATAATGCATTGTAAAAGCATTACAAATACATAATACTGTATTCATAATGTCTCATAATACACCTTATTTCAATAAATAAACCTTAATATAATTATAACTACAGATAAATTACATTATAAGACTTCCCTTTATTCATAGTTATACTTTAGAGTACAACGCATTTTAACGCAGCACATGTTAATAAAGTAATAAAGCAGATAAGTGCTGTCATGCAAAAGCTGCATAGTGTATAAAGTCAAAAGGCTTTATGTTATAAGTAGGGCTATCAATCGATTACAATTCTTTATCAAATTAATTACATGGCATCCCGATTAATTAATCGCGATTAATCGCATATACAAATATTTGCTGAGAAAGCCCCTCATATAACAATAATTCAATATATAATGATGAAATAATGATGCATAGTTATCTTTAAATATTTACAAATTATATATATATATATATATATATATATATAAATATTTAAAAATGTTCAGATAATTCAAATGCATTACATTCTTGTAGCAGAAGAGTTAATCATTGATAAAACAATATAAAAGCGGCTTTAGAATACAATGTATTGTTTACTACCATATTATTAATCATAAGTCAATCATTGTATACAGAGAACAAAACAAACCTTCAGCAGACAGAACAACACAGACATGCATTATGTTCAAAACAACTTTTCTGCATATCGCGTCGCCATTTTCTGGTCCGTTCTGCATAACGCGGCAGCTCATTTTAGCTTATCACGTTTTGCGGCTGATCCACCGGCCTGCTTGGTTCTTCAGATGGCCAGCCCGCCCCTAAATAGCCTCAAAGTGCATCAGTACACTAGGAAAATGCCCAGTATGCCAGATTACCAGTCCAGCCCTGCTGTGAACTGTGTGCCGATGATTGCTTAAATTCAATAATATGGTAGTAAACAATACATTGTATTCTAAAGCTGCTTTTATCAATGATGAACTCTTCTGCCACAAGAATGTAATGCATTTTAATTATCTGAATAATTAATATTTAAAGAGAACTATGTATAATTATTTCATCTTTATTTATTGAATTATTGTTATATGAGGGGCTTTCTCAGCAAATATTTGTATATGCGATTAATTGATTGGGACACCATGTAATTAATTCAAATAAAACATTTAATCGATTGACAGCCTTAGTTATAACATAAACTTCCCCTTAATTGAATTAGAATTTTTTTTACAAGCAATTTCATCTATTTCATTCAAATGAAAACCGTTTAATTGGCCCAACATAATTTAGTTGGATTAGGACAAATCAATGCAATATAATTGGTTTACCTCAACTTTATTAGATTCATCCAACTTAATTTTAAGTTGTTTATTTAAATAATTGTTTTACGTTGGTCCAAATGATTTGATGAAAGTAACAAAGTTTTTCTACGTGCATTAAGAAAGTAAATAGGTCCATTTTGATTTCATGTGGACTTTATCAGAAATACAGCAGTGTGTGGTTAATAGAACTCACGGGAGCTGCCCAGACACCATCCTCCTCCATGCAGGTAAATGATTGCTCTTCTTAGCTCTTCAGATTCTCCTTGCTGGGTTGGCTGATACACAACCACCTCAACTCCATCAAAATGATCATCAGCCACACGCACCCGCTCATCTGATATAGGCACCACCCTTTCTGCAAAGGTGATGAACATCATAACTCTCATGTAGTCCAAAAGTCCCACCTGCTCACTAAGATCTGCCTGTGAAGAGTCAAATAAAAAGAGAAGCGTTGCAGTGGCAGTGTTTGGGTTAATTCTAGTGAGAAATTCCAGTGGAGGTCACATGGTGCTCTATTGCCTTATGAAATGTTATAAACATAGCTGACTGATCGCTGAGATCATCTCACTAATAACCATAACTGATAGTGAACGCCCTAAACTTTTGCTCTAATGCACAACTGCTCATTGTTAAGCCACTTATGTTATTGCATACATTGTTATGCCCCTATTTCTCCCTTATCCAATATTTATCAATTCTCTCAGTAGTTTATGACTACTGATACTAAACTCTGGCTGTGTTTTGCACAACAACCCATTTTTATTGTGTAATTTATATTTATGCAATTGGCAGTATTTTATAATGTCGGATGTTTGTGGCAGTCAATTATAATGTATGGCCTAAAAATGTACATACTGTAAATTAATTTGGCAGGTACTTCTACCAAAAGCAGTTTACAATGCATTCAAGGTGTGTTTTTTCAGAATGTGCATCCCTGGAACTGAACCCACAACTTTGGCATTGCTGGCAACATGCTCGATCAGCTGAGCATCAGGAACATTTACATTAACAACAGGAATGAAATTCGGCATGAACCGTGGTGTAGTATGTAACAAGTTTCTCAGAGCAGTTGTTCTCAACCAGGGGGTTTGTTGTTCGCAACTAAGGGGCCTCTGCAAAAACATAATGACTCACAGTAATTATTTAAAATCAAAGTTAAATTAAAACAGCTAAAATGTTAAAACTGCTAGAAATCGAGACATAAACCTACAATATGTCAACTGACATAATATTTCTCAATCTGATCATGTCACGTTCCTGTGTTGTCTGCCCTATGTTCTCTATTTCACATACCACACGTCACATTCCATGTCACGTCCCTTGTGGTCCGGTCCGTGTTTTCTGTTTCACTCAGCACGTCACATTCCATGTCACGTTTTCCTTGTTGTCCGCCCCATGTTTCACTGTCTGTGTAGAAAACTACACTTCCCAACTCTCCTTGCCCTCACCACCTGCCAGCACTCACTCATTGTTTTCACCTGCGTATCGTTTAGTTCCATCACCTCTGTGTATATAACCCTGTTTATTTCTCCATTCCCCTGTCAGTCTTTAGATGTTGTATGTAGATGCCTTATTCCCATGTTTTCCATCGTTGTTTTTTGCCGCTGTAATCTCCTTGTGTGCCGTCTGTGTTCCTGTTAACTCCTTGTGTGCCTTCCGCGTTTTTGTTTACCTTTTTCCCATCGTGGATGTTTTCTTTTGTTCATGTTTTTCTTGTATTACCCCTTTGTTTAATAAACCGCCGCTGCAAATAGACCCTTGTCCTGTGTCTGCCTTCACCCACCATCGTGACAGAAAGACCGACCACTAATGGATCTAGCAGCGGTTTTCCTCGAACTGGCCCGGGCAAATTTTCCCATCCGCGAGTACTCACGGCTCTTCTCCACGGTCGCCATCCACACCGGGTTCGACGATGACGCCCTGAAGACCATCTACTGGGTCGGGTTACCGTCATCCTGGCGGGGAGAGGCGCTGGAACCCGGAGACCACCCGTGGAGGGAGTACGTGAGTCTCGTTCTGAGAAAACACGCGCCCGAGGAACCACCCCTCGTGATTCCGGCTGTCGAGCCTGAGCCCCTGCCTACCCTGATCGATGAGCCATCGCTGCCAACTCCTTCCACCCGGAGGAGGAGGAGAAGGAAAGCCTCTGCTCTCCAGCTCACGTTTGCCACGGTCAGCGAGTCAGCGCCTGCGCCTGCCACGGTCAGCAAGCCAGCGCCCACGCCTGCCACGGTCAGCAAGCCAGCGCCCACGCCTGCCACGGTCAGCAAGCCAGCGCCCTCGCCTGCCACGGTCAGCAAGCCAGCGCCTGTAGCCTCGACCGTCCCTGAGCCAGCGCCTGTAGCCTCGACCGTCCCTGAGCCAGCGCCTGTAGCCTCGACCGTCCCTGAGCCAGCGCCTGTAGCCTCGACCGTCCCTGAGCCAGCACCAGCACCATGACCGTCCCTGAGCCAGCGCCAGCACCCATGACCGTCCCTGAGCCAGCGCCAGCCGCCATGACCGTCCAAGGGCCAGCGCCAGTCGCCAGGACCGTCCAAGAGCCAGCACCCCTCGAGTCTTCCAAGGCTCCGCCTCTCGAACCTCCCGAGCCTCCCAGGGCTCCGCCTCTCAAGTCTCTCGAGTCTTCCAGGGCTCCTCCTCCCGAGCCTCCCAAGGCTCCGCCTCTCCAGTCTCTCGAGTCTAACAGGGCTCCTCCTCCCGAGCCTCCAAGGGCTCCGCCTCCAGAGCCTTCCAGGGCTCCGCCTCCCAAGTCTCTCGAGTCTTCCAGGGCTCCTCCTCCCAAGCCTCCCAGGGCTCCGCCTCTCAAGCCTCTTGAGCCTTCCAGGGCTCCACCTCTTGAGCCTCCCAGGGCTCCGCCTCTCAAATCTCTTGAGCCTCCCAGGGCTCCACCCCTCAAGTCTCTCGAGCCTTCCAGGGCTCCGCCTCTCAAGCCTCTCGGGCCTTCCAGGGCTCCGCCTCTCAAGCCACTCGGGCCTTCCAGGGCTCCGCCTCTCAAGCCTCACGAGCCTTCCAGGGCTCCGCCTCCTGAGCATCCTACGGCTCTTCTCCCAGAAACTCCCGAGCCTCCTACGGCTCTTCACCCAGAGATACTAGAGCCTCATACGGCTCCGCCTCCCGAGCCTCCTACGGCTCTACTCCCAGAGACTCTAAAGCCTCCTATGGCACCGCCTTCCTCGGCTCCGCCTCCCGAGCCTCCTAGGGCTCCGCCTCCAGAGCCTCCTACGGCGCCACCTCCCTCGGCTCCACCTCCAGAGCCTTCCAGGGCTTCGCCTCTAGAGCCTCCTACGGCGCCACCTTCCTTGGCTCCGCCTCCTGAGCCTTCCTCGGCTCCGCCTCCTAAACCTTCCTCGGCTTTGCCTCCTGAGCCTCCCTCTGCTCTGCCTCTAGAGCCTCCCACGGCTCCGCCCCCTGAGTTTTCCATGGTTCCGCCTCCCTTGGCTCCGCCACCTGGGTCTCTCTTGGCTCTGCCTCCTGGGCCTCCCGACCCATCCTCGGCTCCGCCTTCCTCAGCTCCGCCTCCGGAGCCTCCAGAGCCCCCCTCAGCTCCACCTCCTGAGCCTTCAGAGCCTCCCTCAGCTTTGTCTCCAGAGGCCTTCTCAGCTCCGCCTCATGAGCTTCCAGAGCCTCCCTCAGCTCCGCCTCCTGAGCCTCCCTCAGCTTCGTCTCCAGAGCCCCTCTCAGCTCCGCCTCCGGGACCTGTCCCTGTCCTGAGGCTGCCTCCTGGACCTGGACCTGTCCCGGTCCGATGGCCTCCTCCCAGGCCCCCTGAACCGGCCCCTGCTCTACGGCCATCTCCCAGACCATCTAAATCTGTCCCTGCCCGGTTGATGCCTCCCAGACCACCTAAACCTGTCCCTGCCCGGTCGATACCTCCCTGGCCTCCTAAGCCTATCCCTACCCTGTGGATGCCTCCCAGGCCACCTGACCCGGTTCCCTTCACACACCCCCAGAGACTGCTTGCCTGCCCTCTCGGCCTCCCTGGTCTGCCAGTCTGCCCTCTCGGCCTCCCTGGTCTGCCTGTCTGCCCTTTGTGCCCCCGTGGACTGCCTAATTGCCCCGTGGACTGTCTCATTTCCCCTTTTGCCCCCGTGGACTGCCTAATTGCCCCTTTTGCCCCCATGGACTGCCTAATTGTCCCTTGTGCCTCCTTAGTCTGTCTTTGTGTCCCTTGTGGCCCCTTTGGTCTGTCTGTTTTCCCCCTTGTCTAGCCCCCCCTCTCCTGGAACATTTGCTTATTTTTTTCTATTCTTGTTAGGACCGTCTGCAATCCGGTCCTTTTGAGGGGGGCTATGTCACGTTCCTGTGTTGTCTGCCCTATGTTCTCTATTTCACATACCACACGTCACATTCCATGTCATGTCCCTTGTGGTCCGGTCCGTGTTTTCT
Source organism: Xyrauchen texanus (assembly GCF_025860055.1). NCBI lineage: Eukaryota > Metazoa > Chordata > Actinopteri > Cypriniformes > Catostomidae > Xyrauchen > Xyrauchen texanus. The sequence goes on along the minus strand of NC_068313.1, from coordinate 1,434,578 downwards.
GTTTCACTCAGCACGTCATATTCCATGTCACGTTTTCCTTGTTGTCCGCCCCGTGTTTCACTGTCTGTGTAGAAAACTACACTTCCCAACTCTCCTTGCCCTCACCACCTGCCAGCACTCACTCATTGTTTTCACCTGCGTATCGTTTAGTTCCATCACCTCTGTGTATATAACCCTGTTTATTTCTCCATTCCCCTGTCGGTCTTTAGATGTTGTATGTAGATGCCTTATTTCCATGTTTTCCATCGTTGTTTTTTGCCGCTGTAATCTCCTTGTGTGCCGTCTGTGTTCCTGTTAACTCCTTGTGTGCCTTCCGCGTTTTTGTTTACCTTTTTCCCATCGTGGATGTTTTCTTTTGTTCATGTTTTTCTTGTATTACCCCTTTGTTTAATAAACCGCCACTGCAAATAGACCCTCGTCCTGTGTCTGCCTTCACCCACCATCGTGACAGATCAAAATGCACAGCATTGCTCGGACAATTTATTTCATTGGGGCGTAGAGGTCTGCACGGACTGATTTCACACACACATTTTTAATTGCTGAATTAACATACAGTTGAAACCTCTGAAATCAGTCAAATAACAGTGATTCCTTATTTATTAAAAAAAATATTTATTATATAAAATGGGACCTGGGAGTCAAAAATGTTGAGAACCACTGTCTCAGAGCACATCCTTGAATAAATACTTAAAAAAGACTTGCAAGGTTGTGAAAATTACAGGATATTGATTGCAGACAAAAAGTGCAAACTTTTAACTTAATAATGATCTGACAAATTCTGAGTAGGCCCAAACAATAAAGAAAAGTTCCTTACATCTCATTAAATATAAGAGCAATAATAATAATAATAATATTAATAAAAGGTTAAACCAACCTTTAATTTAATGAGCACGTAAATATTCATTTTAGCATAGCAATACAGTATTTTAAATACAGACTTTAAATTGGAGCATCTGTGATGCGTATTTAACGCAAATATTATTCGAAAATTGATTTCATCGAAATGATTTCCTTCTGTTAGACACAAAGCTTACTATATAAGCGACAGTGCGGATTAAGAATTGACATAATCGGTTGTAACAGAAAATCTGCCTCACTATATCAACACACAATCCCGAGCAGAGACACTGTGTCATGCCTAATATTTGAGCGACGCCTCCGACACCCAAACAAATATTAAACCGCGTAACTGATCCGACAAATACACTTGCGATCAGTTGCATAAACACGCACATTGATCAACCCTGTCAAAGACAAGAGACTGATCGATGCTGAATGCGTTTACTGGAATTAAAGGTAGCCTAAAACACTAACAAATTAACAAACACATTTTCTGTCAAACTTAAAGACAAATTGATGCTCTTTAAAAGAAACTTACCAAGTGACTTAAACTTCGGAAGAAAGAGTCGGTCAGCATTAGTTTCCATCTCTCCTCTATGTTATTCGGAATAGGTGAATAAACATAATAAGCTGTCAACGCCCCCAGCAACATCAGCAAAAACACTCCTTTAGACCTCATTTTTACTGTTTGAATTTTCTTTTTGATATAGTTTGTTATATAACAGAAGTCTTCGGCAAATGAAACGGCCTCGGTCAGTTGCGCTTATTAGTCATTGAGTTCTCGGTGTGTTAAAGTGTAATCCTGGATTAATTTTGGACTAGAGCCAGCGCAATATGACAACACGTGTTACTGTCATCTGATCGTGATATTGTGCGCGTTCATGTGGAGAGATCTGCGCCGAGCTGCGCGCCGCTCTTCATGTCTTCACCGTGTGTCGGACGAGAAGCATTTATTCATTCCTAAAGAAACGCGACTGGAGCGTCGGTGCAGCAGGCAGCGGCTCTTCTCAAATTCCTTAGATAGCCTCACGGGTCATCATGTGTTCCTCCCCTCCCGTACAGAGTTATTGGCTGAGGAGATATTACTGGCTCGTATGACACTCTACAGCAATATTACAGCAGTACACAGAAGGCTGATGCAGGCAGAAGAAAAGCTTCAATCACAAAATCTCAAATGCTTCTGAATGATTGTAGCAGGACACATACACATATACTCTACATCAGTGGTTCTCAACCAGGGGGCCTCAGCACACTTCTAAGGGGCCTCAAGATTAGCCTACTTCAAATTCATTTAAAATGAGAAATATTAAAATAATTCTACTTAATTAAAATGCGAAACAATACTTAAAATAGTATTCCTACAAATTATAAACAGTCCTTCTGAAACCTCTAGAATCAAAGATTATCCCTGATTAATTATTTTAATCAGACACGTCTAGTTTTGGGTGAGGAGGCCTTCAAATATTATTTTGGGCAGTGGGGGACTTGGAGACAAAAAGGTTGAGAACCACTGGTCTACATGATACAGGCATGACTAGTGCAGAATAATCTTTTCTTCTTCTTCTCAATAGAGTGAAGCCCTATTGTTCTTCTAAGGATTATTATTATTCTTTTCAAGGTTTTCGGTACTTTTGGTGTGCATGAAAACCATGGGCGGTACCAGAAATGTTTCATTCCAGTAGCTTAACAGTTGCTATATGACCGCAAGGAGTTACTGGCCAATTTTCAACAGATGAAGAGTTAGTCGAAGCCGATATGTACAGAGTGGCAATCATTCTTTGAAAGATCGCCACCCCACTGCAAACGAAACACACACACACACACACACACACACACACACACACACACACACACACATACACACACACACACATGTGATTCATGGCGAAAGCGTCTATGATGTCCTCCACATCAAGGGCTCTTGCACGTTCTGCGTTGATGGACAGCAAATCCAAATTACTATTCCTCTATACAGAGTCCCCACTGTTGCTCCTCAAGTAGTTTTTAACACGCCGTAAACATGAAACGCTGCGTTCACAGGTTGCAGACGTGACGGGATACACAAAAGTCTGTGCAAATCAATAAATGTGTCCTTGTATGGCCGGAGAATGGAGAGGAATTCATGTGAGGTGTTCACAGTTTGTCCCTGCTAAGTTTTTCGGTCAAGAAGCCGTCGAACTTGGTGAAGTTCAGCAGACAGGTTTTCTGTTGTTACCCCATAATGCTGGGCCATGGGTGATTGAACGCTCATCTGAAGGAATGACTTGTTTTGGGGGTTTAAGGCAGATGTGCCCTGTAGAACACCACAAGTTTCGGGTGAAAACCGCCTTTTCATTTCATTGACAAGTCTATCAATGACAGGGTAGTAGCAGTGCTTTCGGATGTCATCGATGGAGGTGAGTGGTGGACGTTTTCCTGTGTGGGCGTCAACTACAAATCCCTCCAGGTGGCATGCAGGCTGACCTTGTCGTCGCTCTTGTCTGAACTGAACGATGATCCCTGTCTTGGTGCACAGGGCCTGTGCTTTGTCCCAAATGTCATTCCATGACTTTTCGTTTTGCTTTTCAGACAGGGATGCAATTACGGACTCAACAAGATCCAAAGCAGATGCTAGTTGCAGACCTGGGGACTGCAAATGGTCGGACAAGAATTTGGTGGTGTGAAACAGATCCTCAAATAGAGTGAGCTGCAAAACAAACTGTCCGTCTATCAGTGCCTTTACTGCTTTAGCTTCTGTTTTTCTTCTAGCCATCGACTGTTTGATTACATCATCAAGTGTAGCACAGATTGCTGTCAGTGTTTTCTGAATGGCACACAGTGCTGCATACTGACAAGCCCAACTGGTTTCTGACATCTTTTTTAATTCAACTGACTTTTCTGTTGGTTCGAGTTCCCTTTGCTTCATGAGGAAAACGTTGTGTACGAGAGAGAGCCAGAAAAAAAATGATGCAGCATCTGCACAACTTCAAAAAAGTCTCCTGCTGGTCCTACATTATTGACACAGTCTACTAAAACTAAATTTAAACAATGGGCATGGCAATGTACATACAGAGCATGCGGTACCTCTCTGAAACCTCTCCTGCACACCGTTATTACACCCTGATGTTACGGCAGCGCCGTCATAGCACTGGCCAATGCACATGTTGTAATCGATGTTGCATTTACTGAGTGTTTGTTTGATAGTGGTCAAAAGTGAATCGGCATTTAGGCCATCAGCTAGAGTGAAGTGAAGGAACTCCTCCCATATGTCATTGTTATGCAAGTACCGCACCACCACAGACACTTGCTCCTTTCTACTCACGTCTTTGCTTTCATCCACCATCAGTGCAAAAACTCCAGCCTCCTGTACTTCCCCACTGATTTGGTCCCTTAACATATTTGCCATTAGCTCGAGTAGCTCATCTTGAATGTCGTGGTGTGTGTACTGGGCATTTCTGGGATTGTTGGATATTTCGTTTGCAACAGTTTTGTCAAACTTGCCAGGTAAGTGTAAAAGTTCGATGACGTTGGCCCTGTTTGATCTACCCTCCTCCTCCCTATGTCCTCTTTGGGTAATGGTTTGACACAAAGTGTAACGCAGTGCCTCCACAACAGCCCGCATATATAACCTGTTGTCACGTACCATCTTTGAATGTCCCTCGCTGTGTGCATTACTGATTTTTGAGTTGCTCTCTTTCCGTATTTTAAACTCAGACCATGCATCCATGGCGTGTTTTTATGTCCACTAACATCATGTGTATGGAATGACTGCGTAGCTTTAACCAATGTGCTTAACCAGTCATGGGTATACGTGGTTTCTTTATGGAATCCGTGGCCCTGGTGAGCAAAATGTCTGCAGGCAAAACAAAACGCACGTTCCATGGTCATTGAGTACTCGAGCCAAGGGTACTGTTCATACCATTGGTGATTGAACGACCGCATTTGCTGACCGTACTTCTTTGCCGGGTGTTTTCTCAACATAGGGTGCCTTGGTCCATAACTGGTTGACCGACTGATGTCGGATATAGTGCGGAGGAGGGGGGGCAGCGCTTGTTCCACTGCAGCTCGGGGTAGGGGCTAGCTGGTCCTGCTGTGGGCGCAGGCACCTGTTCTTCATCATGGTCCCAATCGTGATCCTCACTGTTCGCTCCTCTATGTTGTCTACCAAATCCTTGGAGATGGCAGGGTTGTCTGTCTCCGTTGCATTTCGCATTTTACACTGACTTACAAGAAACATCTCCATTTTCGAGCTCACCATTCTTTCGCTATCTACATTAGCCAAGTTTACCACCTTATTACATGAACCTCACTGACATGCTCTCATGAGACTAAATAAATATAATTATTTCTCAACGCTGTCTTTAAGACTTTCAAATTACTTAAATATGTATATGTATCTGTTTTTTTTTTTTTTCTTGTAATATATTTTTTGTTTTCTTAACAAAAGCCTTGGGGTTTTTAACTCTTAAAACTTGCATGTCAAAAGATTTAGAAAGAAACAAGAAAGAAAACAGACAAATTTAAAATGATACCGCTTTCGTTTTGATATAACATCAAATCCCAGACTGTAAACCACTTCCACTTGCTTTTTCGATTTCCATTTCATTGCCATTCAAAACAAACTGACCTGCACCTTCCTTTGAACCGCCAAGCAAATTCGGAAAATAAAGATTACTCACCTCTGTTCTCGAAACTGACTCCATATCTGACACAGCTTGCCCTTCTGAACCCTCAATCTGGAATATCTCACGGGCATGAGAAGCACACCCGCTGTTAGGACTAGGGTTGCAGCGGTATACTGGTTTCACGGTATATCACGGTTTGAATGAAATGCAACCGGACGGAGAATCTCACATGCGTGTGCACATCTCCTTTCCTCCTTGTCTGCCTGTCAGACTCGTCAACTTGCGACACACACACACGCAGCGGAGAAAATGTCTGAGAGAAGCGAGGCGAGGGGGTCTGACATGAGTGTGTGTTAAAGCAGTGTTTCTCAACTGGTCTATTCGGACTGGGTCGTGGACAACAGGGAAAAAACAATGCCATGGTTCTCCCATTGAAGATATTTTGGCAGCCACACAAGTGATAGACTATTTAGGACTGCCAACGTAGATGTAATGATAATCTCGCAAACAGCTAAAGCAGACATGGGCAACATACAGCCCGCGGGCCGGATCAGGCCCTCTACATGGTTTAATGTGGCCCGCGGCTCATTTATCGTAAAAGCATTTTTATTTTTCATTGGATATTTCAGTTGACTTGCATTGGGACCTAATGCGTCTCTACAGGCGTTTAACATGTTCAGGGTTGCCAGATAAGAGACGCAACACCCCCGGTTTGAGATTTATACTTGTGCAAATTGAAAATATTCCGCCTAATGTTATACTTATTTTGTGCAATCTGGCAACCATGCACGCGAGTGCGCTATTTCTATCTCGCTTTCCCCTTTGAACAAATTTAGCGATCTGTAGTGCAATATTCTGCTCAAGGAAAAGTGTTATACAGCTACTCTGTGTCCATTCTTGAGGCTGCTTGTGATGTTTGGTGCTACTTTGCAGGTAAACCTTCTCAGTGATTAAATATAAATCTCGGCATCATTGACACACGGAGGAGTAATCATTGACATGCGAGCAAAAGCAAGCCAGAGATGAATATGTTAATTTATTTTTTATTTGTGCAATTTAGAAATGTTTAAGTCCCCTCACACCTGTATGTTAATCTAACTCTTGCAGTAATCATTTATCATATTCATTATTAAAACTGAATAATAAATGAACAGGGAAGTTATAAGTAAATGAATGTATAAGCTCAGCCTTTATTCTGTTTTTTAATGCCTGATAGAAAAGTATCTATCTTTGTAGAGCAATACAATACTTAGGGGCTACAGGCGCTGGTTCGCTGACGGTGGTGGCTGCAGGCGCTGGCTCGCTGACCGTGGCAGGCGTAGGCGCTGGCTCGCTAACCGTGGCAGGCGTGGGCGCTGGCTTGCTGACCGTGGCAGGCGTAGGCGCTGGCTCGCTGACCGTGGCAGGCGTAGGCGCTGGCTCGCTGACCGTGGCTGGCGTGAACTGGGGAGCGGAAGCCTTTCTTGTCCTCCTCCTCCTCCTCCTCCTCCTCCTCCGGGCGGACAAAGTTGGCAGCGCTGGCTCGTTGATCAAGGCAGGCGTGGGCTCTGGCTCGAAAGCCTGGATCGAGAGAGGTGGTTCCTCGGCAGCGAGTTCTTTCACAGCGAGACTCACATACTCCCTCCACGTGTGATCTCCGGGTTCCGGCACTTCCCTCTGCCGGCATGTTGGTAGACCGAGCCAGTAGATGGTCTTCAGGGAAGCGTCATCGAACCTGGTGTGGATGGCAACAGTGGAGAAGAGATGTGAGTACTCGCGGATGGTCAACTCCGCCTGGGCCAGTTCGGTGAAAATCGCTGCTAGATCCATTTCGGTCGATCGTTCTGTAATGATGAGCAGGTGAAGGCAGACGCGGGGTGAGGATCTACTTGCAGCGGTTTATTGAAAAAAACTTGAAAACAGACAAAACAGGAACAAAGGAAAGAACCACAATGGGAAAATAAAAAAAAAACACGGAAGACATTCAAAGGGTTAACAGGCGGGATAACATTACGTAGAGCACGGATAATAAAGACAGACAAGCATCCACAAACATCAACGATCGACAAGGGAATGCAGAACAAACAGGGTTTATATACACAGGAGACATGATGATGACAAACGATAATCAGGTGAGCACAATGACACAGGGCTGGCAGTGATGAGGGCCGGGGATCATGGGAAGTGTAGTTTTAGACAAAGACAAGCGAAACACAGGGTAGACAACAAGGGAATCGTGACAATACCGTAGACTTGTAGTCAAGACCGCCTAAACCGAGACCAAGACACTACCAAGACCAGAGGGTATCGAGACCAAGTCAAGACCAAGACCGAGACCAAGTCGAGACCGGAGGGAAAAAAAACAGACTAGTGTTGAAGCTAAGCAATAACTTGTATGAATTCAAGAACAGCAGCATACTAGGGTTCAGCCACAGTTTACATTCAATACATATTAGACGGTATTACTTCAACTACACAGGCAGAACAATACAGAGACAGACCATGTCATGTGTGTGACTGTGAGCTTACTGTAAATGTTTTTGCAGACTGGGTGAGATCAACTATGTGTAGCAATTGCATGACGGCTATTACTGCACTATTAGAGGATTGAGACTCCCTTAACTTTTGTGTACTCTTGAGGACTGACATGACTGGTACTGACTGATTCATCTGACAAAACATCAAACACCTCCAACACCATCTTGCTCCTCCAACAACTGTCTAAAGAATGAGAAATATGTAACCAATTGAAATTATACATAATGTGTAGATGAAATCGTAACATCAAATTAAAGATACACAATTATAAACTTGGATTAGGCCTAATGGTTAGTCAACACAACGGAGATATGCAGATGATATTTAAAAGACCATTTATTTAGTCTAACACCATCTTAAATACAATACTGTAATCAAACAACACACACACACACACACACACACACACACACACACACACACACAGATATCAAAGACACAAATTCATCTAAACAAATGCAAAATACAAATACTAAATATTAATACATCAAAAACTGTCTGTACATCAAATTGTACATTAATAAGAATAAGAGCTTATAAAATTCTGATATCTTGATTTCTGCAGTGGCATGTTATTATAACACACTGTCAATGAAATCAAACATGTTGTTTAGTGGTGCAAGAACCATAGAACACAGATACCATAGACAAAGAACAGATTGATAAACTAATACATCAAAAACTAGAATGAAAGGCATACTATATCATGTGCGCATTTGTGTGTTAAGTTTTCAGGGAGGAGTTGGGGGGGGCAGCCTATACATGGGCGGGGCAGCCATGTCAACTATACATAGGCAATTATACATATACCAAACAATTACATTATAAATATCAGAACCAGTGTAGATATTTAAAACAGTGACAACCAGTGTGGATTAACTGAGAAGAACAAATTGTTCTATGGTTAGGGAACCAAGAGACCAGTGTGAAGTGATTATAACACACTGTCAATGAAATCAAGCCTGTTGTTCAGTGGGGCAAGAACAATAGGACACAGACAGACTAGAATGAAAGGCATACTATATCATGTGCGCAGAACCAGTGTGGATATTAAAATTAGAACCAGTGTGGATTAGCTGAGAAGAACAAATTGTTCTATGGTTAGGGAAACAGTGTGAATTTTCTGGAGGGGATCTGAGTCCATTCACTGGAAAGGCTCCAGGTCTAAAGGAAGCAAGATAGATCTAAATCCTCATTTAGACCTAGAGGCTCCAGTGTGTCCACTGTATGGATCCAGAGAGTAGGGCTATGGGATGGCTAATTGAAGACACGCCCCCCTCACGCACCTGTGTGTGCTTTAAAACAGTGGTTGATTACACTTCAGGAAAATTAAAAATTGCAACACCTTATGGCCTAGCCGTGCACGGTGGGGTCTCATTAGAATGCCTCCTCTACTAAAAACTCTCTCAACTGGGGCAGAAGAGGCAGGAACAGAGAGAACTTTCAAGGCAACATTGTGTAGATTGGGGAAACGCTCTTTGTTTTTTGACCAAAAGGTCAGTGCATCACAGTCACAGTCATTTATGCTGTCTAGGTACTTGCTTATTTGTGCATTAATGCTCGAGTTCTGGGTTGTGCTACGTTGCAACTTAAAAGCCTTGTAGCGTGAAAGAAGACGCTGATGTTTCAGGGGCGGCGGTGAGTCACTATGCGATTCTTCTGTGTCTTCTGCGTCTTCTGCTATCGGTGCTTCAGTTGCATCTCTGTCTACCTCTGTGATCAAAAGGTCTGGAAAAAGGTGCACACACACACACACACACACACACACACACACACACACACACACACACACACACACACAAAGACAGGATTAGACAGGATGCTGCTAGTGACAATATAAAAAAATGACCTTAATAATAGCAACATCAACAATAATAATAATAATAATAATAATAATATAACCACCTGTTAATGTTTTTTTAAGGTCATCTCTGAACCTCTTCAGTGCTGGACCGGTTTCACCATTTTGGACATCTAAATCTACCCAACCCAATCCAAACTGGGGGTCAAGCATGGCGGCAAGAAAGTAGATGCGATGGTTAAATGGTTGCTCCGGATCTCCCTCGTCCATGTTGATCCTTCTGAAAATTCCTGAGAACCTCTTCTCTAAAGACTTTTTCATTGCTCTGACTATTGTCACAATCTGCGGCAGGTGCAATTCCATCTTGATGAGATGCGTCCATAAGTACAGAACGGTGGGGACCACCATGCTGATGATAACTACAGTGTCTCCTTCCGTGAGGTCTGTTGCCTCAAAAAATGGCTCAAGCAAAGCACAAAGGTCGTTCAGCTGAGCCCATTCTCGGTTTGAAAACACAAAATGTTCTGTGTCACTGCACATTTCTGTGATGCCCCGGTGGTCAAGTGTGGTGAGAGCCTTTAACTGCTTGTAGGTGCTATTCCAGTGGGTGTTGTTTGCTGCTGGGATAGACTTATTAGAGCCAAAGTGGGCCTCAGACATGTCCCTATGCTTGCTACTGCTGTGCAGCAGAGTTGTGAATTTGCTGGCCTTGGCAATGACTCTAGCTATTGCCTTTACCTCTTTCATCCCGTCATTGATGACGAGTTGCAGCGAGTGGGCGAAGCAAGAAAGACGTTCACCCGATGACCATGGCTCTACATCTTCTGCATCCTCCCACATCGTTTCATCATCGAGGTCATTGCTGCTGCTCTACTTCTGGCATCCTCACTTTAAAGGCCCGCTTCATATTGTACGCGTTATCCGTCAGAATGTAGCTTATTTTATGGCCAACGCCATACTCCTCAACAATGTTGTCAAATGCTGTGGCAATTCGTTCCCCACAGTGCTTCCCTGTGAAACGCCTACAGTCTAGCAAAAATGATTTTAAACTGTAAGAGTCCTTGTCCTTGCAGGCAACATGAGCGGTAACTCCCAGGAAGGACCGAAGCCTCCGGTCAGACCAGAGGTCTGTTGTTATTGCAAGATTTGACTGGACTTCCAGGGCTTTGATTATGTCGCCCTTAACTTTAGTGACAAGGTGAGGTATCCAATTCTCTGTCAAGCTGGTCCTAGACACGGGAGTGTATTTGCTATCCAGGACATTCAGGAAGCGTCTAAAATTTGGATTTTAGCATCCAATCACAAGGTCCTGGAGGATGGACTGGGTGATGCCCTGTTGCCTGGCTGAATTTGGGGAATATAAGTGGACCCTTTGAGCAAACGATGATATTTGAGGCTGTGTGGGGTTGGCTATTGTCATTGATGCAGCACATCCTGCTTTGTACCTACAAAATAGGGGAAAATGAATCTGTAAGACATCTGTTTCTATTTAACAACCACAACAAACTACTATATCTTACAAGTACAGTGACATTACATTAGGCATGTGCCGGTATAAAATTTTCATGCTGCAATTAATTGATTGAGCTTTTATCATGGTACACGGTATTATAACGATATTTTACATGTTACAATGTTTACATGTACAATGACTGGAAGGCTACTGTTTGCATTATTGCTTAACACAATTTTCACTATTTCAATTCAATTCTTGGATTTGATTTCAATCTTGATTCAATATTGACTCATTTGGATAAATATTAGGTAGGCTACAGTAGATAGCCTGCATGTTAATATTTCTCAAGAAAAAATATATCTCACATAATGCTGTAAACATACAGAGAGAAATTAAATATAATGCGGTTTTCATTATAATAACAATTATGTAATAAGTTTTGTCCCCCCACTATTTCCCAATGTAAGATTTTGTTTTGCATTGCCTGCCTATCTCTGCTGATTTCGAAGTCTCCAAATGAATCCATTCTGAAACTTTTAAATACATAATTATATATTTAAAAACGAAATTATAGGCTTAAGTGCAGGATCCGAAAGTTGGTCGTTTTGTCGCTATGGTCACACACACACACACACACCGTTGGCGGTGCGCTCAAAGTCATCTGTCAGTTGTGCGGTTACCCAAAATCTCGTTACTTAGCATGTAACGTTAGTTACACTCTTCATCAGGTTAACGTTAGTTACGTCCTTAGAGAGGCTTGCAAAAAATATGTCCCTAAATAACTTATACCATACGTGTGAGAAGAACACATGATAAACAACAGATACATGATCTGTTTGGTCATGGGAGGTTGGAAAGGTTTTACCTCAAAGAGTTTGAAAATGGGTAGATAGCTTACCTTTCCCTGTGTTTACGCCCCAGGTGTCTGGTGAACGTTGAGGTGGTCCCGGCTGTCTCTGTCAAGCAGACTTTGCAGAATCTACATTTCACCGAATGCTTCTTTTTATTTGACGATGTGCAGAAGAACTCATTGTGTTCTACGAAAGCAAATTTTATGACCTAGTAATTCGCTGACATGCTACTGACTGACTGTGCTCTTTACGCTCTACGCTACACTCACTCACTGAGGTATAATGTTATATGGATGGATGAGCGCCAACGGCTGTGTCACAAAAAAATACATGTGATTGGTTGCATTTGAAGGGCGCAAAATAATAATACTGTTGCATTATCGAACGTTGTGTCGTCGTGGATATTGTAGTATTGTATTGCTAAATCCCCTGACCACTATGTCGGTCTGAGACAGCGAGACCTAGACAATACCGAGAGGTCCGAGACCAAGACAAGACCAAAGACCGTCAAGGCCGTGACAAGACCGAGACCACGTAAAAGTGGTCTCGAGACATACATCACTACAATACCATTGCAACCCTAGTTAGGACTTTCATCTTCTATCCCTTCTTCTTGAACTTAACTTTGTATTCTTTGTTTTTTTTTCTCGGTGGTACAGGTGTTTCCTTTGCCAGCATAGATCTTTTTTCAGATTTATCACTAGTTCCTCAGTGATCTACCTGATTAATCGTTTCAATGTCCCTGGTCTCTGCATTTCCCTCTTCTGCTTGTTTTCTGTGCGGACAAGAAAACTTCTTGTGACCTATATCTCCACATTCAAAACATTGCATACTGTCCGTTGTTGCGAAGATCATGAATGAGCTATCGCCATGTTGTATACGGAAGGAAACTTCCAAAAAATTAGACTGTGAGCTCAGAAACATGAAAACTTGTCTCCGAAAAGACATTACGTGTTTCAGCGCAGTGTTCTTACAGCCAAGTGGGACCATTTTAATTGCACTTGCAAATTTTCCAAAGCGGCCAAGTTGTTTTATGATCGCTTCATTTGTAATGAATGGAGGCACATTTGAAATCGTTACTCTTGTTGCAGGTGCACGCAAAGGTGTCACCGTCAACTCCATTCTCCACAAGAACGTTCACAAAATGTTCCTCCTTCAGAAACACAACACACTCTCGCACTGGTCCCAAGTCAGCTAGATAGCGTAAATGCTTCCTTGACTCTGTTTCTTATCCCTGGTACTCTGACATTGATTCACAGGCACCAAAACCTCTCCCATTTAAGCCTAGCCATCCATTCGGTATTGACCTAGGTAGCTTTCGCCAGACTGTGCGGTCAACCTCCAATATGATGTGAGAAATTGACTTTTTCATGCTGTTTTTACAGAGACCACATCACCTTGCATTATTGGCGATAGAAACAATAGAGCCATCCATGCAGACCTCAACACTTTGTGCACAAATCACGATAACAGTGAAAATCAGCAGATCATTTGTTTGATCATGAATGGGTCATTTTGAATAGAAAATTGATTTCAGACTGCACAAAACAAAGATTTAACAAATGCACAACATAATTAACTATATTAAATGGTTAAATGGTGAATGTTGGGAACACCAGCTTTGAAAAAGTTAAGTAAAATTTACTTATTTTATTTACCAGTGAGATTTACTAAAATTAGCAAATAATTATGACAACAGTTTCCTCTTATACCTTATAAAGATCAAGAAGACCTTTATTCCTCATTATATTACCCCTCAAAAATGTAATTTATTGTGCAGCATAAAGGGGAAATAAGGGGATGCTTGCTTTATTATCTTCATGGATTTAATTTTAGGGGCATTTTTTATTTTTATGAGGGCATTTCTTTTTCCAAATGTATAAATAAAATACTGAGTCATTCTTTTATTCAAATACTTAAATGTAATAAATTATTTTGGTAACACTTTACAATAAGGTTCCATTAATTAGCATTAGTTAATGTATAAGACATCATGAACAATGAACAATATATTCATAAACATATTTATTACATTTTATATAAATACAATATAAACTGAAATGTACACTGTCTCTCCATGAAAGGGCTTACTGGACAGAGTAGCTTGGTTGATTTAAATCGGCTGTTAATAAGTTTGAATATTGAATATACCATATTATTTACTGTACGTGAATTAATAATTTAAGCAGTAATTTAGCAATAATTTAATTTATTCCATACCATAGACATCCATTTAAAATATGTTTTTATCTGCCTTAGCTTAACAAACATTATTACAATATAAAATACAATACAACATAATGCTTAAAAGAAAGTGCAGCGCAGCTCATATCCACCATTGAAATCTGCTACTCTGAAGAACCACACGGTTGCTTACTTTGTGACATTATGTTAATTTAAAATTTTAATGGACATTAATAATCATGATTACAACATCAAAGACAATTTTTACTCAGGATGTAGTTGCTGAGATATGCAGCTTTACAAACTGTCAGGGGTGTGAGCTCATCCTAAACTGTAGCGCCACCAACAGGTGGAAGGAAGTGTGTCACTTTAAAAGTGTTGTCATATCAGTTGATTAAATTTAGTGGTGGGCCGTTATCGGCGTTAACGTGCTGCGTTAACGTGAGACTCTTATCGGGCGATAAAAAAAATATCGCCGTTAATCTATTCTCAAAGTTGGGTTGGGAGCTGGGTCTATACTACGCAAGCTATGATGACTTTCACTTGATATTTTAGCGCGGATGTATACCTAGCCGAATTGCACTGTAGGGGGCGAGAACGAGTCTTCGAATCGGTGTGTGTGTGTATGCCTACTGTGAAATTACCACATCAAACGTGCTAACATGGATGCAGCCAGGAAGCCGCCGTGTTTGCTTCAGGGAAAATTTATTTTTAAGAAGCTTCCCAATTGTAGCGAACACACACACACAAGATAAGACAGTCACAATGACGGATGAAAACTGCTTTATTAAATAAAAGCAGTCTGGGCAAAAGTACAAACAAGGGGGCAAATCCAGTGAAGAGTAGTCGTGGGAAGCGTAGGGTCAAAAGCTGGGGAATCAAAGATATAATGAGGGAGGTGAACGATAGCGGGGAAAACAGTTAACAACTAGGGCGAGGAACAAGACGAGACTAGCGGGAACGAAGACAGGGGGACGAGAGGAATGGGGAGTTGGCAAGCTAACAGGTAATCAAACAGTGGGGAGGTCAAAACTAGACGAGACTAGCAGGGGCAAAACTAGACGAGACTAGCAGGGGCAAAACTAGACCGAGACTAGCGGGGCATAAACACGGAATCTAAATACACAATAACCAACCCCGTGAAACGGAAGTGCTGGGTATTTATAGGGGAAGGTGCAGGTGTAACGAATGACAGGTGATTGGGACGAATCGCGGGTGAAACTAATGTGTGAAGATAGGAAGCGCGTGAGTGCAAGTGGGTCAGAGGGGGAGAGAGTTTACTGGCGAGAGCTCAGTAATAGCAGAACGCAGCGTGTGAGCTCGCGAGGGAGGAAACAGAGCGTACGAGCTCAAGGGGGCGGAGCGAGGAAGCGGGAAGCGAGCACGCTCGCGGAGTGCATGTGTGCGTGCTCGTGGACGTGGAGATGGGGCAGAGGAGCGGGGTTCGTGACAGTACTCCCCCCTCTGAATAGGACGGCTCCTGACGGCAGCGCTCGGCTGCGAGGAGCGCGAGGGGACAGAACGAGCATGTGAGCTCGAGGGAACAGAACGAGCGTGTGAAAAGACTCGAGGGATGGAGCCCTGAAAGACTCGAGAGGCGAAGCCGTGAGAGGCTTGAGGGGTGGAGCCGTGAAAGACTCGAGGGATGGAGCCCTGAGAGACTCGAGAGGTGAAGCCGTGAGAGGCTTGGAAGGAGGGGGAGCCCTGAGGGACTTGAGGGGTAGAGCTCTGGGAGGCTCGTGAGGAGGAGCCCTGGGAGGCTCGAGAGGCGGAGCCCGGGAGGACTCTGGGGGCGGAGCAGAACCCAGCAGAGCCGTGGAAGACTCTGGGGGCGGAGCAGAACCCGGCAGAGCCGTGGAAGACTCTGGGGGCGGAACAGAACCCGGCAGAGCCGTGGAAGACTCTGGGGGCGGAGCAGAACCCGGCAGAGCCGTGGAAGACTCTGGGGGGGTCTCTGCGGTCTTGAGCACAAGACGAGACTGGGGAGAAGGGGCCCTCTTCCTTCTCTGACGTCTTCGGCCAACAGGGGATGTGGCCATGGGGACGGTCGAGGCTACAGGCGCTGGCTCTGGAGCGGTCGAGGCTACAGGCACTGGCTCGCTGACCGTGGCAGACATGGGCGCTGGCTTGTTGGCCGTGGCGGGCATGGCCGCTGGCTCGTTGGCCGTGGCGGGCATGGGCGCTGGCTCGTTGGCCGTGGCAGGCATGGGCGCTGGCTCGTTGGCCGTGGCGGGCATGGGCGCTGGCTCGTTGGCCGTGGCGGGCATGGGCGCTGGCTCGTTGGCCGTGGCGGGCATGGGCGCTGGCTCGTTGGCCGTGGCGGGCATGGGCGTTGACTCGCTGGCCGTGCCAGGCTTCGAGGCTGGGGCCGTGACAGGCCTCGGGATTGGGGCCGTGTCAGGCTTCGGGACTAGGGCCGTGTAAGGCTTAAAGACGGGGGCCGTGTAAGGCTTCAAGACGGGGGCCGTGTAAGGCTTCGAGACGGGGGCCGTGTAAGGCTTCGAGACGGGGGCCGTGGTAGGCTTCAAGACGGGGGCCGTGTAAGGCTTCGAGACGGGGGCCGTGGTAGGCTTCGAGAGGGGGGTCTTGGTGTGGAGCGCTGGTTCAGTGTCTGCCTCCCCC
Source organism: Xyrauchen texanus (assembly GCF_025860055.1). Classification (NCBI taxonomy): domain Eukaryota; kingdom Metazoa; phylum Chordata; class Actinopteri; order Cypriniformes; family Catostomidae; genus Xyrauchen; species Xyrauchen texanus. The sequence goes on along the minus strand of NC_068313.1, from coordinate 1,417,703 downwards.
ACAGTGAACGAGGAACCAGAGGACAGTAGGGCGAGGTCAATAAACTGAACCAGGTTAAGGGGGCAGCGACCACCAGGCATTAATGATGAGGTTGGCTCATTCAGTCCACATTGGAAAATGGTCTTCAGAGCCACCTCATTAAAATTCACCTGGTACGCCAGGACACAAAAATCCATAATATAAGCCTCCACGGTTTGGCTCCCCTGACGCAAACCCACGAGTTGGGCCGCTGGGTCCACAATGCCGAGGGCGGGGCCATGGGCCACACAACCGCCGCCTCGCATAAACACCCCTTGGTCAGCGTCAAAAGAGCCGCACAACCTCTCCGGGGATGGAGAGCTCACGGCGCTCAGAAATGCACTGGATGCATAAACGGACTCGGGGGCAGACACAGGTGAAACAGGGTGACATAAATCAGACATAGTGCATACCTTCTGCCCCCGGGCCGTGAGCGCGTGGTCCTCTCTCCACACTTTAGCTCCTCGCGCCGAATGTGACGTGCTTCTCTGCTCGAGTGAGCTGCACGAATCCTTAGCGCAGGGCATTGTGACTGTCAACGGTGAGGTTGGTTATTCTGTAGCGAACACACACACACAAGATAAGACAGTCACAATGACGGATGTAAACTGCTTTATTAAATAAAAGCAGTCCGGGCAAAAGTACAAACAAGGGGGCAAATCCAGTGAAGAGTAGTCGTGGGAAGCGTAGGGTCAAAAGCCGGGGAATCAAAGATATAATGAGGGAGGTGAACGATAGCGGGGAAAACAGTTAACAACTAGGGCGAGGAACAAGACGAGACTAGCGGGAACGAAGACAGGGGGACGAGAGGAATGGGGAGTTGGCAAGCTAACAGGTAATCAAACAGTGGGGAGGTCAAAACTAGACGAGACTAGCAGGGGCAAAACTAGACGAGACTAGCAGGGGCAAAACTAGACGAGACTAGCGGGGGCATAAACACGGGAATCTAAATACACAATAACCAACCCCCGTGAAACGGAAGTGCTGGGTATTTATAGGGGAAGGTGCAGGTGTAACGAATGACAGGTGATTGGGACGAGTGCGGGTGAAACTAATGTGTGAAGATAGGAAGCGCGTGAGTGCAAGTGGGTCAGAGGGGGGAGAGAGTTTACTGAGCGAGAGCTCAGTAATAGCAGAACGAGCGCAGTGAGCTCAGCGAGGGAGGAAACAGAGCGTACGAGCTCAAGGGGGCAGAGCGAGGAAGCGGGAAGCGAGCACGCTCGCGGAGTGCATGTGTGCGTGCTCGTGGACGCGGAGATGGGGCAGAGGAGCGGGGTTCGTGACACCAATGGAAACCTCGACAAAACTAAGGTTGTTTGCACCTTCTGCGATGCGGAATTAGTTTACTGTAGGAGTTCTTCCAGTCTCAAGTACCACCTAAATGCAAAGCATCCCTTAGTTAATGCGGTTGATGCCGGGCCAAGCACTGATGTAGCGCCGGAGAAGAGTCGTCGTCAAACTACTTTGTTTGAGTGCAACCGAGGCAAGCCCGTAAGCACAGCTCTATCAGCCAAGCTAACTAATCTCCTCGCTCAGTGGATTGCCACCAGCTGCCGGCCCATCAGTGTGGTTGAAGATGATGGGCTCGAGCTTGTTCTCCAGGCGGCCATAGGTGACCCATCTTACAAACTACCTGCGAGGCGAACTATCATGAGGAGAATACATGACCAGCATGCCACAGAGAAAGCCGCAAAAGATGAGAAGATGATAGAGGTGAGGTCTGTAGCACTGACTGGGGACCTTTGGACATCTGTCAACAACGATAACTACCTCGGCGTTACTGTACACATCATCGATGCCAGCTGGGAACTTCATTCCTTCGCTTTAGGTAGGCTACGTTATGTAATTTTAAATTACATCATTTAATTTAATTACTTAGCCTATTAATTACCACGACATCACGAATTACCACCACATTATGTTTGCTTCTTGATGATTGCTAGTTGTTTACTAGTAGTGAACTTATTCTGATCTACTTTGTCTGTCCGTTAGGTGTGATCAAAACAGAGACGCGTCACTTTGCAGAAGCGTGTGCCAGGCAGTTTCTCGACGTCGCTAATCAGTGGGGGATAGCTGATAAAATCAGCACTATTGGAACAGACAGCGCTCCTAATATGGTGGCAGCAGGGAGGATACTGCCATTCGAGCATTTGCCCTGTGTTGCGCATGTTGTACAGAGAGCTATTGTAATGTCACTCGGAAGGTGGTTTTGATGGTGCACTGGCCAAGTGCCGTAAAGTGGTCGGACATTTCAAACATAGTCCGGCCAACTCAGACGAGCTGAATGTCCAGCAAGCCTCCCTTGGACAAGTTCAGGAGCAACTCGTGCAAGATGTTCCAACACGGTGGAATTCCACCCTTGAGATGATCAAGCGTGATGCGCAACAAAGACGCACTGCACACAACGCTGTCTCAGCAGAAGCACAATCTGGCCCTCCCAACAAATGCTGAATATGAGAAGTTGGCAAAGCTAGAGAAACTGCTGGAGCCATGCAGGTATGGTCTACAAAGATAGCGTGTTCATAAATTGGCATACAAGTTATTTTAAATGTCACTTTGTATTTAAGAAACACGTGCCCTTAAATGTAATGTGATTAAGAACTTAAAACATGTGTAATCTGAGTTAAATTAATCAGTCATTAATTATTTATTGCTCTGTTTCTGTGTGTGTGTGTGTGTGTGTGTGTGTGTGTGTGTTTGTGTGTGTCTGTCTGTCTGTCTGTTTGTCTCTCTGTGTGTGTGTGTGTGTGTGTGTTTGTCTGTGTGTGTGTGTGTGTGTGTGTGTGTGTGTCTGTCTGTCTGTCTGTCTGTCTGTCTGTGTGTGTAGGTACATCACTGAGCTCCTTGGTGGGGATAAATATGTATCCTGCTCTGTGGTTCTACCTGCCCTGTGCCACCTCCAGCACGCGATGAAGATCTCAGATGATGATCCTGCCTATATTGTGCGATTCAAGGCTGCCTTCACCAAGGACCTCAACCAGCAGAGTGAGAAAATAAACCTGGAATGGCTTAAGGTATGTCAGACTGACCAGAAGATAACTGCATTGTTTGACCATTATAGACTGTTAAGCCAGTAGATCGGTCAATGAATAGATGAGTCATGAAGAAATATGGAGGTTGGATTTGGAAAGTGAAATATTCATCAATCAATAATTATAATTTTTTATTCATCAAAGGTGGCGACTGCTCTAGATCCACGATTTAAGGAACTCAAGTGCTTGCCCAGAGCAGAGAGGGAGGCAGTGTGGGCAAAGCTAAGTGAGTTGGTGAAGGGAGAAGTACCTGCTCTGCAGCCACTCGGGGAGGAGAACCCTGAGCCACCCAAGAAGAAAACAGCCCTGCTACTGATGGGATCAGACTCAGAATCAGATGAGGAGACACCAGAAAACAATACTGTGGAGAGGTACAAGGTAGAGCCCAGTGCCAGTCTAGATCAGTGCCCACTGAAGTGGTGGTCGGAGCACACTGCTGTCTATGGTAAGATGGCCCACATTGCCCGTAAATACTTGGGGACTCCTGCCACAACTGTCCCATGCGAGAGACTTTTTTCTTTAGCAGGCCATATTGTGCAGAAGAGGAGATCTCGTTTGTCATCAGAAAATGTGAACAAGCTGGTCTGCCTGAGTGACTGGTGGAAGAAGGAGAAATAGAGCTTGGACTGATTGACACAAAGCTACTGACTGTAAAACAGTTCATCACGACCTCTTATATAGGCCTACAGTTCAAAATTCATGTTTAACTGAATAAACAGTTAGTAAACAAGTACATCTGATTGAGCATGATTTATTTTCATCACCAATTATCATAGTAGAACAGCTTTCTCAAGCAGTTTGTGATGCATTTTGGAAACAGGAGACGAGCCCCTGGTCTAATGCACCACCTGGCTTGAGAAACCCATTCTCAAGGACTTACTTTTAGTGGGTAGCACACATATTCTGCATGCCTCCGGCAAAATTCAAATGAGCCATTTTAATTTAGATTAATCTAGATTAATTCCAAGATTAATCTAGATTAATCTAGATTAAAAAAATTAATCTATGCCCACCTCTAATTAAATTACATGAAGTTGTAGTCAAATTGGAATGGTGGCATATATCTTGTAGCGAATCAGCTCTATGAAATATTAATAATCAATCATAACTTGTTATAATCAATTATGAATATTTGGATCAGTTAATCGGGTTAACTTGATGTAGCTACATTAACATTACAACCAAATACTCGGTTCATCCCGTGAACACTCAATATTGGTTATTAATTAATTAATTAATAGAAATGTACATTTCCGGGGCATGGGAAATGTCTTTCTTACTAAGTATTAAGAGCAAGTAGTCAAAATCTATGATTAGTGACTTTAGATATGAGCTTGAGACACAGACAACTTTACGTGTGACATGAACAAGACTTTATTAACTAGACTAAACATTTAAACTACTCTAACATACATATACATACATGCATACTGTTTACCAAGGGAAAGAGGGCTGAAGCAGAATACAGGAAGGCAAGCAGTTATAGCATTGTTTGAAATTCAGCAGATCAACAGCCTGAGCAAACCATCATATTAGTTCTGACACGCCCTTTTTAGAAAGGGGTAAGGATACTTAATGTATCAAATAATGAGACTAAGTTTGATACTTGCATGTCCCATTTGAATTAAACTGTCCTGATGCAATTTGTTGAGGCTCCAGTTGATCTTTGATGATGTTGTCTTGATGAGAGAGAACCAGTGGGAGTCAGAGGATCTTTGGTGAATGGAAAGACAAGGCCGTAGCCTGGCGCACGCTTGGGAGTCCTTGGGGGCCTCCTAGTTCAGCATCATCTTCATGAGGACTTCTCAGGAAGGACCAAGAGAGTAAGAGAGCACAAGGCTCAGAGGACCAGAAAGCAAGAGGACAGGAAGCAAGAGAGCAAGAAGCAAGAGAGCGAAGCAAGAGCCTTTGTGGATGCAATTTATAACCTTAGAAAACGTGTCCCACCTCTCATTGGCTCGACCAATAAGAAGGGTGGAAGTTCCAGGCGGGAATTTGGTTTATTGCTCTTTGTTCTAAGAGGGGTGGTAGCCAATGAAGAAACTAGGAAATATTCTTGTAATACTAATATGTTGTTGTTATCGACATATCATGTACACAGTCATTTCGATCTTCAAAATACCAAGTTATAGAGACCAAATGTGCCATACATATGATTTCGATTAACCATAGTATGCAAAGTCTGAAACATTAACCCATTAGAGTTTGCAAGAAAACATAGACCAAACAACATTTAGGAAAATCATGAGATGGAACATTAGATACATGTCAATACATTTATCACATGGATATATATATATAGAATATATAGGATTAAAAGGGTTCATTTCTCCTTCTCAGTAAGAATTAATTGAGGGTCTGCACTCTGAACATTCCTTTGGAGGTCGTAAAAGTCCCCTTTATTTTAAATCATGAGATGGTTCCTTTGTCCCGTCAAGGCTCATTTGCATCCTTTATGACTCGGGGTCAGGACTTTGGTTTGAATAACTCAAAAGATGGTAAAACATAGCAGAACACAATTCTAAGGTAATCTTATATTCATATTCAGCTAGGACAAGTCGTAAGGTTTAATTTGATACCAAGAAACGTGTATTTAGTACACTTAGAAGTGGATATAAACCCTTAGGCTATTAAATATGAGGCCTCAGAGTTTAAAACACACAACGAAACAGTTCTAACGAGTTTGATATACCTCAGAAATACAAAACATACAGGGATTACACATATTTCCTTAAGAATAAACCTTTCGAGGTTTAAATGGAAGACACACACACACTCTCTGTTGCCAGCTTTTCACGTGCCCTTCTCACATGGTGAAGCACGCGGTGTGAGGCGAGTCATATGGGAAAGGGGGGGCTTAGCAGGCACGAGGATTTCCTGTCAATAGTTCATTGTCTCTTTGTCAATACATTTATTGTGCTCGTGGAGACTAGTTGGCGCTATTTCAGTGATTAGAGGGGTTTTAACAGTGGGTTCTTTCTTATTCATGAATCTGCTGAGGCCACTGATCCTCCGCCATACCTTACAATCTATTACACATTGTATGTTTAGGGTCCATGTGTACATTAATGTTAAGTTGTTGCTGTGTCCATCTTGCTTTGTTTTCCGAAAGCCACCGAGTGGAAATGGACCCATGGTGCGAGGCCCCGTCATTGCTGCTTGCAGCTATATTTATTATTATTATTTTGTTTAAAAGCAGTGAAACCACTGGTGTGACCAACTTAGGAAGCCATTTTTTTGTTATGTGAAAATGATATAAAGTGAAAAAAAACAATTATAATAAAATAAACAGTATGTTTGCAGTTTTACACAAATCACTATTTTTCATGTCATTAAATATCAAATCAATATTTTGACATGTTATGATGTTACATTTTGTTCAAATCATATGGAGCAACCCTGAGAAAACTTGATATCCATAACTCAAAAATTCATGTTTGTAAAATTCATGTTTACCTTGAAAACATTTTTTAAATTTGTATTTATTTTTTTTAAAATTAATGATTAAGTTGCGACTGCTCTCGTGTATTCAAGGTGCAAGGAAAGTGTGTCAATACCTTTTACTTGATGGTTACACCACATTAAAAATAAATTGATAATTTTTATTTTGTAGAAAATGCTATAAATGTTTTTAATTATTGTGAATCCAACATGGACATAAATATAATATTTCTACAAACTTGACTGGTGTTTGTTTTAAAATAAATTAAAAACATTTCTCATTTTCATCACCTCAGACAACCAGATTTATCAATGACTCACAAATGTGATTGCTCAGTTTGGACACTTGTGTGAATTTGAGAGGAATTGACTTCATAAAGCCACTAATGTCAGCTTGATGTCAGGATCCTCCGACTTTTGTTGGTGCAGTTTGTGGCTGTATCTTGACACCCATGTTTTGTGTCATGTTGTGTGACACAGGGCTTTATTAGGTTTTCTTTGCCATACGTGCTCGTGTCTTTTTGTCTTTGTCTTATTTTCCCTTTGTTTGTTGTGGGCACATGGTCTCTGTTTGTTTTATCATGTGCTCTCCTGTCAGTTCAGACATGAGTGAAACTCTACCCCCTTGTTTGCCTCGTTGTCAGTTTATCAGTTTCACCTGCCCTCTCTCATTACCCTCCTCGTTTCCTCATAATTGAATCTCCCTGTGTTCTCTGTCTTGTGCCAGCTCCCCTTACAGAAAATAGAAACTAGCTGCTAACTTACAGTGAACTCTCAATTTTTGTAAGGGAGTTCAATGTGGTCCCCCCCGATAGGTTTCTGTCAGTTGTGTTTCTTGTAGTTTTGGATCCCTCTCGGTTCCTGTTATAAGCCTGGTTCTTACTTTTGGCTCTGTATTGCACAGTGTGTGTGTGAGGCTTCCCTGCCCAGCCCAGTCCTTCATCTTGCTTCTCACCCTAGACTGAATTTTCTCCCTTCAGGGTGGTTTGAGTTTTTGTTTATTTTTTTTAGTGCAATAAATCCCATATTGTAACTCCGTTTGAGTGCTTACGCTCTTTCTGCCCTAACCTGACACTTGCTCACTTACATAACAGTTGCTTAAAAACCTTTGCTAAAATGGCTCATATATGTGAGTTTAGGAGCATTTGTTTGATATTTTGCTCTCAAATGCGATTTAATTTATACATTTTAAGTGCTGCTTGAGTGACTAAATGCTTTTTGGGGCTGCAGACTGTGCATGCATTCATTTATGTACTATATATGTAAACAATTATAGGAATTCAGTACTTTTAGCACACTGATTTTTAGTTGATTACAGCTGTTAGATATGCTTTAAATTTTCTTCTAATCTAATACAAGGTTCAGTGACCCCTGTAGTAAAAGGAACGTGGAAGGTTAATCACTGGCACATTAGTGATTAGAGCAAAAGAGAAGAATATTGTATGTATATGTATTTATGTTATGAAATAATTTATTTAAAAATGTTAAAGTGCCTCACATCTGCAAACAATCTAGCTTTTTCAGACATTCAGAAATATTTTGCTTTGTATTCAGGCCAAAGAGTTGAAATTTAGTATGCTCAGACCAGATAATTTTCCTCAAGTTATCAAGAGTTCTTTAAGTGCAACTTGGCAAACTACAGGCATCTAGTCATTTGCCTTTCATTCAGGTTAGGCTTGTCTTCCACATTAAGATGAAGTGCTTTACAAAGAAATCAGTTCAGTGGCCATTCATTGGTTTTCTGCCAGGACATAATCATATCTTGAAGGCCTCCAGAGAGTTATCATGGTCTTTATGGAATTGATCAGTTTTTGTCAGCTAAGCACTGTTTACTGTGGGTGCTTCTGTGTGTGCCTTTCTAAATCATCCAATTTAATGTGGCACTGCTGAACTACTGCCTAATTAAGACTGGCAGTCCAAAGATGTGAATAGTCACCATACTCACAAAAGTTACAAAGATTTGGTACATCTTCAAGAATGAGCAAGGTGACGTTAATGCGTTTGTCGGTAGGTGTATGAAAGTGTTGTAACTGCGTAAACTAATGGACATGTTTATAATTCAATTTCTCTGTATTTAGTATGAATAGGTTTCATTCAAGATATCAAACCACAAAAAGGCATTTGTAAGTGAAAATACATTGTGTAGGCTATATGAAAGATACATACACCCAATATTTCAACCAGTGATGACTAGAGTAAATCATATATTTAGTTTTATAATGACTTGGCTCAAATTTGAATGGTAAACTATGCGAGTTGCTCTCTGTGGCGTTGCAGGACTTTGAGAAGCCCCTGAAGTCATAGCAGCCAGATGCCAGCTGGCAGTGTGCATACCCTCATATTTTTTTTTTTTTACATTTTAGAATGCGCCATGTCGTCCACCAGACGTGTCCGGTGTGCTTTACATTTGAAATGAGTCTCGATACAGATACGGGTCCAATACTACATGTACAGTACTTGTATTTGTACTTGTAAAAAATGCTCCAATACCATCAGACATAAGACTGTCATTGTTTTAACATTCAGCACACAAATTAATACCGCAATATATCCTAGTGTGATTATTAAACCGCAAAGGCTGCAATTTAATGAAATAAATATATATATAGTCTGCATGTGATGCACACTTCAAAGTAAACGTCTGAAGCCAGCCGCTCATACACTGAAAACACTTCATCATGATCATCATATGGCTATTGTGTGCCATAGATGACAGAGAGCAGAGCTATCATTCACTCTACAGCGTGCAGCACATTTAAAAAAAAAAAAAAAAGATTTACATTTAAAATTTCTATTTTATGGACAACTGTGGTTGGTTGCACATATGTAGAATACATCAGTTAATATAATCAATGCATTTTTATTTGATTACAAAAAGGGAAGGTTTTCCAACTGGCCCAAATGAAGTGCCTATTGTTTCATATTTACATGGTCAAACATTCAAGGGGATCACATGATCGAATGAGACCCTAACTCTAACCTCACTCTAAGACAAGTGAATGCTGTAGAATGGTATTTAGGCATTTGTTGTTCAACATACATTGCTTAAGTTAAAAAAACAAACAAATAAGATTATATCAGCTTTCTGATAAGCATTGAACACAAAGTCTATCTACTGTACAATATATAGCTCCAAAAATATTGTTTTATTTTACTGTTAAGTAGTTAAGGCAGCAATTAAACTTTTGAGTTTTGAACTTTAAAATTTTCTATTGCTGGGTTTCCATTCAAAATGTTTAACATTTTTAAATGCATATCTAAAAATGTGACATGAAAATACGCTTTGTTGCATGTTTCAATCCACTACATAATGCACATTATCATGAGGGAGCAGCTGAATGACCTCTCACTGCTTTGGAGATGTTTTATTTGAAAGATTGGAGCACGTATCTCATTTTATCAAATGCATCAATGAGACACCGCAGAATAAGTGTAAATCTGATATAATGTGGACTGAAATAGCTTCGATGCCCACACGCCACCAGTCTCCCCATACCAGGGAGCGCCTGCTCTCAAAACTGTTCTGGCGGATTGTGAGGACCCACTTTATCGACAAGCTGTGGGTTAAACACTTCAGAATGACAAGCGTTATGTTTAGTGTATTGTGTGCCAAGGTCGGACCTTTCGGTGGTCAAGTCACATCAAGCTATCGCACACTCATAACACATGCATGAATGGTCAAAACACGTCATCGTTTTCAATCACCTCAATGCACATTTGAACTCTGCAAAATCCATATCCTCCTAGCACATTACACTTTAAACAAATGTAACTTGTTTATTCACATATCAAGTGTTTCCATTCAGGATTTCTTATGTCCAATTTCAAAATGTGCATAAAAATAGTTGGATGGAAACCCTCAGGCTATCTATACTTTTCCCTTCAGTCCAATAATATGAGCTTTGAAACTACCAGTCATGTTTTCTTCTCAGTTGGTATTTTCTTTTTCAGCATCATCAAAAACCCTATAGAGACCATTTACTTTAATAACGTCTTGTGAATTTAATGGCAACTACTGAGCCGCAGTGACACAATAGGGAGAGTGATTGTGGCAGGGACTACTGCACATCATCATGATCATCACACCCCTGAGAAACATTTCAGACACATTCTCAACTCTCCAATTTTACAAATCTTTCATTTCATGTCATTTAGATCTCCTTTGATTGAGAGATCAAGCTAGCAGCAATGAGCAAGGAAAGGCTTTTGATAATACCCCTGTCCACGGAGGATGGAGATAAGGTTGGGGTGAGCACTTCGTAGTCAATAGACACATCACAAGATTAGGGCTGCACAATTAATCAAAATAAAATCGAAACCGCGATATGACCTTGTGCGATTATTAAATTGCAACGGGCTGTGATTTAATGAAATAAATAAATAGTCTGCTCCCTTCAACGTTTATTTGCATTGCTCTGTGCAGTCTATATTAAATTAGAGCATTGTTACGGTGTTTTCAGAGCGGTTCTGTGCTCCACAACTCCCTCTCATGCTTAGAGTAACAGAAGTGCTCTGAGTTCGGTTCTGTTTGCTTATGTGTTCTAAACGCTTTATTTACACTAAACTGGCACGTCATGCGTGAAGCGGTTTTATTATTATCTGCGGTAGCAGCATCTCAGTCTCCACAAGGAACAGGTATCATAATAATAACGCAGAATACAAGATGGGGTATAATTCAAACATCTTTATTAAATGATTGCTGAGCAAACAGCATTAACAGTAACACCTGTAGAGCCCAGAAACATCTCTTCATTCTCCTGTCATTTGTTTACCTCATGAGAGAGCGTGTCGCACTTATTACACTCCTCGCGGAAACAAGTGAAAGCGGAACTAATATTACCAACATCCAACACAATGAAAAGGAAGGAACGTACATATAATAAATCTATATCAAATATTGAGTTACTATAATATAATGCATTACTAAATTAAATATAATAAAATAATAATTACAAATAATTAAATTAAATGGTGAAAAACTAATCAAAATTTTCACTTTAAATGTAATTACACCAATGTGTTTTCAGTTCAACTTCAGTTTGACATTAAGCCTCATTCTTTAGGATATCTTATATACAGTAAAGAATAGTTTGTATAAGGCTACTAGTTTTAAGGCCTAGAATAAAGAGTAATATATATATTTTCAAATTATATTTTGTGTATGCTGAATTATTGACTGGCAGCAAAAACTAGGCAACAACTATAGTTTTACTGACAGGGAAATTGAGTTAACGGTGACATTGAGCAGAATGTTTGCATATAACCAGTTTTTACAGAGCTGCTGATAAAAGTTCAATGATCAGCATCGATTGATGAGATGAAAATTGGAGATCGGTATCGGATGTTAAAATCCTGAATGGAGCATCCCTAATATTCAAGTTAACTGTGTTTCAAAAACTAATGATGATGATTATTGGGCTGAGATCCTGTCACAAAATGGACAAAAACACGTACACGGTGGATGGTAACATTTGAATATGAAGAAGACTTTGTTTCACTGTTTATATATTTATTTGTTTGTGGTTGAACTGAAACAAATGTCTCAGTTTGGGTCTTTTTAAGAGGGTTCAAGTGTGAAAACACCAGCAGCCTTTTTGCAGTTGAACATGTAGAAAACATTATCATCATAATCGCAGTTGCAATATTTTTCTAAATAATCGCAATATGACTTTTTGTCCAAATCGTGCAGCCCTACACAAGATATTGCTTCTGAGCTATAATGTCTCCAAATGTGGAATATTTTAACAGTCACATTTATTTCCCACTGGTTTGTTTACACTGAATGTTTTTCTAACCCCAGGCAAACACTCGTGCAGTGCGGCTACATCAGCTTGTTCTAATACAGTCAGAAAACGGATTTCCACGAGAACAAACATGCAACAACCCACAAGAAACAGCAGGACAGAGTCACAGGGAGGAACACAAAGCACAACAAAAGAACAAAAAGTATGGTGTTACATTTTCGCATTTATTAGCATTTAATCTTTTATCAGACACTTTAATGCAGGGCTACTCAACTTCGGAGAGGTCAGGGGCCGTAAAGCTGGACCCTCGAGTGCTGCACTATATTTTTTTATGATTATACAGTGTATATATATACAATTATAAGTTAACATTTTTCTAGAAAGAAAGTTGGAAGGTTTGTTAAAGGGATAGTTCACCTAAAAATGTAAATTCTCTCATTGTTTACTCACCTTCATGCCATCACAGATGTGTATGACTTCCTTCTGCTGAACAGATATGAAAGTGCAGATTTAGAGTAAAAAGGGACTTAAATATTGATCTGTTTCTCACCCACACATCTCATTTCACTTCTAAAGACAATGATTTAACCGCTGGAGTCTTATGGATTACTTTTATGCTGCCTTTATGTGCTTTTTGGAGCTTCAATCTTCTGATCACCTTTTACTTGCATTGTATGGACCTACAGAGCTGAAATATTCTTCTAAAATCTTCATTTGTGTTCTGCAGAAGAAAGAAAGTCACACACACATCTGGGATGGCATGAGGGTGAGTAAATGATGAGAAAATTGTAATTTTTGGGTGAACTGTCCGTTTTAGTAATTTATTTTAAACATTACATTTTCTGATATAGATCAGTTCTGTTGTCCCTGTGATTGTCAACTAACAAACACCATGAGTGTTCAACATCATATGCACCAGAGATGTGTTCATAAACAAGAGCAATGCATCCAAAATCAGCAGCAAAAGTCCTTCAGTTAAGTCATAAAGATTTGTGATTAGTGTTTTGTGCCGAAGTAGATCACTAAAAAGCATTTGTGTGAAGGCCCTGTAAATACTGTTGTCATGACTGGTACATATCTCTGATGAGCTATTCAAGAGATTGGAGATTTCAAGAACATGTTTGATTGACAGAATTGACAGAGTTTAATTCCCTCTCTGACGTGATTAAGCAATGTAGAGAACTACTGTTCACTTACTGTTGTACCATTCTTGTGTTGTGTGATTTAACTTCTTCGACCTCGTTACTTGTAAACCTCCGTGCCATCACAACCAGGGAAAAGAGGACCGGTAAGAACTGTCTCGTGACATACATTGTGCAACACCTTGGATATGTGTTTTTGTATAGATTCACTAGGTTTAGGGGTGAGTGCCGCCGTCTGTAATGATTTGTTTCCAGAATAGTTTGAGTAGAGGTCCTGACTCTCTGTGGTCATTAAAAATCCCAGGACAATTCTCGTAAACAGTAAGTGTGAAACCTCCATTGGTCCTTCTCAATCATGGCCTTCTAATAATCCCCATCCATTAATTGTCTCTATAACTCTACTCTCTCCTCTCAACACCAATAGCTGGTGTGTGGTGAGTGTACTGGCGCACTATGGCAGCCATCACATCATCCAGTTGGATGCTGCACGCTGGTGGTGGTTTTGGAGAGTTCCCTGGTCACTATGAAAAGCGCTTTGAGTGTAGCGTCTGAAAAAAAGGCACTATATAAATTTATTATTCATTCATTTTTTTTTTTGACAGTTTAAAGGTTTTCAATCAGGAAGACATTTTGTTCTGTTTTGATTAGTTCTTCTCTATGGCACAGTCCATGCCCCTTTTCCCCTCTACACCTAGTGTGTCTTCGGTAACTTCATTTATGTATATATTGTAAATATTTTATTGTACTTACCTCTCAAGTCCTTATAGTCATAGGTCACCATCTTAATTGTAATCAATGTTATACCCCTGTTACCCCTAGACTCAAAAAATGGTTGTCCCGATCCAGCACTGCACACAGACCACCAATTCAAGGTACACAAACAATGATTTCTATTATAAAGGGTAGCAATAATCTTCAGGAGCAGGCCAGGCCAAAATAATAAACAAAAGGTATACTATATTTGAAAGGTAGTGTTAACTAACCTTACAAAAGATTATAAAAACAGCAGATCTCTTGCTTCAACTCCCTAACTTGCATCAAAAGAGGAGGAAACTGTGTGTGAGTGAGTGTGTGTGTGTGTGTGTGTGTGTGTGTGTGTGTGTGTGTGTGTGTGTGTGTGTGTGTGTGTGTGTGTGTGTGTGTGTGTGTGTGCACAACTTATATCGAATATAATCCTGTTGCTTTCATATATCTCAAAACATTATCTGTCATATCTAATTTCCCTTGTTTATTTTCGATAAAGACTTTTTAATGACATGCCTTGTATTCCCTTTGCCTGCAACTGAGTAACTCTTGCCTTTCATTGTTGTAGACTGTGCAATATAGAATAACCTGTTCAACCTGTTCATCATTTAACCCAGTGTGACCAATGTGTATTCTTGTTATTGATTCTCTTCTTAATAAAGATGTGGTTCCTCCTCCTGTACCCACATTTTCATGTATCAAGTGTCTCCCATTTATTTCTCCATCCCGAAGTCTCTGCCAGATATTATTTGCAGCTTTACACATAAGTGCCTGGCTTCCGATTTGCCCATGTGAATTATGAGTTCGACATTATTACATTTTAATGAGTTTTTTGCTAGTTTGCCCACAATCTCATTTCCTTCTACTCCAAAATGTGCATGAACCCAGAGAAAACTAATGATGTTGCCTTGATTGTGCAGTGTGTACAAGAGTTATAAAATTCCATATGTCTTGTCTACAGTCAGAATGTGCAAATTGCAGACTTTTCAGAGCTGCTAGAGAGTCTGTGCAAATGACTATGTCAAGTCTTTCTACTTCCACCCACTGGAGAGCCAAATATATTACCACCAACTCTAAACACTATTCAATTTTAATAGCTACCTGATATTTTGGTACATACACAGCTGCTCCAGCTTTTCCAGATGCTGGGTCTTTTCATCCATCTGTAAAGATGTGTACCTTATTATATTTTTGTGTAATATATTGATTAACTATAAAATCCTCTGTCAAGTCCTTATTTTCTTTTTGTTCTTGAAGATGTGTATCAATGCAGGGCATAGGAAATAACCACTGTGAAACTACAGGTAATGGCACGCTTTGACTATATTTTCTTTGATCAAGACCCATTGATTGAGGGGTTCTATTTCCTGTCCATCCTAAGCTCTCTCTCTCTCTCTGTGTGTGTGTGTGTGTGTGTGTGTGTGTGTGTGTGTGTGTGTGTGTGTGTGTGTGTGTGTGTGTGTGTGTGTGTGTGTGTGTGTGTGTTCCCAGCGCACAAACAAAGATTTTTGGTTCTCATTGTGTCCTTTTAATGATACCCAATAAGCCATTGAAAGTTGCTGACACCTCACTGTCAATGGCATTTCACCCATCTCCACTTGCATGGCATTTACAGGAGATGTACTAAAAGCCCCACAACATATTCCAAGAGCCTGCGTCTGGACCACATCTACTTTCTTCACTAGTGAATCAGTTGCTATTCTATATTTCGTGCAACCATAATCAATTGTTGATCTTAGAAGCGCACAATAAATGTTCTTGAGTGAATTGCGGCTTGCTCCCCACTCACATCCTACCAGGCATCTTGTAACATTTAGTACTCTTTTACACTTTTCCAATATGTACGGTAAAGGTCAACTGTTTGTCTAGCCACACTCCCAAAAAAACCTGCTCAAGTAGATGACCATATAATGTGAATTTGAATGCTGTAGTTTTCTTTTTTTGATGCAATATTTGGGTTTTACCTGAAATCCCCATTTCATTGCCCACTCCTCAACCTGGTTGTGGCAGCAGGGCATGGTCGAGTGTACATACGGAGAGAGAGAGAATGTGGTAAGGGTGCATACACCTCAGCTAGATAACGATTAACACCTGTCTATAATTCTAGTGAGCTTGGGGAGAGCGGTATAAAAGGGATTACGTCAGCACTAAGAAGAGAGAGTGAGTCTGGGTCCAGACACTGTTTGTGAAGCTAATGTACTATTGTTACAAAGCTGTTGTGTATTTGTGAAGCTGTAAGTGCTGATTGATTAATTAAAAACCTTTACCTGTGAGTGAAGAAACCCGTTCCCTGTGTCCTCCTTCCCTCCTGACCTTGAAGTGTGTTACACTGGTGCTGAAACCCGGTTATCAAGCTGAAGAATGTATGCCCCATGGAGTCCTAGCCATTGGCTGAAGTCCTTAAGTCCCTTGCACCACTCCAACCAACAGTCCCTGCTTGAGCTTCGTCAAGACCAAGATCGCCACTTCCACGAGATCCTCAGAGCTCAAGCAGAGGACCTGCAGGCGATCCGGAGCCTCCTCAGCCAGGAGAAAGCCCTGGCCATGACCCCAGACAACAGCAGCCCCATGCCCCCACCCTTACCCATGAAGACGTGGTCAGAAGATGACCCAGAACCTTCCTTGACCTATTTGAGCAAACCGCCGAGATCTGGGGTTGGCCGCGTGCTCAGTGAAGCCTGGGGAAGCTCAACTCGTAGCCCAACAACTACTGGCATCTAGTCTCCTGGTATACATCCACTTGAGAGAGACCATCCTGGAGCGGGTGGGCCAGAGCCCAGAACAGCACCGTCAGCTCTTCCGGTCGATGAAGTTGGAAGGGACCGGCCGCCCGTTTGCCTTCTCTCAATGTCTCCGCGATGGGGACTGCGACGTTGAGGGAGTTGTCAAACAGGTGGTGCTGGAACAGCTGATTCAATGGGTACCGGTAGGGATGGCAGAATGGGTCCTGTGCCATTTACCAGTGTCGCTGGAGAAAGCAGTCCAACTGGTGGAGGACCATATGGCGGCATATCCAAGGGTGAAAGAGCCATTCTCTCTCCCCTCCCCCTGTGTTTTCCCCGATCTCTTCAAAAATTGTTCAGGAAGAATTAAATTAAATGCTCGATATAGGAGTAATAGAGGAATCCCACAGTGATTAGTCCAGCCTGGTTGTTCTGGTTCCTAAGAGCAATGGGTCTGTACGGTTCTGTGTGGATTATAGAAAAGTCAATGTGGTGTCTAAATTTGATGCTTACCTAATGCCTCGTATTAATGAGTTGCTCATCACTGTTGGGCACTGCACGGTTTAATTTGACACTGGATTTGACAAAGGCAGATCCCCTTGACACCAATTTCCTGTGAAAAAACGGCCTTCTCCACACACAAATTTGTGACACATTCATTCAGTTTGTTTGGGGCCCCGGCTATGTTTCAGAGCATTAGGGACTAACTCCTCAGACCTCATTCGGCTTACGCCGCTGCCTATTTGGATGATATCATCATTTACAGCAATGATTGTCAGCTGCATATGCAGCATCTGAGGGCAGTTCTGAGATTGCTGCGACGGGCAGGACTCACAGAAAATCCGAAGAAGTGCATGATTGGGTGGGTGGAGGTATGTTATCTGGGGTTCCACTTGGGCCACGGGCAGGTACGTCCCCAAATTGACAAGACTGTGATGATTGCAACCTGCCAGAGACCCAAGACCCAAAAGGGGATTAGACAGTTCCTGGGGCTGGCTATTATAGGAGATTTGTGCCTACCGTAATTTCCGGACTATTGAGCGCACCTGAATATAAGCCGCACCCACTGATTTTTACAAAAAATATGATTTTGAACATAAATAAGCCGCACCTGTCTATAAGCCGCAGGTGCCTACCGGTACATTGAAACAAATGAACTTTACACAGGCTTTAACGAAACGCGCTTTTTTCAGGGCGCTTACACCTGAGCTAAATTATGTCTTAACACCGGTGTCTAATTTCAGTAAGCATGGGGAGAGCGGCATAAAAAGGCAGCAGCCACAGAGCTGAGAGAGTGACACACGTCAGTCTAGTGTTGGCGCATAGAAGAATTGAGAAACTTTATAAAATTGATTGTAAACATTGCTGTGACCATTAAAAGCCTTACCTGGAACGTCAAGTGCCCTGCTGAAAACTGTCACACTGGTGCCCGTGTGACAGTTTTCCCAAGAAGGACACGTGAAGCAGGGCACTTGAAATTAGACACCGGTGTTAGACATAATTTAGCGCAGGTGTAAGCGCCCTTACAGCTTTTCTCTCCCGGACGGGCGCTTGACCACGCCCCCGCTGCCACACACGGCTTGTAATAAAACATTTGCAGTAAACAGTAGCCTACCAAGAAAGTCATTGGTCACTATCTTCCTCGTCCTGTGCACTGAAACCACTGAAGTCATCTCCTTCGGTGTCGGAGTTGAATAGCCTCAGAATAGCCTCAGCTTTAGTTTAGAGTCAATTCCTCACGCTGCTGTTTCCAACGTCTTATCATCGACTCATTAAGACCAAGCTCCCGTGCAGCAGCTCTATTTCCTTTTCCAACAGCCAGATCAATCGCCTTCAACTTGAAAGCAGCATCATATGCGTTTCTCCATGTCTTTGCCATGGTGAGGGTGACAAAATTACTACCGTAATCAGAATGATGGGAAGTTTGAGCGCGCTCGATTTAATCTAAACAGTACGCTAAACAAAAAAAGTTGTTTGACCTTAACCCGTTCGGCAATTTCATTGGTCTAATGAAAGCTGCACGCCGCCAAAAAACTGAGCACGTCACAGAATGTTTTTTTTTTTTTTAATAAAATTTGAAAGCGGGAAAAATCCATATATTAGCCGCGTCATTGTATAAGCCGCGAGGTTCAAAGCATGGGAAAAAAGTTGCGGCTTATAGTCCGGAAATTACGGTAATCATTCAGACATCACTAGCCCTCTGACCGATCTCACTCAGGGAGACTAAGTACAGCACAGTTGAAAAGGAATGTCTCGCCATCAAGTGGGCGGTCTTCGCTCTCCGGATCTAACTGTTGAGACGGCCTTTACTCTCTGCTCAGATCACACCCCACTCCAATGGATCCACTGCATGAAAGACAACAATGCGTGGATCACTCGTTGGTATCTGGCCCTTCAGCCGTTAAAGTTCAAGGTGGTCCAAAGGCTGGGTGCGCAGATGGCTATCGCTGACTTCCTGTCCAGAAATGGGAGGGACTTCTGAATTCTTCTGACTGTTGCATGGGCTTTTATTATAATTATCAAGATCATAAAAAGCAAATGATGATTTAACTTTCCTAAATGCATTTTTTTTTTTAGCTTTAATTGCCTCTATACATTCAGTATTCCTTCATGGGACTGCTTTCTGTTTGACTTGGATACCTTCCCAGTTATCTCTGCTGCTGTATTATGTATGATAGTACATATTATTGAGTTATACTCTTCTACCTCAGCACCTAATCCACTTAACTAATATGTTACTACATTGTATTTTGATATTATTTTACTCTACATCCCTTAATTTCCTTCTGGGTATATGTTATTCTTGTCTGTCATTGTTGTAGACTGTGCAATATAGAATAACATGTTCAACTGTCTCTCTTTCATCACAATGACTGCATAACCCATGGTGTTTTAAAAAAATATTTTTTATACAAATTTACATTTAATCCAGTGTGACCAATGCTTATTCTTGTTACTATTCATTTTTCTCTTCTTAATAAAGATGTGCGCTCCTCTTGTACCCACTTTTTCCTGTATCTTATATAAGTGTCTCCCCTTTATTTCTCCATCCCGAAGTCTCTGCCAGATATTATTTGCAGCTTTACGCATAAGTGCCTGGCTTCCGATTTGCCCATGTGAATTATGAGTTCGACATTATTACATTTTAATGAGTTTTTTGCTAGTTTGCCCACAATCTCATTTCCTTCTACTCCAAAATGTGCATGAACCCAGAGAAAACTAATGATGTTGCCTTGATTATGCAGTGTGTACAAGAGTTATAAAATTCCATATGTCTTGTCTACAGTCAGAATGTGCAAATTGCAGACTTTTCAGAGCTGCTAGAGAGTCTGTGCAAATTTCTGTGTGTTATTTCCAATATTTCCGCTTTGCAGCTCTAATAGTTCTTCTGAATGGTGCTCAGGCTTTTTTTTTTATATAATTAACAAGATCATAAAAAGCATATGATGATTTAACTTTCCTAACTGCATTATTCCTAGCTTTAATTGCTTCTCCACATTCATTATTCCCCCGTGGGACTGCTTTCCGTTACTTTGGACTTGGATACCTTTCCCAATTATCTCATATCTTAGAATATGTTACTGATCTTGAGTAATCTAAGTACTATGGATTACTTCTTCAGCACTGGTAGATTTTTTTCACTTGTTTTGACTATAAAAACTGTGTCAGTACAGTAAGACAAAATACACATGTTAAAAGTACATTCTCTGAAAAACTCAAATATCTTATGCAGTGTTGTTTCAATCAATCTAATTGATCTTGGATTTTGGATTTGAATATGGATTTTTTGAAATTTTTACAGAAAAACAATACAAAACTTATTATCAAGAATATGATTTTTTGCCCTTATATCAAAGATCTTACTAGAAAAAAAGAAAATATGATCAAACCTGAATTCCCCTTCTGTCGCTCTCTCCACGTTGTGTCGGAGAAGCGACACTAGGGGTCTCTCTTGAGCACCGAATATACCTCTGATCTATGAAAAATGGCCAATGAGAAGTTGGCAGCTAGTATTTGCATACCCCGCCCCCGGACATATGGGTACAAAGCCGAGGCAAATACTAGAGTTCATTCAGAAATTTTCTTCGGACCCGATGGTTGTGCATGCTGTTCGCGTGAGATCACACCAGTTTCAGTATTCCTCTGACGCTCTGCATGCTGTTGGATTGATGGCGCATTACGGTTCGCGTTCGATGGCCAGGTGTTTCAGTACAAAGTCCTCCCCTTCGGCATGTCTCTGTCCCCTCGCGTCTTCACGAAAGTCACAGAGGCAACCCTTGCCCCGCTCCAAGGAGCCAGCATCTGCATACTCAACTACCTCGATGACTGGCTCAGACTGGCCCACTCCCGAGAGTTACTATGCGCTCACAGAGACCAGGTGCTCATACACCTCAGCCGCTTGGGGCTTCAGGTCAACCGAGAAAAGAGCAAGCTCACTCCGGTTCAGAGCATCTCCTTTCTCGGCCTGGAGTTAGACTCAGTCTCAATGTCTGCACGTCTCACCAACGAGCGTGCACAGTCGGTGCTGAAATGCCTCGCAAAGTTCAAGCCAGGCACAACAGTCCCTCTAAAACTCTTCCAGAGGCACTTGGGGCATATAGCATCCTCCGCCGCAGTCACACCGCTGGGGTTGATGCATATGAGACTGCTTCAGCACTGGCTTCAGACTCGAGTCCCGAGACGAGCATGGCGCCGCGGCACGCACTGTGTGACAATCACCCCCGCATGCCGCCAAACACTCAAACCCTGGAAAGACCTCTGCTTTTTACGGGCAGGAGTGCCCCTGCAGCAGGTGTCCTGACACATCCTGGTCACTACCGACGCCTCCGCTGTGCTGGCATATCAATTGCCTAGAGTTGTTGACTGTTTTCTTTGCCCTGCGGAAGTTTCTCCCGTTAATTCGAGACAAACATGTCCTAATCAGGTCAGACAGCACCACTGAGGTAGCGTACATAAAACGCCAAGGCGCCGTACGCCCCCGCCACATGTCACGACTCGCCCATCGTCTCCTCCTACTCAGGTCGCTGCGTGCCACTCATATCCTACCACTCAATGTGGTAGCGGACGCGCTGTCACAACAACGCTTGCCCAGTGGAGAGTGGAGGCTTCACCCCCAGTCGGTCCAGCTGATTTGGGAACAATTCGGCAAGGCCCAGGTAGACCTGCTTGCCTCCCGAGAGACCTCCCACTGCCCGCTCTGGTATGCCCGAACAGAGGCTCCCCTCGGGGAAGACGCACTGGCACACAGCTGGCCCGCGGGGCTGCGCAAGTACGCATTTTCCCCAGTGAGCCTTCTTGCACAGGTGCTGTGCAAGGTCAGGGAGGACGAGGAGCAAGTCACACTAGTGGCTCCATATTGGCCCACCCGGGCCTGATTCTCGGACCTCGTACTCCTCGCGACCGCCCCTCCCTGGCGAATTCACCTGAGGAAGAACCTTCTTTCTCAGGGGCAGGGCACGCTCTGGCATCCGCATTCAGACCTCTGGAAACTCCACGTCTGGTCCCGGGACGGGACGCGGAAGATCTAGCTGGCCTACCACCTACTGTCGTAGACATGATCAACCAAGCCAGAGCCCCTTCCACCAGGCAGCTCTACGCCCTGAAGTGGCGCTTGTTCGCGGTGTTCTTCCCGGTCTGAAGACCCACAGAGGTGCGCAGAAGAGGTTGGAGGAGAGGCTGTCCCCTGTGAATCGCTTGCATATAGTGCCCTTTGCCTCAGTTGAGGTAAAACTGTGCATCTTTTTTCCCAGGAGATTCCACTCAACTCGAATCTCTGGTCGATTCCTCCCTAGCCCTCATGGGTCCGCAGTTCGGCGGAGGAACTTGCCGACCCAATCCACTGGTACTCAAATCTACCCTGTACTGGAATAGGTGCTCCACAGGGTGAGGACTCCTACGCGGACTCCCCCAGTGTGTATTCTCCGCGATACGGTCCCCTTACGAGCGGACTCCCCCTCTCTGAACCCATGTGACCCTTTGTATTATGTGGAACACAAAAGATGTTAGGGACTGACAGTCTCTGTCATCATTCACTTTCAAAATATATGAAAAAAAAAACATTCACTGAATGTAAATAGTGACTCAGGCGAACATTCTGTCTAAAATCTCTTTATTGTGTTGCATGGAAGAAAGTCAGTCATACGGGTTTGGAACAACATGATGGTGAATGATGACAGATTTTCCATTAATAATAAATAATAATTATGTAAAACATGTTAAATGTGTATTTTGTAATGGACTGTATGTAGTTAACATCCATTATGTAATTTGTGAAAGTGACGAGTTACTACTTGAGCACTCTTTTAATTGGATACTTTCTTTCTCATATTCATGTAATTATTTATGTTAGCAATTTTACTTCTACATGAGTATTATTTATTATGTAATTGCACTTTTACTTGAGTACAGTTTTTGGCTACTCTACCCACCTCTGATAACTGGTGAAAACCAGAAGAGTGCAAACTTAGAATAGAAGTGGAAGAGAAGAGCTGAATCTCAAGCTCTGTGACGACATCTAGTGGACAGAAGGAGAATCACCCAGAAAACTTTAAGTTAAATTACTTTTTGCAGTTTTTTAGCGGAGATCAGGGCTAGTTGTTATGTGGGCAAGTTGTCGAAAGGGCAATATCTGAGATACTATAAGGTTTGCAGTTAAAAACCAAATTACACTAATGTGCTTTTTCCTTATGTTGGTTTCAAACACATAATTCAAAATCTTACTATCTTAAATCCAATCATGTTTTTATAATAGCTTTTCAATAAATCAATAAATAAATCCACACTGACATACATCCAGGCAAATGTAAACTATATAATAATGGCAAACATTTACTGAAAGTTTGAACTTTGTACTCAGAACAAGATTATGTAGCATAAAAGGTCAGGTAAGGGCAAGTTGTGACATTTATATTGGAGAAAACTCTCTTGTGTTTTATAATGTTATAAAATTGTATGTTACTTTATAAATGTATCTGTGATATTTTCAAGTTCAAGTGCAATGGAGGAGTCAGGAGGCAGTGAACTGTCAGACTTATTTTCTTGCTCTCACTCTTTTGTGTACAGCGTAATTATTTTTGTTATATTTTTGACTCAGCCAATAATTCACTTCCAACAGAAAAGGCTTCAAACCACTGATTAGATATCTTACACTCTGAAGAACACGCCATTGCTGTACACTTGGTCCCTCTCTGCTGTTTCTCTCCCACACTCTCCCTCTCCCGCAGACAGACACAGTATCCAACTTATTAATTACAATATTTGTTTGTTAAAACAATGTTTGGTTAATATTTTTTATTAAAAAAAAAATTTGATAAAAAATTTACACTTTACGTTACATTCCGTTCACATTTTTGGGAAATGCTGTCACAAAAGGTCAAATTATGTTTGATGAACTGTATCAATTTCCTGAGCAATAATTACTTTTTGCTATTGATTGCATGAGAAAATATATAAACTACCTGATTCAATGCAATAGGTGTTGTACAATAGTTTTCTTAAAAATAAAATAAAATAAATAGTGCCTTTTAAAATACCAATGGTAATTTCAAATGTTATTTTTACTTATAATTTTAATTAATTTAATAATTAACATAATTTTATATACACTGGCAGCCAAACATTTGGAATAATTTACAGATTTAGCTGTTTCAGAAAGATATTGTGATCAGTTGAATGGCACTTTGGTGAATTAAAATACCAAAGTATTGTCAGGACATTACTGATGTAAAAAAAAACTTCTAGGTTACTGTTGTAACCTCTGTTCCCTGATGAAGGGAATGAGACGTTGTGTTGAGTGAAGCGACACTAGGGGACTTTCTCTGAACTTGAGAATTTGGCAGACAGAATTTGCATGTCCCTCCCCTGGATATACGGGTAAAAAGGGAGGGAATCGTACTGGTCCACCAGTAGGGGGACCATACCACAGAAAATACACAGTTTCGAGAGCGCACACCGTCTTGGCAATTTATGTACGTTATCGTGGCAGTGCTGTCTTAGCGAATCAAGATGTGCTTGCCCGTAAGTAGCGGGAGAAACCTCAGCAGGGCAAGGATTACAGCCAGCAACTCTAGGCAGTTGATGTGCCAACCCAGCCGAGGCCCCGTCCCGGAGCCTGCAGCTGCGTGCCTGTTGCACACGGTGTAGGGGGACTCCTGTCCACAGAAAACAGAGGTCTGTCTAGGGGTTGAAAGTCTGGTGGCAGGCGGGGGTGATGAACACACTGTAAGTGCTGCGGTGCCATGCCCATCTCGGGACTTCTCATATGCATTCTCATATGCATCAACCCAAGTGGCGCGACCGCCGCGGATTATGCCATATGCCCCAGGAGCCTCTGGAATTGTTTTAGAGAAACCGCTGTGCGTGGCTTGAATAAGGTGAGGCATTTCAGCTCCGACAGCACCATGCTGTCATTGAGACTAACTCCATGCCGAGAAAAGAGATGCTCTGAACCGGGGCGAGCTTGCTCTTTTCCCAGTTGACCTGAAGCCCTAGAGGGCTGAGGTGCCTGAGCACCTGATCCTTGTGGGCGCACAGTGACTCTCGAGAGTGGGCTAGGATGAGCCAGTCATCGAGGTAATTGAGTATGCGGATGCCCACTTCCCTTAGCGGGGCAAGGGCTGCCTCTGCAACCTTCGTGAAGACGCGAGGGGACAGGGACATGCAAGGGGACATACAAGGGGAGGACCTTGTACTGGTATGCCTGGCCATCGAACACGGACCATTTGAAGGGTCGGTGTCGAGGCAAGAAGGATTCTTACACTGGGGATCTGTCCATTGTCACAGCTTTAGAACAATAGGAGCAACAGTAGTCGGTCAGCTTGAATGTTTAATGTCTGTTTCAAATTAATGTAGTGCGAGAGAATGCAAATTATTTGTTTATTATTGCAATTTATTTGAGTAATTATTTACATTTGTTGGGTTAAATTAGTTCAAATCAATTGAATAGCATGATATTTTGATGAGTGGGTGAACTTTTGTTTTTTCCTTGTTCCCCTTTAAGATTTCAACACAATCAAAATGGGTCAGTTCATCTTTATATCCATTAAAAATTTCAATTATACCCAAGGCCACGGTAAATTGCTTTCAGTGCATACTTTTGGTTTGGATCTCTGTCTTACTAGACTCTAATCCTCACTGGCATCTCTCTTTCTCTCATCTGAATCATATGGCTTTACTTAAACTGCCCATTCTTTAAACTTTCTACTTTTATACCTTTCATTCTCCATCATTCAGGTTCTATTCCACATGCACACAGATTACAATTCATCATATTTTATATTTCATATTTATGCATTTGGCAGACACTTTTATCCAAAGCAACTTACAGATGTGTTATTACAGGGACAATCCCCCTGGAGCAACCTGGAGTTAAGTGCCTTGCTCAAGGACACAATGGTGGTGGCTGTTGGGCTTGAACCAGTGTCCTTCTGATTACCAGATTACCAGTTATGTGCTTTAGACCACTCCACATCTTTAAAGGAGAGCTGTTATAAACGCCTTTCTTTTTCAGAAGGCACTGTGCACATTAGTAGTAAGTTATGTTGACTTAGTGTAAAAATCTGAAGAGTTACATTTCATTACAGTAAGGTATCATTCTTAGCAATACTCATTCGCATATTTTGTTATTCTTACTGTAGTTTATTCCGTTGTCGGTATAAGACTTATACAATTGTGTTTTAATGTTTCTTCAGTAATTTTAGCATATATACAGCAGAACAACTGTAGTAATAAAATCCACACTTCATGTGACAATATCAATGTCCAACTGTTGACACGGGAAAAATCCAGGGGTGTACAAAGTACTCCGAAATTATACTTCAGTGAACGTATGGATACTGAGTGAAACTTTGTACTCAGTTTAATGTCCAAGTATTTAGCCAAAAACATACTTGAGTGAAAGTATTCACATTAAATTGTATTTAAGTATTAAAAAGTAAAAAGTTTTTTCCTAGCTAGATTGTATGAGAGAGGATATGTTTAATTCGATTGGTTTGTCAAATTGCCTTTTTATTGTTTCCAACTGTCGTATTTCTCCCACAGAAACATTCACAACCTGGTCAAAGACACATGTTACAATAACTACATTTGTTGTATGTAACAAGGTAAATTCCTGGTGGAATGAACTCTAGAGGTGCAAAAAAACAATGACTTTTATCCCCTTTCACACAAATCAGGAGTAAAACAACAGATTATCCATTTATAAACACATACTTTTCGCTCTATTCCTCACAAAATGCTATCTTATGACATCTAAACACTTTTACTATTGGTCATGACTCTTTGTCATGACATTTGCATCTCAACTACATTTACAAGCTTGTTTAAGTGTGATCATATTGCTCAGTAGCTCAAATGATAGAGTGTTGCATATGCGATACAAAGTCCCAAAAAGCTCGCAAGTTGAGTCGAAAGTGTCATAAAAGCATCTAAAAATGGTGTGGTTGCTTCAGAAATGGTGTTTTTCATCTCAAAGGTTCTTTTTATGACACTATTGATTAGATTGGACATTTGCTTGATTAGATTGGACATTTTATATATATATATATATATATTTGCAATGTGAATTATCATATTATAACTGTCCAATCTGTTGAAGTAGCAGGCATTTTGAATAAATTTAGAACAAAAACCATCAGTGTTTCTCACTTTGTGCTCATAGTTTTGTTGGCAGTCACATACAGTTTGGTCTAGTCTAACAAACATTTCAACATATCCGAAGCTCAAATCAGCTCTGAAATTCCACCTCTGCACACAGCCGCTGTGCAACACTCCATTTGAAATGATTGACTACTGGTCTGTAATTTGTTGGATGCAGTGAAAAGTGCTAAATTTTATTTGTAAATGTAATTAAGTAAAATTATTCCATTTAAATTGCACTCGAGTAAAGTATCCTTAATATTATACATAAGTATTTTTACTCAGATATTTTACACCCCTGGAAAAATCAGACATCATCCCAGGATTATTATTATAATTTTTTTCTTTTCATTCCAACCCGTTCTCACTCCAAAGGCGTCCATTACTGACACTTGTACAGGAGCCCAGCGCATTAATACACAAACGGCAAAAGTGCCCACGAGGGTAAGCCCAGGACATCCTCATAATGGAGGCATCGCCGTCAATTTTCAGATAATATCACATGATTAACAACAATGTTTATTACATAACCAGCCAACAATATAGCAGATGCAAGCACACAAAAATGTATTTTAAAAGATGGACAAAACAAGGATTTCAAATCATACAATACCGTGAGGAACAGAGTGAAACTAAGGTTTTAATAGCTGATCTTCCCTTTCCGTGAAGGCAACTTGTGCATGTCACAATCGGTCACATGACACACGAGAGCGAATGGCATTTGATGTTGATGTGGCAGTATTGATATCTGCCCCTTTAAGGATGTTCCCCTTTAAGAGTCCTGTACTTTAAGAATTTGAGTCCATTTTCTGAGGAAGCAGGAGTTATTGAGAGGCAACTGATAGCCTTCTGTAGTCATCTGGGGCTGGTTGCTCCAGCTGTGCATAAGTTAAAACTTAGCCTAGTTGTGGTGTAAATGGGCACTAAGTCGCAATTTACGCACTACTAAATATTTGAGCATTGCACCATTAAACTTAGGTAGAACGTAACCTTACGTATAAACTAAATATTTACGGCATCCTCCAACCAGGCGTAACAGATGGAATAAATAATCAGACTGATATTTTATGACATCAATGAGCTCATGTTTTGCATGACTCATCAATCATTTTGAAATACATTATGATGAAAATGTACTTTTAAGCAGCTTTTCAGCCTGAAACTGATCTAACGTGGCAGTTTTCAGGGTGTGTCGCCCTGTGTTGTGTTTCAATACATATGGAAACATATATAGGATATTTATAGAAATGTCTGTTTTTCCAGCCTGTTATGTTAGTATTTATTTATCACCATTTATTTATTTTAGATACAGTTCCTATATATTGTTATTAACACAGGGCACATATACTATTTATCAAATCTACTTTTATTACATATCATATTTTAATGTTGATATAATTTATTACAGCTGACAGTTACGTGAGCAAACAAGGTTTGAACATCAACTGTAACAAGGTCAAATTGAAGTTCATGGCTTTTTAACACTTCTGTGTATAAATTTGAATGCTGCTTATTGGATCAATACAGTTGAACGTCATATAATGGAACTACACATTACATTATGGTGAGCTTATGAACTACTAAAGTCTTGCCTTAAGAGCTGGTGGTGCAACCAAATTAAGCACTGACTTAGTTACAAACTAACTAGTAAGCCTTAGAGAGCTTATGCACAGCAGGTGCAACCCTATCCTGAGTTCTACGCAACGCCTCAAGCTGCTGTTTTGTCTTCATATGCGTATAAGTGTTATCCTGATTCTTTTTGTTTTTGTTTATTTTACTTTGAGGTTCCTATCTTTATCTTGATCCCCTCAGTTGCTGTGTATATTTTGTTTGTAAATTTGATGAGTTTTCATTCTAAATTTTCTAATTTATCTATGGTTCAACAGTTTGATTTCCAAAGCTTTGTGATGACTGTATGTCTTATTGATTTGTGTGTGTGTTAATGGTCTGGGCCTTGCATGCTGTTTCCTTTTCAATGTGTGTTTAGGTTGACCTGCACTTTTGCTTGCTGTGTTTGCACAAGTGGGCCTTGGTTCTGGAACACACCCCCTACTCTGCCTCCCCATGGTTCATCTCAGCCCCTGTTTCTGTTTTGATAGTTTTCTATTCAAGTCATTTAACTTTTGGTTTATAAGATCAGTGCAACTGTAACTAATACCCTCTGATTTCTCCATTCACTGCTGAACGAGTTTGTAATAAATATTGAGTGTTTAACCTGATTTGGCTTTTCTCCAAAAGTCAATTTCAAGTCAAGTCAATTTTATTTGTATAGCGCCTTTCAAAAGTTGCTAGGATATTACCCCAATCCAAGCCACATCAGTTACTTACTGGGGTACCTCAGGGATCAGTGCTTGGGCCACTTCTCTTCTCTATATACACAATATCACTGGGACCCATCATCCAGTCACATGGTTTCTCTTACCACTGCTATGCTGATGACATGCAACTCTACTTGTCTTTCCAGACCAACGGCACAACATTCACTGCCTGAATCACTGCCTGTTTGGCAGACATCTCGGCCTGGATGAAGGAACACCATCTGCAACTCAACCCAGCCAAGACCGAACTCCTCATCTTTCCAGCCAACCCTGCTGTTGAACACAACATCACCGTGCAGCTGGGTCCAACTACA
Source organism: Xyrauchen texanus (assembly GCF_025860055.1). NCBI lineage: Eukaryota > Metazoa > Chordata > Actinopteri > Cypriniformes > Catostomidae > Xyrauchen > Xyrauchen texanus. Next base: position 1,387,592 of record NC_068313.1, on the reverse strand, counting down.
GTATCACCTTCCAAAACGGTCAGAAATCTAGTGGTAACCATCGATAAAAAGCTAAATTTCACAGACCACATCTCAAAGACTGCAAGATCATGTAGCTTTACACTCTAAAATATCAGGAAGATAAGACCCTTCTCTGTACATGCCACACAACTGCTTGTTCAGTCATTTGTCATAACTAGACTGGACTACTGTTACGCTCTCATTGCAGGCCTTCCTGCAATGAATAAATGTAAATGTCCCCACACTGCTTTTGAACTTTAAATAAGTTTATTCTTTATTGAAACCCCAGCTTTGCTTTTGAGTACCACAAACTTGTGTGTCTTGTCAAAAATGGTTGATTGATAACATTCCCAGGGTGGCATAGACAGCTAATTCCAAGTGATCAACACTTTGTGTGTGAAACCATCCTGCCACATTCACGTCAAACCTGTGTATTAATCGTTCTTGAGGTGCTATTTATTTTTAAATGTTAAAACGAGTGTGGGATTTGTTAGGGTGGACACTGGAGGACTCTGAGCATGGAATAATAACTCAAATTTGGACTTGGAATACAATCAGAATTTTTAAATGGTTTAAAATCAAATGGCATTATTTCACTTAAGTCTGCACACTAGGGTAAAAGGAGAAAACACTCTTACTGTTAATCAAGCATTGAAACTTCACTCTGTTAAAAACAACCTGAAATTGTTTATTGGTATAACAGTCATGAAACCCAATGCAGGTGTTCCGAGATGCATAATTCATTTAATTCATTCATTGGTACAATTCTGAGAATGTATTATGTCCCCATCCCCCACCCCCAATATTGAATTTCGGGCACATTTTTATGATTTTTAATGCCATTTCTGCCCCAAGGTCCCCTTAATTTCCAACCATGTAGTGGCCATGCAGCGAGTTGGCAGATGTATCAAAAGGTTTGAGTGCTATCATTGAGAAAAGTGATGCTCTGAACCGGGGGGAGCTTGCTCTTTTCCCAGTTGACCCAAATCCCTAGACGGCGGAGGTGCCTGAGCACTAAATCCCTGTGCGTGCACAGCAACTCTCGAGAGTGTGCTAGAATCAGCCAGTTGTCAAAGTAGTTGAGTATGCGGATGCCCACTTCCCTTAATGGGGCAAGAGCTGCCTCTGCAGCTTTCGTGAAGTACTCCTCGCTCAGAACCCTACAAAGCCTCGGGTAACTGTCCCGAATGCATGGCTGTTGAGTCTCAATGAAAGCGTGGGTGCTTCTGAAAGTTGTTTTCCAGATGAGCTTCAACTTCTCACGTGCCAAAGCATGAGGCAAGTCGGCAAGACAATTTAAGGTAATCGTTACCTTTGAACAGGCAAGCCAGGCAATTGCCTGGGGCTGGCCCCAAGCTGGGGGCCCCCTGTGAGTGGCAATAACTGTAGTTCACTGCAACGACCCTTGAAACCTATGATTGGCAATGCTTAGGAGAATAAAATGACATTTTCGAAAAATAAACCTAGAGGGGCCTCCATCCATTTAGCTACAAATTCAAAGGTAATCGTTGACAATTGAATCTTGGCTTGCTGTGTCGAAGCATTCTATGTCCTTTGCAAAGGAGTCGAGCTGTGGCTTGGTCCTGCTTGTATCCATCTGACTCTGAAATGCAATAATCCATGACCGACACTGTTAGAACAGCCTCCCCAGCATCGTTCTTTGCTTGACACATATCTCCCGCGATCATGAACAGTTGTCCAATGTACAACAAGTGTCCTGTTGTCCATTAAATGGTAGCATCCATTCACTTGTGGACATGCAAGAACATGACCTCCTGCATGGTCCAGGAAATTCTGGCTTGGCTTCCATTGGTCAGGCAGTGTAAGAAGAGGGTCTCACCAGAAAGACTGTGAATTAGGCCTTTTGGGTGTGTCAGAATATAAGGCTTCTGAAACACTTCTAGAATGATCTGCTTCTCAAAATATCCCACCTTTTTTTTGCAGCACAGTGGTATTTTCCTGCATCGTGGTGGTGAGACTGCCTCCATGAGTGTGGAAGGAAAGCCTGGACCGGTCTGTTGGATCTGTGGGGAAAGCAAGCACTGCCAGGATTGATACAGGTTACCATTGAGATATGGTTCGGGGGAAAAAGACACAAGTCGAGGCCGCGATTAATTCCCGCCTCACCCATCCACTAATTCTGGGAACCGATTGGCCCGAGTTAAAACATTTATTGAGGGTAATGTGTGTGGATAGGTCCTGTAAAGTGGTGTTGCGGTGTGTGACATGCAATGCTATGGCTGAAGAGGCTGTTCCTAGGCCGTCAACATTTGCTCTGCGACGTGATGACATGGACGAGGGAATTTCCATATTCGGGGGCTTCCCTGAGTGCGATTTCCCTCTGGAGCAGTCGCGTGATGAGTCCCTCAAGCACGCCTTTGACCATGTGAAAGTAAATGATAGAAGATCATGAAGATGAAGTTAGAAGACGATGAGCTTTCAAGCGCAGCATCGGAGAGCGGCTCATCCAGTCGGATGTGGAAGCCTCGGCTGCGCTGCCCCCATCAGGTACGGTCGGCCGAATCCGAAATGACAGACATGCTTTCCCAGGCGGCCGTGAGCGTTGGGCTAGATTGGAACTCTCCGGTCTCCCCATGAACTGGTTCCTGGGCCCGCAGTGCCACTCACAGCCACGCCCCGCCACAGTTCCTTTCTTCCCGGAAGTACACAAGGAGCTGACAAGAGCTGACAAGGTTAGTGAGGGCTCCCCCGCCCTCACTAACCTTGATGGTGGGGTGTCCAAGGGCTACTCGGCAATGCCCCCAGTGGAAAAGGCACTCACGGTGCACCTATGCCAGCAGTGCACGGACTCCAGGAATGGGTGCCTGAAGCTCCCGTCCAGGGTCTGTAGGTTTACGGGAGGAGAACCTTTTGTTTCATTCTCATTTAATTTCGCAGCATGCTCAAGTAACCCAAAAATTCAACAAAAGAGCAGTATTCTCATTCCCTAGATCACATAACTGGTGTGCACAGCCGTCATTACAACCACCATCCACCATTAAATTTTGGCAGGTTCGGCGCTCCAGCGGGGACGATGTACCTACTCCCCCCTCCCCAACCGATCCACAGGTGAGTATCAGGATGTGCTTCCATGTCCCTTGCTTTAGGCTGTCATGACAGGTCTCCCAGAAGGGAAAGTGGAGACTCCACCCTCAGGTGGTCCAGCTGATTTGGAGTCAATTCGGGTAGGCACAGGTAGACCTGTTCACTTCCCCAGTATCCTCCCACTGCCTGCTTTGGTATGCCCTGACCAAGGCACCCCTCGGTATAGACGTGCTGGCACTCAGCTAGCCCCCTAGACTGCGCAAATATGCGTTTCCCCCAGTGAGCCTACTTGCACAGACCCTGTGCAAGGTCAGGGAGTATGGGGAGCAGGTTGTCCTAGTAACACCCTACTGGCCCAACCAGACTTGGTTCTCGGACCTCACACTCCTCGTGTCAGCCCCCCCTGGAAAATTCCCCTGAGGAAGGACCTTCTTTCTCAGGGATGGAGCATCATCTGGCACCTGCAACCAGACCTCTGGAATCTCCATGTCTGGCCCCTTGGATGGGACGTGGAAGACCTAAGTGGCCTACCACCCGCCATGGTAGACACGATCACTCAGGCTAGGGTTCCTGTATGCCTTGAAGTGGCTTCTGTTTGCTAAGTGGTGTTCTTCCCGACGCTAAGACCCCCAGAGATGTGCAGACGGATTGTTGATTTCCTTCCTGCAGGAGAGGTTGGAGGGATGGCAGTATTTAGGTGTATGTAGCCGCTATAGCAGCATACCATGACACAGTGGATGGTAATTCCTTAGGGAAGCACATCCTGAGCATCAGGTTCCTGAGAGGTGCCAGGAAGTTGAATCCCTCCAGACCGCGCCTCGTTCCCTTATGGGACCTCTCTGTAAACCTTCAAGGCCTACGGGGAGCCCCATTTGAGCCCTTAGAGTCAGCTGAGCTTAAGGCACTCTCTTTAAAGACTGCCCTCCTGACGGCGCTCACTTCCATCAGGAGGGTAGGTGACCTTCAAGCATTCTTTTTCAGTGAAACGTGCCTGGTGTTTGGTCCGGGCTACTCTCAAGTGATCCTGAGACCCTGACTGGGCTATGTGCCCAAGGTTCCCACGACCCCATTCAGGGATCAGGTGGTGAACCTGCAAGCGCTGCCCCAGGAGGAGGCAGACCGAGCCTTGATGTTGCTGTGTCCAGTGTGCGCTTTACGCATCTATTTGGATTGCACGCAGAGCTTCAGGTGGTCTGCAAGCAGAATTCGTGGATGTGTTTTCACCCCTTCCCGGTCGCATGAACCTTGTAGAGCACCATGTTGAGGCCACCCCGGTGGTGGTGATTCGTAGCCACCCCTATCGTCTTCCTGAACACAAGAAAAAGGTATTTCAGGAAGAATTAGAGGCAATGCTTGAAATGGGCGTAATAAAAGAGTCGCAGAGTGATTGGGCCAGCCTGGTAGTTCTGGTACCAAAGAGCGATGGATCGGTCCGGTTCTGTGTTGACTACGGGAAATTGAACGCTGTCCAAATTTAATGCTTATCCAATGCCACAAATTGACGAGTTATCGATCGGTTGGGTGCGGCGTAATTTTACTCAATGCTGGACTTAACAAATGTTTTTTTGTCAGATTCTTTTAACTCCAATATCCTGAGAAAAAACTGCTTCTACCACAACATTGGGATTACTCCAATTCATGATGCTTCCATTCGGTTTGTTTGGAGCCCCAGCCACGTATCAGTGCCTCATGGACAAGATCCTCAGAGTGCATATGACATATACCATATGCCACCGCATATCTAGACAATATTAGAATTTATAGTAACGACTCACCTCAACTATTCGCTGTCTCCTGATTCCTCCATTGCCCACAAACTCAGATCTATCACACAAAGGTGCCATCTTAACCCAGGTGATACCTTGAGCTCTTGTCAGGTCCTCCATTGTACCGGGTCTTATTAGGTTGTATCCATAAGATCTCTTGGGTCGGTTGACCATCGGCTTAACAGTTCAGCATTGCAGTTCTCCCCATAAGAGTCCCTACTCTTTCATAAAACAGGTTTTTAAAAATGGGATGTTAAATGCTTCTAGCTGAACCAACATGAGTGCCTCGCCTCAATCATTCTGTGCCATACGAATTCAGCCGTTGTTCTCACCAATAGTTTTGCAGTCATACGAACATTTCCACCTGGCTTTACTTTGGCATGGTTTGGATGTTGAATGCGAGGGACTGAATTACCACATAAATATGAACATGCATATTGTCTTTACCAAGCTGGTTTTCAGCATAACATGTATTCACCCAATATTAACTTTATTCAGGTACAATGTTCCGTTATTAAACAGGACGGAACGCCTGGATTCATCTCCTCCTGTTCCATCTGCTTAGACAGCACTGTTTACTAAGGTACCATCAAGAAGACCCCAAGGTATCTGCAGCCCCAGGACACCAGCAGCCATGCAGTCCACCTTTAGGTCATTGCCATACGGCACTTGTTTCTTAATGATGAGAGTGCCATTGTCCAGGACCTTCATATGGCTACCCACTCTGAAATGACAATGTGATATGTTTTAACAATGGGAAGCAGTTGCAGTGAATTAAATACTTGTTTACATACTGAACAAATTATTCATTTTAACTATTTGGGGGAGAAAATTTACAGAATTCTTTTTCAGATTTTTAAATTCAAATTTACAGAAATTGTTGAATTTAACAGATGGATTACAAAAGAATGACTGTTATTAAAATGATAAGCTCTATGGTGGCGGTAAATTCCTCTAATGAAAGTTCATACAGACTACCAAATCAACACACTGATAATATGTTGTTTGTCTAATTTTCATTTAAATGGAACATTTTCAGAACTTTTCAGAGAGAAAAGGGCTTAATTTTGAGTCAAAAGTTCAAATGCACAAATGTTTTGTCTAGCAGTTATTTTTATGCTTTTATTCAAACACCTAGTTCAAAACCCACAGTTTCATAAATTGTTTAGTGTTTCATAATTGTTTTATTTTAAAAATTTTCATTAAAAAATGTAAAAGCCTATAATAGGCTGTTTTATGGCAGGTTCCTGTTGTAGCAACTTACTATTGGGGCAAGTTGTCACAAAAAGGTCAACATGTGTCAATGAACTATCTTTTCTCCTATGCAATAACGGTGGAAATGTTCCATTTTGTTTTATTTTTATTTATTTTTTAGTGATTTGTATTATTATTATTATTATTATATTAAGTTTTCGATTACTGAGAAACCATTAAAGTAAACTCTCAATAACACCCATCTGTTCATAATCCCCGCAAATCTCTAGCAACTATTCAAGGATTCTTATTTCTCCCACTTGCCAATACTTTAAATGATTAAAATACAAAACATCCAGAGGGATTGTTTGAATTCAACATGTGCCCTGTTTTTGAGACAGTTATTTAACAAGGGCATAAGGCTATTCAGGAAGAAATTATATATCATTTTAGTTATAATTTACTTAATTTCAGAAGAGTTCAGCTGTAATGCCCATTTTACTGCTGCCCTGAATGCTATGATGTATAATTGTATTGCCATGCACCAAAATCAAAAACTTTAGTGTATATACTGTTACTAGAGAAAAAACACAGTTCATAAGAGATATTTAGAGAATAATATTGGACCACATTATGGTCTCTGTTAACTTTCAGAAATTACATGACAATTATTTGGCAAGAGAAATATACTCTACATTTCTCACATAAATGGGCCAAACTGGAAATAATGATATAAAATCTGAAAAATAATCATAAATCTTAATAAATGTAAATATAAACCTGAATATAATATAAAGATAACTGCTAAAGCAGATGGATAGACAGACTCAGAAAACAGTGTTTTGTATTTCTTTATAACAATAGACATATTTTGGAACCACATGATGTTGATCACAATGTGCCAGCTATCTAAAAACAAGGAGTGTTTTTGTTAAGTTTCACACATTTTAAGCCTATGAGGTTGTGTGGCAATTTCTCAACATGCGTTGCAGATGCTGGATTGCATAATTTGTGCCTTGATGTAGTCATTCACTGTTTTGTCATGTTATAATTTAACTGAATTAGAAAGGCAGATTTTTTTAATCAGAATGTTTATATGGCTTCCAGTAGTGTTGGTTATTCCTGTTTTTGAGATGTTTTAGACATTACAGCTAATTTTCTGTCTAGCTGCTTTGGAATAATGTGTTTTGGGAAAAGCGCAAATAAAAAACTATACAACAAAAACGATTTGACTTTATATTTTTATTTCTTTATTTAATGTCGTTTATCTTATATAATAACACTATGTTTGAATATCTTCGATGGTGCTGATTAATTACAGCTGCTTGTGAACGTGTCGTGGGTGATTGAGTTATAAGTGCCCCAATATACAGTGGATGAGCACCCTTACCAGTGCCTGAATTAGTGTTCACAATATACTGGTTCATGACATAGGGAGCTGAGTGAGACACACCTGAAGTTTTGTTGCCATTTCTCCCCAGGTCAAACTTAAATAAGAACGGTGCCATGTTGTTTTGTCACATGGCTCTGTGTCAAAAGTTTAACCCTTTAATGACATCCCAGAGAGTCTTGAACTGAGATCAGTTGGTTTAATTAAATTCAGTAATGCATAGCATATAGTAAAGACAAAACGTATTATATGCCCTCACGAAAATCGAGAGTTCATGGCAAATTTGCCGCAAACAGTACTTCTGACGTCACACTTGGATGGGCGTGGCTTCTGACGTCACACTTGGATGTGGGCCGGGTTGGATATCCACCGCAGGATGCAGCGAGCTGTACTTGGAACTAGTAGGAAAAAAACTTCCATGAGCATTTTCCCGAGCTGGCAGTGGCAAATACCAATAAAGGTATGTTTTTTTTCTTTCTTTTTCTGAAATCATTCACCGTTATACATTTGTTTATAGTTTAAATATGCGTTCTGGTCAGCTACGGTTGGTAATCAGTGTTTCTTAGTTAGGTTAGCTTTTCTTGTTTCACGAAAGGTAAGCTAGCACTAGACCACCTGCACTGTTACGTTTGCTATCCAGTCATCTCATATTAAATGATTTATTCCTTATATTCTCTCCTGCTTTACCTTCAAGAAAGATGACAGAACAGGGTGGGTCTTCGCAGGTGAGTATCATATCATGCACCTAATGTAAGATTACCCTTCGCCGCTTTGTACCCCCAGTCTGACAGGCGGGTCTGTGACCAGCGCCGAACATGGCTGCAGGTCCGGATGGCTGCTTGCCTGTGCTGGGCCACCTCCACCCCCCAATCCCCTCCCCTGTTGCAAGTCTTGTTCATGTTGTAGAGTGTACTGATTATGTGCTAATGTTGCTGAGGTGTTTTTTTCCCTGTTCCCACACTGTACTTCTTAAGGAGCATAGTCTGGGGGCTGCCTTTTTTTTTCTCCTCACCTCTCCTCATGTCATGCTGTATTTCTTCTAATTCCCTGTCTTCATGTCCTGTCTATCCCCTTGTCATATGTATGTTTGTATGGACAGGTCGATGGCCAATTTCACTGGTTTACTATGTGACAATAAAGGACTACTACTACTACTTATGAGAATTCAGCATGGTAAAAAAACAAAACGCAGGTACCATTTTATTTATTTACTTTGGTGGATAGTAATTTTTATAGGAATATCAGTGTTTCCCCTGCCATTATATTATATTTTTACATCTTTATATTGTAAGGTACCCAGATAGCAAAAAATATCCGCACGGCTTCTTTTTGCCGCCGACCCTAAGCTGTCGGCTATAGGTGCGTCCCACTGGCGGGGATGAAACGTTTGTCGGCGAATTCGTCACTCCCATTTCTTGCGAGATGCCGCCGGCGAAAAGCTGGCGGGCCGCCTGCTTCATTTTCTCTGGCGGTTGCCTCCATCAAGCGGCAAGACGCTTTCAAATGCAAGGATTTCTACTCTCAAAATCGACCAGCCATGTTGGGTATTATTATTTTTTGCTCCAAAGCCATTAGAGTTTATAACAGAGTCTTGACTCTTGATTCCATGATAAGGTAAGGTTTTAGGAAATGACATTTAAATTACTTTGAAACTCTGAAGCGATTATACAGTAATATATGTAAAATATATTGAATTATTTATGCACAGGTGAAAATTGTTTACATTTCTTTGATTTATGCACATTGAGACATGCAATAAACCAAAAATAATTCCTTTTTGTAAAACTTACTTGGCAATAAATAGCTTTCTGATTCTGATTAGGTTTTAAAATAGATATTTAATACAGGGTATGAACAATTTAGCAGAATAAATTGATGAAGTTAGACTTTTCACCAATGCCTGTATCAGTGAACAGTGAAAGACATCTGCAAAATGGCCAAAATCTCGGGTATACTTTAATTATTTTTATTAATTTGCAACCATGGTGATATCTATCATAAACATGAAAATCCCTGTTTTGACGTGAAGGATAAACTCAATGAAAAAGCGAAATTATCCTCTGGTTTCACAGTTGTGCAGAAATTTCGTTTATGTCTTTAAATTTTTTCCAACCTCGATTTTTTTAGTTATTTTACCTTTTACAGGTAAGGGATTCATTTGCAATTATGACCTGTACAAATGTTTAAGAAAGTGTTAAAGTCCCTGTAAAGGCAATAAAAAAAAATCTAAACGCATTATAAATGTTAAAAATGTATTGCTAAATCACATTACAAAGACTTTGAACTATGTTATTCAATGTATATATATATATATATATATATATATATATATATGTTTAATGCAAGAAAAAAAAAGACTGTGAACTGTGAAGTTCCGCTGTCACCAGATATCTGTTTCCGGTTTACTTGCGCGTCGCCCAAAATGTCTGTTTTTACTCGATGTCTCCAGGCTCTTCCTAAAATACGCATCAGCGATGTTCATCGCATTGTTGATGCCTGGTCCCCTGCTCCGACAAGCAAGAGGGACAAGGGCTTTAAACTCTACATATCGAGTTATCTGCACAACTACAAGGGTAAGTATTTTAATCTAATGTGGTGTGCCGGCAGATAGCGGCTAAGCTAGTTCGCCACGTGTTCATTTTTAATGTAAGGTTAGTATAGAAGCTTGTTTTTTCTTAGTTTTAAAGCAGACTGTTTGTTAATTTTTGTGATAATTGTAATATCAATTATATTAACTTGCTCTCCTCTCAGTTTCTAATAAAGATCAGGGCACAGGTGAAGTCACTGTCAGGGCATTGTGCTACAGGTCCATGAGGAAAGCAGATAAACCTCACAGTTGAGTGTATGGTGAAGCTAGAATTAATAAGACAGCAGTTATAGGCTTGTTACTTTAATAGCCCGGTGTTCCTGGAGATTTAGCAAAGGTAATTCATGTTTATAATAACTCTTAAATGAGTAGGTAATGAAAAGAGTGGCTAAAATTGGCAGGTGAGTTTACCTTGCTGGTCCCCATTTGGGTTACTGTATGCCTTCTTGTTCATGTTATAAGCTTGTTACTTCTTATAACCCGGTTCCCAATGTTCCTGGGGACTCGGCTAAGGTTATTCATGTTTAATGTAACTCAAATCAAATGAAAACAGTTATTGTAGGCAGGTAAGTTTCCCTAGCTGGTCCCCTCTGTGTAAAATGCGTTCTTATTCAAGTTTTCAACTCAGTCATTCGTTTAAGATGCAATCTTGTGTTATAAGTATTAGGCTATCATGATTATACAGTGAGCAAGCTATATAAATAAGTATTTAATATAATAAAAGTGTAGAGCAACAACCGAGGGTGTAAGGTAAAGGCTGAATATTGTAGATTTATTACAATATGTTGCATGTTTGAATTAAAATACCTGTGGATATGCAAATTCCCACTAATGAAAGTTTTATTCAAAAGGAGCACACACTCTACAAAGGCCTGACTGGAGATTTGCCTGATCTATCCGTCCTTCAGGTGAGTAGGGATATAACAATAGCAAATTTCACTGTACAGTATGATATATAAACCAAAATCTGTATACCAATATTTCATTATTTTCTTTTTCCTCCCCTTTTACAAACAAATATTCTGCTTCAAAGAAAAAAAATGAAATTGATGTTATCATAAGGGTTCTTCATTATGAACTTGTATGCCATGCATAACATACTGTGGATAGAAATTACAGGGAAAGTTACTGGTATGATAATTGTGGTTATATTATATTACTGTTATATTTAGTGTATTGCTAATCAATATATTGTTACTTCCCAGATGACAGCGGCTCACTTCAAGAGCAGGTGAAGCAAGTTGGGACAATGTTGAAGATGTTTGCTCGCACTGGGCAATCAGGTACAACTTGCAAACAACACCTGTTGTTGTTGGTTTAATTCCCACTGGGGCCACCTGTACATGTAGTAGACCTAGATATAAATGTCATAGTTTAGTAGTTGAAGGACCAGGACTGACTACTTTATTCTTTTATTCTGGGAACCCCTGTAGGTGCAGATCAAACCCTAATGCTGCGACGTCTTGGAGAGTTTGGCGATGTTGTGCGTAGCATGGACAACAAAATGCTATGCTGCAACATTTCAGTGCCAATGTGTCTGTTGGAGAGTTATCCCTGCCAGGGGATCTGTTACTCCCCCCTAGACACCCAGGAAGATTTGGCGTTGCTTGACAACAGTTTGAGGCAGGATAAAGAGCTCCAGCAACGATTTGTAAGTGTGCCGATTTCGTTTATAACGCCATAGGGTAATCTACAAAGTAAAATTAAGATTGTACACTGCATATTCTACAGTCTGAATCCACAGCCTGTCACATTTTAAATTTATGAGAAGCTTCAGAGAAATGTAATTTGTAACACTTTTATTTTTGTATTTTCAGCTTCGGTTTTTGGCAATCAAATGTGGGAGGGACCTAAAGACAACCGTGTGGCGAATGCTTCAGAGTATCTTCTCTAATCACCTTTCCATCAATACAACCTGGACTGGTGTAGGGGATAAAGCATGTTTTAGAGACATGTTCCTGAAGACCATTGTTCAAAGTAAGTTGGATATTTTTTTATATTTAAGTAGATGTGTATGACCTTATGCCATTCAAATGGAATGACAGATCTTTATTTTCTACAGGAGCCATCCGGAAGAACCCGGCAACCCAGGATGCCACTGATGAGGCGATCCAGGTTAACATTACACGTTACCTGAAAGGAGCATCTGAACGTGAAGGTGGAAAAAGGCGCCGCACAGCTGAGAGGGACCCACAGCCGACCCCTTAAACCTAGGCTGACTACTGACACCCCAGCATCACTGACAACTGTAACGCTTTCTTTATCCTGCAGTCAGTAACATCAAGACCCCTAAAAAATCCTGCTAAAAGTGTCAGACTACACTCACCCAATCCACACAGTTCACTGTGGAAATTGCACTTTTTTTCTCTCTCTCTCTCTCTCTCTCGTGACCCTGCCTTGAGGGCAGCTCCTTGGATGACTATGGGATGGTTTGTCCTTTTATACAGGCGCACGAGGAATCACTGAAGATATGCCAATTTGCACTGCCTCATTCTGGAGGTCGGGGAAATCCGGTGATTCTTAGCCCACTACGCCATGCAGACCCCAACCACTCCAGACATTCTGATTGGCTGTGTTCTCTACAGCCAGATTTTCTGCTGTTAATTATATTTATTCCCACTTGTTGTCATGTGAAAGTTGATTGTCAAAATGTATATTATACCTGTTATCCTGCACATTCCTTGATACCAAAGATCTCAATTATTTCATACACAATTTGCTGCTTATTTCATTGTTACAGTGCTTAACTATTCTATTTTTAAATATAGCTTGTAAATCCTAGATTATACATCTAATATTGATATCTGCACTTTATCTGGTATCAAATATTCTACTTACTGTGACTTTGGCTTATTTCAATCCGTCCAGTGCTTAACTGATTCTATTATAGTTCAAGTCAAATCCAATTTCATACCTCTGATACTTGATATTGCACATTAACTAGTACCAAAAATTCTACTTTCATTCCATCACAGTGCTTAACTGTTATTCTATTGTTACATATAGCTTGTAAATCCTTGTGCCACAGTCAGCATTGCAGTTGGTATATTCTACTCCAGAGCTTTACTCTAAATTATTACCACTTAACCTATTGTTAGAAATGACTTGTAAATATGATGTTATACCTCAATTTATTTGGTATCCTGCACTTTCTTTGGTTCCAAATATCCTCATTGCTTGTGTTTACTGGTAATTCTTTTCATCCCAGAGCTGACCTCTTTATATTATTAACAATTATTGTAAGTGTTACAATAGTGTTTTTTTTTTTTTTTTTTTTTACCAAAATTTAATTGGAAACCTGCATGTTCTTTGTGTGTGTGTGTGTGTGTGTGTGTGTGTGTGTGTGTGTGTGTGTGTGTGTGTGTGTGTGTGTGTGTGTGTGTGTGTGTGTGTGTGTGTGTATATATGCGTGTTTGTATTTTTCTGTTATTTATATTTCAGTGATCTGACATCTTGTTTCAATGACAGTTACTGTACTTTGAAATGTGGAATTAAAACGCCAAATGGAAATTTGTCTGGTTTGATCAATCATTATTCTAGATAAACTGCATGCTATAAATATAAAAAAAAAGGTCCGCCTTCGATATAACGGCGGATGGCCAGCGGGCCGGCCACGCGGCAACAGCTGTTCTGACGATTTGTGCTACCCATCGATATGTGCTACTTACTGGTTATGCGCATGTGCAGACTCACAGTTTTGTTCTGCGTTACCACGCCCATAAATCTACGCATCCTTGCTGTGGAGACTTGACGGTGAGCATTGCAATATCTTTAATCCTTTTTTTTATTATATAATTTGACATGTGAACGTGTAAATGTTAGCATGCACACCTTATTTTCAGCATAATATAGCAATTAGCTATTTGTGCAACATATACGCGCAAAAAGTGCCAGAGTGTGTGAAATGTGTACAGAGTAGGTAGCAGCACTTGACACGTAAGTAATCAGAATGTGCTAATGTTTATGTAGTGTGATATGGCGTGAGGCTTTAAAATAAATAAATAAATGTACTGTTTTGCCAGATTCAGAGTACTTTCATCATTTATTTAGTTTCAAAAAACTGGGAGCATTATTTGATAGGGCACGTTGGTTTATCAAACTATGCAACTCCTGACATCTTAAAGATGCTATTACAGAATATGCTGCTCCTGACATCTTGAAGGCATAATTACAAAATATCTCAACATACTCTCCATATTCATAAGGTGCATATGGAGTGAGTAGTGATGTAAAATAAAGTGAATTTGCACTGGGAGCATTATTTGATAGGGCACGTTGGTCTATCAAAATATGCAACTCCTTACATCTTGAAGACATTATTATGTAGGCTAGTATTGTTTTTTCTAATGACAGTGAACATAAGGTAAATATTCATGTGTCAAAAAATGCTAACTACCATATGAATATTTGTACGGTCAGCCAGCTGAACAAGAATAACTGAAAGTTTCAGTTAGGAAAGGTGTGCTTTGACAGGTCAAAGATGAATATTTTATGATAATTTTTACTTTTCACACAGTTTTAAAAATAAAAACAGTACAGTATACAGTACTCATAACTTATCATTTTATTTTAATTGTTGGCCTATTTCATATAATATAAAATAAAGTCATTTTTACTTGTTATATCAAATGTGATAATAGCTGGTTCATTTAAAATATAAAAATATGCTCCCCATACACTTACCCTGTTTTAAATGAAATAACGATGTCTTAATATTGTGAGATTTACATCATTATGGAAACAGTAGCTAGAGAATGAATCGACATTCTCTGTGATCGATTCGCGCTTGGGTAGCATTTTTCGACAAGGCAGCACAAATCGTCAGAACACCGCCGGCGGTGCGCCGTCAAACGTGTTTGCGATATCGACATTCTGCCGCTTCTACTGCCTCCGGAGCACCACCAGCGGCCCGCCGACTCATTGCTATCTGGGTAGCAGTCACACCATTATGTTAGCGATTGATTTTTGTTTTAAAATTGCTTTGAGCATGCCACAGACCGGTATAGCTGGGGTTTACATTTGAAGTGATATCATTGTCAGTCTGTCTGATCCATACAAGTCGCCATTTATTTTGTCTGCTTTATCCCTGCTCTGCCTGTCACTGCTAGACTGATATCTGCAACAGCTGGACTGATTCCCCATCTCCGTACACCAGGAATAACTGAAAGGCTGGTTGTTGGAGTTATTCTTGTATCCATTTATTTTAGTGTCTATTTCTTTCAGACTTTATCCAAATGGAAAATCAGGTGATTTTAATGACAGGGTACCAAGTAGGAATGCATAACTACAAGGCTGCAGTAATAACTTTACAAATAGCTGAAAACAAGATTAAAATGATGAGAATGGCAAAAAAACATGGTATGAAAAAAAAATCTACAGGGATTTTGGTATGGATCTATATTACCCAAAACAGACACACGCAAATACCTGTTGTACTTATCTCTAATTTCAGAAAGAAGTGGTCTATGTTGGGTGTTTTCCATACCAAACCACAGTAACGCAACCAGTCTTGCAGTCATTCTTGGAGTACGGAGATGAAAAATCAGTCAGATTGTTGCAAATATCACTGTACATAGTGTTAGTAGGGCTGTGACCTGCAGATTGGCAGGTGAACCAAACAAACTGTATGGCAGCTGGTACAGATCAGTCAGACTATGAACATCTAACTTTATCTGATAACTGCCCCAGTCATATTTGAGCTTTCACCTCATCTAACACATAATACACCAGTCATAAAGATACTAAATCCTGACTGTATGCTATTGATGATATTGATTATATGCTAACTGATGCCACAGTTGTTTCAACTGACTGAAAAGATGGCGGAACATCAGGAGTTATGTCACCTAGACCACATAACTGAAAAACCTCTATGGAGAATCAGCTCTAATATTTACATCTACTAAAAAGATCTCTTCTTCCCATGTATCAGTATTGCTGTCAACCATATATGTCTGGCATTTTAACTAAACTATGATGTTTTCTACCATCTGCAGCTGAGGACCTCACAAAATGTATTTTCACAATGACAGCAGTGCAAATTTATTCCAGATAAGGCGAGTACTGCTGGAAGAATTTCCCAAGATGAGAAATTTGTGTGGTGGTTGGGTGCTTACGAAAGCTTCAGGTGAGATTTTTTTTTTTTCTCCATCGTTATAGAAAGTATCTAGACCTGTTATATATCCAATAAGCACAAAAGGTCTGTTTGTATTAAATGTTAAGCATGTATGGTGCTATGTTATCTTGAGTAATGGCATATTCTAAGGAAGAAAAAGCCATATGAATGAGCTAATAAAGTGTTTTATGTTTCAAATCAAATCAAATCACTTTATTGTCACACGATCATGTACACAAGTGCAACAGTGGGTGAAAGTCTTGAGTGTAGTTCAGAGCAACATAGCAGTCATGACAGTGACGAGACATATACCAATTACAGTAAACAACATATTTACACAACACAATAATTATATACAATGTACAGTAGACAATACACACAATATAGAATACACAATATACAATAAGTAAGAGTATATGAAATATATATAAGTAGTTGTATTGAGGAGAATATGTTGATAGTCCAGTGTGAGATTATAGATGAATAAAGTGCAGTGCTAATTATTGATCCTGATAGATCAAGTGTTCAACAGTCTGACTGCTTGGGGGAAGAAGTTGTCATGTAGTCGGCTGGTGCGGGTCCTGATGCTGCGATACCGCCTGCCTGATGGTAGCAGTGAGAACAGACCATGACTCGGGTGGCTGGAGTCTTTGATGATCCTCCGCCTTGTATATATGTCCCGGAGGGAGGGAAGCTCACCTCCGATGATGTTTCTGGTAGTTCGCACCACCCTTTTCAGGGCTTTGTGGGAGTGGGCGGTGCTATTGCCGTACCAGGCGGTGATGCAGCCAGTCAGGATGCTCTCTACAGTGCTGGTGTAGAACCGTGTGAGGATGTGGTGGTTAATTCCAAACTTCCTCAGCCGTCTCAGGAAGAAGAGGCGCTGGTGAGCCTTCTTCACAACGGCCTCAGTGTGGACGGACCATGTGAGTTCCTCAGTAATGTGGACACCGAGGAACTTGAAACTGCTGACTCTCTCTACCGGTGCTCTGTTAACGGTGATGGGGCTGTGTTCTCTGTCTTTCCTCCTGAAGTCCACTACAAGCTCCTTGGTTTTACTGACGTTGAGGAAGAGGTTGTGCTCCTGACACCAGTGTGTCAGAGTGTGCACCTCCTGTCTGTAGGCTCTTTCATCATTGTCAGTGATCAGACCTACCACCGTTGTATCGTCAGCAAACTTAATGATGACATTGGAGCTATGTGTTGCCACACAGTCATGTGTGTATAGGGAATACAGGAATGGGCTGAGAACACAGCCCTGTGGGGCTCCAGTGTTGAGAGTCAGTGATGAGGAGATGTTGTTGCCCATTCTAACCACCTGACGTCTGTCTGACAGGAAGTCCAGGATCCAGCTGCACAGCGAGCTGTTTAAGCCCAGAGCCCGGAGTTTCTCATCAAGCTTGGAGGGCACTATGGTGTTGAATGCTGAGCTGTAGTCTACAAACAGCATTCTCACATATGTGTTCCTTTTTTCCAGATGGGAGAGAGCAGTGTATATTGTAGATGCAATGGCATCATCAGTGGAGTGGTTGTTGCGGTAGGCAAACTGCAATGGGTCCAAAGAGGTGGGCAGAACAGAGCAGATGTAATCTCTGATTAACCTCTCAAAGCATTTGCTGATGATGGGGGTCAGAGCAACAGGACGCCAGTCATTTAAGCAAGTGATTTTGGCTTGCTTAGGTACAGGCACAATCGTTGATGTTTTGAAGCATGTGGGGACTACAGACAGGGAGAGGGACAGATTGAAAATGTCAGTAAAAACACCAGCCAGTTGATTCGCGCACGCTCTGATGACGCGGCCCGGAATGCCGTCTGGACCAGCGGCTTTGCGGATGTTCACCCGTCGGAATGATCGGGTTACATCCACAACAGAGACGGAGAGTGAACCAACCTCTGTAGCGTCAGCCGCGAGTGCTCTCTCCGCGAGGGCGGCGTTATTGTCCTCGAAACGAGCATAAAATGTATTAAGTTCGTCCGGGAGAGATGCAGCGGTGTTCACGGCGGAGTCTTTATTCCGTTTGTAGTCCGTGATGGTATTAATTCCCTGCCACATACTTCTGGAGTCAGTGGTGTTGAACTGACCTTCAAGTTTGTGCCTGTACTGGCGTTTGGCTGCACTGATAGTGTTACGGAGGGCATAACTGGCTTGTTTACGCTCCTCCATGTTAGAAGAATTAAAAGCGGAGGTCCGCGCAGTGAGTGCCGCGCGAACATCGCTGTTAACCCATGGTTTCTGGTTGGGGTATATCCATATTGTTTTGGTCGGAACAACGTCCTCTACGCACTTCCTGATGAAACACGTTACGCTGTCAGCGTAACGTTTTCAAAGGGGGCAGTGGACAAAGAAAGACCACTCCATTGCCTCAGGGTGCTGAAGGGTACTAAGTTCTTAAGTCTTCATCAAACAGTGGGAAAAATGTAATATACATTGTCCCACTTCAAGAAAAAATAGATACTACCCAACTGCCATATGATGCTGCAGACTTTGAAAGAATGCCAAAAAACACATGCATGACTTGTGGAAAGTCTTGTGGAGATAATGTAAGCTGTCTTCTATATTTAAGTTGTTTTAAAAAGAAATATAAAAAACACTTTCAAGTTCTCAGCTATAATTTGATGGAATCCTTGTAGTGTAATTCAGTATTCAGCTGACAAGTCATTGTTATAAAGGATTGACCATTGTATTTTATATTCAAAGACAGAGGAAGCAGACCAGACAGCAGAACAGGATTCAGATCTTATTTGTGTAGTAAGCCATCAGTGATGTTTCAGGGCCATATTAAAGCTGGATTCCAGATCAATTACATGGACTGATACCATGATATCACATCTTCTTTTATTCTTCGGTTCATATACCACTGTAGTATTTTCAGATTCAGGTTTATTTATATACCTTTTTATATCCACTTGACCCTTGGGACTCCTGTCCAATTTGTGGAAAGCAGTTTCCTGCAGAGATTGTTACCTATCATGCAAGTTCATGTGGGGAAAGGTGTCGCAAGCATGATTAAAAAAAAACAGTAGTGCCAGTGCTGTGAGATCAATCGATTAAATTGATTCATTTGAATTTGCGTTCTAAAAAGGTGAAAAAAAAGCTTAATTGTAACATCCAGATTTAAAACAACTCTTGGCAGACTAATTAAAATAGTCTAATTATTTTTCTTTCCTTTTTTAAAGATATAAAATAATTCTAACAATAAATAATTATGATTCTAAAATAAGTATTTGAATTTTAGTATGTCTTGCTCTTTGTTTAGTTTAAGTGAAAAGCAAGAAAATCTAGATTTTCATCTCACTCAGCGATAGTCCACACATTATTACAAACGACATTGTCAAATTACTAAAGTAAACTTAATCTTTAATCTGGTGTAAAGTCATGCTTAAACAGTTCTAACTTACTTTAAATGTACACACTGTAGACTGCAACTCATTTACTGACTATAAGTATACATTACTGGACTTTTACCAATCATAATGCTTACAGACTACAGTCAGGTATGCCACACGGCACAATGCTTTTTGAGGTCTGCGGAGGTCTTTTGTTCAATGGTCTAAGTGTGATACTTAGACTATATAAATGAGAGTGTGTAAATTTGCTTGTTATAGTGTGTTTATGTATTGATGTTAACATTTGCAGAGATTATCTCCACATCTACGCTGCCTGACTCCGGAAATGTGCATATGGTCTCTGAAAGCAGCACTGGTGCCTAATTTTTCTCTGTCGACTCACACTTCACACAAGACCTAGCATATCAGCTACCCTTCCACGGGAGGATATCCCATTAAGGTCCAGACCTGTAAAAATGGATGATATGGGTTAGTTTTGATTCATTCATTCAAAATAAGTTAACTTAATACAATTGGCCATTATTGTGAAAGATGCTCCAATTGAGAAATCTAATTTGTAATACCAAATTGGCAATGTAGACATTACAAAATGTCTGAGTCAGACTGGTCCACACTTCTTAACATACTAGTGCACGTGGCCTACATGGACGAGTGTGGACCATGTAGCCATGCGGTCTGTGTTAAGTGTATGAGTCTGTGTGGTCTACAGTACATTTGCTCATGGAGACTTAATTGACTCAAGTGCATTGAGTGAGCACAGAATGCAGACCAAGTTGATTCAGACATCTTGGTACAGGTAGAAAGCAAGTAAAAATCATGGATTGTGGCTGTAAACAACTTTTTTCATTTTCAGCTTGGAAAAGCATTCAGTCCAAAACTGGCAGCAGAGCATTACAGTAGACAGTGGCTGCAAAACAAAGAAGATGAGCCAACTCTGAAAATTAAAATAGACATCAGGGATGATGTAGAGGAGCAAGAGGGCACAATCCTCAACTTTTACAAGGCTTCCAACATTGATTGGGCTAGACCATTCCAAGCTAAACTACAGGGTACTGTAACTTGACGGACAGTAAGCTGTACATATGATGTACACCTTATTAGTTAAATTACATGTAAAGAGAGCATGGTGTCACGTTCCTGTGTTGTCTGCCCCGCATTTTCTGTTTCACATGTCACTTATCACGTTCCATGTCACGTTTTCCTTGTTGTCCGCCCCGTGTTTCACTGTCTGTGTATAAAACTACATTTCCCATGGTTCCCGTCCCTCATCACCACTGCCACAGCGTTATTGTCCGCACCTGAATGTCGTTTGTTATCTTCCTGTGTCGCTGTATTTAACCCCGCTTGTTTCTCCATTCCTCTGTCGGTCTTTGATGTATGTGGACGCCTGTTATCCATGCTCTCTGTCTTTGTTTATCCCCCGGTTAACCCTTTGTATGCCTTCCGTGTTTTGTTTTACTTTTAACCCTTTGTACGCCTTCCGTGTTTTGTTTTACTTTTTCCCATCGTGGATGTTTCCTTTGTTCTTGCTTTCCTTTCGTGTTGCCCTTTTTCAATAAAGCTCCGCTGCAATTAGATCCTCATCCCGTGTCTGCCTTCACCTACAATCCTGACAGAAAGACCGGCCCTAAAATGGATCTAGCAGCGGTTTTCACCGAACTGGCCCAGGCGAATTTGACCGTTCGCGAGAACTCACGTCTCTTCTCCACTGTCGCCATCCACACCGGGTTCGACGACGCTTCCCTGAAAACCATCTACAGGGTCGGGTTACCATCACGCCGGAACCCGGAGAGCACACGTGGAGGGGAGTACGTGAGTCTCGTGCTGAAGAAACTCGCGGCCGAGGAACCACCCCTCTTGATTCCGGCTTTCGAGCCTGAGCCCATGCCTACCCTGATCGACGAGCCAGCACTGCCAACTTCGTCTGCCCGGAGGAGGAGGAGAAGAAAAGCTTCCGCTCTCCAGCTCACGCCGGCCACGATCAGCGAGCCAGCACCTGGGCCTGCCACGGTCAGCGAGCCAGCGCCCACGCCTGCCACGGTCAGCGAGCCAGAGCCCACGCCTGCCACGGTCAGCGAGCCAGAGCCCACGCCTGCCACATCGACCGTCTCAGAGCCAGCGCCTGTAGACTCGACCGTCCCAGAGCCAGCGCCTGTAGCCTCGACCGTCCCTGAGCCAGCGCCAGTAGCCTCGACCGTCCCTGAGCCAGCGCCAGTAGCCTCAACCGTCCCTGAGCCAGCGCCAGTAGCCTCGACCGTCCCTGAGCCAGCGCCAGTAGCCATGACCGTCCAAGAGCCAGCGCCAGTAGCCATGACTCTCCAAGAGCCAGCGCCCCTCGAGCCTTCCAAGGCTCCGCCTCTCGAGCCTTCTAGGGCTCCTCCTCCCGAGCCTCCCAGGGCTCCGCCTCCCAAGTCTCGAGTCTTCCAGGGCTCCTCCTCCCGAGCCTCCCAGGGCTCCGCCTCAAGTCTCTCGAGTCTTCCAGGACTCCTCCTCCCGAGCCTTCCAGGGCTCCGCCTCTCAAGTCTCTCGAGCCTCCCAGGGCTCCACCCCTCAAGTCACTCGAGTCTTCCAGGGCTCCGCCTCTCGAGCCGTCCAGGGCTCCGCCTCCTGAGCCTTCCAAGGCTCTGCCCCCCGAGCCTCCTATGGCGCCACCTCCCTCGGCTCTGCCTCCAGAGCCTTCCAGGTCTCCGCCCCTAAATCCTCCTACGGCGCCACCTTTCCTCGGCTCCACCTCCTGAGCCTTCCTCGGCTCCACCTCCTGAGCCTTCCTCGGCCCGGCCTCCGGGGCCTCCCTCGGCTCCGTCTCCTGAGCCTCCCTCGGCTCCACCTCCAGAGCCTTCCAGGCCTCCGCCTCTAGAGCTACCTACGGCGCCACCGCTCTCGGCTCCACCTCCTGAGCCCCCAGAGCTTTCCATGGTTCCGCCTCCCTTGGCTCTGTCTCCTGGGCCTCCCGAGCCATCCTCGGCTCCGCCTTCTTTGGCTCCGCCTCCTGGGCCTTCCTCGGCTCCGCCTCCTGGGCCTCCCACGGCTCCGCCTCCTGAGCCTCCAGAGCCTCCCTCAGCTTCGTCTCCAGACCCTCCCTCAGCTCCGCCTCCGGGACCTGTCCCTGTCCTGTGGCTGCCTCCCAGGCTTCCTCAGGGATGTGATTTTTCCGGATTAATCTGGAATTCCGGATTTTCCGACCTGAAAATGTGACCTACGTGAATCATGTAGATCTGTAAAAAAAACTGTGGGGGGGGGTTAGAATCGCAAGCTCCAAACCGCGCACAGAAGAGAGGGAGAGCGTGAGAGTCCCGCATGTAAACGCCCCCCGTCTTCCAATCCTAGTGACGACGTCCCTGTCAAGAACATCGCCGGATCGGATGATCTGGGTATGTATTATTGCTTGTGTCTATATAACAGTTATAACCTATAAGTTATTAATTTGAATTTGTTGTCGATTGATTAGATGAGCGATTTTGATTGATTTTCCACTATGGTAGGATGTTTAAGCTGCATTAACATTACTTGTATTTGCTAGCTATACAATAATAAGATAGCTAAGTTAGCTACTTCTAGCCACCCTTAAAACTTTGCTGTATGAATCGTTGTATGATGTATAAGTCGTTTTCAAGGTTTTGGCAACTTATAAATTAATTTCTTGTGAATGGTTGTGACAGTGTTTTTATGTAAAGGCGTTTCAGACGGCTTGGATCCGCGGGGGTCGCTCTGCGCTACCTCATATACCGTAAAACTTAAAAAAAATAGCCCAAATCGTCGAACTGCACCGGCTTGTATTTGAGACAGGCGTCTATAGGAGACAGGCCTTTATAATTTAGTGTTGAGATGTTGTTCATTGAGATGTTGTTCCTAGAGTCTCTAATCTCTAAAAATCTCCAAATGCTCCACGTGAAACCGCGGTCTTCCGACCTACTATCGTGTCAATTGATTTGGATTAATATGCGCGAGGGAGAGAGAGCAAGACAGCGCTCGTGTTGTTTGAAGACGTGAGTGCGCGCGCGCGGCTGGAGCGCTCGCTCTCTCTCTCTCTCTCTCTCTCTCTCTCTCTCTCTCTCTCTCTCTCTCTCTCTCTCTGCTCGTTTGCGCCCTGTCAAGCGCGGCAATCATTCTTTTGCGGGACACAAATATGCTTTGGCGACCGCCAAAAAGCGGACGATCTGACGGGTTTTAGAAGATTAAATACAACCCGAAACTAAAAAACAGACCCGGCCTCTATTTGAGATTACTCGCGCAGCACTTCTGTGCCTGTCTGTTCACATGAGGAGCCCAGTGACCCCGTGGATCCAATATGTTTAATGGCAGCGCAGACATGGAAAGTATTAACTTTCTAAGCTATAGCAAGTGTTATTCCTATCTGCGCTCACGCACCTCTGCTCTAGTTTTCAACCTTTCTGAAGAGCGGATAGACATAGATAGTCAAACATGTAAATATGAATATATTTTTTTATATGGATTACTTTATTTATGTCATTATAGCACTAGAAATACGTTATCCTGTTTTTCTTTGTCAGACCAAATGGAAGGAATGTACTATTCTTACATTCTAATGAAAATTTTCCATTATTCTTGATTTACAGCATACACGGACTCATGGCCAAGCTAGCACTGAACAGCCCTGAATTAAAGTCTATTGAAGAGGGGGTCAAGAATCGGTTTAAATGGAGCTGGTTGCTGGAGACTGTCCAAGTTGAGGGAAACACTTTCTCACTCAATTGCTTTAGCAAAATTAGAGAACCAGGCAAAGCTATTTGCAACATTTGCAACCACCCTATTAACTATGGCACAAGTGGGAAGATTGCACTCCGGAAACATATGATGCATCCAAAACATGTGAAACTGTGGAAGATCCAACAGCAGAACATGCACATTGAGCTCGCACGAGCTGATAACATCATTGTTGCAGCTCCGCACAACAACTCGGCGCAACCCAGATCAATTCCTCCTCTATGCAACCGTGTTGCTCAGGATCAAGTAAGTGTTTTCTGATTTTGTAGTAACTCTTTTTCAGTCAACTCTTCTTTTCTTTTTTACAATGTTTGAAACAGGTGTTTATTAACTTAGACATAACTAGAGGTGGGCTGAATTTAAACAAATTACATTATAATCAGTGAAGATGATATTATAAACCTATTAATTTAATTATTAAAAATGATTTTATTTAGGATGTATGGTGTTTAATCAAATTCTGTTTTTCAGGCACTCATTCTTGGATTTATTGCTGAGAATTCTCTTCCCCTGTCAGTCACGTCTGGGATTATTGAATTGGCTCAAGAGTTGGCCAAAGATCCAAAAGCACTTGCTGAACTGTCAATGGACAGGACATCTGCCTCATACAAGCTCACCCATGGTGTGAAGAAGACTATCCTGGATGAAGTACTTGAGGAAATCAGAAGTGTCCCCTTCTCCCTCAACATTGATGAGGCCACAAGCAAGACAAACAAAAGAGTATTAGGTGTGCTTGTTAGCTACTGGTCTGAGAAACACGAGAGGATGGTTGTCCAACACCTTGCAGCTTTGGAGATCATATCTGTAACGGCAGAATCTCTCTTCAGTGCACTGGATGGGCTTTTTGAAAGGATGAATCTCCCATGGGATAATCTGGTGTCAATTCTCATGGACTCCTGTGCTGTTATGAGGGGCTCTAAAAATGGCTTGGAAAAGAAGATCAGAGACCGGCGTGCCCCTCATCTCCTCGACATCGATGGCGACTCATGTCACCACCTTCATAATGCCAGCAAGAAATTGTGCTGTCCTTTTGAGCGTTGGGTTGAGTCTTTGCTGTCAGACCTGCACACAGACCACAAATGGTCAGCTGACATGAAAGATGGCCTCAGAGAAATTTGCAGCATATTTGGAATCCATTTCTCACGGCCAGATTGCTATATTCCACACCGGTGGCTCTCAGTCTTGGATGTCAGTCTGGAAACTTTGCGAATGTGGGATGCACTGGTCATGTTTTACTATGCCTTCCTGAGCAATGAAGATAAGTGTACATACAAGGACGTTGTCAGTGCCATTCTACAGAAGCGTGAAGTACAGAAAACAGGCAGGGCCCGGATCAAGGAGTTGTGGAAGGAGTTGGGGAACAGGTCCAAGAACTTCACAAACGAGGGGAAGATGAGGAAGGTCAGGATTTGCAAGAAGGTGAGAAAAACGCCCTAGACATCAGCTGAAGCTGTATTGGTGGGGGGAGTGGGCAAAATGTAAAAATTCAAACATTACATACTTATTGGTTATTATCATTATTATTAATAAGATTATGATTATTATTATTATAGAGAATTGTAGCGATGGAGCAGTGGATATGACACTTGCCTTTGATTCCCACTGCGACATGTCCACCAATGTGTCCCTGAGCAAGACACTTAACCCCTTAGTTGCTCCAGAGGCGTGCAACCTCTGACTTATAAGTAAATTTGGATAAAAGCGTCAGATTAATGTTTACATTACATTTAGCTGACACTTTAATCCAAAGCGACTTACAATTGCAATAGATGTCAGAGGTTGCACGCCTCTGTAGCAACTAGGGGTTAATGTCTTGCTCAGAAACACAATGGTGTCTCACAGTGGATTTGAACCTCGAATCTCTCACACCAAAGGCATGTGTCTTATTCACTGTCATCGCCACATTTAAAAGTAAATATTTATTTATTTATTCAAGGTGCTTGTTAGATGTACATTGCTGTGATTGGTGCAGAGAGAAAATATGTTTCTATGTTTAAGCAGGTGCTATTTGAGGACAAGAAAACCCTCCTTGAGCTCCACTT
Source organism: Xyrauchen texanus (assembly GCF_025860055.1). Lineage (NCBI taxonomy): Eukaryota > Metazoa > Chordata > Actinopteri > Cypriniformes > Catostomidae > Xyrauchen > Xyrauchen texanus. The sequence goes on along the minus strand of NC_068313.1, from coordinate 1,361,380 downwards.
CTATTCAGTAGTCCTTCCCATGCTGAAACATTACGTCCTGCTTTTTCAGTCCAAGGACCCGAAGGTTCATAAACTCCATGATGAGCAGGAGAAACTTGTCAGGGAGTTTTTATCTTGCTTCATCAAGCCAGAAGAATTGATTAACAGCAAAGGAAGAAATCTGTCCGGGCCAAAGATGAAGTTGCTTGACCTGACATCGACAGAGGCCCATCTCGCAGCACCTTTTGTTGGCTCTGAGGCCTCATCCATCCTTGACCAACTAGGGAGGGAACACCCTGTGGTGAAGGCTTTCAAAACTAAGGTATGGTATGGCTTTATTTAGGTAAAACATTGAAACATGTCATCGTAAAATGAGAATAGCCTGTGAAAGCGAATTAAACACTTATTTCCAACATGGTCCTCAATATTAGACACAACATAATGACATCACACCATAACAATACACAATTAATTCATTTAAAAGAAAAACACTTCCTAACCAACTTATCTTGGAGCAGGCTCCACATATACAGTATGTCTTTACTTGTTTCTTAATCTGTACTCTATTTATAAAAGGTAATCCAAGCCTACACCAGCTGTGCAGGTGACCTTCAAACAAAGCTACCTCTTGACAGTCCAACCCTAAGGACTCTGTCATTCTTGGACCCAGATGCACGGGGAAGTCATCACATTCTTCCTCATCTCCAGAAGTTGCCGAACATGTTTTCAGCTATGAAGCTTAATGAACTGGAGAGAGCTGGATTTCAACATGAAATACACAGGTGTATATAATTTTACACAGATTCTTAATAAGTCAAATGTTTGATTATTTTGCTAGTAATTGTATAATGTAGCCTGTTGTTTGTAAGGAATTATTTTATTGTCAAATAATGAGCTTAAACTGTTGTTTCCCATCCTAGATATGCAAGTGACATGACACTACCTCAGATGACAGAGGAGGCAAGAGTTGATTTATGGTGGAATGTTTTGAGAAAGATTCAGAGGTACCCAGCGCTCTGCAAGCTTGCACTGTCTGCTCTATGCCCATTTCATGGTCCACAGGTGGAATCAGCATTCAGTGTAATGTCCAACATCCTGCAATCCAAAGCTGCCAACCTAAGTGTTGAGACATATGAGTCCTATCAAGTGGTCAAATACAACCTGAAGGCCATGCAGGTGTCGGCCATTCAGCACTACTCCCGGAAGACAAAGGAGAGTCCTGTTAATGTACAGCTGTGCAGAAATATAAAACTATCGAGCCAAAGGTACAGAGCTCTGCTCAGAGATAAAGAAGAACTGAACAAAAGGCCTTATCACTCTGAGAAGCCGACGGCCGGCAAGAAAATGGCAAAAGATGCCATCATGGCAGCAGCTGTGAGTGCCAGGCGCAAATTCCAAAAGAAACTTGTAGAGGCTCTAAAAAAGCTTGCTACAGTACAAAGGCTAAAGAGAGAGTCATACAAAAATTTAGGCCTTCTTTTGACATGAAAATTTGCATGTTGCACATTTAGCTGTTAAAGTTGGGTAAAAATGTCAAACAAAAATAAGTTAAAATATATGTTGCACATTAAGCATTTTAAGTTTGGTAAAAAAAAACATGTAAAAAGATATTTTTATTTTTTAAATTCAAATCAGTTGTTGTCATGTGTCATACTGTACAAAAAAAGTTGCATGTTGCACATCTAGCTGTAAAACAAATTAATTTTTTTTTATTTTGTTCAAATAAGTTGTTACGGGTCCTGCTTTACTATATAGATCAGCCACCAGTTTGATCGGCCGCTGGGGGTCTCAGTATATTTTCCTGCTTTTTTGTCCATAGCCAATCACATGCCTGCTTCCTAGACCTGTCCCTGTCTTGTGGCCGCCTCCCAGGCCTCCTGAACCTGTCCCTGTCCTGTGGCCGCCTCCCAGGCCTCCTGGACCTGTCCCTGCCCCTTGGACTGCCCTCTTGCCCTTGTGCCTCCGTGGACTACCTGATTGCCCCTTGTGCCTCCTTGGTCTGTCTCTGTGTCCCTTGTGCCTCCTTGGTCTGTCTCTGTGTCCCTTGTGCCTCCTTGGTCTGTCTCTGTGTCCCTTGTGCCCCCTTTGGTCTGTCTGTTCTCCCCCTCGTCTAGCCCCCCTCTCCTTGAACTTTTGTTTGTTTTTTCTACTTTTTCGTTGTATAGGACCGTCTGGAATCCGGTCCTTTTGAGGGGGGATTATGTCACGTTCCTGTGTTGTCTGCCCCGCGTTTTCTGTTTCACATGTCACTTATCACGTTCCATGTCTTTCCTTGTTGTCCGCCCCGTGTTTCACTGTCTGTGTATAAAACTACATTTCCCATGGTCCCCGGCCCTCATCACCACTGCCACAGCGTTATTGTCCGCACCTGAATGTCGTTTGTTATCTTCCTGTGTCGCTGTATTTATCCCCGCTTGTTTCTCCATTCCCCTGTCGGTCTTTGATGTATGTGGACACCTGTTATCCGTGCTCTCTGTCTTTGTTTATCCCCCGGTTAACCCTTTGTATGCCTTCCATGTTTTGTTTTACTTTTAACCCTTTGTATGCCTTCCGTGTTTTGTTTTACTTTTTCCCATCGTGGATGTTTCCTTTGTTCGTGCTTTCCTTTTGTGTTGCCCTTTTTCAATAAAGCTCCGCTGCAATTAGATCCTCATCCCGTGTCTGCCTTCACCTACAATCCTGACACATGGATTGTCTACTCACTGCTTTCTTGCTTTTTCTCGTTTTTTAAGGTCATATTCTAATATACATTTTGAGCATCTACTGCATTACCAGTGATTGTCATAATAATAATGATATATACAAAATGGCACCTGGATGGTTCCTATGATTCTTACATTTGAAATGAGTGGCCTTGTCACCTCTCTTTCCCTATGATAACAGGTTTTCTGTTTTTGATGGCTTAAAGGAATAGTTCGCCCAAAAATATAAGTTTGCTGTTAATCTACTCACCCTCGGGACACCCAAGATGTAGGTGTCATTTTTTTCTTCTGTAGAATAGTATAGAAGATTTTTAGCTGAATCCGTGGTCCTTTGCGATTTCATAAAATTCAAATCAGCGGCTACAGTCACTTGAGTCAAAAGCAACACGAACGACAAAACATTATGACTATATATTGAGGTCTTATGAAGTGAAACATCTGTGCAAGAAACTGAACATTATTTACAACATTATTACCTGTAATCCACAGCCTCGGCAAACAGTCCTTATTGATGTCTGGTTCATGATCGAATAATTCTTTTGAACCAGTTCGTTTTAGTGAACTGGATGAGCAAGTACACCAAATCGGACTGAACCATCTGAAACAGTTCGCAGCTCGAGCCAGCAATGGGGGAGAATATATGAGACAATTATCCATACATTTTTGTACGATATAGTAGTGCACTCTTTTGACCTTGTGTGTTTGTAATTTCTTGTCTTTTCAGGTGATTTGGCTATTGGGGATGGCGTGAATTGACACTTCCTAAGTATGGTAATGCACAAGTTGCAATATGGATTCACAGGTGATTTTGGTAAGTCCACTGGACAAATCTGCTCTTTGAAAAGGCATAAAAATAGATGAATAGCAAATCCAAATATTACTTTGTTTTTTTATTTTTACAGATAAAAATACATTTAAATTAAGACAAGATGTTAGATGCTGTTGTTTGCACACAGAGAATCTTTATATTTGTCACGATGTGGGGAGTCAGGAGAAGGCAGACGGTAAATGCGGATCCAAACACGGTTTTTATTAATGTATGTACACAGAAGAGAACACAAACTCTGGAACAAATCAAAAGTCCACGATGGGAAAAGTGAATTCAAAACACAAAGTTACACACAGGTGAACACAAGTTGACGAACATCCATGAAGGGGAAAGGGAACCTCGGACGAACACAAAATCAACATCAGCGGGCAAGAACAGCAAACATGAAACAATCCATTCACAAACAACAACCAACAGAGACTGAACAAACAGACAGGGTTAAATACATGAACAAGGGAAAAAGGGGCCAATGAACAAACAGAACTCAAACAAGGTAACAAGGTGATGAACAGAAACCAATGGCAAATTAACGAGGGCAGGTGAAAACAATGAACGGAGAACACGAACGCTAACAAGAAAACTATGGAAGTACAAGGGTGACAAAAGTGAAAAACTAAGGAATTACAAAAGTGACAAAAATGACAAACAAAGGGCAACAGTGAAACAAGACAAGGTAATAGAAGAAACTACAAAGGACTACAAAAACCAAAACAGGAACTAAACTAAGCTTCCACATAAAAGCACAAAACAAAAGACAACAGTGAACATGACAATATTACCAAAGACTTTATACCATGTTGCAAATTATTATGCATATGCCATTTTTGTTTGTTTTTCCGAAACAGTCAGTATGATTAAGGATTTTGTTTTATCCTCAACAATTATTTTACAATGTGGATGTTATTACATGTGTAAGAACTTATAAGGTCAACAGCTTTATTGACATTTTGAAAAAACACAATGTTGTTCCAAAACAGTCATATGTGATGCATGGACAGATGATAAACAAAATACATAAAAAAAAACCACACAATTTAAAACAAAAAACTATTTACAGTTTGTTGTCCTGCATAAAAATCATTTTATTTCGGAAGGCACGATTCTTCTTTTATACCATAGCATAAAATGGTCTGTTAGGAACTCCACATATTTTGCAGAGGTCATTTTGACACCATCAGGGACCCTAAAGGGACCTACCATCCCACTTCCCAATATTCCAGCCCAAATCATCACTCCACCACCTCCTTGCTGATGTCTCAGTCTTTTTGGAACAGGGTGGCCATTCACCAACCATCCAGAACTCCAACCATCTGGACCATCCAGTGTAGCACGGCATTCATCAGTGAATACAATTAGTCAGTTTGAAAATTAGTCTTCATGTAATTCTGAGCCCACTGCAAACGTTTCTCTTTGTGAGCTTTGGTAAGGGGTGGCCAAAATGCCAGCCTCTGAAGGATCCTGCATTGAGAGGTTCTTGGGACTGCAGAGACACCAGCAGCTTCAAATACCTGTTTGCTGTTCAACAGTGGCTTTTTTATAGCTGCCCTTTTAATAACATTAATTTGTCTGACAGAAACCTTTCTAAATAAGCCTTTATCTGATCAAATTCTGTGTTGTGAATCACTCACAAATCTTTTGAGAGTTCGATGATCTCTATTCAGTTTTCACAATATATCAATTGTTTTCATGCCTTTTGCAAGACATTAAAAAAAGCACTATTTCACACTTTTCATCTTCAGAAAGATCTTTCTTCCTCCCCATATTGCATGTGAACTGTGACTTGCTTAATAATGTGGAACAACCTCTTTAAGTAGGTTTATCTTTACCTAAGATCACCTGGCAAACTAATTAACTAACCTGTCTGAGATTGATACCAGTTATCTTAAAACATATGAGAAATAAAACAAACGAACACTTTCTTTGAAAAACTAAAACCTGAATGTTTATTTTAATTCAATCCTGCTGATATGTTACTTGCATAATAATTTGGAATGTGGTGTAGATATACAAAGATGGTGCACTCGTACTACTATGAATGGGAGAAAGTGCAATGCGCAATATGGCAAAATAAGTCCCACCTTCTAAATAAAAGAGCCAATCGCCAATTGGTAAAGTCATTGCGTCACTGCAGCTGCCGTTAGAAGCGCTGGTTGCTATAGAAACAATCGGTGTTCTGAGACGCACGCTTAGGACTGCACATGCGTATTGGCTGGTCCAGCCTGAAAAGGGCTGTTTTTGTTATGATTTGAGCATTTAGAAACAAAAGTTGTTAGACAGTTGTTGTCAGATTTCATTGGTGATTTCAAATATGAAATTTAATCGTAGCTTGGTGAACAGCTTTGGAGAATTCAGTTTCCCCATTCAAAGAGATACGAGCTGTACTTGCATGACTGAAATAGCTGAGAGACGTTTAAAAGATGGCCGCAGAGTGAAGTGACTTGTTTTCAATCCTTTGAGAATCCTTGTCTTTCGCTTTTGGCAAATTTTATTTTCAGTGTCCCAAAAGCAGCTGAAACAGCTTGTAAGTTTTGGCTAACATGAAAGTAGACGTAGTTCGAGCGGAATATCCCACTTCATCCACAAGCTTCCGCACCCTTCGCTTGCCTGGTTACTACAACAGTTACAGAGAATTTAGTGTTCACTTGGAGAACTGCATTGCTGGAAATGACAGTGGGTTTGGATTGTTGTAGAAAGTTTTGATTTGAAAAAGTTTATTTAATTTTGTTTTCCATTGTATTTTAGCTGTATAATTAAAAGAAGAATCTAAATGTTGTATATCGAAGCATTGATCAGTTATTCAGTGTTCCAAGATGTTGAAATGTTGGCTTTTATTGAAATGGTTTAGAGATGTATTTGACAGTTGTACAAATGTATTTACAATAAACTTGATAAAAAACAAACAATCATTAAGTTGTGTTTGTGATTGCATGGGGAATAGAGTTTGTACAGATGACCCTACACATAGCCAATGCTGTGCATATAGTCCAGTGCAGCTAAATATCTATCTAAGATATTTACAGCAGCACTAAGTCCAGCCAGGTCATCAGGTCTCAAAGGGCAGTCGCTCTCAGGGACATGGACCCCACAGTTGGGTTCACAGGGTATAAGATCACTACTTGCCCAGTCAATGAAAGGGATGTGCAAATCCTGTAAGATAAGTAGTCATTATTTCTCCTGCCACAAATGCATGCTGTTTTGAATATAATTTTCAAATATTTACCTCATTGTGCTCGGAGTTGTGCTGTAGACCCATGTGCCACAGTTGATTGGGAGTGAGATTTCTCTCAGTTGAAAGGGGGTGATTGTCCCAGCCATCTCTGAATACATCAAGCAGGGCTTGCAAGCAGGGAATAAAAACATAATGACAGCAGAAGAGATGAACACTACTGGACAGGTCAGTCAAGTAGACCATCCCCATCCAGCTGGTGCAGCACATTGTAGAAGCAGTACGTGACCGCTGTGAACACATCTCGCCAGAGTTGTTCAATTCTGTTAAAAGTACATACATTTCAGCATTTAGTATACTCCTGTCCAGAAACAAATTATTCCAACTGAATAGTGATTGTAGCATGCCAAAAAAAAAAAAGACAATAACAAATCAAAAACTACACTTTGTAATATAACAACTTACATTTATATAGCGCTTTTCTAGACGTCCAGCTTTAACTCAAAGCGCTCCACATGGTAAAGGGGGAATCTCCTCAACCACCACCAGTGTGCAGCATCCACCTGGATGATGCGACGGCAGCCATAGTGCGCCAGAACGCCCACCACACACCAGCTATTGGTGGAGAGGGGATGGTAGAGTGATATAGCCAATTCAGGGATGGAGATTATTAGGAGGCCATGATAGATAGGGGGTAATATAATAGTACTGTTTTATCAATAAGGGCAAAGTTGAAAAAGAAATTACTGTACTCATGTTAGGCAAGTAAGGGGAAAGATAATTGTAATTCTGGCCTTGGTTTGGTACTAGCAAAGTTTAACAAAACAAAAATAGTTGTGGATCATCCAGATACCAGCGCAAAATTAAAAATCAAGCGTGAAAACTTCTGGCCCATTTCATTTGTGTAAGTCGGTAATTATTTTGTCTTGTGAACTATATGTAAACATTGGTTATGTGAAATAACTTATTCAGGGCAATAATACAAAAAACAACCGACAATCTTTATGATCCCCCTCAATTTTTCAAAATAATTAACATTTTAACCCAGCTGTATACTAATATACTAATAAATATATATAATATATATTATACACACACTGTATGTATTAGGGCTGCACAATTAATAAAACTAATCGAGATTATGGCTGCCACGATTATGTAATCGGGAAAACTGACTTTCAGTTTAAGTCTGCTCCTGTTGCTTCAATGGTTTCCATTTACAACATGTTTTAGCAGCGATTGAGTGTTTTAACCAATCACTAACATGTCCGTTGAGCAATGAAACGGCAATGGCCAATCAGAGCCACTTAGATTAGTCCTGCGTCCTATCTGTAATGACAACTGATCCTAATGCGTAACTTATAAAACACCTTTATGTTCTTGCTGTGTTCGTGCTGCACACGAAAATGAATACTGAAGAAACATCACCTGACACTTGAAAAGAAGCTGTAGATCAAGAGCAAAAAGCACTTTGAATTTAGATGTTAAATACACTGAAAATGATCAACACGACAAAACTAAAATGCTCCTGTTCTAATCAAGGCACAGACACGGTGTAAATAACTGATTTATTATGCTGATTAGACAGCTTTGTTTTTAATGAGAGCATTCGTGAGAGTGCAGAACATTGTGCGGAGCGCCATTGAGCTCGCGTCGAAATGCAGATCTCAAACAGTGTTAAACTGCAGCGAGTGACCGCAATCATTGTATTGGGAGAATTTGTCGCGTTGCTCGATTTCTGTGTACAATTTATTACAAATCTAATAAGTTTTGTTAATAAGTATGCCAATGTGAATTTGATTTGTACAAAATAGCAATACAATTATTTGGCTGAACTGTTCTAAGTGTGTTTTGGAAGTGTAGCTAACATAAAGAATATGGCATGAATAGCATATTTCAGGAATCACCGTCATTGTTATCGCGTCTGCTCTAATAAGACACATTTGCCACACAGCTGGTATTAGTAGATTTAACATTTTCACGAATTGCACAAACTCAGATAGCAAATTACTTTTTAATTTCCAAAGTGCAAACACTGAGGCCAAAAATTATCTAACGATGATCTTACATGAACAAGATCACCATTGAAGCTCTAACGGGATGAATGGTCCCCTGTCCCGCCACTAAAGGGCTTCCTGAACAGAGTAAATTGGTTGATTTAAATCGGCTGTTAATAAGTTTCAATATTGAATATGCCATATTATTTACTGTACATGGACTAATCATTTAAGCAGTAATTTAGCAATAATTCATTTTATTCTATACCATAGAGATCAATTTACAATTTTAATTTGCCTTACAAACATTATTAAAATATAAAATACAATATAATGCTTAAAGGAAAGTGCAGCGCAGCTCATATCCACCATTGAAATCCGCTACTCTGAAGAACCACACGGTTGCTTACTTTGTGACATCATGGTAATTGAATATTTTAAATGACTGTGGCAGGGCGGGGCCGGGTCGTGATTCTACACACCCGGTCTCTTATCAGGCTAATCAAGCCTCCGAGAGGGATAAAGGCCGACTGCGGAGGATTGTGCGGGAGAGAGAGATAGTTTACGGACATGTCTGTCATGTGCGTGTTTATGTCTTCTGTTTTAAGTTTACCAATTTAACTATTATTTATATTGTAAAGGCGGTTCTCGCCTCCTCCTTTCCATTGACTGCTTTACAATGACATAATAATAATAACAATTACAATATTAAGAGCAATAATTGTCAATTATGATTTTTGCTAGAATCGTGCTGCGTATGCATGTGTTCATTGTTACCTCATATGTACACTTTTCCCTGCTATGAAGCTGTTTCTCCCGGATCCTCGGATGGAGAACATAAGGCGGGCCACATCAACATTTTCCACCCCATGGTCACCACAAACCCTTGAAAAGTAAATGTGGCAGAATTCAAGACTGCAGAATTTTAATCTTAATTTTAATTAAGTTAATATAAGAGGCCATTAATACGAAGGACAGTCTCAGAGTGGTATAGTTAAGGGTAAAATATATAAATTTAACTGTACAAGATTCATCTTTGTGGTAAGCCACATCTCTCAACAGCTTCATTGAAGAAGGCAAGGGTAGTGGAGGCCTTATTGTTATTGGCAACACCGAGATACATTATCTACAGGAATAATACACAACAAATCATACACAAAACCAAACATTTAAATTTTACAAGTTTGATTTAGGTAAAAATAACATTCATTACTTTCAGCTATTACTACATTCCCTTGTAATAGCTAAGTGTCCATAATGATGTTCAGCATTAACAAATAACTACTCTAAGTAATTGTTATGCTACTGTTAAAAGATTTACTGTAAAAAATGCCTTCATCAAATGATTATCACTACCTTCCTGGAGAAGCCATCAATTCCGCCAAACATCACCATATTGTACCTTAATTGAGAAAGGGAAAAACGTGTATAATAGTTGATCACCTTAATTTTTTAATTGTGAACAAGCCCTGCAATAGATTTGTTTGACAAACATAACCAACCTTATAAGTCTGTGGTTTGTGTCGATGTGCATCAGTGATCTGGGCCTGGGACAGAGCATGTCCTGCATACCACACACCGCAACTCTGACATTCTTGATACAGTCCCTGCAGTGTCAACTCTGTGCATTGATGCACGAACCCTCTGCCACTGCACTCGACGTCCCTGTGCCCGCAGCAGTCCCAACATCATTCTGTACCCGGCATGTGGGTTGACAGAGTGAATGTTTGACACAAGGACATCAAGTTCATCATCAGTTAAGTCACTGTACAGATCCCTCACTGAGAATCCCCAATCAGTCATACGTCTTTGCAGTGTCCACCTAGAAACCCATACAAACTTGGCAATGCATTTCCACAGATAGGCCCATATTAAGAAGCTCAGACACTTATTCCGTGAATATTATAACTCTGGGGCGGCCACTATTTCGCCTCTCCAGGGAAACTGTTATACATGTTTCCTTGTCATTTTGCCCAGAGAGTAGGCGCTGCACCTCAGTAAGGTCATCATACACTGCTTGAGGGATCTGAAGCTGGCTTGATACTGCACAGAGTAAAAAAAGCTCCTGTGAATCATGGTGTTCATGTGTTTCTTTTAATGACAGCAGTCAATATAACAACTGAACAATTATTTGAACTGTACATTGAACTAAACATCAAACATTTCTTTTTATGACAATTATCCACAAAGTGTGCAGCTTTTGTCACTGCAGTGTATCTTTCTGGGCTTCTGGAAGAATATTTCCATAGCCTCTTGATGTGGTCAGTCAGAAACGTCTTGCCCATTTATCGAGATCTGCATCAGGCTGCAAGATGGTCTTCTTATCCCAAGAAATTTCGCATTCTCAAAATCTAGTGTGACTGCGGCATTACATCGCGTCAGAGAGCGGTCGCAGAAACTTTGTGTTTTTCCTACATGTAGCTTATCTCTTTAGAAAAAGGTAACAGTCATAGTGACTCTAGTTTGTAATTAATGAATTAATTGTAGAGACAGAAATTACATGCCGTCATGTAAATAAGATAAATAACATAAGGGATATTTAGTTTGTTTAATAAAATAACAAGGTATAGACCTGTTCTATAGGAAAGGTAACCTTAAATGACTTCTGTTGCGATCTGGCGCTATATAGAAAATAAAATTAACTTGACCTTCAGGGGGCGGGCGGGGCGCACCCCTAATATAATGGCAGGGGAAACACTGATATTCCTATAAAAATTACTATCCACCAAAATAAGTAAATAAAATGGTACCTGCGTTTTGTTTTTTTACCATGCTGAATTCTCATAAGGGTAATTGCATATGATACTCACCTGCGAAGACCCACCCTGTTCTGTCATCTTTCTAGAAGGTAAAGCAGGAGAGAATATAAGGAATAAATCATTTAATATGAGATGACTGAATAGCAAACGTAACAGTGCAGGTGGTCTAGTGCTAGCTTACCTTTCGTGAAACAAGAAAAGCTAACCTAACTAAGAAACACTGATTACCAACCGTAGCTGACCAGAACGCATATTTAAACTATAAACAAATGTATAATGGTGAATGATTTCAGAAAAAGAAAGAAAAAAAAACATACCTTTATTGGTATTTGCCACTGCCAGCTCGGGAAGATGCTCATGAAGTTTTTTTCCTACTAGTTCGGGCGCGAATTTCCACTGCCGCAACGGATAGGCTCCTAAACTAGCTGTTCTGATTGGCCAAAATTAACCAGCTCTTCTGATTGGCCAAAATTCTCTGATCTCTGAACAGTGCCCGCCCCTCCCTCTACAGATGCACAAATCACTTTTGCTCCATTTGCACACAGAAAGTGCAAATGGAGCAAAAGGGAGAGCGTGCAAAACTTGTCATTTGCCAGCGGAAAACAGTGTTTGAGACTCGTAGCAGCAGATTCAAGCTATTGTAATTATGTACTTGTGTATGTGCGAGAAAAATATCCAAGAAAAAAAAAGATATTTGTGAGAAAATATTGTACAAGTGTACAACTCTCATTGGATGAATTCACATACTGATATACAGATAAGCAAGATTTGTCCGTGACTTCACATTTTTTGATGCGGGTGTGTGAATGTGTTTTGCACCATATTCACTGCAGCAACTGTAGCAAAAATGTGTGCGTATGAGTTTCTTAATTTGTGACTCGTAGAAAAGGATTTGTGCACCTGCGATGAAGAATTTGAGATGGTGTAACTGTTATGTTGTGTTAATGGGAGAGAGAAAAAATCTACAAGTTTGCAACTCTTAAAACATTGTTTTCTGTGACTTCACATTTACTGATACACATGTGTGGCTAACCTCTACAACTACAAATAACACTGTCACAGGTGCTCATTGGATTTGCTCCAATAATACCTTCATATGGAACATCCTATCTGCCAACAACCAAGAAAAACTGTGTCCAGGTCTACCTCGGAGAATTGGCGCTGTTATAATCAAAGGTTGTCATATGAATACTGATTTTGCTTTTTTTATGTTTACTTGACATTGTATAGCATTGAGTGATAGATTAAAACTATTTAAGTCATTATTTTGAAGACATCCTCAGTATGCTGCGTTTTTCAGAAGTGCCTAAATCTTTTGCACAGTACTGTAAGTGTTCCTGGGATGCAAGATCATCTCCTGCACCGTCTGTAGGTCAGTAGGAACGTTCTAATGGCGGCGCACACATTTGCTGCAGTTCAGTGCCTACCCGGTCGGTGGATTGTATGGTTGTTTATGTACGTATTATGTCTCGTTTTTTGTACATTTTGTTGGGCGAGTAACATCTTTAGCCAGCACGATCTCCTTAAGATCAGATTATGTTACGAACGGAGTATTACAAGCGAGTTTCTCCGTCATCACAAGATTCCGGTGGAGTTGGCGAGGAGCCAAGGCTCTCCGCGGATTATTATCCCGGCGGGGAGGAGGCAAGGGCGGCGTAGAGAGAGAAGGCGGAGGCGAGGCTGCAGGGCCGGTGCGCAAGCCAGACTACGGAGGCAGCCATTTAAACCACCGCTACCCAGCCTAATCGTCACGAACGTCAGATCCCTCGCGAACAAAATGGATGAAATGAGGCTACAGACGACAGCGAACAATGCAGTGAAGGACAGCTGTATTCTGCTTTTCACAGAAACCTGGCTTCATTCATCCATCCATCCCGGACTCTGTCATTGAGCTAGCAGGCTACACAGCACAGCGCCATGACAGAACAGTAGACTCCGGTAAGAGCAGAGGAGGGGGGGCTCTGTATGTATGTCAATAACAGCTGGTGTATTAACACAGTGACTGTGGACAGCCAATGCTCCCCAGATTTGGAATATGTGACTGTTAAATGCAGCCCTATTTACCTCCCAAGATAATTTACTGTGGTCATGATTACTGCTGTTTCCATTCCACCAGATGCTAATGATAACTTGGCTATTGGACTTTTACATGGCAGCATTAGCATTCAGCAGAGCAAGTATCCTGACGCTGTGCAGATCATAGCAGGGGATTTTAACCATGCAGACTTAAAAGCAGCATTCCCTAAATTCCACCAGCATGTTAAGTGTGCTACTAGGGGAACTAAGACTCTGGAAAAGGTCTACACCAACAACAAACTAGGCTACAGGGTTAGACCACTACCACACCTGGTCCAGTCTGACCATGTGTCCCTGCTTTTGATCCCTGCATACGCCCCCATCAAGAAAACAGCTCCTACCATCACAAAAACTGTCGCTACCTGGCCTGAGGGTGCCACCCAGCAGCTGCAGGACTGCTTTAATAGGACCAACTGGGGGGTCTTTGAACATCAGGACCTGGAGGTGTTCACAGATAGTGTATTGTGCTACATTAAAAATTGCATGGATACTGTCACTGTGGACAAACGCATATGGGTCTACCCCAACCAGAAGCCCTGGATGACCAGGGAGGTCCAGCAGCTGCTGAAGGAGAGGAACATCGCCTTCAAATCCTGGGACAAAGTTCTCTACAGCACAGCTCGAGCTAACCACAAGAGAGGCATCCGTGAGGCCAAAGCAGACTACAGGAGGAGGATTGAGCAATGCCTGGACAGTAATGATAGCAGGCAGGTGTGGCAGGGAGTTCAGCACCTCACCAACTATAGGGCTGACCTCGGAGCTGCGGATGGTGACACCGCTTTGGCGGAGGAGTTGAACCTCTTCTTTGCCCGCTTTGAGGTGAGAACACCAGGGACAGTATCATCAAATCCTGCGGTCCACAGCAGCTTAAATCTCACAGTAGAGGAGCATGAAGTGAGGCGCACACTGCGGGCCGTCAACCAGAGGAAGGCTGCGGGACCTGATGGCGTCCCGGGACGTGTGCTGAGGGACTGTGCTGACGAGTTGGCTGGAGTCTTTACAAGGATTTTCAACCTATCTTTGGAACAGTCCACGGTACCACCCTGCCTAAAGTCCTCCACCATAGTCCCCCCTGCCGAAAAAACCATTAGCACTGACACCAGTGGTGATGAAGTGCTTTGAAAAACTAGTTCGGTGTCACATCATTGCAACATTGCCACGAAGACTTGACCCCCACCAGTTTGCCTACAGAGTGAACAGATCCACAGAGGACGCTGTGGCCACAGCATTACATGCTGCACTGTCACACCTGGAGCAGCAGGGGAACTATGTGCGGATGCTCTTCGTGGATTACCACCATCCTCCCACACAAACTGGTGGTAAAACTGAGCGACCTGGGGCTTCCACATTCCACCTGTATGTGGATATATAGCTTTCTCTCGGGCCGCAGACGGAGGGTCAGAGTGGGCCCAAAAAAATCGCCGGCTGCCCTCTCCCCACACTGGAAGAACTACACAGCTCCAGGTACATCAAAAAAGCACAGAACATTATTAAGGACTCTTCACACCCTGGACACTCTCTGTTTGAACTGTTGCCATCAGGCAGACGTTTTAGATCAGTTAAAACAAGGACAGATAGATTTAAACACAGTTTTTATCCAACAGCAATTACTACACTTAATACTGCTAATTTATTATGAAATAATACTGTTTACAACTGCCTGGAAAAAGAATGTGCAAAGATATAATGTATGTGGGTATACTGGGGTAGGTTTTATAAATGTATGAATGATGTACTGATTGGTGAGCATTTAAATTTCGTTGTACTGGTGACAATGACAATAAAGAATCAAATCAAAAATCAAATCAGAACACCAAACCACATCTTGCCCTTCAACTACACAACTTCAACCTGCCACCACATATATTAAACCCACTACTGTATCTACGTTCCCCACCCAGCAGCAACCCGTAAAATGATTCCATCAAATCTATGGCAGATCAGTAAGATATTCAGCAGGTAAACAAATATGCCACAATTTCAACAACTTCGGATGCCACAAATCACTATGCCACTTCCTGCACATCTGCAACTTCTGCAGAAGAGCTCACTTTTGCTTCATTTGTCCTGTCAAAAAATTCTCAATAAAGAAAAAACTTAGAAAATATCTCAGTACTCCTGTCATCATTCCTGCATTAGCCAAAGAGCTGGCTAATTATCCAAATATTCACCCAATTTTTATTGTCTGGTTTAATTCAAGAACATTTAAGAATTTCCTAATCAACCCCATTGGAGTAGAATTTTTTTCAGGAAAAAAATGTCAGGGTCTCATAATTGATCTCTCAGCCCCACACGAAGAAGACCTCATCCACACATCAACAGTCTCATCTCTATATATCTATCTCTCATAACATTGGCATTCATAATTATGCCCCTGCACCCTGACTTCTGGCAAAAAAAAAAAAAAAAAACATTTTACTTTGCCGTCTGCCTCACTTTTGGCTGCAAAATCAGCCCCAAGATTTTTTATATGCTATTTGAAGTGACCTGCTGGATTCTGTCTAATATCTACTCCATGCCTTATCTCATCCACCTGCTTGATGACTCCACCCCCCAGCTCTCCTTCTCACCAGAATTACAAAGTTGCTCTCCAAATTGGGAATTCGCATAACACACAAAAAAAATTTGCCGGTCCATCTAATTCCATAAAAAAATGTTGGCATCCAACTCGATACAGCAAAATTTCTCATGTCTCTCCTCAAAGAGAAAATCGATAGGATAATTTCAATCATTTCAGACAGCCTCCTAAACCCAAGTTGCAAAAAACACAATCTCCTCTCCCTCCTCTGCCATCTAAACTTTGCTGCGCACATCATTCCCCAAGGCTGCCCTTTCATCTAACACCTCCTCTCTCCAGCCTCTTCAGTCCCCACACTAAATGACAGCGTGGTCCTGGACCAACCATGCCAGTCTGACTTAATACTATGGTCAACCTTCCTCAGTCACTGGAAAGGCATTTCCTTCTTTTATGACGATTTCAAAGACATCCAATAATACACCCGTCGGATTCGGAGGCTACTACCAAGGCCAATGGTTTCCATCCACCTGGCCCCTCAACATGGCAAAAAAACCTCACTCAAGACCTTCCGCCTTGTTTTAAATGTATCCCTTCATGGTAGCAACCTCCCTCTGGGGGTCAGGATGGACGTCTAAAAGCATCCTAGTCCACTACTATAACCAAGCCACTGTGCAGTGCATTAATAAAGGCAGATCCCGTTCTCAAGAATTGGCATCCCTTCTTAGGCACCTAAGATTTCCATCCATAACCAATTTATTATTGAAGCCAAGTGCATTCCAGGGTAAAAAAAAAAAAAAACAGATTGCTGACTCCCTCTCTCATTTTCTCTTTTAGAAATTCAGAGCCTTGGCCCCAGATGCAAACACGACACCAACCCCAATTCCTCCTGTTCAGTAATGAAATTCTCTTAAACCATCCTCTCAGACTCCTCCATCACGCTTCCCTGGACTCCTTTCTCCAAGCCATTTCCCCCCGAAACCCACAAACCTACCAGACAGCCTGGAAATGTTTTAAAGATTTCCATCTGATTTATAACCTGCAATTTCCTGATTTTTCTCTACTCTCTGTATCCCCCTTTGCCATACACTTCATCAAAACCAAAAACCTCCATCCCGGTACTATCAAAGGGTACCTAATGGCGATTTTCCATTACCAGTACCAGCTCGCCTCGGCTTGCCTCGCCTCGGCTTGCCTCGACTCGGCTCGCTTTTCGCTCCGTTTTCCATTGCAGACAGTACCGCCACAAATAATACCCGGTCGTCATAGCGACACCGCAGGAAACTGCCGTGACGTAATCTTATATGCGACACACATCCGCTACCCACACACACAGGACAATGGAGGAAATCGAGTGTATGCTGTTTTTGATCCTCGGGATGTGGCTGTTTCTCACAGCAAGAAGACAAACGTTGTTTCATGAGAGGCTGAGGGCAGCAAAACGAAACACTGCTGAAAAAAACAGGAGAGTTTGGGAATTACTACAGAGTTCAGACTACGAGACGAATCCGGTTGTTCACAGCCGACGCAAGAGGTTAAGTTATGCTAACATAGCTAACGTTTGCATATGTGTAAATACTATACTATATGCAAAGTATTTAATCAACTTTATAGCTACCAGTATTACGTACTAAAATGTGCATGGTTTATGTGTTTCAGATCTGTTTAGCTTTGCAAAGTCACCGCGGCAGACCATCTGTTTGGGCTTTCAACCGAGCTACCGATTCACTGACACTGGACGGCTGACAGTAGAACAGCAGATCTACAACAAGAAAATATGTCGAGCACAGGTAGTGGTTGAAAACGCTTTTGGTAGACTGAAGGGAAGGTGGCGTTGCCTCATGAAAAGAAAAGACTGTGATGATACAATTGTGAAATCTATGATTTTTACTTGCTGTGCTTTGCATAACCTTTGTGAGAGTCACGGAGAGGACTATGACAATGACTGGGATGCACCTGCAGCAGCAGAGCCTGTGGTGGCAGTGGCACAGGGTGTTGAGGAGGAGGGCAGAGATGTACGAGAGGGTCTGATGCGTTATTTTAATTGCTAAATAAATACATTATCATTAAATATGTTGTCTCTGCTGTTTTTCATTAAAGGTTATCACAGTATACAATCTGAAAATACTTGTTCAAACCCTTGTAAAAAAGCAAACCATCAAAAAAAGACACTGTTTGTAATAAGTTTCAAAAAGGTTTTATTTAAACACGCATACAAATAGAAAAAATATAATATTAATATAAATTCACACATCCAACTATATACATATGTTACATGTAGTGCAAACATTTAATTAAAATAAACAAAGGGGTTTCAGTCCAGGGGCGGTGGAACAGCATCCCGCCGGTTCAGTGCCTGGACAAGCTGGCTCAGGGTTCCCAGAAAGGCCTGGTTGAAGGGCGACATTGCAGCAATCTCCTCTCTCCTTAAAGCCGCTCGAGTTCTCGGGCATGTGCTGCATCATCGAGTGCCATCTGTAAATGGCGCTCCCGCTGTGCCATAATAATAGTTTTATAGGCTATATCTGTGCAAACTATTTAAAAATGGCGGAGTTATTCTGGATACTCCGTCTGGCGCGCGCAATGATGACGCAGTGAATAGTGACGATTCTCTCTGACCAATCAGCAGTCGGCATTGTTTTTACGTCACATTTTAGTATCGCCTCAGCCCGCTCAGAACCTCGCCGGAGGTGGTACGAAAAAAAGTACCCGAAAGCAGGTACAGGTACAACTTTTACACAGTGGAAAACCAAACAAAGTCGAGTCGAGTTGAGCCGAGGCGAACTGGTACTGTGTAGTGGAAAAGCGCCATAAGTGGCACTGATTTTTTCCAAAAATAAATTTTAGGAAAAATTCTCCCATAGTAAACATCCCTAGATCTCACTCCTTATCAAGGGCATCCACAAAGCCCAATCCCCCAGAACCGATGCCAGACAATCACTCACCATCGATTTACTAACTCGTTGCCTAAACATTCTTTGTCAAAGCTACATTTCCCTAAACACCTCAAAGACTCAAGATTCTGTGTTCATTCTAAAGTTCTTCGGTTCCTCTATTGCTCCAAACTCACCACTACACCCTAGACAACACAATCAGATACTTCATCAAACAAAGCAAAATAGATCAAACCCAAAAAGGTCATTCACTCTTATCTAGCCCTTCCAATCTGTAGGACACTACATGCACTATAGGAGGATCCCAAACAAGAAACCCTCTCGATCCCCTGTTCGTTGATGTCCAAGCAGTATCCTAATTCTGGTTCCAAAAACACCTCAAATCTTTACTGCTCAAATCTGGTATCCCAGATGAACCATACTCAAGCCGTTCTTTTCGAATCAGCGCCACAAACACAGCAGCACACAAAGGCCTGTCCGATCACCTAATAAGATTACTGGGCCGTTGGTCATCCGACGCATTCCTCAGTTACTTCCGTACAACCGCCTTCATATAAGGAAGGCCCATCAAGCCCTGATTAACTAACCACAAGTTCTCATTCGGGGGCAGGGGGCTGCTAGCTTCATCCTCAAATTTTCCAACAGGCTGGCCCCACCATTCGGATGCAGCCGGGGTCCAGCCAAGTCAGTCCGAAAGCCCCCCACCCAACAACCCAGGATGGGCCCACCTAAAGCAGGTCTCTCCCGTTTGAACCACTCTGGGGGTTCTCCCACTCAAATGCCATGCAAGCTAACTCACATTTATTTGTGTTGTGGTCTCCCCCTGTTCGAAGCACTGCAAGGACTCCCTCGTTCGATTGCCGTGAGGGTGCCCCCCCTAGGATCCACTCCTATACTCGGGGTGACCTGCCCTAGCGGTCTGTCCACACTGAGGCCATTATGAAGAAGGCTCACCAGCGCCTCTTCTTCCTGAAACGGCTGAGGAAGTTTGGAATGAATCAACACATCCTCACACGGTTCTACACCAGCACTCTAGAGAGCATCCTGACTGGCTGCATCACCGACTGGTACTGCAATAGTACCGCCCACAACCGCAAAACCCTGCAAAGGGTGGTGCGATCTGCCAGACACATCATCAGAGGTGAGCTTCCCTCCCTCCAGGACATGTATAACAGGCGGTGTGTGAAAAAAGCTCAGAGGATCATCAGAGACTCCAGCCACCCAAGCCATGGGCTACTCTCACGACTACCATCAGGCAGGCGATATCACAGCATCAGGATCCACACCAGCCGACTTCATGACAGCTTTTTCCCCCAAGCAATCAGCCTTTTGAACTCTTGATTGATGATGATAAACATATTACAACACTGCACTTTATTAATCTCACACTGGACTGTCATAATTGTGTTGTGTAAATATGATGTTTATTGTAAATTGGTATATGTCTCATCACTGTCTTGACTGCTATGTTGCTTGGAACTGCACCCAAGTCTTTCACCCACTGTTTCACTTGTGTATATGGTTGAGTGACAATAAAGTGATTTGATTTGATTGATTTATAATGTAATAATAATAAATTATAGTGTTAATGAAAAATAGTACACATTCTACCTAATAGATTACGTCTTGTTACTGACCCATGATCACATTTTGTCTGGACATTTAGGTATGACCAAAACATATAATTAAATCTTGAGACATCATACTTGTCAGTCCATGGAAAACCCAAATCAAGTCATTCCTCCTGCTCCTCTTTTGCCTATTCCAGTAATAGGTGAGCCATTTCAACACACCATCGTGGATTGTGTTGGACCATTACTGAAGACAAAGTTAGGTAACCAGTTTCTAATTTTTCTCTACATTTGGATAACATAAAATCGTTCAAACAGATCAAGGAACCAACTTTCTATCCAAGTCGTTTATCCAGGTCTTGAGTTCTCTCAATATCTCACATAAAGTATTAAGTGCCTTCCACCCTGAAAGCCAAGGAGCCTTAGAGAGGTTTCACTAGACAGTAAAGTCAATGCTGAGGAAATACTGGATGGACACAGAGAAACACTGGGATGAGGGAGTTCCATTTGTTTTATTTGCAATATGTGAAACAGTTCAGGAGTCTCTTCATTTTAGTCCTGCTGAACTTATGAATAGATGATGGGCATTAGTACCAGTGATAAGTCCAAAGTGTTGGAGTATATAATTAAGTCTTGTGAACATTTGCATGAAGCCTGCATACTTTCTAAAGAATATTTAGTTACCGCTCAGAAGGGAATGAAGAGGCAGTTTGATGAAAAGGCTGTTCGACTTACTTTTTTGCCTGGGGATAAAGTCCTTGTGTTGTTGCCTGTTCCAGGGTCAGCTTTAACTGCATGTCTTTCTGGTCCCAGAGGGTTAAACACTCTGTAATGAAGGATGAAGCAAGCTACTTGCTTAAGAATGGGTTAGCTAATAATAGCTATAGTTCATGGTGTTCCCCATGCCTTCTTGTCCCTAAATCTGATGGAACATGTCATTTTTACACAGACTATCGTAAAGTGAACGCTGTGACTATACCTGTCTGATTCCCTTTGCTTAGGATGGAGGACTGTTTCGATAACTTGGGTTCTGCTTAGTTCGTAGGCAAGTTGGATCTTTTAAAGGGATATTGGAAAATTCTGATGATGTCTCGTGCATCTGAGATATCTGCTTTTGCCACTCCTGATCACTTACTCCAGTATACAGTAATGGCCTTTGGGTTGCCAAATGTCCCCGCTAATTTTAAGAGGTTATTTAACATGGCATTGGCTGGAGTTCTCAAATGCAATGCGTCAGAGAGACAGCTGTCCGACACCTGTGCGTGTGTTTGTCTTTTGGTTCAGAAATTAAATAAACACCAAATTAATTTGCAGCAGGTCAGAGGGCGTGATTCCACACACCTGGCCCCTAATTGGGGTGATTAACCCGAGAGGGATAAGGGCTGACTGGAGACGGCAGTGCGACAGAGAGAGAGTTACAGACAGCTGTCCGACACCTGTGCGTGTGTTTGTCTTTTGGTTCAGTTCTTCTTTAAAATATTATTTATATTTTCAAGCTGGTTCTCGCCTCCTCCTTTTCATTAATCCCTTTACACTAGTGCCAAAACCCGTGGAGGAGGGATACGCCACAGTGTAGTTTTCGCTGCTACCATCCACCTCAAAGGAGCAGCCGGAGGACAGAGTAGCCCGGCCACCTGGAAGCGGAGAACAGCCACCGACAGCAAGGGGGGTAACCACTCCAACCAACCACCTGGAGTGGTTACCGCTATCATTCACCAAATATGCGGAGGGGCGTTCCGTCCACCAGGGGCCAGAGGACTGCCTCTGATCCACCAAGGCAGGCATGGCTGTCGTCCACTAGAGGTTGGAGGAGTGGCCGAGAACAAGACTACAGCGTATCGGAGAACTGGCAAGTAAATTTTTTTTCTTTCTCTCTCTCTCCTCTCTCTCTCCCGTTGCCACTCCATGTTGGCCTTTTCCCTCTCTTTTAAATGTTTTGTTAATTTTGCACGATCGCTGTTATGGCCACATTTTTTTTTGTTTCCCTCCCCCTGTCACCCTCCCCTAATCCAGGTAGATGGGAATGACCTGCCGGCAGATGGGGCGCAAGGCACACCCCATCCCAGGGAAAGGGATGTACGTTATGCCAGGGCCTCCCTGGCCTGAGAAAATGGGGGAGGAATGTGGCAGGGCGGAGGGCGGGGCCGGGTTATGACTCCGTACACACGGCTTCTAATTGGGCTGATTAGCCAGAGAGGGATAAGGGCCGACTGGAGACGGCAGTGCGACAGAGAGACAGCTGTCAGACACCTGTGCATGTGTTTGTCATTTGGTTCAGATCTTCATTCAAATATTATTTATATTGTTAAGCCGGTTCTCGCTTTCTCCTTTCCATTAATCCCTTTACAGAATTATTCAACCACCGATAAAGAAACCTTAGCATTAATACTAGCACTCCAATATTTTAAAGTCTACATGGGTTCAACAACTCTCCCTACAGTAGTCTATACAGATCATAATCCACTTACCTTCCTGTTCTGAATGCATAATCAAGACTCATGAGGTGGTCCCTCGTAGTTCAAAATTACAGCGTAGAAATAAGAAGGGAACAGAGAATGTGGTGGCTGATGCTCTTTCAAGAGTCTAAGGGTTGGGTTGATGTATTACCTCTTATAACAAACATTATTATTTAGACGTTTGTTCTTATTGGGTGGGAGTGTTACATCCCATTATGTGTTTTTGGCTATATGTATATATTTCAATTTTCTTGTTCTTACTGCAGTTTCTCTCTACTTAGGAACTGGTCATTGGATGAACTCCCTGTCAATCATTATTGTCTCACTGACATCACTGATCTTCTGCACCCAATCAGGATGAGGGTTCACTTTGTAAATCACTGCAGTTAGAAGAGTAGGGATTGACGTCCGCTGCAAACTCCCGTTGTTGACTTCCAAATTAATGCTATTGTTGACTGCAGTGCCACTCTCATTGTGTTTCTCTGTTGGTAACCTACTATGTACCTTGTTTCATTTAATTATCGTTGTCTCCTGCTCTTGACCTCCATTTTCTTGTATCCATTCATCATTTACCACACTGTTGCGAGAGACAGGGAGGATAGAAAGAAGATTTTTGTGGCATATTTTACCCATTTTTATCTTTTAAACACCTTAGTTTTTGTTTTGGTTTGTTAGAGGTAGAATTTCTAAGATCTGAATGTAAGAGATTTGTATTTGGAATTCAAAACTTCTTCATAATCTGAAAATTTGAACCTGTAATTTTGTAAATTGATTCTAAACAAAACAATTGGATTTTCATAAATAAGCCACAAAAATAAGCCACTAAATTTTCTTACATTTCTTAAATAAGCCACTAAAGTTTGTTAAATACCAAATGTCTAGAACTCAAATGAACAACATTCAGATTCAAATACTTTACATTAGATCTGGTTGCATATATTTAGCACTGTCCACTTGTGATTGGATCACAATCTAAGACATTATTCTTTGTGAAGCAGCTTTGGAGCAATATATTTCGTGAACAGTGCTATACAAATAAAATTGTAATGAAGTTCAAAACTGACCAGCAAAACTTGGTCGGATGAGGTCTAATATTTCCAAATAGAGCAAGCATATGTATAATGTATTTCAGCCAAAATGAGATTACATGGGCTCATGGGTTATTTAAGTGAGAAAGCATTTATTTTGACCACTAGTTCTGTTTGAGTTGTGCTACAGTTCTTACAGAAAGAAAAGGCCAGTCCAGCACTCAAGACTCAAGCATGTGTTCAGCAAAAAAAATGATCTATGGAAAAATAAATGTGTTAATAGAGGAAGCTGGCAACATTTTTGCAGAAGCAGTAACCCTGTGCTGAACAAACACAGACATGCTACTTATTCAGCTCAGTGTGCCATAGAATACATGCTCATGAGGACCATGTTATGAGACACAGGACAGCTTAACCATTAGAAGGCCAATATTATGCCTATACCCATGGCTATTTTGCTGTTTGGTTTATCTTCTGTGTCTTTCCATCTTGTCAGCATCATCTTTGCTTTAAACAAGCACGCTGTGAGGAAACTTAAATGAATATGATTTACTCACCCTCATGTCGCTCCAGACATGTGCTATTTTCTTTCTTCTGTGAAACAAATAAGAAGATCTGAATGTCCTTAGCAGTCATGTTTTTTTTTGACAAATGACTCATAGTTCTTAATTATTACTTATCATTCTTACATGTATTTTTACTCATTATTTCATTCTCTGTTTCCTGGTTTAAAAAAAATATGTCATATAAATAAAGCTTTACTTACTTAATATGGGAACCAGTGGCATTTGGCACCAATGATGTCAAACACTGAGCACCATTTTTGAATTGAATGTAAGCATAAATGTGATTTGTGAGATTATCACTGAACATATTTTAGTCTATAGAATTTTGGATTCCATTCCACAGAAAAAAAAAGAAAGTCATATCGGTTTTGAACAACATGAGGGTGGGTACATATTGACAGAATTTTCAATTTGGTGTGAACAATTATTTTATAGACAAGATAATGGATTCACATTGCTATTTTACAAAATGAGCAGATTTGATTAATTCAGTGATTTCGTGCCTCGGGATTGGTTTTGGAATGGCTACATGTACACTGTCTATTTAGAGAAATAATATACCCCCCTCCGGGGTGTGGAAATACTGTACATGAAGAGAAATGTTTCCTTACCTTTTAGAATTTTCATGAGCCCAGTGTTTTCAACAGATTATTCTGGCAGGAGTGGATTATGGTAATGTCACAGTTGAATTGTGATGAGGTATACATGAAGATCTTGAAGACGAGAGATGTGAAGAGGGAGCAACAGTGCACTGATGGGAAACCCAGACCTATAGTTATTCCCAGTCAAATATCTAACCTTTAAATTCCTACGTAACTAAAAGGAATAATTCACCCAAACATGAAATTTATGCCAACAATTACTCACCCTCGCGTTGTTCCAAACTCTTAAGACTTTCTTTGTTCCATGGGGCATAAAAGTTGCATTTTGAATTACATGACCATGCTTCCATATAAGAAAAGTAAAAGGGGAACCACTTTATGTTAGAAGTATTTAACATAAATGTACTTAAATGTACAGTACATACGTGTTGTTGCATTGTACTTACATTTAAAGTAGCCACATTTAAATACATATTTTAATACCTAACCCCTACCCCTATTCCTAAACCTACCCATTACTCAACCTAAGTAGCAGCAAATGTGAATCGTGTGTGAATTTTGCAGAACAAAATAATACATTGCATTGTGTGTATTTTCACTATAGTACATTGTAGTTAGAGACACCTAATACAGTACTCTATATTAGATGTCTCTAACTACTATGTAAATGAAAAAATATATAATGAAAATATTGGGACTGTCAAGAAACAGAGTAACAACTAAAATTTCACTTTTATTTATTTATTATTATTTTTATTTTTTTTGTCATTTTGGACAAAAAATATTTTTTTTGTCCAAAATGACAGAGGAAAGAAGGGCATATGGGTCTGGAACAACCATGTGAGTATATGATGGTTTAAAGGAATAGCTTAAAATGACAAAAATTAAAATTCATTTACTCACCCTCATGCCATCTCAGTATGACTTTTTTCTTCTGCATAAAACAAAGTTTTTAGAAGAATATCTCTGCTCTGTAGGTCCATACATGGCACGAGGATGGTGACCAGAACTTTGAATCTTTAAAAATCACATTAGGCCACATACAAGTACAGTGGTTAATTCAATATTATCTGAAGTGCTATTATTGGTGTGGGTGAGAAACAGATCAATATTTAAGTTATTTTTTACCATACATCTCCACTTTCACTTTTACGATCTTTTCCTCTCTCTGTGCATATCGCCATCTACTGGTCAGGTCTAGTAAAAGTGGAGATTTATGGTAAAAAAGGACATAAATATCTCACCCACACCTATCATAGCACTTCAGATTATATGGATTTATCCACTGGAGCCTTATGGATTACTTTTACGTGACATTACATGTTAATTTGAAAATTCAAAGTTCTGGTCACCATCTACTTGCATTGTATTGACCTACAGAGCTGAGATATTCTTCTAAAAATCGTAGTTTGTGCTCGGCAGAAGAAAGAAAATAATATACATCTGAAATGGTATAAGGGTGTGTAAATGAGAGAATTATGCCAGGTGAGAACAGATGGACTCAAACGCAGAGGAACAGTGATGAATGTTTATTAAATAGTTCAAGGATAATTCAGCAGAGAAATAATGTTAAGTCCACAACAGAGTAAATCCAGGCAGGAGGTAAGTAATCTAGCACAAGCTGCAGCATAGAGGGGTGACTTGTGTTACCGAAGAGCAAAGATGGTGGAGAGATGGAGAGAAGGTGAGTGAAGATATCTGGTGAGTATACTCCAAAAATGCAATATGGCAGGAACTAACTGAAAGAAGAGCACAACATAAAATAAGACTAAATCAAATGACAACACAAATCAATCTAGCACAGGATAGAACACGAGAGGAGCTAAAATATGAAACGGGAAATGAGATACAGGTGCCACTGGTCATCATAACGAGTGGTGTGATACAGCATTGCGGCAATGTCCCTTGTGTCCTTATGTTGAACTTGGAAACACGTGAGGGAGTGGGAGACGTTGACTGTGGAATTCTTCAATGAGGTCGTGATTCAGAATGTCCCAACATTTCTCTTCTGCTTGTCTGGCCTACCTCCAGAAGCAATGGCAACTCTGGATGAAAGCATGAGCAGAAGGGACTAGAATATCAGTTATTGGGATAGAAAAAGTGGAGATTGGTAACCGAGGGAACACTGGAAGGGTGACATGCCTAAGACAACACTGGCAAGGATTTATGGACGTACTCGACCCAAGAAAGCTGCTGTCTCCAGGAAGACGTATTCTTAGAAGCCACACAAAGCAACGGTGGAGCAATGACCCCATTAGAGGACTTAGGTCTGGACTGACCAGGGAACAAACTATAAGCTCTTTGGGCACGTTGCGGGTGGTGTGACGTTGCGCAGATCAGAATGGAGTTCGGACTCGTCCTACCAAAACACACTCCAACCACTCGAGTGGCACGATGTGTCCAGGGTGTCTGCAAGAAAGAGCATCAGGTTTCATATATTTGAAACCAGGGTGATAAGAAATATGTAAACTGAACAGACCAAAAAAAGAGTGCCCAGTGGAATTTAGGCATGGATATATTCCATATTCTTATGGTTGGTCCAGATTAGAAAGGGTACTTCCATACCTTCCAACCAGTGCTGCCCTTCCCCAAGGCCAATCTGACTGCCAGCAACTCCTTATTGCTAATTTCGTAGTGCCGTTCTACGGGCGAAAAAGGATGGGAATAAAATGCGCAGGTGTGCATCTTCCCGTCAGAGGCAGATAAAATATCAAGAACTCATCCAAATAAACAAAGACAAACCAGTTTACCAAATCACAAAAACACGTCATTGATGAGTGTCTGGAATATGGCCACGACTTGGGTTACCCAAGCAGAGCAATGATGGTGTAGATGTGGAGAGATCATCAAAAAAGCGGCGCAAAACAGCATTGTTAGGTGACGCAACAAGCGTCCTCATGTTGAAACTGTAAACACATGACACATATGAAACTTTTTGTTTTCTTTTTGAAGCACTCAGAATTAATACAAACCTTCTTGCCATTTTCATAAAATTCTAAATAATTTCTTTCCACAAGCCCATCCTTTTTCTAACGCCACCGCAGAGATGTAGCGTGTGTGGAGGCTTCATGCTATTCTCCATGGTGGCGTGCTCAACAAGCCACGTGATAAGATGCACGGAGGCTATATTGTAGGCTATATTGATTTTATTTTAATTTCTTTTAATGTTTGAATTTATATTTATTATTCACAGCAAAATGTGAGACTTGTTTTATCCAACATGATCACAGAGGAAATGAACATCTTGTCTCTGAATTTTCATGAACCCTGAAATCAATCACATTCTGAAGTACTGACAAGTCCAATCCCCAATCAGACATTTGTGCATCAATTCCAGCATGCTCATCTTTTCCCTATGGCACTTCTGATCATGCATCAAATGAGCAATTTCCATGAAATGGATTCTGGTTCCATGCAAGCCAGGAAGTGATCACATTCACGTTAACAGCAGTGAGAACAATTGGGGGGTTGCATTTTTGCTCTAAAATAAATCATTTGACTGGAAACTGGTCAACAATGCTTTCTTTCAGTGATGTTTTCTGCTAAGCACAGGCCGATTTCCACAGCAGAACTTTCGAATTCCTGTCAGCGAATCCGCAGAGTGATAAGTCTGGTTTTATCCCTCATGTGAACTATGGTGATGCACAAGCTATGTTGACAAGGAAGAGGTGGATGTTTAATTTAAATTAGGCTCAGAAGCAAGAAATATTCACACCGGTGTGTACATAACAAGGAACTCTACACCATTTCATGCTTTAAAAAGCCCTCCAAAACAGAAAAAAAAATGTCACTGGTAAAGCATTTGCTATAACACAATGAATTAGTTGCAATTTTTATGTTACATAGAAATTGACATCATGTGAATAGAGAGATTATGCTTCTTGCACATATAATGCTATAGTGAAGGTAACTGTTGAAACTAACAAATTGCATTCATTTTAATTGTTAAGACAAAGGCATGACAAGTTTTGTTCTGAAAAAATAATCACCTTTGTTGACTTTTATTTTATGTTTGTTTTGCAATTTAGACATTTGACAGTGATTTAAATAGAAGCTGCATGTCTGTGGGATATTATTACTGTTTCAGGAAGTGAAGCAGAAATTAGGAAACAGTTGACTGGCAGAATCAGACTGTTCACTGCTTTGTCAACATTTTACTTTTATTTTTTACAAAGTCTGTCATAGAAACTGCCATGAAATTTACAAGAATGTGCACAGAGCAAGTGTTAACAATCATGAAACCTTGCAGAGTATAAACTTCTGTTTCACAATAGTTTTCTGAACAATACAAAACAACAATAACAAATGTCACATGTAATGACTCAGTTATGTCCGTAACAAATGAAGTTACCAAACATAAGATCAGGGAGGATCACGGCCATCTAAATTTCCAGTTACTTATGATAGTTTTAAAATCAACCTCTCACCTCATCACAGTGTCAGTTCTCCCTTCATCCCACCACATCCCCTACTCCTCCGTAGGTATTTCACCCAAATAAACCATCTCCATCCTTCACCAGTCTTGGGGGGTCACAGTTGAGCTTGAGTAGAGTCTCTCCCTGGAGCTCCTCCATCATGGAAAGAAAGCCAAACCTGTTTACCATTAACGCTAAAGATTATACAGTTGAAACTCGAAAAATTAGAATATCGTGCAAAAGTTCATTAATTTCAGTAATTCAACTTAAAAGGTGAAACTAATATATTATATAGACTCATTACAAGCAAAGTAAGATATTTCAAGCCTTTATTTGATATAATTTTGATGATTATGGCTTACAGCTTATGAAAACCCCAAATTCAGAATCTCAGAAAATTAGAATATTGTGAAAAGGTTCAGAATTGTAGGCTCAAAGTGTCACACTCTAATCAGCTAAACACCTGCAAAGGGTTCCTGAGCCTTTAAATGGTCTCTCGGTCTGGTTCAGTTGAATTCACAATCATGGGGAAGACTGCTGACCTGACAGTTGTGCAGAAAACCATCATTGACACCCTCCACAAGGAGGGAAAGCCTCAAAAGGTAATTGCAAAAGAAGTTGGATGTTCTCAAAGTGCTGTATCAAAGCACATTAATAGAAAGTTAAGTGGAAGGGAAAAGTGTGGAAGAAAAAGGTGCACAAGCAGCAGGGATGACCGTAGCCTGGAGAGGATTGTCAGGAAAAGGCCATTCAAATGTGTGGGGAGCTTCACAAGGAGTGGACTGAGGCTGGAGTTACTGCATCAAGAGCCACCACACACAGACGGGTCCTGGACATGGGCTTCAAATGTCAAACGTCTTACCTGGGCTAAAGAAAAAAAGAACTGGTCTGTTGCTCAGTGGTCCAAAGTCCTCTTTTCTGATGAGAGCAAATTTTGCATCTCATTTGGAAACCAAGGTCCCAGAGTCTGGAGGAAGAATGGAGAGGCACACAATCCAAGATGCTTGAAGTCCAGTGTGAAGTTTCCACAGTCTGTGTTGGTTTGGGGAGCCATGTCATCGGCTGGTGTTGGTCCACTGTGCTTTATTAAGTCCAGAGTCAACGCAGCCGTCTACCGGGACATTTTAGAGCACTTCATGCTTCCTTCAGCAGACAAGCTTTATGGAGATGCTGACTTCATTTTCCAGCAGGACTTGGCACCTGCCCACACTGCCAAAAGTACCAAAACCTGGTTCAATGACCATGGTATTACTGTGCTTGATTGGCCAGCAAACTCGCCTGACCTGAACCCCATAGAGAATCTATGGGGCATTGCCAAGAGAAAGATGAGAGACGTGAGACCAAACAATGCAGAAGAGCTGAAGGCCGCTATTGAAGCATCTTGGTCTTCCATAACACCTCAGCAGTGCCACAGGCTGATAGCATCCATGCCACGCCGCATTGAGGCAGTAATTAATGCAAAAGGGGCCCAAACCAAGTACTGAGTACATATGCATGATTATACTTTTCAGAGGGCCGACATTTCTGTATTTAAAATCCTTTTTTTTTATTGATTTCATGTAATATTCTAATTTTCTGAGATTCTGAATTTGGGGTTTTCATAAGCTGTAAGCCATAATCATCAAAATTATATCAAATAAAGGCTTGAAATATCTTATTTTGCTTGTAATGAGTCTATATAATATATTAGTTTCACCTTTTAAGTTGAATTACTGAAATTAATGAACTTTTGCACAATATTCTAATTTTTCGAGTTTCACCTGTATGGGCACGCAAACTCATGAAAAATTATTATTGATGTGAACACACAGACCAATATTATGCAAGCTAAAGCATGCGGTTTCCAATCAGAAACCCTACATTTACAGAGGTTAAGTTTTCACTGAACACTTGATAGACACAGAGGGGTTACCAGGATATCTTGTTTGGGGGGGCATTTGGCTTGTTTGGGGGGGCAACATAAACAATTGTAAAAATCGGCGCAAAATTAAGCTATACTACACACAATCTGTTTTAGTGCATATCTTTTTCTAAGCCAGGAACCCAGAGATAGGCACAGGGCCCCTATTAGACTATAGGGCTTAAACTGGATTTTTGTTGTGTCAGACCTCACTCATCTGCTAGCGATGGAAAAATATGCACAAAACAATCCACTTTTAAATTGTAATTTATCATCAGATGCAGAGGTGTTTCCAGCATTGAAGGACATCCGGAGCTTAGCCCAGACAATTTTATTTTCACACTAGCAACCACTTCCCTGTAGTCCAAAGCTGGTGAGAGGGTATTCTTTGAGTTTTGCTCTGGCTGGGCCTGTTTCTACAGTTCCTAAATCTTCCACTCTAGTACTATCCTCAACATCCTCTCTCCTCCCTGAATCATCTGTGATGCAAAAGAACAGATACAGCACATAACTTACTGCAAATCATCTTCACACAACTAATTCATCAAGTGCTACTTATGTCAAATTGTAGACCAATACCATTGAAGAAAATGTATAGGGAAGAGCAGATCAGAGGGATTGCCCTAATATCTATCATTATTCTTGAATTTTCATGTACATTAACATAAAGTCATCGCAAAAGAGTTATATTATAGTGAGTAAAGTGAGGTAAAAAAAAATATTGAATATAAATAATTAATATTTTTTTACATAAATAGTCAAAATGATTTATAAGATCCTAAGTTAAAGCAATACATGAATGACTTTAGTCTAAGTTCATTGACACACTATGGCATCGAACTGTATATAATTCTCATCATCTCTATGAGAATAATTCATCTGTCAAAATCCTTTCATTAGGATCATTGGGATAAACAATGTTTCTCTTTTAACTTTCTCTAAAGTAAAGTGACTGATTAATTGTTCCCAGTTTCCATGCCTGATTCTGGCACAGCTGCTGCAGCTCCTCAGTCTGTTGCTCATCTTTGCTACACTCTACAAAACCATTTAATCAAATCAAGGTGTATATTTCCTACAAACTAATATCACAAAACAAGTCACACATACATTTTATGTTAATGCTTATTGGTTATCCTTAGCGAAAACAACACCTGATAAACAAGAAAAGTACGCGCCGAATAGGGCTCGAACCACAGTCGAGCCCTATTCGGCGACTGCAGTCGTGAGAGGCGACTGCGTTAACTCGGAGCTACCAAGCTGCGTCAATCTAAATGAGGAGGTTAGAGGCTACAACTCTTGAGGTTTAGCCTACTGTGGGTGAAAGCCGCCAGCTAGATGATGATCTTAAGACTTTAAGGACAAAAACAAATGTGAATTCTTTCCCACTGACTTCTTTCGGACAAATCCCCAAAGCCTCATTTGCTTAATTTTTGCTGTCTTTCCTGCTAATTGCCGTTAACTCGCCACTAAGTAACGTTAGTTGATGTCAACGACTGTGCAAGCTCCTCCTCTACCTGCTGCATATTCAACAGAGAGGAAGAAACGGAGTCGCCCATAGGCTACCGACAGCAAAGTAACTTATTCTATAGGCTAGATTATGCCTATGTCTATTTTTACAGGCTGTATGCAGTATGTGCAAAGCCAAAGCACAATGAAATAAGGCAACTTATGATTTCGGGGTTTACATAGGCTTTTGTCCGGTTTCATATTTGTCAGTCAACTATTCAAAATACATTCGGGGCTACACTCAAATCAACAGATGGACAGATTATTTCTCAAATTCTCAGGGGAGGCAGAGCTTATCCTAGGGGAGGCACTGCCTCCCCCAGCCTCCCCCTAGACACGCCCCTGGATATACAGCTATATTAATTATATTTAGGCTATATTAAAATGATATAAGAGGCACGTAAACATGTTAACCCCAATTAAGCCAATATTCCAATTTCTAGAAATCCAAATAAGACTGTATATGCCTGTATTAATCAAAAGTTTAGATCATGTAAACACCTTATTTAAATATCTACTTCAACAGAATATTTTTAATATCTGCAAAAGGTTCAATGACTTGACACTTTTTTTTGTCCTGATCTACAGCATTAATCTCGTGTGACCCCGCGTCCACATGTGTGGACTTTGTATTTTGGCTTTGCTATATGCAACGCATAATTTAAATTAATTTAAACTGACGGAATACTGTTCACAACACTCTGAGTAAGAAACCTCTAATGTTTTTAACTAAAACCTACTTGGTTGTAAAGAGTAGTGTCTCTAGTTTTGTTTGATAGGCTGGTTTAAAAAATCCATACATTTTCCGTGTGTTGATAATGATCAAGTCCACATGTGTGGAAAATGGGACATTATTCCCTCGTAATTTTAATAAACAACTTTCATCTGCATTGCCGAGACATTCATCAATTGACGCCAATATTCCTGCACTTCACTGTCCAAATCGACTCAGAATCCGAATTGAGATTTTAGCCTTGTAAGTTTGAGGATGTAAGTGTCTTTTAATGTCTCCAGAGCCCAAGGATTATTAGTTCTTTAACATATTGCCTTCCTAGAACAGTTAAGAATCAGGGTGTATCGAATTTTGCCGGTTTATGACTCAAAAAGTTTTAAAATTGGCAAAGTGCACAGAACTCAGTCCCTTATTAATAAAACTGCTATATAAGGGTGCTAAATAAGGTAGTGGAGAGTGGAGTAAATGCTTGGATCTCCTTTGTTTTTACATATTCTAGATCATCTCGCACATGGTGGAATGCTCAGTCTTTAAAAGTATCCTCTTTTCAGCAATCTGGAACAGAAAAACATTTCTTGGTTAAAGATGTAACCTCTGTTCCCTAATGGAGGAAATGAGACGTTGTGCCGATGTAGTGACACTAGGGGATAATTCTTGAGAGCCCCAATCACCTTTGCTTTATTCAGAAAAGGCCAATGAAAATTGGCAAATGGAAATTGCATGCCGCTCTCCACCTCAGACATACGGGTATAAAAGGAGATGGTGTGCCCCGGCCAAGAGAGAGTCCCGGCTATGTCAGTGATCAGTTCAGTGATGCGGCAGGAGGGACACTCGACCACATCATGACCTTCCAGTGAGTTTAAGACATCTCCCTGATCCCGTTAAGGTGGGAGGAGGCACTTACCCGAGGAGGAACAGGCAGTGGCCTT
This sequence comes from Xyrauchen texanus, assembly GCF_025860055.1. NCBI lineage: Eukaryota > Metazoa > Chordata > Actinopteri > Cypriniformes > Catostomidae > Xyrauchen > Xyrauchen texanus. The sequence continues at coordinate 1,326,757 of NC_068313.1, read as the reverse complement.
TCCTGATTTTTGTATTAATCAATTTCCCGCTGAGCACCTGCTAGAATAGCGCTGGGGAAGCGCTCTTCCCTCTCCAGGAGGGAGAGTACTACGGAGACCACATCCTATCGGAGGGAGGTTAACATGTGGAGAATACCTCACATGGAGTTAACGATGGGGAAGTTCACATATGGAGCACTGAGCCCGAGTATGCGGGCTCACCTGAAGAGGGGCATACCACGTGCACTGGGCCTGGCGGCATCACTCCTCTGCAGAGTTCGCATTCGAATAGTGCTAAAGAAATTAAAGAGGCATCCAGTGTTCACCAGTTACAGGGAACTGTTGTGGACAAGATAGCACACATTATCACCTTTAAAGGGGAAAGGAGCAAATGCAAGCGATACACCCAAACAGATGCCCGGCCAACTTGATGTTACCCCATAACACTTGGGTTGAAACCGGTTATATGCGGAGGTGGTAGAACCGTGCAAAAGTATTGGGTGTAGCCCAACCCACTTCTCTGCATATGTCTATTAGAGAGGTGCACAACACACGAGTGCACAGGAGGATGCAATACCTCTAGTGGAGTGCACACATACGCCATAGGAGCATGGCAGGTCTTGTGATTGGTAAGTCAAGGAAATGGCATCCACAATCCAATGGGCCAGCCTCTGCTTGGAGACAGCTTTCCCCTTCTGCTGACCTCCAAAACAGACAAAGAGCTGCTTCGAGCATCTAAAGCTCTGCTTGTGGTCCAGATAGATGTGCAGGGTGCGAACTGGGCATAGCAACGACAAGGCCGGGTCTTCATCCTCTGAAAAGAGTGCTTGCAGGTTCACAATCTGATCCCTGAAGTGAGTGGTGGAAACTTTGGTACATAACTGGGCCGGAGTTTCAAGATCACATGAGAGTGTGTCAGCCCGAACGGGGAAGGTGACGGTCCAAAACACACATGCGCTCGGCTCCGAAGGACAAGTTTGTATGAGTGGTGCATGCCATCTCCTTTTATGTCCGTATGTCTGGGGTGGAGAGCAGAATGCAAATTCCACTTGCCAGTTTTCATTGGCGTTTTCCGAATAAAGCAAAGGAGATTGGGGCTCTTAAGAGCGAACCCCTAGTGTCACTACATTAACACAAATTGAGTGACAGACAGGGAACAGAAGTATACTTTGGACTTAAGACATAGGCTTCATTTCCGGGTGGGACATGTTCCTACTTTTTGACTTTGCAAAGTTTTTCCCACCACTTTTTGAATTAGACATTCATCAGTTTCTGATGCAAAAGAAAAATCTGCAGTTCTTGAACAGGAGTTTCCATTTAAGTTGTGTATGTTATTATTATTGACAAATCAGTACTTGAGTTTGTTTAGTGCTCGTTGGGGCTGTTATCAGTGAAGTTTATCTTATTCATTGAGGATGACCTCTCGTGCACAGAGCCGCTGTTATGCAGCTCACGCTCCTTTACAGGTATGTTCCCACTCGTGTTATATATCCACTGACGTGTTATATACTTGTTATATTATATCCACCGAAAGCAATCTTCGTTTATTAAAATAAAAAGTTGTATTATGCCAGATTATAACCCTGTTTTAGATGTGAAAACCTTACCGTCAGACCAATCAATCTTTCTGGTTTTCAGTGTTCAGATTCATGTAGTTATCCACTGACCATCAAAATCTGACAAGTGATGGATGTATGGACTAAGTTATCAAATTAACTATGTGATATATTTATTAGATAACATTAATTGCTCATCAAGAATTACTGTATATATAAACAGTAAAAAATTATTTGACATTATCTATACAAAATCTAAAAACTATTAATGAGTTTCACCACATCATGACATTGTGACATCACAACCCCTACCCCCACATTGAAACTGTCCCTACCAGTTTTTTAATCAAAATGATGCCCCTGCCTTAAGATATGCCAGCAGGTGAGCTGAGCTACACTAATGTTGGCTCTTAAACATTTAACAAGAGCAATTTTTCCACAATAATATATGTGGAAAAAAAGACAATTGAGTTTATGAGAGCTCTAAGAATGAGAGAAGTGATCCAGACAACAGAGCCATCAGCTCGTGACTTTGTCATAGTGAACTTTGCCCTCGGGTTTCTTAACAAGTCAGTGCAATGGTGTTTCCTGAATTAAGTTGTAATAAAGTGCCAATGTCTTCATTCACTTATTTTTTTGGCTCCTTGAATCTTTGCTCATGAGTAGTATGCTTCTATCAGTTTGTGTAAAAAAGCTTGGTGCAATTCTAGATGACCAGCTCTTCTTTGTAGACCACATTAATAAACTCATTGTATTTTTGCTTTTAATTTGTACCTATTTCATATATGTTTGTTAATATGTAAATGCCATATTATAATACAAATCATGTGTAGATAAATAGTATTCTGCAATTAAAATTAAAGATAAAATCTGTCTTAAATTCACAATTCTCAGTGATCCTGGGATTTTTTATTTTTTGCATTGTTGAGGTGTTCTGGAAGGGCATCATGTTATGAAAAAGGTATGTATGTAGCATTAGCTGTCAAACAAGGGGCTTCTGTGTAAGTGAAAACATTTGATAAATTATGTGAAATATTTTACAGTGCATTTGCAAATCTTAGAAGATATTGTCTTACCAAAGCAACGTATAACAAAATGTATATGAGAATACACACTGCACTGTGTATATTAAAGGTGTTTCATTTCTTACTTTGTCAGCACGAGTGTGTCTAAATAAGACACCCTTAAGAGAAGGTTTCAGACTTCAGTTAATAGTTTTAGAGTCTGCATGGCATAGCAGGAAGACAAAAGCAGAAGGGAGAAAGTAAAAAGTATTTCCTTTCAGAAAAGTCCCTAGTGTCAACTCTCTTCCTAAAAACTGCCAATCAGAGGAAACTTGAGACTTATCTGAGGAAACACTGGTCACATTCTGTCTTGGAGTCTTGGTGTGTGGGGTGAGTTCAGTATTTCATTTTATATAATAAAGTGACTTCAAGAGGTTTCTAATAGAAGTAAAAGACAAAAATCCTCATATGTCTCAAATTCTCAATGTGTCATTAATTATTCTAAATTATATGTACTCATACCTTTATTGTTCTAAATAAAATGGTTCACAAATAATAAAAATGTATGCAAAGAAAAATACCACTCAGTGGCAGGGATGTGCACAGGGGGGTGGACACGGTTGCCCGTATCAACAAGGGCTGAGGTGTCCCTCTAAGTGAAGTAAATCATTTTACTTTTATTCATTAATCAAACCTTTTTAAATGTACTCATCAGAATATATTGGGTTTTCTTTTCTTTTTTTTCATAGTTATTTTATTTGGTTTATTATGCATCTTCAGACCTTTATTACTGTATCATTAATATCATACAAACACTCACATATTTCTTTATTTGCACCTATGCCATTTTACATGTAAAAATGGCCAGATCACATTTTCCTTTTGGTTATAATTACCTTTATTTTCTTTAAACAAGCAAACACACATATTAGATAGTAGGAGTGTCAATCACCAGCCAGTTTAGATAGAGTCCAATCTGGACCATGGGATGGTTTGAGCAAAATTTTAAGGCTAGATATACTAAAAACATTCACATCCATTTATTATTTTGGCATGATATATTATTCTATTTTCTCTACAGCATTACAGATAGTGCTGCCCCCTGCTCAGTGGCAATGTTCGGAAAGGTATACTAGTGTAATAAGTATTTACAATATACTGCTTCTTTTTTCAAACAGAATATGAAACAAATCATGCAAAGATAAATCTACATACATCTTAAATCAATTTATTTTATCATGTTGCATGTTTAATTCATTGAGTAATAGAAGTAGTTATCTTCTCAGAAATGAAAACAGTTATTTAGCTTTTTTTTAAAATAATGGTTAAGAAGGAGATGTTAAAATATGCTGATGATTTAACTTAAACTTTAAAGAAATTGAATCTTGTCATGTTATATACTTTAGCAATAAGATTCAAGAGGTCATGTCATATTGTGAATGTAGTCTTGTTTTTATAGGAATCTCATAAAATTTTGAAAACATTATGCTTAAAACGAAAACAATATCCGTCAATGGGTTAAGACAAATATACTTGTTTTCTCTTTTAAATAAAATACTTTTTCTTACCCCATTTTTTCTTTATTCTTTTCTTTTTTTTCCTTCTTGTTTTATGAATAAAACTATTTTTATTTACCTGAAAATTAAAAAAAAAAAAAAAATATCCTATGCACTTTTGCTTGTCAAGTAAATAGATAACGTTTTAAGAATGTTTAGATATTTTTACTGGAAATTAAAAAATAAATATTAATTAAGAAATTACTTTTTTTTGCAGCGTTGTTATATGATGCACAGTGGACTGTCTATTTTCACAATAAAGTATGGCCTGAAAATTGCTTATTGCTTTTATAAAATGGTTAATACACAATTTACACATATTTTCATTAAAACATGATTCTGATAAACAAATTCATAAAGTGCCATCCTTCCACTAGAATATATAGTCCCTGACATAACAGCAGTGTGGGGGAAGCTACTTTGACATGAAGCTACAAGCTACTCATAACTTACTTAAACTAGTTAAACTACAGTCAAGCTACCTTACACTAATTCAACAAGAAAATTGCCTATTTTTTAACTAAATCAAAATATAGTGATAAAATGAAGCAACTAAAAGTGCACTCAGTATTTAATTTTTGTATTTTTTTTGCTCATTAAAGAAATTTAACTCCTAAAGAAATTAGTTGTAATTGTAAAACAGTTTGAATAAAATCAAGACCACTCACAAGAGATGGAGACTCTAGTCATATCAGTAACCTTATAAAAGCAGTTTTTTCTAATTGGAGAGGGTCTCCTCGTGGAGGCTGCCATGTTAGGATCAAAAACTTACTTAATCTCCTTAATTGCCTTGCTATTGGATATATTACTGTGTATGAATGATGCAGGGTAAGTCCAAGCTCTCATATTAAAATAATACAGATTGTACCTTTAACTAAATATTATATAATACTTTATATAAGTCCCTTTAAGGCAGTGCTACATGATAGAGAGAGAGAGAGAGAGAGAGAGAGAGAGAGAGAGAGAGAGAGAGAGAGAGGATGATTTAGGTGAGTGTATATTATATATTAATTTTATTATTATTTTTACATTTTTTCACCAATTTGGAATGCCCAATTCCCAATGTGCTCTAGGTCCACATGGTGGCATAGTGACTCGCCTCAATCTGGGTGGCGGAGGACAAATCTCAGTTGCCTCTGCATCTGAGATCATCAATCCGCGCATCTTATCACGTGGTTGAGTGCGTTCCTTGGACACATAGCGCGTGTGCAGACTTCACGATATTCTCTGCTGCATCCATGCACAACTCGCCACATGCCCCACCGAGATCAAGAACCACATTATACCGGCCACAAGGAAGTTACCCCATGTGACTCTACCCTTCCTAGCAACCGGCAAATTGGTTGCTTAGGAGACATGGCTGGAGTCACTCAGCACGCCCTGGATTCAAACTCACGACTCAAGGTGTGATAGTCAGCATCAATACTCGCTGAGATACCCAGGCCCCCTAGATGAGTGTATTTTATTACTCCCTCGGCTCCATAGCTGCATTCGTAATACAATATGATAAATGTAGCATTTTGTGACACTACAGCGCTACTTGTTGGAAAATGTAGCTTGCAACTGAAAAGCTACACTTTTGTGAAACTTACGCTTAAAAATATTAACTTAGTAGTGTCGCTACTTTAAATTCACCACTCCCCAACACTACATAACATTCCTATTTATAAAAAGTTATGATACTCTATGGGTGCTGCTTGGTGAAATGATGAACAGATCATAGCTGTTATAGTATTGCACATTTTAGTATGGCTGAAACACTGTATTGACCAATCAGCATCCAAGTTCGGATCTCTAAAATCCACTTTATACTGCATAGTTTGCCAAATGTAGTAGGTTTATGCTGTGCGCAAAATATATACAGTACTGCAGAAATAGTATGTGTAATGTGGTAGTTGCCACTTTGAATTATGCCAATTTATATTTTACACTGCTTTATGTCTTTAACAGGAATCAGACATCCATGGAGCTCACAACAGCACTGAGTCAGTTCACAGACAATTACTTCAATCAGACCAATAAGAATCACTCAATGGAGGCTTGTTCCCGAGACAGCGCTCTGAAGATGACAGTGTTTCCCATTCTGTACACCATTCTCTTCATCCTGGGCTTCTCTCTGAATAGTCTGGCAGCATGGGTGTTCCTACGAATCCCCAGCAAATCACACTTCATCATCTACCTGAAAAACATTGTGGTGGCCGATATCATCATGACGCTCACCTTCCCCTTCAAGATCCTTGCAGACTCAAACTTAGCATCGGTCAGCGAGCGTGTTTTCGTCTGTCGTGTGTCGTCCGTGCTCTTTTACCTCACAATGTACATCAGCATCCTGTTCTTTGGCTTGATCAGTATCGACCGCTGTAGAAAGACCATGTGGCCCTTTGTAGGCACCAGCCCTAGACGCCTATTCCACAGAAAGCTTCTCTCTGGCTTCATCTGGATGTCACTGTTGGCTCTTTCATTACCCAACGTCATCCTAACTAGCCGTCCGAACATTTCAGCTCACTTTAAGTGTAGCGATCTAAAGACAAAGTTGGGACTGCAGTGGCACGAAGTTGTCAACCACATCTGCCAGGTGATATTCTGGGGAAATCTAGTAACTGTGATAATATGTTACACACTCATCTCAAAGGAGCTCTACAAGTCATACGCCCGGACGCGAGCTCAACACATGGTGACACAAGGAAACCCAAGAAGAGCTATTTCTCAGATGAAACAGCCAAACAAGAAAAACATACAGGCCAATGTGTTTCTGGTGTTGGCGGTCTTCTTCATTTGCTTTGTACCCTTTCACTTCGCCCGAGTTCCATACACTATCAGTCAGACGCGTGGACGCATGTTTAACTGCCCGCAGAAGTTATTTTTCTTCCAGTTGAAGGAGAGCACACTGTGGCTTTCCTCGCTTAATTCAGTGCTCGATCCACTCATTTACTTCTTCCTCTGTAAGTCCTTCAGGAGCTCCCTGTTTAACACCCTGCGTCTTTCTCCTGGACGCTGCAGGGCATTGCGGGAGCTTGGGACAGATACACCGCTGGGCAGCACACAGCCATAATGGAGAAATTACTGTGACAATGAGTAAATTACATTTATATAAAAGTACCAAAAAGTGCAGTGTTGCTACCATGATTTTTTAGCTTGGTAATATTGTACTACAAAGGTGTTTTGTTTATGTACTATGGTAATATCATGTTTTTTTGACACATATAATTTGAATACCATGGTATTAATGTCTTATACTATAACCGTGCCATAGTTCCAACTAGGGGTTGCATGACTACTGGTTTTTTAATAGTCAACTAGTAAAACCCACAAGTTGAGTCAAGTTTAACTTGTCATGATGTCATTCCACAAATGCAGATCTGACCAATTCTTTTGTTGACAAGTGAAAACTGTTCCGTTGATCTGTTTCTCACACAAAGCAATCATATTGCTTTAGAAGACATTAATTTAATCACTGGAGTCCCATGTATTACTTTTACTATGATTGCATGAGCTTTTTGAAGCATTAAAGATCTGATCACCATTCACTTGCATTGTATGGATCTACAGAGCTGAGATATTCTTCTAAAAATCTTCATTTGTGTTCTGCTGAAGAAAGAAAGTCAAACACATCTGGGATGTTATGAGGGTGAATAAATGATGAGAGAATTTTCATTTTTGGTAAATTATCCCTTTAATGAAAAATATACAAAATATGTAAATTGGCACATTGTAACTTGCAGCATGTGACCCCAATTCAAACAGAGTTTTCCAAACTTGATGTGATGTGTAGATCTTGAATTATTCTTCAGTGTCATGACTCGTTAATGTGGCTAGTGGCATAGTACATGTCCGGTCATGGGTATCATATATGTCAGGGGTACTCAATTAAAGTTCCAAGTGGTCTGTTCTCTACATTATCTTCCCAGCAAAGGTCCGGATAATAATATGTAGCTTACACCATGTCAGTAGTTTTATGGCTAGGAAATTATGTATCTTTTTTAATAGTTTTTATAACTTGCCACATTGGCAGGAATAGTACTTAGTAAAAATAAAATAATAATACTTATAATAATTCCCAAACAGACAAAATTGTCTCTTCAATCTGGGCAGGAATGAGGACATTGGGAGCCTAGAAACAGCTAAATTTAGACTGAAAAAGAAATTGTCATCTAAAGGGGCCATGTTAACTTGTCCCGACTTAAACCTTTCCTAGCTGAACTTTGTCTGAATCACATATCATACAGATCATTTTGCTTAATTTTTGCTTTCTGTAGCGTGTTTAGCAAAAGATGCCAGTATCTGTAGCTGCGTCTCCGCTACTGTGATTACCTCAACTCGTACGTAGGCCCATACCCCTTCATGGTGATACAAGTTCTGATCACCCTTTTGGGGTTTATTGTGCGATAACAACCAGATGACTAATTATTATCGGATTATCCAACTCATCCGGGACACCGACTGTTTGAGCTGTTGCCATCGGGAAGGCAGTTCAGAACAGTGGCAACACATACAAATAGACTGGAAAACAGCTTCTTCCCACAGGCAGTAAATTCCTTAAACTCTATAGATCGACCCCCCATCACACACACTAGGACTGATCTATTATGAAATACTTGTTTTGTTGCATGTCCTGCCACATTGTGTAAAATCCCAGCATGTAAATACATGTTTTTTAGGGCACTTACTTATTATTCTGTGCACTTTTCTATAGGTGTAGGCACTTTGTGTGAGCTATTTGGAGGAGATGCTGCTTCTCAACATTTCATTGTAAAAACAATGACAAATCACATACCTGCTCACCCAAAAATTACATTTGTCATCATTCACTCACTCTCCTCTTTCGAAACGAGTATGATTTTTTAATCTGTGAAACATAACATGACGGATTAGGGGATTGTAATTGTGACAAGCAAACTCCCATAGCACCTAAAAGCACTATCCAAATCATTCGTGGAGAGAATGCACAGTTTACAATATATTTCAGAATACTTCAGCTCTGGGTGAGGGTGAGAAAATTAAGAGAGATCTATCCTAGATATATCCATCATAGAGTCCTCACCCTTCGCCAATCTTATCAAGACTCTTACCAACATCCACCAAATGCAACATAAGGCTCTACTTGAGATGTGCCAGGAACAGGAGCAGTGATTCTAGGTCATCCTTCAAGCTCAAGCGGAGGACCGGCAGGTGCTACGGAGCTCGATACCCCAGGGGGATTCTACCGACGCGACCTCTGCTGCACCATAACCCACTTCACACTTGTTAAGTTGGGACCAGAGGATGACCCAGAAGTGTTCGTGGAGCTATTTGAGTGTGCGGTGGAAGTAGCTGGATGGCCAGAGTCTCATTAGGCAGTCCAGCTGCTGCCGCTGCTGTCGGGTGAAGCTCAGCTGGCTTATGTCAGCAGAACGTGATGCTGTGGCAGTTGTCAATCTGGTGGTACTGGAGCAGTTTATCAACTGAGTACTGAAAGGGATGGCAGAATGAGTCCAGAGCCACCACCTCTGGACCACTTGGCAGCGTATCTGGGGGCCGGCGAGCCCTGTTCTGTCTCTCTCTATCTCTCATTCTCACTCCTCCTCCCATTTTTCCCCCTGTTTGTTTCCTTCTTTCTGGAAATGGGAAGTTATCTCCTCAAAACCGGCTCTCGGCTCTTCAGGTTGTAACCAAACCTCCATTCACAAAGGATTTGAGTACAAGCCGGCAAGTGAAGGTAAGGTGTGTGAAGGTGTGTAAACTGTGTTTCAAAATTACCATTTAGTGACGGTCATCATCCAATATCGGGGACATAAGCATAGTGTTGAGCCTGCAGTTAGTCCCCGCATCTCTCATCCACTCATTTTGGGCACGAATTGGCCGGCGTTTACAATGCTATTGTGGGGAATATGTGTGGATGGGTCCTGCAGCAAAGTGTCTCAGTGTATGGTTTATGATTCGCTGGCTGGTGCCAGGGCCATCTGCATCAGCTCTGTATCAGGATGACACGAGGGAGGAGAAAGTCGCGGCTTCCCCAGCCCTTTGAGGATTCCCTGTAGGGGATTTCCCTCTGGAGCAGACGTGAAATGAAACCCTTATGCCTCTGACCAGGTGAAAGTGACTGATGGTCATACCAATATTTTTCTATTTTTAAGGATCGGTTGTATTGAGTGATGCAGGAAACTATACAACACAATTGTTAATATGAAATTCTATTCCAGATGGCTCATCATAATCTTATGGCAGGTCATTTAGGTCAGGAACAAAACACTGAACAGTCTGATGGGCCATTTCTATTTGCTGTGCATTCATTGGAATGTTCACAGGTGGTGTGCGGCATGCCGTGAATGTCAGATGATGAATCCCGCAGCCACCCCAAAAGCGCCATTGCACCCCCTTCCTTTGATCAAGTTCCCCTTTGAAAGAATTAGTATGGACCTCGTCGGGCCATTAGAGTAGATGGCAAATGTGAATTGCTTTGTGTTGGTTCTGGTTGACTACGCAGCACGATATCTGGAAGCTGTGCCTCTGCGCAACATTTCAGCACGAAGTGTTGCGGAGGCACTTTTCAGAATTATCTCCATAGTGGGGATTCCAAAAGAAATCACGGTGAACATAAAAGCCACCAACTGAGTCACCCCGGTCACTTGTGGAGACCACCTCTCACCATCCCAAGTCAAGGAGGTTGCCAGATTGCAAGGAGAGTTCTCAGACGTGTTCTCGCCTCTCCTTGATCGTACAAATCTCATAGAGCACATGTGAAACAACCCCAGGGGTAATGGAAAACAGTCATCCCTACCTATACCCAAGCACAATAAAAAGTGGTACAGGAAGAATGCCAGATATAAAGGCCATGCCAGATATCAAGGTAATAGAATTATTCCACAGTGACTGGGCCAGCCCGGAGTATCTGGTTCCTAACGGCTTGGTTGGGGTTCTGTGTTCTGGTTCTGTGTGGATTATAGAAAAGTAAATGCGGTGTCTAAATTTTATGCATATCCAATGCCATGGCTTGATGAACTACTCGATCGGTCAGGGTCCACATATTTGGCCAGCCTTTTTTGGCAGAAATGTATCAGAACACTCTAGATATCCAATGATGACAATCTAACACATATATCAGGGTTACTCAATAGGTGGACTCTGGTCCAGATCCTGACCGAAGGACAATTAAACGTAGTAGGTGTCAGGCCGCACAGTCCCTGGCCTAAGTCGGGCGATGGGAGTATGTGGAGATTGAAACGATTACTCCTAAACAAGTAGAAAAACCTATTCTACACCCCACAGGACATAATAAAGCTTGTGCTGTAGCTTTCCAACCTTTACCCTGGTTGCATTTAGGTCATATTTTTATAGAATAAAAAAGTATCACTCTTAGAAATTATTGGTTAAATGTTTGTAAGTGTTAGTAAACATTATGCATCCTCTTGAACACCTTGGCAGCTTTTACATAAAAATGTCTATATCTTTCAGAGGTTGCAAAGATTTCCCCAAAACAACATTGAGATTATCAAGCACCCTCTCTAGGACACACTACACCTCATAGTTAGGCTATTTTCAAATCTTCGACTTCGACTGACTTTGTAATGAGGCAACATAAAGAGCTCAATAGAAGCTGAATTTTGGTGCTGTTCCTATTTTTAAAAGAGATGTCGGCATGGCTGCGGCCCCTTTAAATTTCAAAACTCTTTCAGTGGTTGCACAGATTGGCTCAGAACAGCATTAACACCATCAAACACACTCCTAAAGCTCAAAGTTTGGGTATGGTCATATCAATTGGGTACAATTGTCTTTACAATTTGGCAATATTTAGTGGTTCTAGAATAAGCTGGATTTATTTTGGTGAACCTTACATCCTTCTCGGCCTTATCGTTTGTGTATTTGTGTGTGTTGTCTTTTCTCTTTATCTTCCTCTCTCTTAATTGCTCTCAGGTTTACTGTAGTCAGCTGTGCTGATTGTTGATGGGGCACACCGGAGCACAGTGTGTTTCAATTATATATAAACTGAGTGTTCTGTGGCAGGAGGGGGTGCGATGAGAGATGATTGTTTGTGAGCTGTGTCATCTTGTTCGCTCAGGCACATACTGACTCTTTTCCCTGTTCCCACTGCTGGAGCGGAGAAATCGTGGTTATTGCTATTGGAACTTCTGTTTTTTTATATATACAAAATTGTCAATAAATCTGTCTGTGTTTTTGCAACTCATGTCTCCCCAAATCTTTTGCTACATTTCAATTTTAAAGTGTAGCAAACAATTCTCACACACAATCGTCTTTTTGAGGCAAAGGTGACAAATTGGGTTTTGTCAAAGAGTTTACTTTCCGGTAGTCCGTTCAAAAATGGAAAGTACCGTCTGGTTTATCCGCCAACAAGCATGGAGACACCCTGCTGGAGGATGATTGAGGTCATTGTCTAGAAGATGTTGTACCTCAGAAGAAAGTTGTTTTTATTTTTCTAACAGGGCATTGAGAAACTTCCCCATCATCAATGATCATGTAGGAGAAGATGCTCCTTAGAAGGAGTATCAGAGAACAGGCAACAACATTCATTAGTCAAATCAATTAACCCTACATGTCATCATGTTTTAACAATGGCGCAAACTCACTCGTAAAACACCATCATCCAAAACACTAATTTCATCATCCATGGCTGCCACCAAGGGATCCAGAGAATCAGAAACTCCAGAACAAGCTGCTATACTTACGGGCTTAACTTACTCTTTTAAATTGTTGCACTCATAATGCAGTTTCAGTAGGTTAAAGTGACAATATCAGGTGACTTTTTTCCAATCAGGAGTAGCAACAACATAGCTGTCACAACCTCATAAAGGTCCTGCAAATTTGGCCTGAAAAGGAGAACTTAGAGAGCAAGCACTTGATATCTGACACTGAAAACTCTGCATTCACCACGGCAGTCATTCCATGGTTTAATTTTCTTTTGAGACTGACATAAATTTTCTTTGGCAAGTCTTCCAGCCTCATTAAGATAATGCTTAAAACCACTCCTAAAATCACTCAAGTTTTCAGGAGGATCATTGGAGGACCAGTTATCATGCACAACATCCAACGGACCTCTTATCGCATGTCCAAAGACAAGATCGTATGGGCTAAAACCAGTGCTTTCTTGAAAGACTTCTATAGAGGCCAACAGTAACCAGGGCAACCCTGCAGTCGTGTGACAACTCCACACAGTAATCTTGCAGCAGGGACTTCAGGGTTTGGTGGAACCATTTTAAAGCCCCTTGGCTCTTTGTTTGGTAAGCAGAAGACCAGCTATGCTTAATGCAGAGCTGAAGCAGGACATTAGAGAAGTGGCACAAGATAAAATTAGTGCTCTCATCCATTTTCATAATTTTGGGGATGCCAAGAAATAAGTTGAGAAAGAGCCTTCATAAAAAAATGTCTGTATTTGCCCTTGTGGATATGCAGCAGGATATTGGGTAGCTTGACAAATTATAGTCCACAAATATGTATTACTAGATTTAGGCCGAGGCAAAGGACTAATGCAATCCAGAATGTTATGAAAGAATTTCAAATGACTTTACATCGACTTTATGGGATGGAAAGGAGCCACGCCTTGATAGATCTATGTAAGCGAGTGCAAACAAAGACACATCAGTTGTTCTGCTGGCAACTCGGCTTGTTATCTCTGATAATAAAATATTTTCTTCTGGCGTCAAAACCTTGAGTGATTTTTCACAAATTGGGGAAAAACCACAACATAGGTGACCAGTAAGTGATATATTACAAGAAATTAGACACAAAGACGCACGTTTGATGAAACATGATTATATTTTGAAGAACAGCTGAAAGAAAAGCCTCCGATGCACGTCTGATTGGATGTGTGTGCGCAGTGAGCTCTGAATGCAATGAAAGCTTTTCTCCAACACACGAACATTCATAGAGTTCTGGGACTCCTTCCCAATAACTATTGATCTTAGAGGTTAAGAGCATTTTCTACGAGCGACTTTATGAACGTACGTTATTTTTTTATATGCACCCAGGGTGTGAAATAGCACCCGCAAAATGCGACGAGGCTCCATCCAGTTCATGAGCTCTTCGTTCAAATGTATTTCATGAGCAAGTAATTTTGCTAATCTACCCGCAACAGGCGGGTGACCTGTAAGATGTCTCGAGTGACACATGACAAAAAATGCTGTTAGTCAAAAAGACAAATGTTTGAAGAAACGTTATTATATTTGTAAGAACAGACAACAGAAAAGCCATGAACGCTCGTCTGATTCTGTTTGTTCAGGGGCGTGCAGCACGAGTCTCGTGAAACAAGTGCATGTAAGAGTTATCACTCCTTTTTCTCTGTTTCATTCAACTGAAAACTGTTTGCAAGAATAATGTCGTCTATGAGAATGCTGCACATGATCTCTGATCATCTCGTGATGTGACTGAGCAGTTCATTCTTACAGATTGTGAACGCAACTCTACAGGTTCAGTCATATATATCTTTGTATTAAAGAAACAAAGACGAAAGTGATTAAATCATAAAGTAATACAAGACACGTTCACCTTGAACCTAAAATTGAGTTCTATTTTTTTTCTTTAGGCAGCATAAACTGTTACCAAAATAACAAACACATTCGATAAGAACACATATTTGGCAGCATTTTTTGGGAACACAAGAATTTTTTTGGCTTATTTATTATGATGATTATAATAATTATCTTTACATTTCTAATTGTCTTTAGTTCTTAATTTGCACCTGTTGCTGCATATTTGTCACGTTCACTGTTGTCTTTTGGTTTTGTACTGTTATTTTGAAGTTTAGTTTAGTTCCTGTTTCCTGTTTTGGTTTTTGTAGTCCTTCGTAGTTTATTTTATTCTGTCATGTTCACTGTTGTCTTTTGTTTTGTGGTTTTATGTTGAAGTTTAGTTTAGTTCCTGTTTTCTTCTTCTTCTTCTGATTAATGACGGATCATATCTTTACGATATATACCGCCACCTACTGAACTACTACACAGGAGTGTGTAAAAAGGACGTTTGGCAAATTATACATCAAATCAAAAAAAAAAAAAAAAAAACTAAATTCTTCTACTTAAACCAGTATCATAAAGATATATAATTAAATATTCGCTTCTTTGTCCCTGCATTCCTTGCTCCTGTAAAATCTTATGAATATCATTTCCTGCATCAGTGTCTTTCCATTTCTGTCTGAATTTGTCAAATTTCTTACGTTTAAATAAAACATGGGTGACATCCTCCAAGACTTTACATTCAGAGCATATGCCATTACTTTTACCTATCAAGGATAAAGTGGAATTAAGGCCTGTGTGGCCCAACCTCAATCTGGTTATCATACATTCTTCGTGCCTATTAAGACCCAATTACGTGATTCTTTTCCCTCCAACACAGTTCTGGTTCCTATGATAATGTCTGGCATTACTCTCTAACTCCCATTCATCTTGCCACCTAAGTATGATCTGTGATTTAATTAGAGCTTTAGCGTCTCCTTTACCCAATGTAATGTGAATTTGTACTTGGTCTAATCCCAGAGCTTTTTTAGCTAACTTATCAAATATTTCATTCCCATCAATTCCATAATGGCCTGGAATCCAACAGAACTGTACCACTAATCCAAGGTTTATAAGATTTAAAAGAAGATGCTTTACTTCTAGTACCAAATCTTCACGTATTGCATTATCTGTTATAAAACTTTGTAATACTGCCATAGAGTCAGTACATATGACAGATCTCAGAGGTTTAGTCTCCTCAACCCACCTAAGTGCAGTAATTATTGCAGTCATCTCTATTGAATATACTGATAAATGGTCACTCACTCTATACCCATATCTTTTTCCAAATTCTGGAATATAAATTCCAATACCACAATGACCCTTGGATTCTTTAGAACCATCTGTAAATATTTTCAAATATCCATAATATGAAGTATTTAAATAACTTAAGCAGGCTTCAGTAAAACTTTGCTTAGTGTGATGCTCACCTTTTCCGGCTAATAAATCAATATTTACCTCTGGAACAGGAAGCAGCCATGGAGGAACACAACTTAAAGCTAATGCTGGACCATACTTCAACTCTTTTAATCCATAATGATTTACTAAATTGTCAATATTCCAACCAAACCCACTAGACTTTTTACAATATTCCCAACAATCACTAAGTACTGACAGAGCTGGGTTGTTGAAACTTCCTTTTAACCTTACCCAATAAGTTAATGACAATTTCTCATACCTTAAATTAATAGGGGTTTCCTTAGATTCAACTAATAAAGCACTTGTATGAGTTGTTTTAAAAGCACCAAGGGCAAACCTCAATGCCTTAAACTGCATTCTTTCAATTTTCTTGAGGGATGTCTTACAAGCTGAGCTATACATTATACAGCCATAATCAATAGTTGATCTTATCAATGCTTTATATATGTTCATCAGAGACAGCCTGTCAGCTCCCCAATTATGCCCAGTGACCATTCTCATAAGGTTAATTACCTTTTTACACTTTGTTTCAACATATTCAATGTGATATTTCCATGTAAGTTTGGCATCTAACCATATTCCTAGGTACTTACATTTTTCACTTCTTTCAAGTTGCTGCTTATAAAGCATAATTTTATATGTTTCAGGGACTTTTTTCCTAGTAAAATAAACAACCTGTGACTTTGAAATAGAAAATTTAAAACCCCAATCAATTCCCCACTGTTCAAGTACATGAATGTCCTTTTGAATCTTATCATTAACATATGAAATATTACGTCCTCTTCTCCAAATGACAGCATCATCTGCATATAATAGACCTTCGTTACTATCTCCCAGTTTTTCATATATATCATTAATCATTATGTTGAACAAAATGGGACTGATAACACTCCCCTGAGGAATTCCATTTTCAACAATAAACTCATCAGACTCTACATCACCCACTTTGACCCTGATGGAACTTTGAGATAGAAAGTCAAGTATATAATTATACATTTTCCCATTAATTCCCAATTTTCCTAATTTAATCAACAAAACTTCTCTCCACATAGTATCATAGGCTTTCTCAATATCCAGGAAAACTGCCGCCATTACTTCTTTCATTATTAAAGACTTTTCAATTTCATTGCATACTTTAACTAGAGCATCAGTTGTTGACTTACACCTCCTAAATCCAGTTTGATACCCTTTAATTGGATTTATGTATTCTAGAAAATAATTTAAACGTCCAACTATAATTTTTTTCCATTAATTTTCCAAAATGTGAAGTGAGTGCAATAGGTCTATAGTTTCCTGGGTCACTTGAGTCTTTACCTGGTTTAGGAAATGGAAGAATTCTTGCCCATTTCCACATGCTTGGTAATTTACCTTCATTCAATACTTTGTTAAACAGCTTAAGAACTTTCTCCAATATATTATCAGGTAATTTCCTAAACATAGCATAACACAGGTTGTCCGTCCCTGGTGCAGAGTATGCAGTATTACTCAATGCCCTTTTAAGTTCGGACATATTAATTTCAGCATCCATAGTAGACATATTTGACTCTTTGGTGTTTAAGATATTCCTATTTATTTTCAATACCTCTTCTTTCCTTTTCATATACCGCTCCTCCAGGTGCTACCCTTGTGTATGTCTGCAAAAGCTCTAGCAAGCATATTGGCTTTTTCCATATCTGAGATTGCATGGGTCCCATCTTTAATTAAGACAGAAACCTGAGGAGGCTTAAATTTGCCTATCATCTTCTTAATCATCATCCATACTTTATTTAAAGTGGTCTCTCTTCCTATTGTTGAGCAAAACTGTCTCCATGAATCTGTCTTAGCCTCTTTAATAACCTTCCTGGCTAATGCCTTCTTCCTTTGGTAGTTAATAAGATTGTCCATTGTTAATGTTCTGCTCAGATTCTTAAAAGCTCTATTCCTGTCCTTGATAGCCTCAGAACATTTATCATTCCACCATGGAACACTGGTTTGCTTCTTTTGGTTTTGACTAACAGGAATGCTTTGGCTGGCAACAACCAATATAAAAGAATTGACAATACTATTCATTTCATCAACTGTCTGATCATTATTAATTGATATACTTTCCCCATTCCCACAGCTTTCTACAAATTTCTCCCAATCTGCTTTTTTAAAATTCCATCTTTGGGGCACATAACTCTGTTCAATCATAAATTCAATATCAACTGCACATGTAATTGGGAATTGATCACTACCCATGCTTGTGCTTTGATCTATTTCCCATTCACATCTACTGGCAATTTTCCTATCAACTAGAGTTAAATCTATACAAGAAGTTTCATTTTTATAAACATTAATTCTAGTACCATAACCATTATTTATACACACTAACATTCTATCATTCATCATTTCTTCCACTGCCTCACCATTCAAATCTGTCTGTTTACTACCCCATAAACTGTTGTGAGCATTGAAGTCCCCACACCAAATCTCTCTGTGGCTTTTCTTAACAATACTTTTCAATAACTCACTATTTAATGCTTTACATGGATTATAATAGTTAATGATAGTAAAATTACCTCTACCTTTATTAAATATTTCAGTTACCACACATTCATGGTCCTTGGAATTAATAGACCTATACGGTATTCCTAATTTAATAAATGTCATACACCCTCCTCCTCTGCCTTTTCCTCTATCACATCTAATGCCATTATATCCTTTCAATACAAAATCAAGGTGTGGTTTTAACCATGTTTCTTGAATGCATACGACCTCAGGTTTTTCTTTCAGATTGTGTATATATCTCTTAAATTCTTGACCATTTGTTATTAGACTTCTGGCATTCCATTGAAGAATGAAAAACACCATAAGGCTTTTAATCACTATTTTGACCCTCATATTTACAATTCAGTATCTCTTGAATTTTACTAGCTTGCGAGCTAAATCCTAAAAAGTCATTTGCAATATCCACAATTGATTTTACCTTATTACTTCCCTGATGAGGTTCAGTTGCTTTACTGATCACTGCGCAAATGAAGGCAAGGAAGTCATTTTTCTTGACCAACATTATTTCTTCTGACATTTTCTTTTTGAATTCACAGTATTCTGACTGTTGAGAATTACGTTTAGGCCTACTGACCTGTTGGACTCTCTCGTTAGGATGGCTCCTGTGGTTTACTCTGCTTATTGGGTTGCTAGCATTTGTTTCCCGAGCTTGCTCTGGTATATACTGGGGAATAATTAGGCTAGCACCTTTCTTTTCCATTTCAATTTTCTTAACCGCCTCAGCATAGGAAACTTTATGAATCATTTTGCATTTCTGGACTTCTTTTGCCTCTTTGTGCTTCTCACAACCTCCATAAGCTGCACTATGATTGCCACCACAATTACAACATTTTAATACAGCATCATGTTCACATTTGCCATACTCATGTTCTCCTCCACGTTTCGCACATCTAATTTTTCCTCGACATTGGCTAGCAGCATGACCATACCGTTGGCAATTAAAACATCTTAACAGCGGCGGGATATATTCTCTCACTGAATATGACATGTATCCCATTTGAACCCTGCTGGGTAGTTCTTTCTTGAAGCCTAATAAAATAGACAGGCTTTCTATTTTATCTTTACCTTTTGTCAACCGCTTAGCTTCAATTAAATCATACTCTTTTAAACTTTCCATGATCTCTTCTATTGAGACTGAAGTTGGGATTCCAAATATTACTCCTCTGACCTTAGATGCTGCACCCGGAATATGTGACGTTACCTTGAGTTTGTTGAGTGTGGTTTTCTTGAGAATATTACTTTGTTGTTCCTTGGAATTTGCAAAGATCAGTATTCTCTCATTACCCATGAAACGCGCGTGATTAATCTTGCCTATTTCCTTCTCTATTGCTTTCGTGATATGTATTGGATGTAAATCTGGTCCTCCCTTTTGATCAAACACCAAAATAACTTTCCAAACATCAATCTGAGGCCTCAAGGCCCTGTTACCATCTGTTTTGGTCTTTTTGGCCATAACTACTGATTCTATGGATTCCCCTTCACTCTCTGATCTTTGTCATACATTCTGCTTGTTGCCATTAACAACCTCATCCCAAAACATTTTACCTTCATCAAGCATGTTATCTAGGTTTAACGATAATAAAGATCCACCAGATGTCTCAGCCATTGTCCAAATTACATTCACTGTGAGTAGTTTATTTGATTTTACCGTCGGCGTTCAAATTTTTCGATCCCCACGATTCCGTCGTCCAAATGCACTTCGCGATTCAAGAGTGTGACGTCACCTCTAGTTCCTGTTTTGGTTTTTGTAGTTTCTTTTATTCTGTCATGTTCACTGTTGTCTTTTGTTTTGTGCTGTCATTTTGAAGTTTAGTTTAGTTCCTGTTTCCTGTTTGGTCTTTGTAGTCCTCTGTAGTTTCTTTTTATGATTGGTGTTCCCCTGATTGCTTCTCCTTCCTTGATTGTTTCCCCCAGGTGTCCCTCATTCCCTTGTTTGTTCCTCTTGTATTTAAACCCTGGTTCTTTGTTCAGTCCTCGTTGATCGTTGTTTGTAGAATGCTGACATTTTGTTGCATGATCTTTGTGCGAGGTTTCCCTGACTTTTGTGGATATTTCCCCAACCTGTTTAGCCCCTTTATGTTTTCCTCATTTAGTTTATTTTTTCCCCATCGTGGACTTTTTATTTGTTCCCGAGTTTGTTTATGTTTATATGCTTGGCAAATAAAGCTGCTTTTGGATCCGCACCTCCCGTCTGCCTTCTCCTGACTTCCCATCATAACAATGCTGATGGTAAATGGGGTTGTTGGAGATGGTAAATGTTTGAATTTAGGGAGGTGGTTATATAGAAGATTCTTTAATCACTTCGATATTTTAATTGCTTTTTTGTTTAATTTAAAGTGCAGTTTGAATTTAGAAATGTAATTTGTTTAAATTCTTCATGTTTCAATAAATTAATTACATTTTTAAAGCAAAATCACTCAAGCAAAAAGTTTCACCTTATAATCGTATATTGCGATATTTTAAATGTGATTATCATTCAAATATTTTTTTAGATATCGTCCAGCCCAAAGGCAAAGTTACAGTTTTCATGAAGTAAAATGAAGTAATTTTATGGAGACCTCACAAACACGTGTACTCTATTCCATATTGCAACATGTTACCTATTAATGTTTGCATATTTGTGTGTTTTTGAGTAGTCTATTATCAATATAAACATTTTATTTAATTGAAAAACGTTGTTTTTGAAAATAGAAAATTATTCGTTTGTGGTATGCCTCTAACGAAATAAATGCATCAACCAAAAATAAAACAAATTGGCTCCTAAGTGAAAAAGGTTCCTGACCGCTGCATTATACAGAAGTAAGATGAAAAGAAAATGCCATTTAAACTTTTCTGAAGACAATCAGTTCCCTTCAGAGATACATTTATCTAAATAGTCATAAAGGTTTTGTATTGAAGGGCTTTAGTTAAAGTCTTCAGAAGTCATAATCACTATGAGAGCACTTTGATTTTGTCATGAGTATTCTGTATATTTGATATTACTTGTCATGTTTAAATAAAGTGTTCTGACTGCAATCTGCCTGTTATGTTTTAATATTGCCAACAAATGGTTATGGTATATTGTTGAGAAGGTTTAGAAAAGTCACACACACATTTAGAGGCAATGTCGGGTCATTTCATACTTGTCACACTACAAAACATGAGATTAATCGTCAGTCATTTTAATTTACTTACAACCCTCGAACATTTGAACAGTAATTTTACATATTAATCTTTCAGGATAATGAAATGATTTACTTACCTTTCCTTGTGGTTTTTTAAATGTCTGATGAAATTTGAGGTTGTGGTGGTTGTATCAGATAGTTTTGCATTGCATATATTCATACTTTTTTTTTTTTTTTTACTCATACGGTCCAATTCGAAATCTTTATTTCCAAAGGAGATTATTTTGGGAACTTAACAATCATCTGTCATTTTGGCACATTGTGAGCACAGCGTTAACTGTGCAGATGCAGATCAGTGGTGCTGGCGGGCTTACATTTTTGTATATGAAGTAGTTGATGTCGCAATATTTTTTTTTAAACACATATCATTACTGTTTGTAATAAGTTATTGAAAATAATAAAACACATTCAAGTCATTGTCGAGTTATGCAGTTCAAGTCAAGTCAGGAGTCGCTGGTTCTCAAGTCAAAGTCAAGTAAAGTCATTTTCTTAATTTAGTCCTTACATTTGCGACTCGAGTCAAGTCATGTAACTCGAGTCCCCCACCTCTGGAATCCTCCGCTGAAGCTTAATGAGGTGCATTTCCCATGGAAATGCTGATTCTGCATGCCAGCGGCACCTGAAACACCATGAGGAAAAAACATCAACATGCTTGGAACAAAACAAACAGGGAACGATGATGCCATGGTCCTCGTCAGACAAAAACCCAACCTGACAAGGTGACGCATGGACTGGTGAAGAACCTCCGTGGCTGTGAGGACAGGCAGTGACAGGGGAGCAGCCTCCATGGCTGTGAGCACAGGCAGTGATAGGGGAGCAGCCTCCATGGCTGTGAGCACAGGCAGTGATAGGGGAGCAGCCTCCATGGCTGTGAGCACAGGCAGTGATAGGGGAGCAGCCTCCATGGCTGTGAGCACAGGCAGTGATAGGGGAGCAGCCTCCATGGTTGTGAGCACAGACAGTGATAGGGGAGCAGCCTCCATGGCTGTGAGCACAGACAGTGATAGGGGAGCAGCCTCCATGGCTGTGAGCACAGGCAGTGACAGGGGAGCAGCCTCCATGGCTGTGAGCACAGGCAGTGACAGGGGAGCAGCCTCCATGGCTGTGAGCACAGGCAGTGACAGGGGAGCAGCCTCCATGGCTGTGAGCACAGGCAGTGATAGGGGAGCAGCCTCCATGGCTGTGAGCACAGGCAGTGATAGGGGAGCAGCCTCCATGGCTGTGAGCACAGGCAGTGATAGGGGAGCAGCCTCCATGGCTGTGAGCACAGGCAGTGATAGGGGAGCAGCCTCCATGGTTGTGAGCACAGACAGTGATAGGGGAGTAGCCTCCATGGCTGTGAGCACAGGCAGTGATAGGGGAGCAGCCTCCATGGCTGTGAGCACAGGCAGTGACAGGGGAGCAGCCTCCATGGCTGTGAGGACAGGCAGTGACAGGGGAGCAGCCTCCATGGCTGTGAGCACAGGCAGTGACAGGGGAGCAGCCTCCATGGTTGTGAGCACAGACAGTGACAGGGGAGCAGCCTCCATGGCTGTGAGCACAGGCAGTGACAGGGGAGCAGCCTCCATGGCTGTGAGCACAGGCAGTGATTGGGGAACAACTTCCTCGGCTGTGAGCACTGGCAGTGACAGGGGAAATGGCCTCCGTGGCTGTGAGCACAGACAGTAATAGGGGAACGACCTCAGTGATACTTTTTCTTTTAGATGCAAGTGCAACGTTCGACACTGCCTGTCCACAGTATCCTTTTTTCCCATCTTGAACAAACCGTGGGTATCAAAGGTTATGCCCTCAGTTGGTTTATATCCTATTTTGGTGCTAGAACCTTTTCAGTTTGGATTGATGGGTTTTCTTCCTCTAAATCTATTTTGACCTGTGGGGTTCCTGAAGGCTCCATTTTTGCTCCTATTTAGTTTTTATAATACATATATATTACACAAAAACCGATCGTTTTAAGCAGGCATATAATGAACACTCAATCTCTCTGTGTGTGGTGAAAGTTTTAAAATATGTGCTTGTTTTATGTCCTTCTTTCACTTGCATTGCAGTTGCACAGTCTTTAGTGACTTTTGTAATGTTCTTTTTATTGTTACTGTTTAACACAATGGTCTACAATTGTTGTTTTTATTGTGCTTTATAAATAAACTAATTGATTGCTTGATTGATTTATCTTTGGCTGCATTGTCATGACTTCCTAATCTAAAATATGATCAAAGTTTTCATACGTGGACATGTTTGGGAAATTTGGCTATTGAAACTTTTACATAGATGTAATAAATATTTATTTAAATAAACTGAATTATTTGAATGAAGATTAGTCCATTTTGCTGAATTAAATAAAAAAATATAGGACTATTTACAGAATATGTTTTTAAACGTATCTATGGCCTGCTGTCCCATCATCAGAGATCACAGATCACAACAATACATTTATTTTCCCCTTCTGTCCCTCACTCAATGTTGTGTCGAATGTAGTGACGCAAGGGGTCTTTCTTGAGAGCCTCACGTACCTCTGAACTTGAGAGAAGGCCGATGAGAAATTGGCAGACAGAATTTGCATGTCCCGCCTCTGGAGATACAGGTAAAAAGGGAAGCAGGCGTGCATCTGTCAGTTCGATTTTTGCACTGAGGAGCCTAATCACTACTGTTCCACTCACCTCTATCAGAGCATTGCTGTTGGATCTGTGGTGCATTACCAGTGGCTTTCTACCTCTCTGCACGCTGTGCAGTCCACGCCGCTGGGTGCTTTGACAGTGCTTCTGTAAAAGAGAGTATTTTCCCCTCTAAAAGAGAGTATTTTCATTCACAAATGAGCAATACAAAGCAGTTGTTGAACGTCCTTTTTAGGACGCATCTTTTTAAAGATGTCTTTCTGCCTCTGTGTATTCCCTGGATGTGGCTGTTTTCTCTCCGCTCCAGATGGTCATAAGTGCTGCCTCAGGTGTCTGGGCTGCGATCAGACGGAGGCAGCATTTCTGAATGGTTTATGTACTCATTGCCAGAACATTGCCATGGCAACATTGTGATCGCGGCTTTCTCCCTTCCGAGGGAAAGCCACTTAAGCTGTGTTGGGATGTTCCTCCTAAAGTCCACAATCATCTCCACCATTTTGAGCATGTTCAGCTCCAGATTGTTTTGACTGCACCAGACAGCCAGCTGTCCAACCTCCTTCCAAATAAGCGCACGAAAGTATCACCTAGAGTTCCATATCCAGGCCTGACATTACCCCTGATCGATGTCTCCACAAGAATCCTCCATTGCCTGTAGAAGAAATATTCATTGGTGGGGTTGGCGATCATACACCTTCCAATGCCATGCAGAGAAGAATTCTTCAATAGGATTCAAGAATGGAGAGTATGAGGAGAGATAATGTGCGATGAAAAGGGGGTCCTGTGAACCAACTGCAGACCACAGCAGCCCATTGAAAACGAACATTTTCCCAGATGATAACATGCCTGGGCTGCTCTGGCTCTACATCATTAGGGATTAGTCTGTTGTGGAGAGTGCCCATAAATTTGATGATGTGTGCAGTGTTGTATGGGCCTAGGATTGCATGATGGTAAAGGATGCCATTTTGACTTAAAGCTGCACACATTGTTTTGTTGACACCACGTTGTCCCAGGATGTTGATGATGCCATGGTGCCCAATGATATTTCTGCCACTGCCCCTTGTTTTTGCAAGGTTGAAAACTGCCTCGTCCACTGAGACATTTTAAATGACATCAAACATGCCTAGTTACATGATTTGTTTCATGGTTTTCTTTGTTACATTTTCACATATACATGTTGTGTGTCTGTGTGTGTGCCTTGTTGGGGAGACAAGGGGGAGTGAGAGAGAGAACAGATGAGTGAATTTTAGGAAAATAGGCCTAAATTGGTGATGAGATAGAGGTCAGATATGAGATTTGTGTTTTATGGTCCTTGCCCACTAGGATGGGTTGACTCCGGTGGAGATGCTCAACTGTGTAGGAACTTTATGATGTTAGTTCTCGTAGTTCTTTGACTTTTACGTCATTTTGATGTCAGCCTTACGCATGTGTCAATGTGGAAAGACAATTGGCGAAATAGTGAAGCAAGGTAGAGACCAATGTTTACAGTTTTGCTAGAAGTGTGTTATTAAATTGCAAGCTGAGTGTAAAGCAGTGAGTTGTTGTGAAGAGGAGGGGGATGTGGCCAGACCGTGATGGTGCATGGCCAGTGCTGAATCAGTTGATCAACAGGAGAGCGAGATAAAGGGAAGCCGGAGGCGCCAGTTCGAGGGAGAGAGAGATGTACGTCGCTACTTTGCATGTGTGTCTGTGTTTGTTATTTTTGTTTTAAGATCAATTTGATATTAAATCTTTGTTTACTGTTCAGCTGGTTCCCGCCTCCACCTTGCCCATCCTTGAACTGTTACAGTGGTGTCGAAACCTGGGAGGGAGGAGGGATGCGCTGTCATGGAGACCTCGCTGTTGCCATCCGCCAGGGTAGCAGCCGCTGCCGTTTACTGAAGAAGGGGAGGAGCAGTTCGATCCACCAGGGTCCGGAGTACTTGCTGCTGTCCACCAGAGGGCGGAGGGGTGGTTGAGGACCGGGTGACAGCGCGTCCGGGAGCTGGCAAGCAAGTTCTATACTCTCTTCTCTCTCTCTCTGTGTCTCTGCTCCCCTTTAATTAAAACTTTGTTTACTGTTCAGCTGGTTCTTGCCTCATCCTCCTTGCCCATCCTTGAACTGTATTTTATTAAATTACAAACTGAGCATAAAGCAGAGAATGTGTATTCAGTTTGACACTTGGTAAATGCATTGTTAATTGCAAACTACAATTGTTAATGGTTTCAGAGATAGTTCTTCAAGAATTACTGTTAGTGTTTCAGCAATCAGAAAAAACTGTAAGATTAGCTTTGAGTGATCTGAGTTTAACTGTGAGACAAATCACTGTTACACCTGGTCATCTCTTTTAACCACTTGTGTTCGGATTTCGAGGGGTAAGTCTCTGATTTCATGAGGACATACATTAATCATCATGTCTGTGTATTACAAAATGATAATACAGTTTTTCACAATTGCTAAGACACATTTCTTGAAACGTTCACCCATTTTCTCACAACTGTAAACACAAAACCAATTTTCATGGCCTGCTGAAGATTTTCCTTGGTTTAGGGGATCCGGTCATAGACCTTCCATTTCCATATTGAGAAGAACTCTTCAATTGTATTTAAAAAAGGAAAGTAGAGTGGAAGGAAAACATTAAAGTAATGTTGGTTGATGTTGAAGCACTCCTGGACCTGGGCACCACAATGAAAACTCATAGTGACTCAAACTACCACACAGACTGGATGCTCTGCCTAGCCATGATCCTGGAGCTCACAGTCAAGTAGGAGAACCCGAAGTCCATCCAGGAATGTGAGGAGGTGTTGAGTGTTATTAGCTCCCAAAGTGGCATGGCGGTGGAGAACCCCTCTGTAACTGATGGCTACACAAATGTTCACATTACCTCCATGCCGACCAGGGACTTCCACAATGGCCCTATGTTCCTTCCTCGTCTTCTTCTTGTCTTCAGATTGAATCCAGCCTCATCAATAAAAATATATTTTTTGCCTTTCCATTGAATCCAGGTCAAATATTCTCTGTAGGTAAAATATATACAAAAGATTTTGTAGGTTTGTATCCCAAATGCATCTCCATGCTAAATTATCGTTTTGAGGTATGAGAATTTGCTTAGATTTTGGAAAAAAATTATTTCTGAGTTGTACAAATTGTGTCTAAGTAGGCCAATATGGTTTAAGGTTTTCCCAAAAAAGGATTCGACAAATGGGTTCAGGCAATTGACCGTTTGGTTCAGAGAATGGGGTTTAGTGTTTTAGCAATTCAGAAAAACTGTAAAGAGCTGCTGTAGCACTACAAGCCCATGTCTCAATGTGTTTGAAGTTGACTAATCTCAAAACAGTTTGGACCCCATAACAGCTGTCTTTAGTGTTATCCTGTTTCAAACCGATCGCCCAAAACACATCTTATAATTTACATACTGTAGCGTATGAAGGATAATCATTAACCCATCAGATTCTGAATAACAAAGAACCCACTGTTAAAACTCCTAATCACGGAAATAGCGCCAACTAGTCTCCACGAGCACAATGCGCTATTGACAAAAAGACACTCCAGCTATTGACAGAGGGGCCGCGTGCTTTACCATGTCAGAAAAGGCACGTGGAAAGTTGGCAACAGAATGTGTGTCTTTCATTTTAAAACCTAGAAGGGTTTATTTTTAAGTAAATACGTTTAATCCCTGTATGTTGTGTATTTCTGATGTTAGATTAAACTAGTAAAAGTTTGTTTAGTTGTGTTAGTTAAACTCTGGAGCTTTAAATAAGGGTCTTAAAATGTATATCCACTTTTAAGTGTACTAAATACACGTTTCTTGGTATCAAATTAAACCTTACGACTTGTCCTAGCTGAAATATATATATATATATATATATATATATATATATATATGGTCACATTAAAACGTATTCTGCTATGTTTTACCATCTTTTGAGTTATTCAAGCCAAAGCCGGACCCGGTCATGCAAATGAGCCTTGACGGGACAAAGGGACCATCTCATGCCCAAAATAAGGGAGACTTTTACGACCTCCAAAGGAATGTGCAGAGATTGCTGATTCTCACTTAATTCTTACTGAGAAGGAGAAATGAACCCTTTTAATCCTATATATTCTATATATATATCCATGTGATAAATGTATTGACATGTATTTAATGTTCCATCTCCTGATTTCCCTTTATGTTGTTTGGTCTATGTTTTCTTGCAAACTCTAATGGGTTAATGTTTCAGACTTTGCATACTATGGTTAACCGAAATCATATGTATGGCACATTTGGTCTCTATAACTTGGTATTTTGAAGATCGAAATGACTGTGTAAATGATATGTCGATAACAACAACATATTAGTATTACAAGAATATTTACTAGTTTCTTCATTGGCTACCACCCCTCCAGGGTGCACACCAAGGAGCACCCTTAGAACAAAGAGCAATAAACCAAATTCCCGCCTGGAACTTCCACCCTTCTTATTGGTCGAGCCAATGAGAGGTGGGACACGTTTTCTAAGGTTATAAATTGCATCCACTCTTACTCTTCGCTCTCTTATCTTCTCCTCTTCTTGGCTGCTCCCAACTCCCAACTTACCTCATCTCTCCTCCCTTCCCCTTGGACTCCCCCCCCCGGCACCCCTCTCTCTTCTCTTCTGCTGAACATTGCAACTTCTCGGAACAACCCTTCAACTCTCTCTTCAAGTGAGTTTCAACTCCACGCGCTGGAAACACCAAACCGAGATCCTCCATCTCAAGGACGCCGCGAAGACACGACATACACGCAGTCTTGCTCAGCTACACACAAAGGTTTATTGTGCAAATATTATTTCATCTGAAATTCAAACGCGTTAAAGTGTGTAATTCCATTTGCTGGCTCTTAAGGGTTAATTGTTGTAATAAGTTGGCTATCCTTATAATAATCTCTTTATTTTCCTTATTGCTTCTACTCTGTTTATTTTAAGTTTATTCTATGTTACATGTTAAGTGTCTGTTTGTCAAGTGTAGTGATATATTCTAGTTCCTTGTATTAAATCCAATTATATGCTTGATTGTCTGTGTTTGTTGGTCATAAAGCAAAGCCTCTTTAATGTGCGATTTTAAGCTACAAGCTGATATTATCAAAGTAAGTTAACGTGCTTTGATGAGTTAGCTTATAACTAAGAATAAACCTTCAAGGAAATTGATCAGGAATATTTAGCAAAGCGGTTCGCTGGACGAACTGACTGATTGCGGTAGCCTACGGGTCAATTCCATTGAGGGTTTAATTAAATTAATATAGCCTGTCTGCATATAGTGTATATTCCTAATTAATTATAATTTGTTGTGTTTAATTATCTATATATATTTGAAGCAGACTCTTGGACTATATAAGCCCTTTTTGGGGTGTTTTTGTATGTATTGGTATCCGGGTCAACCCGTATGATTAATAATTGATTACGATCATTGAAATTAATTGTACATTCCCCAAACCTGACCTGGATACTCTACAGTAATGGTGGAGAATGCGGGCACATTTTAAGCTTTGTTTTGTGAATGAATGCATTGTCAATTTTGTGTATTTTGGTTGTTAATTATGTACGCGAGCGCGCCGAACTGAAAGGCACAGAAAGCCCGTCCCAGTTCAACACGATTAACAAGTTGCTAAATAATGTCTAAACATTTGTTGCCACTGTTGAGTGATAAAGTAAACTGCAGTTCATAATATTAAAATTGCTTCTGTAAAGACACGCTATATTTTAATATTACAAAATCCCCTGTTCAGAACGATGCTCTTCTTTCGGGGCGATAAAAAGATTGAGTTAAGCGATGCTTCTTTTCTCATCTTAGTAAGGCCTGAGATTATAAACGTTATAAAATTAACTCCTGGTTTACATTGACGTAGCTAATCAATCGGAAACCTAATACATTTTGAATAAGTGCTATATTTCTAATGTGTATGGGAGCCGAACGACAGACGTACAATTCCTGTTGTCCACATTTACTCGTAGTGCAGGAAAAAAAGAATCTGCCACACCGTTTATGTGAAGCATAGCACCAAAAAGAAGAAGAAAAGGTTTCAATTGAATAATTGTGATTTTGCAGAAAATCCAAGCGTGAGAACTCTCTCTCGGATTTGAAATCACACGGAATGTTATTCCGCAGACAAACCCTAGAGGGCAGCCTGTAAGTGCTTGATTAGTTCTCAAGTTACTCCCACCCCATGACGTCATCTTGCGCGTGCGCAAGTACGCCATCGTGTGGACATTCATTGTAGGTCATCTCTTTTCTCAAATTCTTTCTCCCTGTGAATATTTACAGGGTGGTTTAACTGTCAATACATATTTGCATTTACAAGCTTTGCTTGTGCTAATATTATTGGATGTTAAACAATTCTTCTACCTCTGACTGTTACACTTAATTGGGTTCAAATAAGATTTGAATTTAAATTTAAAGTTAAGTCTCTGTACAGTGACTAATGCCCACTTAGAGGAAACGCGCCCCCTTTGGTGGCCTTCCCTGCTAAGTCGGTTTATCACTTCCTTCCTCCTTGCATTCTGTTTTGAAGTGGTTAATTTCCAGTTGGTTTTATTTCAGATGCTATCACTGATATCTTACAGCAATCGTGATTATCATCGGATATAATTCTGATCTCTAACTTTTCGTACACTTGTTCAAATTTGGTTTGAAACAAACAAATTTCGAATGTAAATTTGAATTAAGTTTCTCATTTCAATTATTATTAATTAATGTGATTAATTATTATTAATATTATTTTTATTTATTTTTATTTTTTTTATTTATTTTTCCCTCTTTGATACTTTATTACGACTGTATCCTTACTATCTTAGATGCTACTTGACATCTCTTTGCACGCTTATTTAAATTGAGTTTAACAAGTTTAAATTTAATTTAAATTAAATTTGTCTGTTCATCCTGCCTTGTTTACTTCTGTCTTTTCTTGTGGTTAGATTGTTTTGATAATTAACATCATTATCAAACTTCTTTACTTATCATCATTTGGTAAAGCTTTCGCCTGTTATTTCTACACACATAATTAAACAATTTGGTTTAAACAAGAAAGCCTTAATTCACTTTAAGACTTTCACTTTCTGGTTGGTTCCCAGTGAGCTGGTTTATCCGACCGGCGTTACCGACGCTGGCCGTATTTGAATCTCGGATTCTTCTGTCTCTTTTCATTGGTGCGGCACGCAACGACATCAGCAATTTGGCACTCCAAAGGAAAGTCAACCCCGTCAGTCGACACACACGGCAAGTTTGGAATAATTACCTAAACCAGGGCCTGAAGAGGGGCCACTCTTACGAGGGTTCTAGGGAAAATCCAATCTTGTTGTGCCGCCTGACAGTTGACACCTTGGTGTTGCCGGTTGTGTTTAAAGTCAAGTTGTTTGAGAGGGCGCACCGTGATAGTAACAGAGGGCCTGGGGACACTGCGGTCAAGTGTTTGGAACCGTTAGAAAGATTGACCACGCGCTGGTCCCCAGCAGAGTGACCTCGATTCACCCCAGGCAAACTAAAAGAAGGTAAAATCCATCCACCGGTATAGGCCACATAATAGTAGACATTCCCCCGGTCATTTAAGCATTTGGCCCATTTCCTTTCTTTCTCTCCCCTAAGCCACACCATCTTCCTAGGGTTTATACCTCGATAGCGCCCCACCCTGTTGGTCCTATCATAAACCCTAGCAGTGGTGGTAGACTTAGGCCCATTTTCTCCTGCCTATCTATTCCTAACATTAATTGTGTTCTACTTTATTCTGCTGTTCTGTTCTGTCGTAGTGTGTACTTCCAGTTCACATTAAGACAGAGCCCACAAGAGCCATCAAGGAAAACTGAATAAAGAGACAAACAGGCAGCCCACATCATCAGATGACCCTTGTGGGCTGCCGCCTTGTCAAATCCTTTATTTAGACCTGCACTGACCCGCGAAATTCGGCCCACCTAACTGTCTAACTGTCTACCCCAGTTAGTCAAAATTACGGCTTATAATAGCCACCTCATTGTAGCTTGCTAACCCTACGCATACTTGCATTGGCCTCTTTGTGTGTGCTGTTCTTTTCTCTCGCCTACAGTAAGCCAGTATGTCCCGTTCGTCCAGTCCCACAGCCCACTGGGATCACCTCGAGGCCTGGTTGAGCGCAATGACGGACACCGTCCTACCCAAGGACGCCAGGGACCTACAGCCCCTAGGTCGAGAGCAACTGGACGCCGAATTGGACAGCCTGATGGCCCACGATCCAACACAGAGCTACAACCACAAAGAATGGACCAAGATCATCGGAAGTCTTGCCCACAATCTCGTCGCCCAGGCACGGATAAGTGAGAAAAACAATCTCGACCTGGAGCAGGAGGCCGCAGCACTAAAACTCCAAGCTGAGGAGGCCCGTAGGAACCAAGCCAAAACTCAGAGTCGTCTAAATCAGCTACGCCTCGAGACCGAGGAACAGCGAAAGGAAGAGGATGAAACGGACCCAGAACAGAAAAAGGAAGTAGAAAGACTTCAAAATGCCCTGGAAAACCTTCGCCGAGACCCAGACCAAAGAGAAAAGGTCGGAGAGAAAAGCCAGAGAGGAACTCGACGAAAAGCTGCAACAAGCCGAGTCTCTCCTTGCAAGAGCAGAGACTGCACTAAAAGACAGAGATGCTAAAGCCAGAGCCTGTGAAAAGCACCTGAACATGGCCCGAGCTAAAATCCATGAACTTATTCAGCACAGAGACCATCTCCAATATGAACTTGACACTGTTCACAGAGAACTGAAACATTCTTATAGACTGCAAAGTAAACAGAAAAGGGAAACGCACAACACAGAGTTTCCCCTGACCAGTGGGCCCAAGCTTTTCAGCCAAGAGCTCAGGGCTGAAAAGGGGGGCGAAAGCCCACCGTTCAACATGTCACCAGCCAGCCTCCAAGAACCCCCGTCAGCAACAAAAGGGTGGGAGCCCGCACACAAAAGCCTGGTCACTAACCACGGCATGGCTCCCGAAGAACTTGACAAGCTGGCCAGAAACTTACTTTCACCACAAACCCTGCAGGAGGCCACGATGTGCACGCTTACCTGCAAGACATTGACTTTCACTTGCACACTGTTCCCCATGTGACCACGTGGGACAGATTGTACCTGCTCAGAATTACGTCTAGTCGTGACGTATGCAGCTTCCTAGACCGTCAACCAGAGACTGTCAAAACAGACTACCAACAGCTGCGGCAGGCTTTCATCAGAGAATTCTCTGATCCAGAAACTGATCAAGGACTCATCGCTGCCATGAACCTCAAGCAGGCTCGGCTGGAAATGCCACAGGCCTACTACGGACGAATCCGACGAGCCTACTTCGGAGCACGAAATGAACCGGGCATGGAAGAAGATGTCAACTTCAGAACCTTGGTTCTCCGAAATCTGCATCCCACAGTGATCCATCACTTAGGGGTCCTGGCCTGTCCTCACACCATGACTACCCAACAACTGCGAGACTTAGCCCATAAAGCTTTCACCAAGCAGAAGATTGCTTCTGAAAAACTGTGAAAAATCCCACCATTTGCCCTGTCACTGATCAGCGCTCAGAGCTGGCACTAGAGCGCACCCAACAGCACCACAGTAACAGAACTTTTAACAACGAGTCAAGACCGTTGCAAGCCGGCAGAGGGCAGCGCAGCTGTGATGGTGCTCATCCTAAGCACCAGAGCGGGTGCTTTGAAAGATCCTACGGCAGCCCACGGCCCCCCACAACCAAAAGGGTGGAGCCACGTGGGAAGCCAGCCGACGGCCCAGAAAGAGCCGAACCCCATCGACTAAAACGTCCAGCCCAGACAGCCCGCAGCGGAAACCCTTCCGGCATGCCCCAGCCAAGTCCAAGTCTGAGCCTCCCTCAAAGAAAAACAGTGAGGCCACGTCAGAGACTGCAGAGCTCTTAAAAATCCTGAAAGAGCTTCTCCATAAGAAACCTCACAAGGAAGACAAAGAGGACAGGTCAGACTCCTCATGACTAAGTGTAAGGCCTGAAACCAACACCCTTCCTGACTGCCCTCCTACTGAACCAAGCACCCAGAGCACCGCTCTTCAGACACAGACTACCGAACTAGCTATCACATCACCAAGTGACAGCGACACCCACTCACTGCAGTTGACAACCACACATCCTGCAGCGGACAACCCAATCCGTCACACCAGTGACCAAGCCCCTAAGATACCAGAAAGTGCGGTTTTGGTTGTGTGTCTCTGCACCGAGTCACCCGAGACCGACCCTAACTGCTTATCGATCACCACACAAGCCCCAACACCAAAACTCCTGGGGAATCTGATCGAAAAGGGGGTAGCACGAAAACTCTATCTCGCCATCACTGTGGAACATGAGGTGAGACTCGAAGCCCTGGTAGATACTGGAGCAGACCTCACTTTGATATCAGCTGAACTTTTTGAAAGACTCAAATTTGAAGCTAAGAGACAAAATCGAACTTTAAAATCTCAGAATTGCTTGCTAAATGTCCAGTCATACAGCCAAAATGACATCCGGCTTGAACAGGTAGCTCCCATTCACCTAACGATTGGTCCCATGAGCCTGGTACACCCTGTGTACATCTCACCAATGGACACATATCCCCTCCTTATCAGCAAAGATCTGCTAGACCGCTTCGAGCCCCTGCTGGACTTCAGACAGCTGAAGATTTGGGCTCAAGTGCGTGAACCTCACCCTCTTCAGCCACCCCTAACACCTGAACCAGACTGTCAGGTCACAGAGGTCACAGGAACTCTCACAGCCAGCCACAGGGACACAGCATCAGCACCAGAACGAGATTCAAGTTCGCTACTCTGCACATTTCAACTCACCCAAGACTTTGATTCCTTCTGCCCCAAGGTCACAGCTGACCTGCACTTGAATGGTGTAACTGCCACTGACATCATACTTGCACTATGGGCAGACAACTCAGCCATCAGTCTCTCACTATACAATGCTCTCATTGAAGACACACCAAACCTTCCATCTGCCAGCAAGCGCACCCGCTTTCCTTTGAACTCATGCCCATCAACAATGGTGACTGCCAAAAGGATCTGCGCTTTGAACTTGAAGTGGAACTACCGATGTCTGACCCACTACTTCCTGGTCCTTCCAGAACTGCCCCATGATTGGAGTCTACATTGGAGCAGACATTCTGATTCGCCTCAGCGCTCATGTAGACATTATTAATGAGGTCGTGTGGGCCCCACTGACTTTACAGCCTCCTGTGATTCCAACCAACACTGCGAACCTCCGGTCAGGCCAGACCATTCCAGAGGTCTGCACCTTGGTCAACGAACAGGAAACTGTAGTACCAGCCTACACCAAAGGGGTCACTGTTCGGCTCAACATGCGCTGTGGTCAAACCCTAAACCACACGCTGGGTTTCTTTCAACCTTCACCCGAATGCGTTGAACTTGGACTCACGCTGGAAGGCACGCCCCTCACTGAAGTGTCATCCCGTGCTGTTTACATCCTCTTCAACAACTGCATGGCAATGGACATCACAATTCCAAAAGCCTACCGGGCAGGATGGCTAGTGAGCCACGACTTTCATGACTTTGAACTAACATTACCAATCATTGGGCCCATCCCAGCTTCAATGATACCCGAAGGGTACACAGACAACACAGTGTTCACAACCCCCTTCAAGATCATCTCCATAACTTCAATCATGCCAGTGGACAAAGAACAGGTATGCAGAACAGAACTGACAAAGGACCAACACCTTGCAGTATACACAATCTCCAAACAGCCTACCTGCGAGATTGATGACACTGCCGCACCTCTGCCTGCCAACACGACAGACGACACACGACAGAGGAGCCGTATCCAGGGTTTGAGTCTCAAGTTCAGCAAATTCTAAAAGACGCTGATGCAATTAATAATGATGCAGATTGACAAGAACTCAGACAAGTCCTTTATAAGTTCAAAGCATCATTTGCCAAAGACTCTTTAGATTGTGGTCTCACCAAGCTCCACACCGTGCGCATCCCAACGCACCCTAATGCTCCTCCCACTTTTGTCAGGCAGTACAAGATCCCCATTGCGTCGCACGAACCGGTGCAAGAGATCATCGAATCCATGCTTGAAAAAGGTGTCATCCGGCCATGCAACAGCACCTATTCTGCCCCCATCTGGCCCATCCTCAAACCAAACGGCAAGTGGCAACCTACCATTGACTACAGGAAACTGAATCAACAGGTGCCACTGTCACGATGGCCCATGACTCAGCTGGAGCAGGAAATACCCAGAATCAGAGGAGCCACCATCTTCTCTACACTCGATGTGGCCTCTGGATTCTGGACCATACCAGTGCATCCAGAAGATTAGCACAAGCTAGCTTTCACGTTCGGCAACAGACAATTCACTTTCAACAGGTGTCCGTTCGGCTATGCCAACTCACCTGCTGAGTTCAACATTTTCCTGAACAAAGCATGCCCAGATGCCAGAACAAGAGGCAATCTTATCTACGTAGACGATATTCTCATGAAAAGCACAACAGTAGCTGACCACATGAAAGAAATAGACTATGTTTTGAACCAATTGTCAACTGCCGGCGCCAAGATCGCCCTCCACAAAGGACAGTGGTGCCAAACCAAGGTCAACTATGTGGGCCTACTCATAGGATCACAGGGCATCGAACCACAGTCCAGCCGTATTCAAGCCATTCAAAACATCAAGCCACCCACCAACATCTCAGAGCTGCAAAGTTTTCTAGGGGTGTGCAATTACTCGTGGCAGCTCATCGAGAGCTACTCAGACATTGCAAAATCTCTAACTGCCCTTCTGAAAAAAGACTGCCCATTTGTATGGACAGAGGTCCAAGAACATGCCATGGACGAACTGAAATGACACCTATGCACCGCTCCGTGCCTGGCCTACCCGGACCCACAAAAAGAGTTCTACTTAGAAGCTGGATTCTCCAGCCACTCTCTCAGTGCTGGCCTTTACCAACGGCATGACCAAGACAAAAGAGTAATCGCATATGCCAGCAAGACACTTCATCAAGCAGGAGCAGGTGTATTATGGGTAAATGACCTGCCGTGCCCACCACAACACTTCAAGCTGGGCCCGCAGTCATCACAGTATGTGGAGGTTGCAGCCATTCTCATAACTCTGCAAATCGCATCGACCCATAACATCAGAGAACTCCTGATCTGCACAGGCTCCAACTACGCCAGACTCAGTTTCACATGCCACCTTCCAAACTGGAAACATAATGGCTTTAAAACTTCGAACGGCAAGCCTATCAAACACCAACACCTGTTCCAAGAATGTGATGATATCACAAGAAATCACAACATGATTGTCTACTGGAAGAAGGTGAAAGGACACTCAAGGCAACCAGGCCTTGACAAAGACTTGAATGACCAAACCGATGCACTTGCCATGACTGGCGCACTGCACGGTACTCTGTGGTCACCTCCAACCCTCCCACCCACCTTGAACGTTGCAGTGATAACCCGTAGCAAAATAACTTTTCCTGCAACAGTGCCACCCTCACAGCCTCTAACGCTGGCTCCGCAAATGTCAAACAATGACATAGCGGACATGCAAGCCTCTGACACATCCATACAGACTTTCCTGAACCACCTCTTAGACCCCACCAACCACCCTCTAGCGCCGTCTGACCTCACTGACAACCCGTGCCTCAGAAGGCTGCATGGCATAAAGCACATGCTGCGTGTGATACACAACATTTTGTGGTATGCACCTGATGACATCACAGCGCCAAGGCTTGTGGTGCCACAGTGCCTAAGGGGGGTCATGCTAAGTTATGCCCACGACGCACCATGTGCCGGACACCACGGCGCCAGAGCCACTTATGAGACACTGAAGCAAGTGGCATACTGGCCCCGCATGCAGGAACATGTGACAGAATATGTCAGAGAATGCCTGGTTTGCTGCCAGTTTCAACCGGCAAACCCAAACCACATAGCTCCACTGCAACGCAGGAGAGTCACATTCCCATGGTCAGACCTCCAAATTGACTGGGTAGGACCTCTGCCCAGGTCGACAAGGGGCAACAAATACTTCCTCACAGTCGTGTGCCAGTTCACAAAATGGGTAGAGTGTCTTCCAGCACCCAACGACACTGCCCAGACCACGGCATACCTCCTGATGAACCACATCTTCTCCAGGTTTGACTGCCCCTGAGAGTCAACTCAGACAGAGGCACTCACTTTACGGCCGAGATTATGCAACAGATCTGGAGACTCCTGGGAGTCCAAGTTCAACTACATGTCAGTCATCATCCAATCTCATCTGGCCAAGTGGAACAATCGAATCGAACCGTGGTCAGTATGTCGAAAAAGTACGTGTCTGCCAATCAGAAGGACTGGGATGTAAAACTCCCGCTGGTGCTAATGGCTCTCAGAGCCACCCCGCTGGACTCGACTCGCGTGTCTCCCTTCGAAGACACTGCATCTGCTGTATCAGCCAGGAGACTCCAGCCTCGTCACAGCCTACGCCACTCACCAGTACCTCGACGAGCTACACCGGTACCTGAAAGCAACATTTGCTTTTACCCAACAACAGCTAAAAGAGCAACTCACCACACAAAGTGCATCCCTGCAGACCATCGGCAAGACCTTGAGAGGAACTGTGGTAATCCTCAACACTCACAGCGTTCTACTGAACCAGACAGTGAACTCCATGAAACAGCTGTTTACTGTCTTCCAGAATGACTTTGCTCAAACGCAGCTGGTCACAGCCCTGATGACAGACATGCTGCGGGAGGTGAGCTCCTCATTGACAGCCTAGCCATGGGTAGAATTCCACCATACCTGATACCCTTAAGCCTTGTACAAAACGTGCTGGCTTCTGCCATCACCACGACAACTGACCCGTTACAACTACACCTTGCCTACTCTCTGGGTAGCGCCATCCCACTCTACATCGACCCCTAGCAGAGGGAAGTGGGTTTTCTCCTGAACCTACCCATCATAGAGTCAAGCCAAATCTACCGGCTCAAGGACATCGTCAATATCGGGTTTTGGAAAAGTAACACGCACATCAAAATCCACACCCCAGACGTGGTGGCCTACCACGACAGCGACCCACGGCTGTACCTGGCCCCGAATCTGCACATGTGCACATTGACCAAAGACATTCACTACCTCTGCCCCAGTAAACCCTTCCTCAGAGACAACACTGACGGAATCTGTGGGCTGCAACACCTGGGCAGCGATACCCGCTGCCCCGCCGATGCCAAGCCTCGCACTCAAGTCACCGAGACACAAGCCGAGATCGTAGGCGACAGGTGGCTCTTTAACACTCCTGTGCGCACAGCTACACTCACCTACGACCAGCATGACACCACCACCCGTCTCACCTTGCCCAACCAGAGCATGTGGATTCAAGTCCCGAAAGGTGCCATCCTCCACCTCGATGACCTGGCACTATACCATCTCCCAGGCGAAGAGTACGAAACAGAACTGGAAATCCCATCTTTTTCCCAGAATCAAAACCTCACCCTAGATCCAGAACTGGAACTGTGGATCGAAAGGGGGGGCTCCCAGTTAATTGACATTGCTCCTATCGACACAGCCCTCCAAGCCTTGTCTCGAATGCCCATCTTGACCACCTCACCTGTTGTCCAAGCCTGGACCACAGCTGACACTGCGCTGTGTATCTCTATGGGAATCAGCCACCTCCTGACACTAGGCCTGGCTTTCATCCTGTACAGGAGGCTCAACGAGATGCAAACATCCACAGCCAAGCTCACGAAAGCCATGTCTGTAGGTTTCCGATGGAACCCCCGGAAAGAGGGGACCACGACAGAGACCACTTTGAACCTCATCGAATTGAGCCCTCCGTCCGAATAACCACCTGCTACAAAACCCTCATGATTCACCTGCCATCCGCCATTGTGATGATTGTCGTCCGATGATGTCTCCAACAGGGACTTCACCTGACGAAAAGGGGGACTGTAGCGTATGAAGGATAATCATTAACCCATCAGATTCTGAATAACAAAGAACCCACTGTTAAAACTCCTAATCACGGAAATAGCGCCAACTAGTCTCCACGAGCACAATGCTCGGAATATTTCCTAGTTTCTTCATTGGCTACCACCCTTCCAGGGTGCACACCAAGGAGCACCCTTAGAACAAAGAGCAATAAACCAAATTCCCGCCTGGAACTTCCACCCTTCTTATTGGTCGAGCCAATGAGAGGTGGGACACGTTTTCTAAGGTTTTAAATTGCATCCACACTGGCCCTTCGCTCTCTTATTTCTTCTCCTCTTCTTGGCTGCTCCCAACTCCCAACTTCATCTCTCCTCCCTTCCCCTTGGACTCCCCCGGCACCCCTCTCTCTTCTCTTCTGCTGAACATTGCAACTTCTCGGAACAACCCTTCAACTCTCTCTTCAAGTGAGTTTCAACTCCACGCGCTGGAAACACCAAACCAAGATCCTCCATCTCAAGGACGCCGCGAAGACACGACATACACGCAGTCTTGCTCAGCTACACACAAAGGTTTATTGTGCAAGTATTATTTCATCTGAAATTCAAACGTGTTAAAGTGTGTAATTCCATTTGCTGGCTCTTAAGGGTTAATTGTTGTAATAAGTTGGCTATCCTTATAATAATCTCTTTATTTTCCTTATTGCTTCTACTCTGTTTATTTTATGTTTATTCTATGTTACATGTTAAGTGTCTGTTTGTCAAGTGTAGTGATATATTCTAGTTCCTTGTATTAAATCCAATTATATGCTTGATTGTCTGTGTTTGTTGGTCATAAAGCAAAGCCTCTTTAATGTGCGATTTTAAGCTACAAGCTGATATTATCAAAGTTAACGTGCTTTGATGAGTTAGCTTATAACTAAGAATAAACCTTCAAGGGAATTGATCAGAAATATTTAGCAAAGCGGTTCGCTGGACAAACTGACTGATTGCGGTAGCCTACGGGTCAATTCCATTGAGGGTTTAATTAAATTAATATAGCCTGTCTGCATATAATGTATATTCCTAATTAATTATAATTCATTGTGTTTAATTATCTATATATATTTGAAGCAGACTCTTGGACTATATAAGCCCTTTTTGGGGCGTTTTTGTATGTATTGGTATCCGGGTCAACCCGTATGATTAATCATTGATTACGATCATTGAAATTAATTGTACATTCCCCAAACCTGACCTGGATACTCAACATAATTTATCATTCACAAACTCACGCAGATCATTTGTGATAGCATGTCAAAACATTTGAAAGATCGGCTTGCACTTATTTGCCAAGGATATATTTAAGGCCATTCCTTATTGCCGGTCATTTGCTTGTCAGTGCGCACACCTGATGACAAGACGACTAGATATCAAGCTGGTTTGAAATCCATCGTAGCATCTGTGAGTTATGTGGGCATGTTGCAGGAGTGCGTACACTACATGACAGTTCATTGTAAGATCAGAGATTTCTCATCGCAGACCAGTCGCAAACTCAAAACTTCAAAGGAGATGAGCTTGAGTCGTGTAGGTGCACTAGGCTTAAGTGATCATTTTTTAAATCATTGTGATTTGATTTATTATTGATAGATATATGTTTAGAAAAAAATAGCCTTTTGCAGATTAGTAATCAGACAAGGCCATGTTGCCATTTCAATCTTAATTCAATCAATCATACATTCTTAATTGACAACATACAATGTCTCAGAGGTCAAAGTCTGCAGGCTTCAAAGCAATTTAAATGTTTTTCCCTTATTTCACAACTGTCACATCCATAGCAAAGTGATTCCAAAAAAAATTTGAACACACATGTGTATTTATGAATCATATTTTGTGAAATTGTTAATTTTATTTTGTGAATGTGAAATATGTTATGAATTGAATTTTGTGAATACAGCTGGTGTTCAGTGGGAGCAAAACTTGCAGGAGCACCTGTTATTTACCTTTTTTTCCTGTATGGATTCTTTATGGAAGTTCAATTAATTAGCAAGCAGGTCATCTAAGCATAAACTCTTAAACTGGCATTTTTCTGTGTGGTCAGAGCCAATTATATACTGTAACTCTTTTAGTAAAATCCACAGCAACTTCGATAGATGCTTTTTGGTAAAATACAGAGCAACTGTGACATTCCATACTTTTGTAAATGCACTGCACTTTTATTAAACCTATGACTGATAAAAGATTTTGTAAAATGCACCATGCATGTAATATATGCTCTCTTTTTTTAACATGCATTTTTTTAAATGCACTGCACCTATGATCTATGCTCTCCTTTTCTGATGCACTCTTTTTTTTAAGTGGACTGCACCCATGATTGAAAATCATTCCTGCGATGAGTCCTCTGCTCTTGACACTAGATGGTGTCTTTTCAACCTTGGGGAAGAAAAAGCAAGTCAATTTCTGACTGTCTTCAGTCAGTCTGCCAAGTCTTTCATCATATTTACAGTCAGTCAGTACTTCATGAAAGGTTTCAGGCAGAAACTCTGACTGTCAGTTAACCAGAACATTAATAATCACCTCCATTCAATATATTCTATATTTTGATGCATATTTGAAAATCTCACTACACATTCAGTAATTCATAATGGAATACATATGAAAAGAACGATTGTAAATTATCCTCACGTCTGACGCTTTTGATAAACAGAATCGCCTGTCTTCCTTAATCATGATCTTTAAACCATTCATGCTGTAAGAGCTGGTCTAGTGTTGGCCGTCTCATTTGGTCTTTGTTCATGCACTGGTAAATCACATCACGGCATGCTGTAAAGAGAGAGCTGGTTAGTTATAGTGACACACTAACGCTGACATGAAATAGCTTCTGAAATATGTGATTTATAGTAAACATTCATTAGTGAAATGCATTGTTTCTATTGAGTCATGAACATGTTTTTTGTGATCAATGTTTCTGTCAATACTGCTATTCTCTCACCGCTGGTTACGTTGAGGTTCCAAAACTTCAGAGCGCAAATAACATCGAGGACATTCTCAAATGGCAAACACCCATTGACCATTTCATACAGCACAGAACCTAGGGACCAGACCGTTGATGGGACGGCGTAATATTTGAGCTGTGTGAGGACCTCAGGTGTGCAGCAAGCAAGTGGTCCTGTAAGCAAGACAGGAACGGTGTTGTGAAAAAGAGTCACTGCACGTAGGTTTTCCATTTGATAACACAAAACACCTACTCACCTTTCCATGTCTGGGAACTGTAGCCAGCAGTGTCAAGGAGCTTTCCGCACCCAAAGTCAATCAGTTTGAGCTCCAAACTCTGCGTGTTCACCAGGATGTTTAAGGAATGGATGTCATTGTGGAACACGCCGCGGTCAAGACAGTGCTGTGCTGCTTGTATTGCCTGACGTATTAATCTGCATGCCATCGCTTCATTCAATCGACCATGACATTTGAGGAAATCAACCAAGTTCTGGCACGGATGAGGGTTCTC
This sequence comes from Xyrauchen texanus, assembly GCF_025860055.1. Classification (NCBI taxonomy): domain Eukaryota; kingdom Metazoa; phylum Chordata; class Actinopteri; order Cypriniformes; family Catostomidae; genus Xyrauchen; species Xyrauchen texanus. The sequence goes on along the minus strand of NC_068313.1, from coordinate 1,283,121 downwards.
CATAATGAGGATGAATTCGTTGGGCTCCTCAAACCACTCGTACAGTTGAATGACGTGAGGGCTTATGGGAGGTTGTCTCATCATAAGCATCAATGCCACTTCTGCATTGAGAGGTTTGGAATGTCCAGGCTAGACAACAAACACAGAGAGAAAATCTGAAGTTTAGGTTTGAAGAACACGTATTATTGTATTTCTTTCATCTTTAGTTATTTCAGCTTGAAGTTATCTGGTGCTTCTAGCCTTATTTGTCTATTTCGGTTGTACTTCATGTTTCCTAAATATGAATTACATTAATCGGCACTTTAACATCCAAATATAGATTTACTGAGTTCTGCCAACTTACAATAACAAGACAACGGTCATTTTCCTTCTTTCCCATACATTTGATGGCAACTTTTTCGCCATCAAGTTTGCAAGTGCCCTCATGGACCGTTCCATACGATCCAGATCCAATGATCCTTCCCTGGACATACTGATGATGCAGTATTTGTGCTGGTTATAGCAGAAATAGTCAATATCAAAAATGTGGATCTGTTTTGTTTATATTCAGATCTGTTGCTAATCTGGTTATTGTATGTGGTTACTTAAAGTGAATTCAGAATTACAACTGACAGTAAAACACCAAAATCCTCATCGCATCGGTCACAAATACACACACTCACTACATTAGTTAGACATAGGTGTGAAGTTGACAAGCATAACAAATACAATAAAAACTACTAGAAAGTAAGTACAAATCAAAAACAGGGCAGAAGTAACATGAACCAGAATAATAATGACAGCAGACTCACCATCACTCGGCTCGATACCGGACAGAACTGGGACAGACAAATCAGTGTCAGGCGTTTTCGCTGGAATGGCTGGGTCATCATCAAGTGTTTGTTCGAGGCTGGCTGAAGACGGGTCAGAGGTTAGTTCTGGATCGGCCGGCTGTGCTGGAAGCACTTTATTCCGGCGGAAGCAGATGAAGGGGCGCTTTATGGCCTTCCATGTTCTCTGGAAGAAAGCACAAATTGCTTTCTTCTTCCACCCATTTGTGGGGTTTCCTACAATGAAGAATCACAAATATTAAACTATCTCTGACCAGCGATTAAATGTCAATGATTATTACAGCAACAACACAAACAAATGCATAATTACAATAGCTATCAGTGAATGTCATTATCAATTATTTGGCTGCAAAAACCTTCCTCAGCAGTGAAAAGAAATGCATTTCTTTGGGAAAGAACTAAACATGAAGAACTTTAAAGACTTTAAGGCCAGATCACAGTGATGTATGTTTAACAGAGTCCTTGTGCTGTTTAATGTGATGGCGAGTTGTTTTTCACTTGGATATAACTTACATTTTATTCTAATTTGTAATGTTATAAATTCTGAGTAATTTGTATATTTCCATTTTTGCAACTTCAATATATTAAAATTCAATAAACACATTAACATAAAATGGCTTATTTTATCTGATAAATTGATGAAATGCTAAAAAAGTTAGTAACACTTTATTTTAGTGTCCATGTTTCACATTACGTTACAATTATTATTATAATAATAATACCAATATGTATGTACAAAATAATTGCACAGCAAATACATTACATAGTTGATTATTAGTCAGTAATTACCTGAAAATACACATTAACATGAACACTGTCAAATAAAGTGTGACCAAAAAGTTATTTATAATTACATAACATTTAAGACAATCCTCATGCAGCCTTTACATTGCTGACTTTTGTTCACATGAATTATGTGCAGTTATTTCAATTCATATATTTCTGGAAGATTTCTTATGAAAATGACAAAAACTAATACTGAGGTGGATAATATAATATTGCTAGAACACAAATTAGAAAAATACTACAGTATTATTCTGATGCTGTGCTAGATTGTCTTAAATGTAATTCAAATTAAAATATGATCTTTATGTGTTATATTAATAAATGTCCAGTAAGTGACCTGTTGGGCTCTTCAAAGTGCTGACAACAGCAGAAGCTTCAATGTCAGTCTGACCTTCTGAACTCATAATGTTTCATGTAATAATATCAGAAGACTCGTGCGAGCGATTATATAATGTGTCTGCTGTCGCGTGGCGTCACTACAGCCATCGAACGGCAGTATTATGACGTCATAGAAGTAGAGTTGCTGGCGTTCTTCTGACGCACGTGTAAATTGAGCAATAAAATACTGCAGATGCAGCTGAAGAATCTTGTGAAATTAGCGGAATGGAATTATAATATAATTTCACAATATTAATACAGTCATTTCAGTAATACATTTTGCCGTTTGTGCCACTTTTTTTTTTTTAAATTGAGAAGATTATATTTGCGATTTATTTCAAATCTTACCCACGTCAATGAAATCTCAAATTCATTCGCATGTCTCGTGTATTTGGATAATTCTACAAAGTATATATTTCAATGCTTTTTAAGATTAATTTAAAATATTTATGTCATGTTATGGTGTTAATAAATATTTGTGGACATCTCAGTAGAAGCATTAGATCACACTGGTTTAAATGCTGTTGATAGAAAGGAAAAGTCACATGATGCCATTCAAACTTCAGCATTGTCTTTGACATTTTTATGAACTTTAATAATAATATGTATGATTATAATTATTTTTAACTTCATTTTTAGTCTCTAAATTGGCTAATACAGTATAAACCCACTGATATTAATCTAAAAAAAAGGGGGGTAGGGGGTATTTATTACAGTGTTTTTTGCTCACACATAATGATAAATATATATCCTGTATAACGATCCATTAAATAAATGCATAGTAAATCTGTCCTAACTTGAACTTTACTGATAAATAATAAATGTGTTCTCTTGTGTTGTTGTATTTCTCATCTGTAAGTTGCATTTGATGAAAGTAAAAATGAATAGGCTGCATGTAAATTCTCTCAAGTACAGTGTACATAAAGGTTTTTTACAGGAAAACAATAAAAACGTATTATCAAGAATATGATTTTTGCCCTAATATCAAAGGTCTTACTAGAAAAAAGAAATTATGATCAAACGTGAATTTTCTTGATAATAAATATGATGGTGTCTGGTCACATGTGCATGTAAAATGGCTAGAAATATCATTTTAGTTTAGTGTAAAGCTACAATTTACACAAGGTTTATTTCTATTTCTTCTGCTCCAAACTTACTTCAAACGTACTTCTCTGTCTGCTCGTATGAATGAACACATCATAAGAAAGTGTTTCACCGCTGTTCAAATGCACTTTGGATCATTTATATGTTTAAAGGACTCAATATTGAATGAATCAAATGACAATAAAATTCAAAGTAATCTCTTCAGTAATAAAAATAAATTTTGAATGTAACTGTTTTCTAAAAATCAATGATTTAAATTGTAACTGTAGTAGAATACAGTTACTTATATCTTGTATTTTAAATATGTAATCCCATTACATGTATTTAGTTACTCCCCAACCCTGTATATATATATATATATATATATATATATATATATATATATATATATATACACATCACACACACACACAAACAACAGTTATTTTCGGTCCTCGAATCTGATTGGACGAGAGATGTACCATGAGCACTGATGGTCTGACACTATCATCACACTGACACTTCACTGTGTGTGTTTCATTCCGCTTGTGTTCGTTCTACACTAAAGTGTAAGAGCAGTGCAGATGTGTTAAGAGACATCTGTCTATTTACATGTAACTTTGTGGCATTACATATGTTAGCCAGCAGGTGGAGGCAAAATAAAATTTTTGTGTGTAATATGAGCCATTTGGTGACGTGAAGTAAGTCAGCATCAGTCAGTTTTTATATTCAACACTCTATGATCGCTCGTATTACTACTACACTACTAAAGCTAGGAAACAGCTGAGAGACACCGCAGACTGATTAATTACACAAACTCAAGGCACTTACTTCTTACCGGAGTTTTCACATCAGAGAGGACACACTGTTCAAAATGGCGGAGGAGATGACGGTTTCTATAGTGAAAGACTCTTGCGCACCAGCTACCGCGACATGTGGAGAAATACCCCCGCTTGGCTATTTTCCCACTAAGAAATTAGGATGCATTTCACCAAAATGACATTATCTTCAGAAAGATGATTAACAGACTACAGCAGGGGTCGGCAAGAGTGCCAGTTTGAATTTTTCTGGTCAATGGCTGACCATTTTAATAGTTTATTTCTCATTACAAATGATATTATCAGCATAACAGTTTGAGTGAAAAATGTGTGCAAAACCCATATAAATTATTCTATAATCATGATCCTGCATGTGAATTTTCATAGAGCGTCTTGTGAAAGTGCTTTAATAAAAGAAAACCTGTCCTGTCCAGTTAATGTCTCTTATTTGATTACTGATCACGAAAATGTGTGGAATCTCAAATATTTCCTAAATGATGTCATTGTAATCATATAATCACGAGCATGCGAGCAACAGCGAGAGAGGTGCAGGCTATTTTATTTAAATGCAGTTTTTGGCACCTGTATTCCAATCTACATCTTGATGTAATCCTTCAGATGAATGGGAGGATAAACACTTTTAAAGTGTGACGAGATACAAGCCGATCAACTATTTAACACTTTTCTGTGAATCGCACCTGTAAAATCCTAAAACTTTATTTCCAGGTTTAATTCATATTTTGATAGACTCAGATATTTGAACCTCATGATGTGGGTTTATGTTTTCTCTTTTAATGGTTTAATGTAATGTTCAATGTGATGATGGTTTAAGGAGGGTGATCCAGTATCAGGGTTGGACATCTCAAGGGTTAATAGTGGTGTTTATCTTATTACATCATGTGTTGTTCTGAAAGCAAAAAGAAAGATTATAAATATCTTTGTATCATACTTAATAAATCATTGTCTTTTAAAATACATATTTAAAGAAAACACTTCAGTTAAAATTAGGGGTGTTTATTTTTCAGAAATTAGTCTTGTTTTTCATTTGAAGCCAAAGAAAAAAAAAGAGAAGAAATAAAGAGGAAGCTTGCCTCTGCCAGTTTTCTGCCAGTACTTGACAATAGGGGTGTTGTGTAGAAGTCTGTACTCTCTTACCTTTCACATTCTTTAGACACTGTTATCATGGTGCACTAAGATTTGTAACAAATGCTAAACAACTGCTCATCTGTTCATGTGTAGGATTATGCACTGGTATTTGATATTTTACAAATCCATTCTTGGTGTGAAGTGGCAGACGAGGAATGATTATCTAAATGCAGCATTTAATGAAACTAAATATAAACAAGGTAACTCAGAATAAAAGGAAACAAAACACAGGGAACCAGGCACACATGTGAAGCCTGACAAAGAAACCAGGGGAACGAGGGCTTAAATACACAAGGGAATGAGGAACTTCGATGAGGCTTCCGTCTGGCCCCTCTACAATACAGGCCTGATTGGTGGAGTGCTGCAGAGATGGTTGTTCTTCTGGAAGGTTCTCCTCTCTCCACAGAGAAATGCTGGAGCTCTGTCAGAGTGACCATCAGGTTCTTGGTCACCTCCCTCACTAAGGCTCTTCTCCCTAAGGATGGCTGGCGCGAAACAGACGTTCCGAAGCTTTGCGAGATCCCGAAGCAAAGATGATTCGAAACACTGATCCGAAGCGTGATTCAAAACACCCACGTCACGTGACAACGGCTAAATGAAGCGTCTAAGTGTTTCATCAGGTGGAGTGCTCCGCCGAATCAGGGTTTCATTGATTGGTCGGTTCGGGAACAAATCACACAATCACACAGTATAAAAGTTTTGTCAACGCATTTTCATATCGTGGGTTTTTGTGAGAGGAGTTTGGTTTTGAGATAGTGGATTTTTGGTGATATAGTGACATTTATAGTGCGATTTGTTTAGTTATATTTAGGATTTAATTTACATTTACACATTGACTTAGAGACACACAGAGTACATATAGTGACACATGAATAGATGCATTGATAGAAATATATATATATATATATATATATATATATATATATATATATATATATATATATATATATATATATAGATTAATAGATAGATACATATATTACAGATACATATAGATTATTAGATAGATAGGCTACATATAAAATAGATAGATAGATAGATAGATAGATAGATAGATAGATAGATAGATAGATAGATAGATAGATAGATAGATAGATAGATAGATAGATAGATAGATAGATAGATAGATAGATAGATAGATAGATAGATAGATAGATAGATAGATAGATAGATAGATAGATAGATAGATAGATAGATAGATAGATAGATAGATAGATAGATAGATAGATAGATAGATAGATAGATAGATAGATAGATAGATAGATAGATAGATAGATAGATAGATAGATAGATAGATAGATAGATAGAAAGAAAGAAAGAAATAAATGGAGGCTCCACAGAAGAGATGCCGCACATCTGTGGTGTGGGAGCATTTCCATTTGGAAACCCCAAATAAAGTGAGATGTGTGTATTGTGATCGGCAGCTCAGCCTACTGCAACAATACATCATCCATGATGCGCCATTTGAGGAGCATTCATCCTGCCATTCTGCAGGGTGCAGAGGATGGTAGTGTTCCCCTGTACCAAGGCCTGCTACTGACACTGCTGGGCCATCTAAGCAAGGTATGCATTGTTTGAAATATAGGCTAATTATAAGTGAAATATAATAACTAAGTGTTGGGCCATTGTTTAGAAAGGCCATGGACTAAGACATGCCTAACATCCCAATCACAACTGCCAATCACTTTAAAAACAAATGTTGTCAATATAATATTATACTTTGTAAATATACATTTTATATGTCTACATATGAGTACCCAATCTACAGCCAAGACATCATTTTGTTTTTTTGTAATTGTTGTATTTCTATAATGCACTTTATCTTTCTCTGCACACTGAGCATAAATATTCATAACATAACTTTGTTTAGGAAGGTTTCCAAATGAACCAGTAGACTACTTTCACGGTAGGCTACTATTTTTCCAATATATTTGTCTGAAAGTATGTTTTATCTTCTCTTTTAAAAGGCAGACAGAGGGAATTGGATGAGGCTCTTCTGAACATGGTGGTGAAGGATCTGCAGCCCTTCACCATCGTGGAGGATGAGGGTTTCAGGGCCTTTGTGAACAAGCTTGATCCAAGCTATGTCCTCCCATCCCGGAAGGTGCTTAAAACAATGGTCAGCTGAAAGGTACAACACAACCAAGGAGAAGACAATGGAGGACCTACAAAAGGCGGAATTTGTTAGCCTTACGGCTGACATGTGGTCTTCCATTAATATGGATGGATATCTTGGTGTAACATGCCATTACATAACACCAGAGGCAACAATGGCAACTGTTTTACTGGGTGTAAGGAGGTTTTACCAAACCCACACAGCCCAGCATCTCATGGAGGCTAAAGCCTTGCTAATGGCTGAGTGGGGAATAACCTCCAAAGTTCACTGCATGGTGACTGACAATGCATCCAACATGATCCTAAGTGCCCAGCTACTCAACCTTCGCCATGTCCCATGTTTTGCTCATAATTTGAATTTGATAGTGAAAAAGGCCCTGGATCAAACCCCAGTCATCAATGAAATTCGCCAGAAAGCCAGAAAGATAGTGGGGTTGTTCAGATCCAGCTGCAAAGCAAAGGACAAGCTTGTGGAGATGCAGAGCTTGATGGGCAGACCAAGTCTGAAAATGATACAGGAAGTTGAAACGAGATGGAACAGCACATTTGACATGCTACAACGCTTGTATGAGCAACGTGAGCCAGTGGCTGCTGCACTTGCCAATTTAAACAGTGATACTGCTCCCCTGACAAGTCTTGAGTATGACATTATTCAACAGTCATTGACACTTCTTCAACCATTCAAACTAGCAACAACAGAGATGTCAGAGGAACAGAGAGTGTCTGCTTCAAAGCTCATACCATTGTACAGGATGTTGCAGCACAAGCTTGCACAGAAAAAGGAAATGCAACGCAGGAATCAACTGTACAATTAGGTAGGACACTATGACCATACGTGTAATTGGCCATAACTCTCATATTGTTGTCATTATTTTAATTAATATGGTTTTCTCTTGTGTTGGCTCATAGGCTCACATCTACAAGAAGGTCTGCACTCCAGATGTGGAGGGTACGAGACTTTTAGAGCCTTGGCACTGGCTACACTGCTGGACCCAAGGTTTAAAAATGTGGCTTTTGGAAATCCTGCCAAAGCCCTGGATGCTGAAAAGCACATCACACTGGAGTGTGCTTCACTGATGCGTTCAAACACAACTCCTGGTGAGTTTCAGTCTATGTTATCTTATGTAATGTGATTCATGAAATTTATACTTCATATGTGTTGTCAGTTTATGATTTGTTACTAATTGCCGTTTTCTTTTAATTCAGAACCACAAATGTCAACATCAGGCCCATCATCAACACCAGTTGAAACACAAGACAGTTTATGGGAACATTTTGACAATCATATCCGTGAGACCCAGATGATACACAATCCTACAGCTGATGCCACAGTGGAAGTGAAAAAATACCTCAGCGATGCGTTTTTGCCCAGAACTCATGATCCTCTAACTTACTGGAAAGAGAGAGCAGTAATCTTTCCTCATTTGTATGTCCTAGCTAAAAAATATCTTTGTATGCCAGCAACAAGTGTCCCTTGTGAGAGAATTTTTTCAAAGGCTGGAGAAATTATCTGTAAAAAAGAAGTAGGCTGAGTCCTTCAACAGCAGAGAAATTAATATTTTTGAATAAAAATCTATAAGAAAGGGAGACATTGTGGCTTGATTTATTTTTATTAATATTCATTTTTCATGACCAAAATCACATTATGCAATGTGAAGAGACTACAGGTTACAAGCTTCATATATTACAAAAATACAATAAAAAAAAAAAAACCAACACATTTTTTTATTAGCTCTTTGTAAAGGTTGTTTCAGATCAACACCTGCAAGTGACCACTAGGTGTCACCGTGGAGACGGGTTTCGGATTGATTCGAAGCCTCGAAACAAAATGGCACATTTGCTTCGACTGTTTCATTGCTTCACGAAGCCTCGATCTGCCCATCTCTACTTCTCCCCCGATCGCTCAGTTTGGCCGGGCGGCTCTAGGAAGAGTCCCGGTGGTTCCAAACTTCCATTTATGGATGATGGAGGACACTGTGCTCATTGGGATCTTCAATGCTGCTGAAATGTTTCTGAACCTTTCCCCAGATCTGTGCCTCGATACAATCCTGTCTCGGGAGGTCTACAGACAATTCCTTGGACTTCAGGATTTGGTTTGTGCTCTGACATTCACTGTTAACTGTGGGACCTTATATAGACAGGTGTGTGACTTTCCAAATCATGTCCAATCAACTGAATTTACCACAGGTGGACTCTAATCAAGTTGTAGAAACATCTCAAGGATGATCAGTGGAAACAGAAAGCACCTGAGCTTTTGAGTGTCATGGCAAAGGCTGTGAATACTTATTTACATGAAAATAATGAATTTAATACATTTTGGAATAAGGCTGTAACATAACAAAGTGTGGAAAAAGTGAAGCGCTGTTAATACTTTCCGGATGCACTGTATGTTACACTTGGTCTTTTGCCATCGTAGCTTTGCCGCCTCATTCAACAAGAAAGTGCTGGGATGTACTGTATTCTCCACGTTCTTGTAATTTTTATATTAAAACTGAATTGGGGAAACAAGCTTTTAGGTATGCTGCTCCATCTGATCAGAATACTCTTCAACTTGGTGACATTGAGTACTTTTAAACTACTACTAAAATTAGTTATTTGTGAACTGGAGAAAGATCTATTAATTTGTAAATGTTTTTAATGATTTATATGTGTTTTTTATACACTTAATCAATTTGTTTTTAAGTTTTTTTTTCCCCTCCTTTTTTCATTCACCTGGGCCAGCACACTCCTGTGAAAGAGATTTTTAGTCTCAGTGAGGGTTCTTTCTGGTAAAATAAAGGTTAATAATAAATAATAATAAAAATGTACCCATAAACTCATAGTTATGTGGCATTAGTCAGGTCTGTCAGAACCGGAAACACTTCTCACATTCTATAACTCTTTAAAAGTGAATGGCTTCTACATCAATATTATTCTCTCTGTTTCCCTGTGTCAATCTCGGGAGACATATCCTGAGGTTGCCAGAGCCTGCCAGTTCCTGCTTCGGCCCAGCCCGATGTCCTACTCCCAATGCTATGTGTCGCTGAGTGATGACTACTAACTGCAGTCTGTGCCAGCCAAACAGCGAGGAGTGCTTTGATGATCACTAACTGCATCACTTCAGTCTACTACGATGGACTTCACAGAGGATGAACTGCTGCCAACTCCAACCATACTGCTACTGAATGAACTCATTGTTGAAATGCCTAAATTGAAAGAAGACCATTCTGGTATGGTTTGCTGATTAAACTAACTGTGACCATTTCATGTCACATCAACCTTGTGCTCTAAAACAGTGATTATGTGAGAGCAAACATATACAGTCCTAATGAAAGCATGATGATAAGTTTGAATGCATGACACAAGTGTGATAAAAAAAAAAAAACCTCTGTGTTAAAGGAGACCTATTATGCCCCTTTTTACAAGATGTAATATAATCTCAGGTGTCCCCAGAATGTGTCTGTGAAGTTTCAGCTCAAAATACCCTACGGATCATTTATTATACCATGTTGTAAATGCCTCTATTTGGGTGGAATCAAAAACACGCTGTTTTTGTATGTGTCTCTTTAAATGCTGCAGCTCCCCGCCCCTGGTCTCCGTGAATACAAAACACTACAGATTGAAGAAATAGAACAAAGTGATGAATGATGTATGGAAGGTTTTAGCCACGCCTTGGTAGACCTATGTAAGCGAGTGCAAACTCAAGACACATCAGTTGTATCTGCAGGACAACTCGGCTTGTTGTCTCTGATAATAAAGTCTTCTGGCATCAAAACTCCAAGTCTTTGAAAGTGATTTTTCTCAGAGATGGCAGAATCCTCAACATAAGAAATAGCAAACTTATGACTAGGTAGTTCACTGTTAGGTAATCGTCATTGAGAACTATCTAACTATCTAACTATGGCTAATTTAAAATAACTATTAATACATTACTAATATATGTTAAACATGTGTCTAAAATGTGAATGATTATGTTTTTATTGTGAACAATATGGGTTCTTTGTTGAAATAAATGTATGAATGTAACAGGTCGCTAAATCAAGGCTGTGTCTGGTAGAGTATCATCGTTAAAGATGTAATCACATATTCAGGACTGATGGGGACCAAATTGAATAACGTAATAATCAATGAAAAAAACCCATATCAGTAGTCTAATATTATTGGGGGTGGGGGCTATGACCATTAAGACCATGAGAACGCAGTTCTTGTAGCACGTCGGGATCAGAACTACCCTCGTGCAGCTCTTTTAGAGCACTGGCCTGATGGATCTTTAGGAGCGCCATGGCATGAAGGCAAAGGCGGCCTGACCGGTGGCGCTATAGTCCTACAGGCATGGGAAGGGAGTGCAAGGCCATTCCGCCAGGTGGCAGCGCTCAGCAGGCACAGGTGTGACACGATCGCTTTGTCCACCTGGGATATTGCGGCATAACCCTCGACCGCTCCGTCGTCGAGAGTAGTGAGAGCGGACGAGCTGAAGGATTGTGTTCAGGCAGTGAAAGGTGCCCCCCACGACCTCGTCAGATCGTCGTGCACCTCCGAGAACAAGGGGACTGGGGGGGAGTGGAAAGATGATCATTTGCAGAAATCTGGTCCACTGCTAGCATGTACACACTGGCTGTCAATGGGTTCTCAATCAGTTGAGTTTTTGTCGCCGCAGGGGGACGCCCTCGGCGAACAGACGTGGTCTGACTGTTGGTTCATGGTTGAGAACTGCTGGGCGAATTCCTCGATGGTATCGCCGAAAAGGGAGAGATGGTTGCATTCAGGAACCGTGCCTTATCAAGCTTGTCTGCTATCTGGGCATAAGCCTCAGATTGGGAGTGCCGACCCGAAGGCAGCAGTCCAGTTGAGTCTTCCGCGTCTGACGCCGGAAAGCTCTCCGATGCAGCGGCGATCTCATCTAGCTCGGGGGACGGAAGTCAACGAGTGTGCCAGTGGATGGGTGGTTCGTGGGGATCTATCTGGCGAAACCGAGCCTGCTGCCATCCCCAAATGGCCTCCATCACCAGCCGGGTCATCCTGTGGGAAGACACAGGGGCAGCTGGAGTAGCATTCCTCTTTAAGAAGGAAAGCCATGACCGCAACTTTGCCATGGTTAGGTTCTCGCAGTGAGAACCCGAACTCTCCACAAATGCCGCCTCAGTGTGATCGCGGCCCAGACACATGAGGCAGCATCTGTGACCATCAGGAGCAGAGAGAAATCAACCGCATCCAGGAACTACACAGGGGCAGAAGGGCACTTCCTGAAAAGGACATTCAATGCCAGCTGTGTATGTCACGACCCGGCCCAAAACTTGGGTCTCTGGTGTAAGAGCTAGACAGTAATACCACCGAGCCACCAGAAAGCAGGGGTAGGATCCAATCGAAACACAGGATACGAGGTCTCAGGTAAGATAGTTTAATAAACAAAAGATGATTACAAAAAACTTCAACAAAGAATCTCCTAAAAATGTAGGTATGACAAAAACACAATAAAAAAAACTCCACGAGGGGAGAAAAGTAGGCAGAAGCAAGAGAACTGCTTGAAATAAATTAAACAACAACCCTAACTTTTTACAGGGTCTCAAAAAATCCTAAGAACTCAAGTAGCCAGGCAGACATCTCATACAAAGACCAAGTAACCAGGGAGAACAAAGACAGAGCTTAAATACACAGGGGGAAACGAGGTGCAGATGGAGATGATTACATGAACAAGAGGCCACAGGTAAGTGGAATGACATCTAGTGGCAGAACTAAGGAAACAGCAGTCCCAAATGCTGACAGGACCCCCTCCCCTAGGGACGACTCCTGACGTTCCTTCCAGAACACCCCGGTCTCCGGGCATGAAATTCCCAAATCAAGCTGCGGTCCAGGATGTCCCTGGTTGGAACCCAGGAGTGTTCCTCTGGCCCGTAACCCTCCCAGTCCACCAGATACTGCAAGGAGTTCTGGACCCTTCGTGAGTCCAATATCCGGCGGATCGTGAAGGCTGGCTGGCCGTCAATGATCCTGGGGGGTGGAGGAGGTCTGCGTGGGGGGGGGAAGGAGAAGACAAAACAGGTTTTAACAAAGACACATGAAAGGTAGGGTTAATTCTAAGGGAACGAGGAAGGTACAAACGGAAAGACACAGGGTTTACTTTCCTGGCAATACGGAAAGGGCAGATGAACTTCTGGGCAAGTTTCTTAGACTCAACTTGAAGAGGTAAGTTCTTTGTAGCCAGCCAGACCCATTGGCCAGCCCGGAAGCTAGGAGCCCTTTGTCGATGACGGTTAGCCTGATGCTGGTATCTCCTGGAGGTCTGGAGAAGCGCACATCTAGCCTTCTTCCAGGTCGACTGGCAGCGTCGGATGAAGTGTTGAGCAGATGGGACACCGACCTGTGCCTCATCCTCAGGAAACAGTGGAGGGAGACACTCGAAGGGGGACAGTCCCGTGGCAGATGATCGGAGGGTGTTGTGAGCATATTCTGCCCACACGATGAAGGTGGACCATGAGGTGGGGTTGTTGGCCACCATGCAGCGCAGGGTGGTCTCAAGGTCCTGGTTGACCCGTTCTGTCTGGCCATTAGACTCAGGATGGAACCCAGATGACAAGCTGGCAGATGACCCGACCAATTTACAAAAGGCCCCCTAGAATTGAGATGAAAACTGGGGACCTCGATCGGAGACGACATCCTGAGGAATTCCAAAGATTCTGAAGACGTGATTCATCAGGAGCGCAGCAGTCTCCTTGGCTGAAGGCAGTTTGGGTAAGGGGATGAATCGGGCGGCCTTCGAGAACCGGTCCACAATAACCAGAATGACAGAGTTGCCCTGAGATGGAGGAAGGCCTGTGATGAAATCCAGAGATATGTGCGACCACGGTCTATGGGGAACAGGCAAAGGGTGCAAGAGTCCTAAAGGCCGCTGGCGCCTCGACTTCCCTTGGCAGCACACTGGACAGGCCTCCACAAAGCTCCTTACGTCCTCCTTGATGGAAGGCCACCAGAACCACCGCTGGAGGAAGTCCAGGGTACGTGCAATACCAGGGTGGCAGGTCAGGGGAGAGTCAGGACCCCACTGTAGAACCCGGGCTCGGATGGATCGAGGAATGTAAAGGCGACTTGGGGGACCACCTCCTGGGTTAGGTTCTTGGGCTTGGGCCTCACGTATCTCCCTTTCCAGTTCCCAGCGCAGCGGTGCGACGATCCTAGCCTTAGGGAGGACAAGTTCTAGAGGCCTCTCATGTGACTCAGGAGCGTAAGCTCGGGACAAGGCATCTGGCTTGACGTTCTTGGTCCTGGGCCTGAATGACAGAAGGAACTGAAAACGATTAAAATATAAAGACCATCGAGCTTGGCGAGGATTGAGTCGCTTGGCCTGCTGCAGGTACTCAAGGTTTTTGTGGTCTGTGAGAACCTGAAAAGGGTGTTGAGCCCCCTCAAGCCAGTGGCGCCACTCCTCCAAGCGAGCTTCACTGCAAGAAGCTCCCGATCCCCGACGTGGTAATTGCGTTCCGCTTCCGACAGGCGACGGGACATGAAGGCGCAAGGGTGCATCCTACCATCCTCCCCGATGTGAAGCAACGCTTGAGGTCACGGAAGGCTCCCTCTGCCTCTGTGGACCAGCAGATCTTGGTGACACCTCCCTTAGTCAGTGCAGTTAAGGGTGTAGCCACTGAGCTGAAGTTCTTGATAAACCTCCTATAGAAGTTAGCAAAGCCGATGAAGCGCTGAACCTCCTTGACTGTCGTAGGGGTAGGCCATTTCAGGACTGCCTCGACCTTCTTGGGATTCACCTCAACATGACCTGGGGTGATGATAAAACCGAGAAACTGAGCATGAACTCACATTTCTCAGGTTTCACATAGAGATGGTTATTCAGGAGGCATTGGAGAACAGCACTGACATGCCCTTCATGCTCCTCGAGAGATCTCGAAAAGATTAAAATGTCGTCTAAGTAGACAAAAACAAACTTGTTTAGCATGTCCCGGAGTACGTCATTTATTAGGGCCTGGAAGACCGCTGGAGCGTTGGTGAGCCCGATCGGCATCACCAGGTACTCATAGTGACCCGTGGGAGTGTTGAAGGCCGTCTTCCATTCATCCCCTTGCTGAATCCGCACAAGATGGTAGGCATTACGTAGATCCAGTTTGGAGAAAATGGAAGACCCTTGAAGCAGCTCAAATGCGGAGGCCATCAGAGGAAGGGGATAGCGATTAAGAACCGTGATTTTATTAATCCTCCATCCTTCTTTCCCACAAAGAAGCCTGCTCCTGCTGGGGAAGTGGCAGCACGGATGATGCCAGCCGCTAGGGACTCCTTGATGTACGTGTCCATAGCGATGTGCTCGGGAGGAGACAGGGAAAAGATCCGGCCTCTAGTGGGACAGGTGCCAGGCAGAAGGTCGATGGTGCAATCATAGGAGTGGTGTGGTGGTAAGGAAGTGGCTCGGGACTTACTAAAAACAGCCTGGAAGCAGTGGTAGACACTAGGGACTCGAGACAGGTTGATAGGTTCTTGAGACTTGGGACTCGGGGCTGGGGGACTCGAGAGGGGACAGGTAACCTGGCATGCAGTGCCCCAACTCAGGATGGTTCCAGCTAGCCAGTTGATGCAAGGGTTGTGTTGGTGTAGCCAGGGGTAACCCAAGATCACAGGGAACTCAGGAGAGTCGATTAGATAAAACTCCTCCATATTTTGATGTTGGAGAACAGTGAGATGAAGAGGGTAAGTGATCTCCATAATGCAGCCCGGCTCCAAGGGTCTGCCATCAAGGGCAGTAACGGTTTGGGGTCGAGGAAGTAATTGGGTAGGTACTCCAAGCCTCCTGACCACAGACAGATCCAGGAAGTTGCCAGCAGCCCCGGAGTCGATCATGGCTCGGACCTGATGTTGATGGCCTTCCCAAGAAAGGGTAACAGTAACGGAAAGCACTGCATTGGGAGGAGGAGCACTAATATTCCCCATCACAGCCCTCCTGTAACTGGGCGGGGACGATCGTTTCCCGGAAGCTCGGGACAGAGGAGACGGAAATGCCCAGATGCACCGCAGTATAGGCAGCGCTTCTCCCTCATGCAGCGCTCCCTCTCGGCAGGTGAGAGTCTGGAACGCCCCAACTGCATGTCCTCCGGGGGCTCAAGTTTCTCAGAATTGGGTGAGAAGCGTGCAGGATAGGGTTGTCTGTTTCCAGACAATCGGGATGGAGACGTCTCACGACGGGTTGACTCTCTCTCTCTTAGCCGATTGTCCAGACGGATAGCTATGGTGATCAAGGACTCGAGATCGGTCGCGGGTTCGCGAGTAACTAGCTCGTCCAGAATAGGTCCGGACAATCCTCCCTGGAAGCAGGCCATTAGAGCTTCGTTGTTCCATCCACTACCGGAAGCAATGGTCTGGAAATCTATAGCGAAGTCTGCCGTGCTCCGTGATCCCTGCTTAAGGGTGAGTAGTTGCCTTGAAGACTCCAGGCCACTCACTGGATGGTCGAACACCCGCTTGAACTCCTCCACAAAGAGGGCATATGTGCCACAACAGACATCCTGAGATTCCCACACTGCAGAGGCCCAGGAAGAGTGCCTTATCTGCCAGGAGAGTGATGATGTAGGCAATCTTAGAGCGGTCAGTAGGGAAGCTTGAAGGCTGGAGTTCGAACGTCAGGGAACACTGAGTCAGAAATCCTCCACATGAAGAGGCATTCCCTGAAAAGGCCTTAGGGGGTGGAAGCCGAGGCTCAGCGATCCACCAATGGGATCCACCAATGGGAGGCGGACGCGGTGCTGGAGGAGGTGAACTCTCTGGGATCCGGTGAAAAAGCTGACCAATGGATTTCATCACATCAGCAAGAAGGTCAGAGTGTCTGGCCATCAGCTCCACCTGACGGGTGAGAACTGCTTCATGGCATTGGTATGCTACCTCATGCTGAGCCATCATGGCCACCAGGTCCTTATAGGTGAGTGTTTCTGGATCCATGAGTGACTTGGTCTTTCTATCACAACCTGGCCCAGAACTCAGGTCTCTGGTGTAAGAGCTAGACAGTAATACCACTGAGCCACCAGAAAGCAGGGGTAGGATCCAATCGAAACACACGATAGCCAGGCAGACATCTCATACAAAGACCAAGTAACCAGGGAGAACAAAGACAGAGCTTAAATACACAGGGGGAAAGGAGGTGCAGGTGGAGATGATTACATGAACAAGAGACCACAGGTAAGTGGAATGACATCTAGTGGCAGAACTAAGGAAACAGCAGTCCCAAATGCTGACAGTGTATTGCTCTTTTAGAGAAAATAAACTCTTTTACAAAATATTCTCTTTTAGCAGCGCTGTCGAAGCGCCCAGGGTCAAAGCTGCACTACCGTGCAGAGAAGGAGAAAGCCGCAGATATGCGCCATAGATCGCAAAACCGCTCGGCCCCGAAGTAGAAATCTGAATTAACTTTATACCCATATGTCCGGGGGAGGGACATGTAAATTCTCTCTGCCAAATTCTCATTGGCCTTTTCTCAAGTTCAGAGGTAACTGAGGCCTTCAAGAAAGTTTTCACTGCTGCATTATAGGAATCAACTGTCTGATTGGGAAATTTACATTCTGAAGATCACTGCATGGTACCAAGCAATACCTACAATAATTTTCAGTACTGAAGTTCTCTGCAAATTCGATTCAGTGAGAGCCCAAATTATCACCAACAATGGCTACAGTTGTTGCTTGCGCTATGCTACCTGAAGATGTCACAATTCCATGCTCTTCAAGTTCTTTAACATCTGCCAACTACTT
The DNA here is from genome assembly GCF_025860055.1 of Xyrauchen texanus. Classification (NCBI taxonomy): domain Eukaryota; kingdom Metazoa; phylum Chordata; class Actinopteri; order Cypriniformes; family Catostomidae; genus Xyrauchen; species Xyrauchen texanus. Next base: position 1,265,253 of record NC_068313.1, on the reverse strand, counting down.
TTAAAAAATCTTGGTATGACCAAAAAACACCAAAACCAAAAAGTCTTTCTCATAGTACAAAAGTAACAACTGAATATTGTCAATGCATGACCTGTAAAACGGCTCAAAGTTGGCAAGTGTAAAACAGACCCCAACCAATGTGTGCCTCTTTTTAGCTGACCCAAGTGGGTTCATGATCTCAAAGGCTTATCTTGATACAAGATAAGTTGGAAACTCATCTCAGGCTCCTTAAACAAGTCATTGGAATTGAACACTGATCAATCACAAATGTCACATAACACATTAGGAGAGTCCACATGCTGAGACTTGGCACATTACTCCCACAACACTTGGTCCCTCAACGTGGTTTTTAAAGTGTCCTTCAATGGAATATATTGTGTATGACAGTATTTTCTGTTCTCATCATGACCAAGATAAATACTTTGTGGATGCACATAGGAAAAGTTTTTCTGATAATACTGCCTTCTTTGATATTCAGTTGAAATAAATGACTACAAGCCAAATGCAAATCATGATCCTGCAAAGCCTGCACAACAGAATAAATATCAGACTCTGAGAGGTTTGTTTTAGATTGAAGTATGTTCTCTTTGACAAATATCATTTAAACCATTGATCTAATCCACAATCATCTAGGGCACAAGATATTTGGCTTGAAGTTGCATGTAAATCATGCACAGATATTTCATGTACAGAGACAGTGTTATTTTCAGTCAGCGTGTTTTCGGTGCTGCCGAAGAATGTTTTTCGGAAAAAGTCACTTTTTATTGTGCAGATGTTGAATTATGGTGCTTCCTCAATACATGGGCAGTAAAGCTTGATCTTAACCTAAAAACGTTGTCACATTTTTTTAAATGGACAACATAGTACCTCCCTTGTGACCCGAGATGCACAAGGAGTTCGTTCATCTCTGTATATGTTGCCTGACAATTTTCACAAACAAATGAGCCTTTTGAATCATCTGAATGAGTATGTGGTGCTTTGTGACAGTGATAAACATGTGCTTTGAGGGCACTGTATTTTGTCAATTTAAGCTTGCAGTCTATGAAACAGCATGGATATTGAACATTTACAACATGTCTGTGTAAGATCTGATGATTAACGTATCCCTTTAAGGGAGCAATCTCAAAATGTGCACAAATACATTCATTTGGTTGAAGGTAACACACTTATATGAAATCCTTTGTCCATTCAAACAAGTATGATTCCTTAATGTTTGTGAAAGTAAGTGCTAAAAGATAAATAAAAATAAAAAGACTACACTAAAAGGTGAAAAAAAAGATAACTAGGCAGTTATATATTTAACACTCATTATGACTTTTACAACGACCAGTTCAGCGACTTGATACTAGTTGCTTCAATGAAAGGTTTATGATTTAATCTACAAGCTGACTAGGCAACAATTTAAAACTAATCTAATTAGCCACGTCCAGCTGTTTGAAATGTATATTTCAAATTATGATGGATGACAGGTCACTTAATAACAGAAAAGAATAAAAAAAGAATGATATTTTACCATACTTACCATGCTCACCTCGACTGCATTATCCAAGGTTGTTTTTTTGTTTGTTTGTTTTTTTGTCATTCTGTGCATTGTGGTTGAATTCACTTTAGCATGGAGAGCATGCAAAATCTGAAGAAGGAAAACCTGGAAAGGGAACAGAAAATTTATTGAACTGAAAAAAGTAAAAAAAGTGTGCCATGAAAGATTGTCAGGTGTGCCGTGGAAAATGATAAATAAATGCATGAAAGAAAATTATAATATTAGGGATCCAAACCCCTCACCTTTCACTTTTGTGATTGTTCAGAGCAATGATTCATGTGCAAAAGTGAGTGATATTTATACGTGTAAAGGGTCATCACATGACTCGGTTTTTTTCTCTCTTCCAAATACATGTTTTCAATGTATATTGTGCACACCTCACGCTTTTTTTAAATCGCTTTCTGCAACTCTTGTCATGTGGTGGGCGATGCGGCGCTTGACGCTGGCGTTGAACGTGGGGCGTTGACGACTCGACGGCTTTACAATGACGAAAGAACATTATTGAAACTCAAAATGATTTTTATTTGTCTATTATCGTGGTCTTTTCTGATAAAAGTCATGCCCAGCAGTTTAAATACTGTAGGAAAATGATCCCGTAGATCTGCTTTGTGTTTATAATTCTTATACTGAAGTCAATAGATTTGTAGCCATGTAAGTTTTAATAAAGAAGAAGGACGTTATTGAAACTCACTATTATTAGACTATTATTGTTGTCTTTTGGATGAAAAATAATGCTCAGACTGAAGGAAGACTTTAGATCTGCTTAAACACTATAAAGTCTCTTGGTAGATTTCGGTCATGAATGACTAAATGATTCACCGACTCACTCACAGCACATAAGACGCTCATTTGTCGCCACCTAGTGACTTTTCCAGAAGGGGTCACTGAACTAATCAGTTCATAAAATTGAACACATTTGCGAAAGAAGCAAGCCTCACCAAAATACTCTTTATTTTGCAGCTAATTCTGCACAATTGTAAACTTTAATAAACTTGAATGGTGCTTTTAGCTTATTCTTTAAAAACAAATTAAATATCCCCAGAAAAAAATGTTATGGACCAGTGATTGCCTTATCTTTTTCGCCCCTCATGAGTTTGTATCCCTATAATTTGTTGTGGCATTGCAAGAACAAATCTACAAATTAGAAAAGAAGCAAATTTGTTGTTTTTTCATTACGCATTCAGTTATTTATGAGATCGACATCAGCATTTTATAACCAAACTCACACCCGGAAATAATCAGGAGTCACAACCGCATTTTCGTCGAGCCACTGCTGTGTGAACTAAACCGCACTGATGAACTAGTTGTCTGTCACGTCATGCAATGAAAGCCGCTGCGCGTTGCGTTATGTGGTGCTGATAACTCGCAGAGATGGAGATATGACGTGTGTCATTTGAAGGTTTTAGATCCAGTCACTGTCTAACGCCAGAGCTGCTCCCGTCAGTTTTGTGGTCCGCGTGCAACTCAAAAGCTGCGCTCTCCACGGTTGGTTAATTAAGATTTGACGGATGAACTCGCACCTCGATTGGGCCCTTGTCACGTTTACTGTGATAATGGTGCATTCAAGTCATGTCGGAAAGATAATATTTATGAGTCAAATGCACATGAACGCAACCACAAAGCCGTATTTACCAGTGTGAAACTGTGGATTTTCTTAAGCACAGAGTGTCTGAGTTGGGGCGGATCAATTAAAGAATCAAGGCGCAATCAAATAGTTTTAATTCTCGGTATATTGTAATTGTGAATGCTGACAGTACAATGTAGTTTGTACAAATTTTGTGAATTGTTAATGAAGAGTAGAGATGACCTTTAACTAGTGACAGTGACTAAAGTAAATATCAAAGATGGCGGCGTCCATATCGCTGAAAAGCGATTAAGTGCTTTCCTGTCAAACTGAGGGGCAACAACAAGCTACAGATCATAGAGTTGTGTAATTGAATTACCCAGTAATATTTGTGTAGCCTATTTATAAGAATACATCCTCTCCATATTCAAAACAAGGTCTGAATTTACTGCACAGCCAACCTGTAACAGCCCCTACTCCACTCCTCAATGTGTTAACCTGTTTTATGTAGTGAAAAAACCTTTCTCAAGGAAAAGAGAAAAGGGTAAACATGTTTAACTTTTACTTCAAATTTCAATTCTTTACGATTCTTTTTAATATTTTTTATTTTATTTACACTATACAATTAATGTCTTTAAAGCGCGTTTATGAAGAATGTCATTTTATGTGCAGAGTTGCTATGACAGAGATGCATAGTGCATTTGAGGAAACACCACGTCTCAGAATTGGGTAAGAATAATGACATGTAATATTGATTAAAAATAATTTAATATTTAATGTTTGTTCTGCAATTTTCACTTTTGCTGTAGCTTTGCTCTACTAAAGTTCGATTTTGTGGTACTTCTAATATTGCTGACTCCCTTATAATAAATAGTTTTTCCCCTCATGTATAAGTCACTTTGGATAAAAGCATCTGCTAAATGAACACATATAAATGCAATTCTGTAAGTTTTTCACTGCGAAACATTGTGATATCAGGTGGCTCTTTCCATATACTGTAGGTCTATCACCTCAAAGAACACACTAATAAATAACACAGGCAAACATTATTATGAATGCATGGACAGGTCATATAATAGGAACCATTTGTCATGCTGAACAATTCTCTCTCTCTCTCTTACTGAACATTTTAGATTTTAGAGTATACCATCATCAAAATTAAGTAACACAAATGTATGGAAATTATGCATTGACCAAAACATATTAAATCAGAAACATATTCTGTTTGAACGTCTTCATTGTAGTCTTTCTTCTATTCCAGCTCTGCACTAGGGACGGGCGACACCACTTATTTTCTTTTCCATCCAATACCAATCATTTCCAATATCCTCGATACTGATACCAATACTTCTATTAAATTCATTTTTTTGTGATTACTTCGGATAAAATGGGTCATTTAAAATAACATTTTTTTTGTCATAATTCGTCATCATTTTTTTAGTTTAAAAATAAAATGATAGACTTATGTTTTGTTTACACTTACAAAAATTAACCATTTCACTACAGGATCTATAGTTTAACCATGGGATTTAGTTAATCCATAGCACACAATTAACCATGGTTACTACTACAGTATTACTATAGAAAAACCATGGTTAACAATTTTTTTAATTACTTATAAACAACAATTACACACAATTATAAGGTATAAGAAATGTCACCTTTAGATATGGTGTAATTTTATCGTGAATTTGCTCAAGAAGCAGTGGTGGTGTAGTGTGTAACGTTTCTATTTGGGGTCTCAGAGACACAGGTGTAGAAACATGTCACATGGTAGAAATAGTTCAGTACATTCTTGCCAGTTGAGTTACTTTGGATGATTTTATTTTATGATTTTCTACAATTTGTATTTGCTCAGGTCAAATTTCAGAGACAATGTTACTATATTGAATAACAGAAAAGTTCATGCCTACTTTGTGATATAATCATAGAGGATTAAAACTTCAATTATATCTGTCAAATTGGTTTTGATGAGGCAAAGGAACATACATACTGTCATTTGTTAAAGGTACAGTTGCTGTAATTTCAACAGAACACAAAGTGAATGCTTTAATGCTGCACTAATGCTTTGATTGTTACACTAATATACAATAATAACGTTTCCTGGATCATGAGATTACAGTTCTGTAAACGTGAGGGAATATATATCTGGATGCTTCTAGAGGCTCAAAAAGAAACCGCGTTGACATGACAACACATACACAACACTGCGATAATGAGAGAGGCGGGGCGAAGCCTCCAGACTACAGCCAATCAAACCTCACATAACACGTCACGTGTTCACAGTCTCCGCCTCCTGTCCTTGTGACGTATATGGAGTTTCGATAGTAACTGTGAGCGCGTCCTTGATCTGTTCAGCGATCATCATGTTCAACAATCTCCTCACGCAGTTTGAAGAAGACCCGTTCTTCTCGTAAGTCTCACAGGGACGTTTATAACAACGCGGGTGCAGTTTTTTTATTTGTTTAAAATTGTGTGCACATTACATAAATTTTTATGTTATTTTTAAAATGCATCATATAAGCAATTTTGTTAATGCACTGTAGTCATGATTTAAAACGTTAATATTATATTATATATTCATATTTAATATGAGATTATTTTGCTTTGGCTTAAAATGTATGTGTGAGTGTGTGTGTGTGTGTGTGTGTGTGTGTGTGTGTGTGTGTGTGTGTGTGTGTGTGTGAGTGTGTGTGTGTGTGTGTGTGTGTGTGTGTGTGTGTGTGTGTGTGTGTGTGTGTGTGTGAGTGTGAGTGTGTGTGTGTGTATGAGTGTGTGTGTGTGTGTGTGTGAGCGTGTATTTATCACTTTGTGGGGACCAAATGTCCCCATAAGGATAGTAAAACCCGAAATGTTTGACCTTGTGGGGACATTTTGTCGGTCCCCATGAGGAAAACAGCTTATAAATCATACTAAGTTATGTTTTTTGAAAATGTAAAAATGCAGAAAGTTTTCTGTGAGGGTTAGGTTTAGGGGTAGGGTTAGGTTTAGGGGATAGAATATAAAGTTTGTACAGTATAAAAACCATTATGTCTATGGAAAGTCCCCATAAAACATGGAAACACAACATGTGTGTGTGTGTGTGTGTGTGTGTGTGTGTGTGTGTGTGTGTGTGTGTGTGTGTGTGTGTGTGTATTCTATATATACTTTATTTTCTATTAAATTTTTATTTATTTATTTTACTTTTTATGTATTTTTGTATTGTTGCCTTGTTGCCGTTTTGTATTGTTGTGCGCTGGAAGCTTCTGTCACCAAGACAAATTCCTTGTATGTGTAATCATACTAGACTATAAAGCTGATTCTGATTCTGAAATGCACTTTTTTTCTAAGGCTGGTATCTAACCCTGTTTTGCCATCTTGATGTTTACATGAACCTTTATTAGTTTGTTATATATACGACAAATCCCATTGACATATATATAACGCCTCTTTCATGCATGAGTAAAAGTGATTTCATCTGTGATTTTATCCATGCAGCTGGCAGCAGTGTTATTAGTGAACTATGTAACATAGAGACATGCTGCTCAGTGGATTTACAGTGTGAGCTGCTTATATTTCTGTATGACAACATTTACTCTTATAAATATTGTGTAATGAAGGGTCTTTTTCTTCTTTCTGTTCCAAAATAGCTCATCAAGGTAAGATCTTCTCAATGTTCTCAATGCACGATGAAGTCACCACTAACTTTTGCTACATGAGGCAGATTTGACATCCAGTGACCAACACAATACTAAAACTTTTTATCTTACAAAATAACAAAAATGTCTAGTATTACCATGAACTGCACAGACCTAACAAAATGCAAAGTTATTGGCTGTAAGTCCACCTTTATTTTATATAGTCTGGCTGGTATTTCTTTGTAGTTTTTTCAAAACAGCCTGACCATGTTGACATCTGTCGAAGTCAATAAGCTTCTACCAAATGACGTGGTGTGATGAATTTACACCATACTGTAGAGTTTGATTGAACGCACATCCTCTGATGTCAACAGCAAAAAGATATGTGAGGTGTTTTCTTCTCCATTTTAATGGTTGATAAATTGATTTATATTGACATCCTAACAACGCACGATTACATGTTTTATTGTGATGTATTATTTGCATGTACCATTGTTTCCCCCCCCCTGCTATTTTCATCCCAGTCAGAACTGCGACCCATTTTTGGGTAATGATAAATATGACAATAATATAAACATGATTTATGTAATATTAGTTTATTTTCTGCTCTTTCAGTGATCCGTTCCAGGTGCATCATGAGCACATGCAGCAGATGAGGAGGTGTTTCTCTGACCCCTTCAGTCACGGCTTCATGCCCAGCATTACAGATGGCAGACAGAGAGGTCACAGGGGTCATGGGGGTCACAGGGGGGAGGGTCAGCCTAAAACGAGCACAACCCTTCGCAATGACAGAGTGAGTGTTTGTTTTTTAGTTTGTGTTTCTTCACATAATTCATGACATGAGTCTTCATTCCCAACCCATTTTACTCATAATTTGACATATTTGAGAGTGAAACTGAGTATTCATTGAGTGAAAATGCTGACAGGACTTGATTTTATCCATTAGAAATTGATTGGATGGTGAAAAATGGTCTTTGTATGACGTGTGGATGAAAAATAAGAGGGCAAGGCGGAGTAAGTGATTACATTTTGATGAAAGATTATTAAGGCAAATATCTATTTTTTCCACTGGAATAGCGTGCACTGATGAATCACTCACAATAAGACCAGAAACTCACATGAGGAAAGTAAATTGTGGATTCACACACAAATGGGGCCACAGAAATATTTACCCACAGTTATTTTTGTTTCAGATTATTTATCGCTGTTAATCTCTTTGAGCTCAGTATAGATTACACACTTGGCTACTAAAGCTGGTGCTTCTCATTCTAGATTCTCATGACTGTCATAGTGAAGATACTGCAGTCCAGATCCGCACGCACACACACACACGCACGCAAGGTTATGATTGGCAGTGTATAATACAGCTACAGAAGTGTCGTTCTGCAGTGGAGGTGACCGCTGACCCTCAACACTACAGATCTTTTATTTGATGCTGTATTTTTAAAAAACAAGGATGCTTTGTTCCACTGACACACTTCTGACACTCTCATACAGAAAGCATTAAAGTAAAATAGAATAATTGTAGATAGTTCTTCAAGAATAGTGAACAATATTAGTGATAAATTGGGAATTCTCATAGAGCTGGATTAGGTTTGCCACTCTGACCACACTGAGAAAAATCATTTATTTATTTATTGTTTTCCATTAAAAATATCAAAACTTTATTAAAACAAGACCCATTTCTTAAAAACATACTTTTTTCTTATCATTGGCAAATGTTTTTGCTTTCTTTCTTTTTGTTTTAAACATAAATCCCATAATAATATGTTGTGATTTCTGTAAATACAAGTCTTAGAGCTTTATTTTTGTGAGCGCTAAGCACAACATTATGTGCAACAACAGTGCACTACATCTTGAAAATGTTTGTGCCAGCGCAAAGTGCAAGTGGGCATGTGTGGGTGTACATGCGCATACTGTGGGTGTATTGTATGTTAATGAAGTGCAAAGTACAATTTGCCATTTTCCTGTGAAATTGATCAGTGCACTAAGACATTTCAAAAGCACGTTTGTTTTCAGTGCAAAGTTTAAACTCAGTTCCTACATTTGCAGTTTGGAGATTCCACCAGCAGGTGGTAATCAAGTCAAGTGAAGTCATATTTATTTGTATAGTTCTTTTCACAACACACATCGTTTCAAAACAGCTTTACAGAAAATCATACATTAACAGAAAACTGTAATATCTATAATGTCTTTGAGGTAATAAAGTTCATATAAATATAGTGGAACATAAATGATGTCCCTGACAATCAGAGTTGTAGCCGTTTTCTGAAACAAAAATTTATGAAATGTGTGTTAAACTATCTATAGGCCATGGCTTTCTTTTAATGATTGTTATGTTTATATAAAAATATATATATATTTAAGCAAATATTTATCACACTCACAATTGTGCTATATGGCCCTACATCAGCACTGCTGTGATTCAGCGGCAGGTCGAGTGCTGTAGGTAATTACAGAAGTGCTGATTTAGGGTCATATAGTATGATTGCAAGTGTGATATTACTTATATACAACAGTTCAATGAACAAATAAATGTAATGAAAAACTGAGTACGGTCATAAAAAAGCATTTGTGCATGGAACTACTTTATTACACGACGGATCAGAATCTGCCGTTGCTGGTTCAAAACAAATGATTCATCCAAGCCTTCATTAGTAATTCAAAAATGTCACTTCAGAAATAGTATCACGGCTTGTGTTGTTTCTAACAAGTTATTGGATAAACAAGGAGGGGTGTGTTTGTGTGTGTGTGTGTGTGTGTGTGAGAGAGAGACAGAGAGAGAGAGAGAGAGAGAGAGAGAGAGAGAGAGAGAGAGAAATGCACAGAGTGTGTGTGATCACCTGTTGCCACACCCAAGCAGAGATGCTGTCAGCTTTCTGAAGATCAGCTTTCTCAGTGGAAAAATAGCACCCAAGCGGGGTATTTATCCCTATTTAGTGGTAGCTGGTGCGCAAGAGTCGATCACTATAGTCCAATGTGGAAACTCAGATAAGAGGTAAGCACCTTGTGTTCTGTAATTAATCAGTATGTTGTGTCTCTCAGCTGTGATGAGCCGTAATGCTGAAGTTGTTCATTTAAAGCCGTTTCTTAACTATTCTATTTCTTAGCTTTATTTTAGTAGTGTAGTAGTAATATGAGCGATCACGAAGAGCTGTTGTATGTAAACAATGACGGATTCACTTCATACCACCAACTGGCTCATATTACACTCAAAAAGGATCTTTTTGGCACCACCTGCTGGCTAACATATGTAATGTCAAAAATAAAATACATGTAAAAAAAAGACAAACAGTATCTCTTAACACATCTGCACTGCTCTTAAACTTTAGTTTAGAACATCATGAACACAAGCGGAGTGATGCACACAGTGAAGCCTCCGAGTGATGATGGTGTCAGACTATCAGTGCTCATGGAACATCTCTCGTCCAATCAGATTCGAGGACCAGAACTAACTGTTATATATATATATATATATATATATATATATATATATATATATATATATATATATAATTTGTGTTGGTATTTTTCTACCTGTAGTATGATTTTTATGGCCACTTTGTTATTTTAATTATATTTTCATTTCTTTTGAATATTATTTGAATTTAGAAATATTTTTGGTTGAATTTTTTGTGTCTTGATAATTTAATGAACTTTTTAAATATCAAAATCAACTAGTTGAAGGAAAGTGTGTGTGGATACAATCACTGTTAATACTAGCCAAGATTTGTGTCTGTATGGAAATTATTAATAATACTTACAATCTCTATAATTTAATGGACCGGACATCAAAATTCACATTTTCCATGAGTATAAAAGGAACGTAAATTTGCATTTCTAATCTTCTAATTCTCTGCGTTCAGTTCGTTTACTCTACCAACTTCGTCTGAATGTGATTATCTTTGTTTATATTGCTGGTGCGTGAGGCAATGGACTTTAATAGGATGCAGATGGTGCAATAACCACATAAGAACCTCAGAATTAAATTGCACATTAAAGCCCATTAGCGCTTTCCGTGCAATATTTCTCCAAGCCCAATTGCGCCTAGACTTAATACCAAAACTCCATGGTCATGCCCACCGACGTTGCCCATATCACTTCAGATAGGAACAAAATATTAAATTTTACGCAGCTCATCAGTTAACAGTGACCAATGTCAAGCTGCAAAAATGCCAAACATCATAACAGTCTCATAAAATGCCATACAACTTGTATGCTGTATTCCAGCAAGCCTTCTGAAGTCATATTTAAAGAACAATTAATTAATCTTCCCCTTCAGAGCAGCTTTAAATCTCATTCTCTATTCCACATATTCAAACCCATGTATCGTGACTGGCTACAACACACATGTGGAATCTGGAGTGATGGGTCCACTGGGCATTTTTCTTTTCTGAATCAAACCGCAAATGAGATTTGAGAGAGGGCAACATTTTCAGCGAACTGCGACATTTGGATCTGTTTCTCACACCAAGCTAATGATTGAAAGCTGGTTGACGTTCTTCTGAAAGCAGTGTGCTGGCTGTTTTCTAACAGCGTGTCAGCAGTTCTAGAGTTTCACAATGAGCAGCTGGTTGATTTGGCAGCTCAAATCGCTAAATTTAGAGTTTGTGTCTGCCTGTAATCCCCATCCTGCTCCCTGTGCTCAGTATGTTTATCCCTGCTAATTACTCTCATCTGATGCCAACCTCCTCACTGCTAGGCGAGGGGCAGTACCGCATTCTCACCCTCAGGTCAGGGCTGGATAGTTGAATGTGCTTTGGGTTCTGTGGAGATTGGGAATTGATGGCACAGTCTGTATGCTGGCAAGCACTGGAGGGCACTCCAGGATTTTACTAATTGATCTAGTTTTTGCAGTTAGCTAAGAGAATATTAAGGTGTAGTATGCTAGTAGTAGTAGGGTAAATAGTGAGTAGAGTAGATAGTAAGGATTTACATTTCACATTTCATGATCACATTGCTTTATGGTTGCTGACTTCACCTTTATGGTGAACAGTATGACCAAAATCTTATACCAATGTAAGAGTCATTTTTAAGGCTGTTGATTTGTTGGTTTAATGCCTTCATATAGTGCGATTAGTTATTTAAAAAATTATGTGTTAATAAACTAATGCAACTAATCATGCCCCCTGGCTGTATGTATATTTTGTAATAAGAGTAATCAGTGGAACATCAATTCAGCTTGACTAGACATCTTCTTGTTTTTGCGAGTTGCAGTCAGCTATGGCGAAGTCAGCTCAACTCCAGCTGTACAGACAACAAACAAAATAAGTAAAGGTGCCTCACAAATCACACATATGCAGCAATAATATAATGCATTTGCATGATCTGAATTATTATATTTAGAATTATTTTGATTATGATTTATTGAATAATCTGTAGAAAGGCGATGACTCATGTGCAGAATTAGAATTGGCTTTATTTAAATGTAAAAAATAAAAATAAATCACAAAAACACAAAGAAAAACAACCTGTAGGGGAGGAACAAAGTTCCAAAAACCGGAAGGAACTTAGACTACGTCTACATTAATCCGGATACATTTGAAACCAGCGATTTCCTTCCAAAACGCTCTCCGTCCACACTAAAGTTTTCAAGCATTTTCCAAAAGTTGCTCGTCCACACTGAAACGTATGAAAATGCTTAAATCGTGTTACTGCGCATGCGGAAAATCCCTGCTGCATGTACGGTCTGAAACACAATTGTCCACATGTTCCGTCGCCGGACACCAAATCCAAGTAAACTTCCCTTCGCCTTTGAAGGAATGCAATGTGAAGGTTGTACAAAGTAACATTTATTTTTAACAACGCTATTAAAGTAAGTATCAGTTACAACAGAACCACTATAACATGGGCCTCCATCTTGATTGTTTTGGTTGGATAGATCACATGACTGCGTCACATGACAACAAATACATAATTATTTTCAGATATATCCATTTTCGCAGTCCACACTACAATGTGAAAAGGTGACGGGGCCTAGACGTGAGACAGGAGAGCACATGGTAAACAAAACCTGGCAGAAGCCATATGCTCACACTAAACACAAATGACAAGACAGAAGAGCACATGGCGAAGGAACACAATCATAAGCCATGTGCTCAAACAAATAACACAGCACACAAGACTGACTGAAGAGTGCATGGCAAGAGAACCGAACCTGAAGTCATGCGCTCACAAAGACGAGGCATGGAGCATGAGTATCCGGATCCCGGCGCCAGAAGCAAAACCAAATGGAAAGGTATTAATGGAAAGGAGGAGGCGAGAACCGGCTTGAGAATATAAATAATAGTTTAATGAAGAACTTATCCAAAAAGACAAACACACAAATGTGTCAGACAGCTGTCCGTAAATCTCTGTCTCTGTCCCACTGCAGTCTCCAGTCGGCCTTTATCCCTCTCTGAGGCTTGATTAGCCTGATTAGGGGCCGGGTGTGTAGAATCATGACCCAGCCCCGCCCTCCGCCCTGCCTCATTCCTCCCTTGTTCTCTCAGGCCAGGGAGCCCGTGGAATAACCTACAACCCCCCCCCCCCCTTCCCTTGGGAGGGGCGTGCCTTCCGTACTGTCTGCTGGCCGGTCATCCCCGTCTACGTGGATGAGGGAGGGGACAAGTGGAGGGAAACCAAAAACATTTTGGCACCTAAACACTGTAATGCTGATCGTGCCAAATTAGCAAAACATTTTTGCCAACACAGAGCGGCAGTGGGAGAGAGAGAGAAAAAAAAACACTTACCGTTTCTCTGATATGCCTTAGCTTGGTCCCCGGCCACTCCTCCACCCTCTAGCAGACAACAAGCAGTCCTCCGGCCCCTGGTGGACAAAACGCCTGCCGTGTTTTTGGTGGATGGTAGGGGTCTCCCCTGCCCCTGGCAGTGGTAACTGCTCCAGGTGGTTGGTTGGGAGCCCCTCCTCCCCTCGCACTCGGCGGCCATTCCTCCTCTTCCAGGTGGCCGGGCTCCTCCGGCGGATGGCCGTGGCTGCTCCGTTCGGGTGGATGGAAGCAGTGAGAACTCCACTACGGCGCATTCCTCCTCTTTCCCAGATTTTGGCACCAGTGTAAAGGGATTAATGGAAAGGAGGAGGCGAGAACTGGCTTGAGAATATAAATAATAGTTTAATGAAGAACTTAACCAAAAAGACAAACACACAAAGGTGTCAGACAGCTGTCGGTAAAACACTCTCTCTCTCCCACTGTAGTCTCCAGTCGACCTTTATCCCTCTCTGAGGCTTGATTAGCCTGATTAGGTGCCAGGTTAGTGGAATCACGATCCCGCCCACCCTCCGCCCTGCCACACCAACTGTAAAGACTGTCTCTTTGTTTTGAGTAACCCATCCAGCCCGACACAGCAACACTGAGTCAGCCAATGGCATGAGTTGGGGGTGGGACGGTTTGTTTGATCAACAGAAGACAAGGGACGTATTCATATTTTATATTCTGACACTACACACGTCAGCTTTAAATACATTTGAAAGTGAAAAGTACTTAATCTCATTTGATTATTTTCTTTTTTTATTTAGATTTTGATGGATGCAAACCAAACATAAGATTATTCATAACAAATGAATGATAAGTCTGCAAAAGCATGTTTTTATTAACTACACGTTATGCTGCGCATTATCTGACCATTGATAAAAAACAAAACTCTCAAAACAGTAAAACTAATATTATAGTCTAAATTGTGATTGGATTAGCTTGTGATTAAAGCTGAGTTAATAGCTGATATGTCACACCTGTGACCTCACATCAACTGAATTCTATATAAATGCGGTAAGTTGGGATGTTGCTCGGCAACCATAAACAACTAAACTCTGCTTCACATTGAGCCTAACAAACACTTAATAACAAGTTTATCATCCACTCTGTATTTTACATTACTCTGTTTCTTCACTCTCACCAGCCCTGGCCAATGATACTTGTTCTAATATACTGTTTCTACTTCAGTATACACAGTATCGCTTTTGGTTGATAACTTCACATGGCTCTATGTAAAATATTTCTACACTCTTGGTAACATCGCATACCAGCTTATGTCATATGTATGGTTTAATAACAGCCAGTGTCTGTCTAGTAATCTGAGAACTGTTTTTCTATGTTAAGATCGCGTCCGGAGCCTTGCCAGAGTTCTGATTATTCTCAGAAGTGACTGCTCTTCCGAGAGCTGTCCTGTGCGACTCATTCGCTGAAATCAACAGTGTTCTCCCCAGCGAGACTATTGAAACATCTCTCTATCCAGAAAGAGACACAAGACCTGCAATCTGAGAGCTGGTGCTCTGATGGCATGAGCATAAATGGGTCTTGACCTCAGGACTGTGTCTTCCAAACACAGTCCACCAAAAATAGTGCTCACTTAAAAATAGCCTCCTGCGGCAAGCAGATAAGGGTGCTGTGCTCTCCAGTGCTGTCTTTGAGGAGTGTTGATGGTTTGACATGAGCTCCTGACTCAGTGCTGTAGAGTAACACAAGCCGCTTCTCCATTATTAGTCCTGATAACCAGAGGTGACAGATACCAATTCTGGAGTTATTCGGAGCTCTCACTTTTATCAATGGGGACTTCTAGAAAGTAATGTCTCTTTAAGATATTTGTCTCACTCAGCACACCCTTTGAACTCGTGACTCCAGGGGAGATAGTCAGCATCAATACTCGCTGAGCTACCCAGACCCCTAAGTGCAGATTTTAGCACAGCAAAATAAACACGATAATCTAAGAAACAAGAACACAAACATTACAACATAAAAAGGACAAGAACAGACCAAAACAATGAAAACACAAGGACTTAAATAGACAAAAGGGCTTTTTACACTTGAAATCATATTTGCGGTTTCGATAACAATGATTGGACGAACACAGCTCGTGACGGACACGCAACCTCTCAATGGAGCTGCTCTGCTCTTCTGTGCAAATGTCACCAAACAATTCATCTCTGTTTGTATTTCATCTTCTGAAATATGCCACATAAACACGGAATACTGTCACTTCATCACGGCCGTTATCGTGATTGCCACCACTGTTCGACACTTTGCCAGATTCCCTCAGACAGAGAACATAAAGAGCTTGTGAAAGTCTCAGCGACTGTAAAAAGTGCATGAATATATAATGAGGTAAGTACTGAGACTTTATATAATTGGTTGTCTGTTGCTAAACAACTTTCTGAAATGTTAATTTCACACTGCACACCTTTGGCACCGCAACACAGGGTTAACACTGCAAATGCGGTGCTAACACTGCTCTGGAACAGGGTTTTATAACTGGGTAAAAAGCGGTGCTAACCCTCTTTCAAAATTACAACTGTGAAACATTGCTTTACCCGGAGTTAAATGCGGGGTATAGAATGAATATAACCCGGGGTTACGCACAGGGTGAAAAGCCATTCTAGGTAACATGGTAAACAAGCAATCATGGAGAATACAGTGAACAGAGACAACAAGAGAACTAGACAAGCATTTCAAAATAAGAGTCATAACATAAAACATTACCAGCACCCCTTACTGGCCACTAGGGAGGTCTCACATGTTAAAGAGCCCCCCATTTAATGTGCGGTTCCTGGCACCCAAAAAAGAACTTGCAGGGGTGGGCAAACAAGCAGGAGACCAAGGACAGCCCAGAGACCAGGGTGCAGCCAGCAGACGGTTCGAGCATGGGAGATCCGGCGGACAGCCAGGAGACCACTGGAGAACCGGCGGACGGCCGGGAAACCACTGGAGAACCAGTGGATGGCCAGGAGACCACTGTAGAAAAGGCGGATGGCCAGGAGACCAGGGTGGAACAGGCGTGGTAGCAGGAGATCACTGAAGATCTGGTGGAAGGCCAGGACACCACTGGAGAACCGGTGGATGGCTAGGAGTCCAGGTTGAACCAGGAGGAAGGCCAAGAGACCACGGACAGCCTGGATACCAGGGTGAACCAAGCAGCAGCAAGGAAATGAGAGATGGATTCAGAGGACAAGGTCCAGGTGGTCGGGGACTCAAAGGAGCACCAATTTCATCCTTACATGAATGGAAAACTCTCTCCTAAGGGATGTTAAAATATTCCCTTTATGTGAGTTCTCCCATCTCTGGCAAGTGCACATTGTTAAAAAATTACACCAATTCAATACATAGATTTTAAATGTGAGTGCTCCCAGTTTGACTGGCTCAGTAAAACCAGAAAGTGTGCAGAACACTCCTACAGTGGAAGCCCTGCCCAGTAAAGTTTCACAAAAGCTTCTGCTAGATCCATGGATTTTGAGAGATGAGACGAAATAACGGATCTAAGTGCAGATTTTACAGTATCATTAATATGTGCAATTAAATAATATTTTCACACCTTTTGCATTGTTTTGAAATTATGACCAAAAAGATTTTTCTCAGGTCATAAAATCCTGTTATAGACCATTTCAAGGACTGTTCATTGATGATTTCAATTGACGTCATTGTTCCATGAACATTTCCTGCTTGTCATTACAGAGACTATTTAGCAGAGACGGCCCACTTCCATTATAATAAATGGCAGAAATTCAAATGCCCAACAGCAGCAAAGGTAGAAGGATGTCCTGCCTTACAAATAAAAGAGCCAATCAGCTTTTAGATACAGAAATAACATGTCAATCAACTCAAGAACACGCAGTTTTTTATCATAATCTGAGTTAAAGACACAATTTATTATACCAGTTGTGACGGAACAACATGCCCATCCCACCTCTCATGGGGCTCGTGTGATCCCACTGAAGAGCCTCATCACTGCTGCCTTTCAACACCGAGGGCTTCTCTGTTTGGGAGACAAGTCTCTACCTGCTGGCATCTTCGCAGGTCCAGGAACGGAGCGAGGAGGAGTTATGCGTCGCTGGACCCGCACTCAGGATGCCGGGCCGCTATTCCCCTCAAGTGCCGAGCTGCCACACCAGGCGCCTCGGACCAAGGAGGTGAGTGCTTTGCGGCCGCCGGGACTCTGCCCACTATCACCTGGACCATCCTGTCTTCATTACTCTTCCTTCACATAGAAATGTCCACTGCGAAGGTGCCAGATTCCCCTTTGTTTTGGACACTAACTTTCCCCTTTGGACACTTTATTCCCCCTATTCTGTTGTTTATTATTTTAAATAAATGCCTATCCGAGGCCTGACGCCCTGTATCTGCCACACAGTGTTTTCAGATTTTACTGCTGATTTGAAATATGTTCTTTTATCGTAATCTTGACCAACCATTTTGGAGATTTCTGTCTTTCCCCATTCAAGTAGACTGGAGCGGCACTTTCATGATGCTTGTTTACATAGAAAAATAGCTACCCAAACTGTCCATGTACGTTTCAAAGACAGCTACCGAGTGGACTGACTTACCTTGAAAAAGAGACGTTGTTGAAAGGCTCCGGAAATACGTCTGGACCGTTCTAATTTCTTTGTTTTTTTTTACATTCTTGAAATGATCTATAGAAGAATATTAGTCATGTCGGATTAAAATATATAAAGTGTACATTCAGCACTTTGTTTTGGTGATTTCACCATTTCCATACAGAATAACAGGGTTTGTAAAGGGTGCTTTAAGTTCTTGAATTTGGCTTTTTCAAATTTAAGTCCTGGAAAACCCTTGACAATAGCAATTTTATCAAGAGGTGCTTAAAAAGTTCTTGAATTATAGAAAATCTTACAATACGTTGCTTAAATCATTTAATGAAATGTATTTATTTATTTTTGTAAAAACACGACGACAGACCACAAGACCACTGCTGAAGCAGCACGTAGACGGCGCTGTCACGTGATACCAGTTACTTTAGGCTGCGCTGTTCAGAATGGGCCAATCACAATGCAGTGTTTTTAAATATATATATATATTATAGATACTGCTGTTGCGGATTTAATAAGTATGCAACTATCAGTTTTAATTACAATTTACTCTCCAGAGTGAAAACATTATATGAGAAGTAAAACGTTTTGAATGATTTGAGTGCAGATCAATGGAGGATTGAGTTTTGAGAGTCGTCTAGCGCCCCCTCCTGTAAAGAAAGCTTTTGTCTCACAAAATAGATCATTTCTGACAACATCTGGGTCAATATCAAAACATTTTGACAAACATGGCCCTTGACTTTTCTAGCAAAGCTAATAAAATATATATAATTGAATAATCTAATCTTTAATGATATGAAATGAATCCAGTAAAAGCATTAGTGCAAGGCCAAACAAGTGGGCAAAAAAGCAAAACAAAATGATTATTAATAATATAAAAATAATGTTTGTCCCTTGTTTTCATGTTGTTGGTTTATCAATGTTAAAACTTTTTTTTAATGTATAAGTTATTCACATTTGAATTCATGTTTTCACACACAAGTATTTGGTGTTGAACCCCATTGAACCCTCGTTAGTGTTCACTTGCTTCGTTCAGTGAATCAGAATGAAATGATAAATGAAATCCTTTATGAATAAAAATGAATGTCGACATGTTACAAAATATTCACTGTCAGCGTTTATAGGCAAAAACTGAACTGAATTGAAAAATGCAATATTTTGTCAAATGTTTTTGAGAATGACCCATTTGCAGTTTGGGTCAGTTCTTCACATAAATCTGCTGTGGGACTTTAGAAAACATGAATCATATGAGACTTCTGTTTTATGGGAGCACATCGATTTCATCATGAATGAACCAAGAATTGATACTGTGAGAATATGAAGTTAAACATTCATATACAAATAAATGAACTGAATGCTTGAAATATCTTTATTTAAAATGAACAAAAATCATTTGTTTTAATGGCATCTCGAGCATAGTCCTTGAAAACAAATGTGCTTCATCTGAACCCTGGATTAAACCCATTTTATTCACAGTGCTTTTATAAATTCAAATTGATTTGAAACAATGTTAACAAATGGAATCTTATTGTAAAGTGTGACAAAAAATGTTTTGACTTGGAATCGTTTATCACAATGGAATTTATCACTTCTGCCTCATTTTTAGCTGACATCATCAAGACTTCTTATTTTTCAACCATCTGTTGTTGAGAGACACTTCAGTTCACTGCAGATAAAATCAAATCCTGCTCTTCGTTTTCTGTTCTTATTAAATATCCTGTTTCACATTGAGTTTAAGGAGTCACTCTGATGTCCTGTTGCCCTCATAGTAAACATCTCAGCATCACTGTGAGGATGCGTGCTCTTTTGTGAGAGTCCCTGACATGTAATCTGAGGTTTATAGTTGTCTCTGTGGGTGCTGTGCAGGGATGTTCTGGTGAACAGATGTTTCACCGTGTAGCTGTTATTGTGTTTTAACACAACTGGAACAATGTCTGTTTTATCATTTCAAAGATTTGTGGATTAATTATCTTTTACAGTTCTTCTTCATTTCCTTTGAATGGATGTTGTTGAATCTGTGTTGATTCTAGATGATACGTCACATGTACCTGTATCTAAAGGTTTGTTTTCTGTGTATGTGATGAATATCTACAGGAGCTGGATTTCTTCAGCAATCCTTTCTCTATGATAGACAACATGAGGAACAGAATGAAGGAGATGCACAGTAATGTTGTGAGTCTGATTTAAAGACTAAAGTCTGTAAAATAAATAGCATAGTTTACAAGCAAATCAGTAAACCAGAAACACATGTCATCATGTCCATTCAATAAACTGACAGAATTGTGATAAATGTGTGCATAAAATAACTTTCACAAAAAGTTAATCTCAGTCGACAGCATTTGTGTCATAATGTTGATTACCACAAACATTAATTTGGTCTCGTTCCTCCTTTTCTTTAATAAAAGCACAAATGTGTGTTCCAGTGAGACACTTCCAATGGAAGTCAATGGGGTTTAATCTGTAAACATTCAAATACTGATTCAAAAGTATAGACACAAGACATAAACAATATGTGTGTTAACATGATTTTACTGTCATTAAATCACTCACTGACCACATCTGTGTGAAACTATTTTACAACTTCATCACCATGATGATATAATGTCAACAAACCCTAAAATAACTAATCATTTAAACAACTTTACAGCTCAAATAATACACAAGTTTAACAGAACAATTCATACAAGTGTTTTAATTAAATTATAATCTTCACACACTGTCTTTACACCTCCAGAAATAAACCCCATTGACTTCCATTGGAAGTGTCTCACTGGAACACACATTTGTGCTTTTATTAAAGAAAAGGAGGAACGAGTCCACATTAATGTTTGTGATAATAAATATAATGACACAAATGCTGTCGACTGAGATTAACTTGCGTTGAACCCGGAATATTCATTAAACACATTCCCTGATAAATAATGTTTATGGTGTGACTGTCCAGCCGTTGTTGGAATGTTACATATAACTATGATACACTCAGAGAAAGTGTTTATCCTATTTTTGAGATTTACGCATTTCAATTTCATGACATAATTCGATTAAATTGAAAAGAGTCATCTTTAACTTAATGTAATTCATTAAACTAAAATGTATTCAAGTATTTGTCCTTAATTTTGTTGTTAAAATTGAAATGTGTAATTCTTTTGAGCGTAAGATTGCACATAAACACAGACAGTTGCTCTGCTGGTTTCAGGAGAACATGGCGTCAGACTCCAACAGTCACTCCTTTTCCTCCTCTGCTGTCGTGACGTACTCGAAAGTTGGAAATGAGCCGGCAAAAGTGTTCCAGGCGTCGTCACAAACCCGCTGTGCTCCTGGAGGAGTGAGTACTGCTGACTGCATGAACACATGTCCCAAAGAAAGACAATTAATCCCATTTGATTTTGCTTTAAGAAAGCCTACTTTTCAGACCACATTTGTTTGCATTGTGTCCTCATATTCATGGCAATTCAACACATTTCACCCTAAACTATCACAATTAAAACTAAAAATCTCATTTTCATTACTGCAATGTGTTCAGATGTTTGACTGTTGAGGGATTTTTGTCATTCTCATTACTGTCACCTTAACTATATTACAGTAAAATAATAAAGAGTTATGTTTGTTTAAATAAGCAGAAATGACAGTCAGTGAAGTGAATGCTACCGTGATGTATAAAGACTTTACAATGTAAATAATACATCAAATCTTAAGGCTTATTTTCTTTAATGCAATATATATATATATATATAGTCTTTTTGGGGTGAAATATGTGCTGGATGTGTTCTTGACAGGTGCCATGAGATTCACTCAACTCCTTTTTATAACGATTAACGGTTCATTTATCCCGCTAACCTTGTATGATGTATGTGTGTGTGTGTTAGATCAAGGAGATGAGGAAATCTCTGCAGGACTCTGAGAGTGGACTACAGAAGATGTCCATCGCTCATCATATTCAGGACAGAGGACACGTGATAGAGAGGAAAGAGAACAGAAAGACCGGAGAGAGAGAACTCAACCAGGACTTCCAGAACATGGATGAAAGTGAGTCTGTCATTTCAGCAGTCAAAACAGACATTAATAGGAATTGCACAATTATTTGACTGTGGCTCATTTCCTGAACACATGAGGCGCCACGACAACAACGTTTAATCACTTTCACACAAATCACGAGTTCACATACACAGACAACTATTGAAGAAAAACGATTCTGTTCAATTCATCGATTCTCATCATTATAACTTATGCCGTTGGCTCCATGTTTTGTCAGCGGAGGCGCAGTCATTTGATGAGGAGTGGCAGAGGGAACTGTCCAGATTCCAGGTTTCTGCTCCCATTCTCCGTCTGGAGGCCCCGAGACATCGATCGGCCATCAGCGCTCCACCGCAGACACACAGGTCACTTACACACAACACCGTGTCTGAGGACACACGCTATAAATAACTGAACTATACTGATACACACATAACCATATGTCAAAGATCACCTGAGAGATCACATTAGAGATATTAACATCTGTGCAGTTGAGTGCGAGAGTCGGTTCATGGTTATTTCTGTGCTTTTGTGTTCACAGAGATATTAAAGCAGCAGCAGGAAAAGACACACATTGTAACCAAGTCAACATCGAAGGCTCCGGTGTAAAGAAACAATAAAACACACGTGTGCATTGCTGTAGTTTTTATAGTGTGACTTCTCTTTCTCAGATACATCATTTGATTTCTTTTCTCTGGGAGACATTTCAGTATGAATGTGTGTGGAAGCTCTCTTTTTCTCAGTTCTTTCTCTCTCATTCTGTCTTTTCTTTTTTTCTACGCCTACATTAGGATGAAATAAAGCGACATGGATGATGACACTAGTCTAATGCACTTACTGATATTGTCAATGTGTTATTATACAGAAATCATCACTTATGTGCTGTAAAGATAACAGACTTTTCTATAAATGTTGCTTCACTCTTCACTGTCTTGCTTTTCAGGAGGTAAATGATATGTAACTAGTATGTATGTTTGATATTAATCATAGTTAATCATATTAATGAGTTAACTTGGGCAAATAATAAACTCTTTACTGGTCTTTGAACTTGTCTCAATAGTGTCGATTCAGCAAGAAAATCAATTTAAAATGACTTTGATTATGTGAACTGTGACAGACAGTAGAAGAAGAAAAAACATGTCCAGGTCACTTTTCACCCCAACATTTCATGAGATTCACCGCACTTGTATTGAACCCGGAATATTCCTTTAAGAAGAATGACAATTTATATGAAAATGAATCATCAGACAGATGTCTTAATCACAAGAGCCCTAGATTTGATTCTGTTTGTTCTGATGTTTTTGGATGTCAGGGTACCCAAAATCAGGCAATAAAAGATTTTCCAGACTGACACTCTTGAAAAGTCCACAATCATTTCCAGTATTGATCAAAAATGGATTTGAAAATATACTATAGCTTTTATTGCATTTCACCACAGAAGCTGGCATGGCGTTAAATCACAAACAAGCATAACATTTTCCAGGTCTAGCAGCATTTCTCTTGTGACTATACAGATTTCTAGTGGTGTGCCGCTGCAGAAATAGCTCTTAATCCAGTAAACATGATCTGGCAGTTGTTCCTCCGTTATAAGTGACATAAATCTGGATTTAACGAAGCCATAAACTGACATGAAATGCTCTCCAACGTGTTACCATTCATGTCCAGAAGAATATTCATTTATATCTGCACATGTCCACGAGATATCATTCTGGAATCTAATAGATGAGTTGCAAGATGCCAATAGATATAGGAGCAAGTAGAGATTCAAGGGGTTTTAACTTTGAGATGATTTCCAGTGAATAAACTGCACACAGATGACATGTTTTACCTCTCTTTATTCAGCTCGATCAGAAACCGTGGGTCATTAGCACACAGATATAGTGCATGTGAAGTTATAGGTATGCACGCAGTATATATAAAAGAGCTCAGTTTGCAGTGAAAGTTGTTGTTGGTACAGTGCTGTTGGGCAGGTCGGCATTGTGGGGGCATTTGGGCTGCCGTTCAGTCTCCAGCACTCTGACGCCACCGTCTGGAGACCAGGATGCCAACAGCTTCCAATGAATGATCTCCTACAAACACATAATACATGAATACACAAGACTAGAGGACTTCCTTTGAGCACATAAGAGTGCCTATACAGTGTTTGTGGTGTTGTCACCTGGGACGGCAGATCATGAAGCAGAACGTGATACTTCAACATCAGCTGGTTGTGTTTGCTCTCCTGTAACAGATAATGATGTAACATGCATTTAAACAGAAGGCTTTAGATGGAAAGCTTTTAAAATCAGAGAATTAAGTTCAGTCAAGTGTGTTCAACCTATTACTCATTAATTGATTGATTGAAGCAGCTCTGATCAGTTCTGATCACTTCGTACTCGCCTGTTGTGTAACGCTGGCCACCTGTGCCATATTATACTCAGTGTTCTCGTTGGATTCTTGTAGCATGATGAAAGAAGCGGCCACATGAGCCAAATGCCAGAACGGCTTTATCTCTTGACTCATGTTACCATAGCTATCTACAAACACAGTGAGAAAGACAGTTACTCATCTGGACACTTAAGACACACATATAAATGTCTGAATATCACTGCATAGAACAAAATACCAAAGCACATGACAGTTATTTCAAAGGGAGATCGAACAAGCACACGTTTGCAATCATTCTGAACCTTTTCAAGAGGAGTGTCATGCATGGGTATTCTCATGAACTGATCTTACAACTACTTGCTCATTATCAGGCATTGCATGATGATATCGTAACATTTTATAAATATTGGCCTCATGTAAATTTGCATTATAATAAATGTCCTATCCTACATTATATTGAATAAAAAGCTGTGAGTGGTATGGAAACATTTCATGCAATTGACCCTTCGCTAAGCTCCGCCCCCCTTGGCTCTGACAGGCTCTGCGGAACTCCCCATTGGAATGAATGGGAGACTGCCGTGAACGGTGCAGATTTGGACAAAATATTCTCATAAATGGAATTGATGATTCCTAATGAAGAGTGACATTGTAATGCATATTTAGCTGAAGATTATTTGTAAAATAAATTATTAACTTGATTGAATCAGAATTGAGGAAAATGATTATCATGGTCACTTGAAAAGAGGATAGCATCATTTGTGAAAAGAACAGCTTATAACATCTTAACACACACACACACACACACACACGCCTCTTTATTTTCTAATCGTCTTCACTATGACCTGAAACAATACATACATTATTATAAGTTATTAGCTCTGATTTAACTTGTAGAAAATGTAGGTGTTCATGCTGATGTTATTCATGTTTATTTGGGAATGAGGAATGACACACGTCCATAGCATGCTCTTCTCCATTTTTGTTTTAAAAACATTTTTACAAGAAAGAAAAAACACTGTGTGTATCCTCTCTGGGTAACTTGTATCACTATTACAAGTGACCCGTCAACAATGCATTTGACATATTTTAGATCATTTTCATAAAATCCCACTTAAAAGAACTCAAACACTCATTACTCCCATATGCTCTCATTGGAAAATAGTAGCGTGTGTCAAGAGTAATGGCAGCCCGGTAACAGTTGCTAAGACAGAATTAGCCAGAAATGCTTTTAAGGAGGGGCTTAGCGAAGTGTCAATTACCACATATAAAAGCCTCCTTTTGAAGTGTCCACTACACACTTATCCTTAGCAAATCACCTGCAACACGCCCACAAAGTGCACATGCAATTTGATTGATTGCACGAGTAAATTAGAAGCTGTTATTTGGGATCTCAGTAACTCAGCGTCTTTGTGTGTTGCTAGTGAATGTGTTGAACTAACTTCATACATCCACTAAAAATGACCAACACAGCTGTTCAGTCAAAGTCAGAGCAAATGTCTCTCCAAAAACTTGAAGTGAGTTCTGCTGCATTTGTGTGATATTCTACATGCAATGACATTCAGACAGTTTTACATTTGCATTTATGCATTTGGCAGACGCTTTTATCCAAAGCGACTTACAGTGCACTTATTACAGGGACAATCCCCCCGGAGCAACCTGGAGTTAAGTGTCTTACTCAAGGACACAATGGTGGTGGCTGTGGGATTCGAACCAGCAACCTTCTGATTACCAGTTATGTGCTTTAGCCCACTACGCCACCACCACTCCAGTTTTCAGTGTGACTTGAGAACGAACAGTATTTGTGGCCGCTGAATGTGTAACGAATGAAGCAGCGAAGGCAGAGGAGGAGAGTGGATCTAAATGCAACTTAACTTTATTCAAACAAACAAACAAATAAACACAAAGGAAAAACCCACAATGGGAAAACAGGAAACTTAAACACGATGAAACAAAACTGAGAACTCGGGCAGGGAACACATACCAGGCTTAACAACATTCAACGATTGACAGAGGGGAGTGAAAACAACCGGGTTAAAATACATGGACATGGGAAAACGGGAGCCAATGAACAAACAGAACTCAAACAAGATGACAGGGCAATAAACAGAAACCAATGGGAAACTAACGAGGGCAGGTGAAAACAATGAACAGAGAACACAAAAGCTTACAAGGACACTATGGAGCTACAAGGGTGACAAAAGTGACAACTAAGGAACTCCAAAAGTGACAAAAATGACCAACAAAGGGCAACAGTGAGACAAGACAAGGTATACATAACAGAATGGATGTAGATTGTTGCATTTAATTACACTGGTGCAGTTGAGAACATTAGTGCGAGTGTAGTTGTGTGGTCTTGGTACCTGGTATATCCTGAGCAGAGACGTGGTGGTCAGGCGTGTTGTGTTTGTGGTAGAAATCTTTCTCGTCAGACGAGGTGTTGAGCTGTTGAAGCCCCTCACATTGGCACTGAACCTCAGGCAGATTGTGCTGCTCACTCCTGGAGAACAACACCTGCGCTGAACACCGCAACACTGACCCCTGACAAACAACAACACCGCCACAAGTCAGGACAGACGTACTAGTAGACCTACAAGCCCAAAGACAATGTTCCAGCCATCTGGCTTCCCTGTTGAATTTCTAATGCTTTTGAATTAGAGTAAAATATGGTCTGAAATATTACTAGAAAAAAGAAAACTTGATTTGCTAACTGCATAGACTTTCGTCCACTCAAGTGCTTGTGG
The DNA here is from genome assembly GCF_025860055.1 of Xyrauchen texanus. Lineage (NCBI taxonomy): Eukaryota > Metazoa > Chordata > Actinopteri > Cypriniformes > Catostomidae > Xyrauchen > Xyrauchen texanus. The sequence continues at coordinate 1,238,096 of NC_068313.1, read as the reverse complement.
TAGTTCTTGTCTTTATTTAGCTTTAACTTGTGTTTTTCTAGCACACAATGGTTTCAATGACTGGACGTAACTCATGTTGCAGAACAAACTGTGAACGCCTCTTCAAGTAATGTTGTAATAACAGACCTTATTACAACAGAAATTCCAAAAGGGGAACTCGATTAGTCTTCAGGGTTGGCCTACAAATAGACGACATGATTGAACAGACAGTACTGAGAGAGATTGTTTTCACATTAAAAAGTGTCAACAGAGGCCCAAAGCGCAATATACTAACACAGACTGAATATCACACGATACCATTATTTTATCCCCCTAATGTCGTTACATACATTACGTTTTCTTAAGGCTCCTTGTTTTTCCACATTCCGGGTCGTCTCGCACACAGTCGTTTGACCGAGAGTGTTCGATGACACGATGCACACAGACAAGGACTACCAGACTGTCAAGAACATGTTGGCCGCACACGGACAGTCCACGCAGACTGCGCTGATGATCAAATCTGCATCATGTATATTGTTAATGTTAAAATGTTTTTGCACAACACTAAAGTAGGAATTTATTTAATATTGTGGTTCGTCTTTTCAGTCCATTGACAGTTGATAGTGACTCACTTTAAAGCTTAAAAATGAGACACAAAAACATCATAAAAGTAGTCCATGTGAATCCTGAGTCATATTCCAAGTCTCCTGAAGCCATATGACAGGTGTTGGTGAGAATCAATCCAAAGTCTTTTTTCAGTGAAAATAAAAACTAAAGCATGTTTGCACAAATTGTTTAGCAATTAAAATGTTTTCCACTGAAACAAATAGGGTTGTTTCTTACCAAAACCTTTCATATGAAAACTTGGAATATGATGCACCAGTTCTGTTGACTGTAAATCTCCACTTTCACACTTTGATAGTGTATATACATATTTAGACATGGATTAAACCACTGCAGTCTTATGGATTACTTTTATGCTGCCTTTATGTGCTTTTTGGAGCTTCAAATTTCTGATCACCTTTTACTTGCATTATATAGATCTACAGAGTTGAGATATTATACTAAAAATCTTCATTTGTGTTCTGCTGAAGAAAGAAAGTCACACATCTGGGATGTCATGAGGGGGAATAAATGATGAGAGAATTTACATTTTAGATTGAACTGTCACTTTAAAATTCAATGATTCAATTATGAGATGAAATAAATGATTTATAATTACTATTATAACATCCAGTGCATTACAGATGTCCTCTCAGATTACACGCACACTGTCACAACAAATGCAGAGTACACAAAATGAACAAAAAAACTTCTTTAATATACAGTGGGTGAAATACGTATTGAACACATCTACATTTTTTTCAGTAAATATAATTCCAATGAGGTTATTCACATGTAATTTTCACCAGACTTTGGTATTATTTCAAGAAATGCATAAATGAAGTTATATGTAATAAAGAGGAATGACACATGCTAACTGAAATGTATTTAATAGTTAGTGGAGAAGCGTTTGTTTGTAATGACAGCTTCAAGATGCTTCCTTTATGAAGAAATTAATCGGCAGCAGTATTCAGGTGTGATTTTGGCCCATTCTTCTAAACATACTGTCTATAAATCTTGAAGATTCCGGGGGGCCCTCTTGTGAACCTTGATCTTTAGCTCTTTCCACAAAGGTTCAATTGGTTTCGAATCAGGTGATTGACAGGGCCATTCTAACACATGGATCATTTTGGGAGTTTCCTTTGCTGTATGCTTTGGATCATTGTCCTGGTGGAAGGTCCACCCACATCTCATCTTCAGCATGCTGGTGGATGGCATCTCCCGGTAAAGGGCTCCATTCATCGTTCCTTCAATTATATGAAGTCTGCCAGTACCATGAGATGAAAAACAGCCCCACACCATGATGCTTCCACCTCCAAACTTCACTGTTGGTATAGTGTTTTTAGGGTGATGTGCAGTGCCATTTCTTCTCCAAACATTGTGAGTAGTATAATTTTGCTCTCGTCTGCCCAGACTACACTCTCCCAGTACTTCATAGGCTTGTCCAAATGAGCTGTAGCAAACTTTAAACGAGCTTCGACATGCCTTTTCATTAGTAATGGAGTCTTGTGGGATGAGCGTGCATAGAGGCCATGGCGGTGGAGTGCATTGCCCATTGTTTTCTCTGTGACGATGGTACCTGCTGCCTCCTAGTGTTTAGCTCTTTCCGAGTGGTTCTTGGCTCTTGGGATACTCTTCTGGCTCCCGGGTCAGAAATCTTGCGAGGAGCTGCTGTGCATGGCCGGTTGGTGACGGAGTGATGTTGCTTCCACTTGTGGATAATGGCCCCAATGGTGCTTACTGGAAGAGTCAGAAGTTTTGAAATACGTTACTAACCCTAACCACTCCATCGATATGTTTCGCAACAATAAGGTTGCGAAGGTCTTGGGAGAGCTCTTTGCTTTTACCCATCATGACATGTTTCTTGTGTGACGCCTTGGTAACGAAAAGCCTTTTTAGAGACCATCAATTTACTAACAGCTGATATTAATTTGCACAGATAGGGGGTATAATTACTTTCTAACTACTTACGGATTCCAGCTGGTTCCTTGCCTTGTAGAACTGCTTTTTCTTAGCGTCTTTTTTCCTGTGTCATTCCACTTTATTACACATAACTTCATTTATGGACTTTAATGTTGTGAATTCTTTACATTTGCAGATTTCTTGAGTTTAATACTGATGTCTGGTGAAAATTTCATCTGAATAGACTAATTAAAATTATATTTACTGAACAAAATGTTGATGCGTTCAATACTTATTTCCCCCGCTGTAAATCGTACTTGGGTAAATGCACATGATGCTGGTCTGTGTTGTGCTCATTACGTCTCATCATCACTACTGAAGTCACATCAGGACGTGAACATCATCGCTCTGAGCAAGTCAGTGATGTTACCTGGATTAAACTTATCAGAAATGAGCAGAACTGGATCATACCCCACTGGCCCAGTCCGTCACAGAGAAGTCCAGGTCGTACTTCCTCCCTTCTGATGCAACATCCTGTCAACAGTCAAGAATTAGTGGTGTTAGGGGTATAACAGTTATGACCCGGATCAGATAAGGAGAAAGAAAAACCAGGAGTCAAGAAGTTCAATCAAAGAATCCAAAATTTACTGAAGAATAGTTTGCAGTGAAATTGGTAGAGCCAGAGGGTGCATTTTCTCAGACACTGAATTCAGAGAAGTGTAATCAATGGTCAAACGCCAGCTCCCAGGTGGCCACGACTGAGATAAGCGAATTGTTTCATTGCAGCCAAGCACCCACAGAGAATAATAAAGAGAAATAAACTCAAAATGCCTCCAGTCAATATTCATAATTAAAGAAACAATGAGCCGAATTGTTAAATCTGCACTTATCATCTGCAAAGTATGCAATACAGTGGCTTTTTACACAGTGTTAGAAGTGATCTCAAGATCGAGATCTGTAATTGATACAGTTGCGCCCGTGTCAGTCAAAATAAGGCATCCTTCACACTCATCATCGGCTAGCTGGAATACAAAATGAAATGTTAAGAAGCTTGCTAGAGACTGATCACCTCAGACCACATTCATCTTCATAAATGCTCCTATACTTTTGCTGTGTTTCACGCCTGCATTTATTTAGCTCAATCTGTTGCTTTAATGCATTCTCTCACACAGGGGCCCACATCTGCTCACAGCAGACCACATTCAGTTTCATTGTGTTTTTTTTCTCAATGAAAGTGAATGGTGACTGAGACTGAACGCTCTTTGGCCTTGATCACTGATAAAGTGTCTCAGTGTTCCCTGCTATCAAAATAGAACTGCATTTGTTTTTCTGTCAGGCAAGCTGAGCACACACACACACACATTTTCTGCCCAGAAAATCTTCTAAAATTTCACACTCTCATTTTCTGTGATTTTTTTTGTTGTTTACCACTTCGACAATGTCTAGCAATGTGGCCCTCTCTGTTACAATTCCTGCATCTGTCAACAGGCTTGGTACAATCTCTAGAGGTATGACCTTTTTCGTCACAATTATAGCAGGTTATGTTATGGCGGGGGCTCATTTCCACTTCAACTGACACAGCAGATACTTTACCCACATTAACATCATCCTCACGTGTTTGCAAACGGCTCCAGCTTACAGAGCACCAATGAAGCAAATCCTCCCAATATCTAATGTCAATGGCACTGTTCAACAACATGTCTCGATATTGTTTATTCAATCCGCCTGTAGCGGATTCTATCACTATGGCAGAATCAAGATCTTCTATGTTGTTGTTTGCAGCACAGTACGTTTCATAGGCTATGCGAAAGCGCTCAATGTATTCTAAGGGGTTTTCGCCAGCCCTCTGTTTAATCTGTGTCACACTGGTCCAGGGAAAAGACCCCTGACCCAAAATATCTTTCACACGTATCTTGTAATCTGAGTAAGCTTCACAAAACTCAGGCCAATCTGTGGGGACTCTGGGGTGGAAAGGAGCCATCTGAACCGCCCTTAATTTGCTAGGGGGAACCAAACCTTCAACCAAAGCCTGTATATCTGCCATCCCCAGATTCTGTTGCCTAGCAACGGCCTCTAGCCTGTCCCATAGAATTTTGTTTGGGTTATACAACTTAAACGGTTCCAACCCTGCAAGCAAACTGTTTGTCTCAGCAGCTGTGAGTCTGACCCATTGACCATCCTCACAGCCAGCCCCATCTCAGCATTCAATCCTCCCCTATCCTGATGTCGGATTGGGGCGGCGAATGCCGTCTCAATGGGTTTAGACATTTCTCTGGGGGACAAGTTAAGATTTCTGGCCCCCGGTTTTTGCTTAATCTGCTTTGCTTGCACGGCAGGAATCTCTGAAATGTCATACGGTGGGGGGCGCGAAACACCCACATTCAACAATCTGCGCGCCTCAGCATATGGCCCATCGTTCTGATTATCAGTATGATCAACAGTGCTGAAAGCAGCCGCTGCCTGAGCAGTCTGAGAAGGGAAGGTGGGGGCCAAGGGAGGATGGAGAACTGTCTCATCTTTCACAGCACTTTCTGCTTTTTCACAAACAGCCTCAAAACCCTTACTCAAACTACACAAATCACAGCCGACTTCCTGCCCAATAATTTTTGCCACTCTATCACGCTGGGCAATCAAACTAGACCATCCGTCCATCATATTTGGAATTGCCTTTTCATGGCTTAACGGTATACCACCCAGTTTACAAATCCATGAATAGGCAAACACGGATAGATATTTGGCCCTATCAGCGTCTTTTTTGTTCTGCAGACAGTCGATCTGCTGCATGACGTTCCAATCAGAATCAAACCCCTGACTGACCATTTTCTTAATGAGTTGTGCACATTTCTTTGATTTGAGCTCGTCAGAGCAGAGCTGTTTACAGCGTGTGCCCTGCTCGTTTTGGTCAGAACTACTCAGAAAATTCCCTTTATCAGACATTTTTCTTGGTCACAGTTGAAAATCACTACCGAAAAGATTTTAGCAGCAAATATTTTACGTGGATAAATTAACTATAGCAGCAACAATACTGGATTTCTACCAATTTCACCACAAAGTACTCTTCACAAACATCCTGGTCACATATACTGATCCATACCAATTAGGGTCACAATTTATTTACTTCCTTGGGACCGCTCCTGATGCATCCCTGGCAAAACAATCCCTATTGTATTTTATTTTATTTTATAACTAATATCTGAATCCCTAACTGCCTGATTCACTAAGCTCGGGGTACCCCTATCTGAGTTGGAAGAGACTGAGCAGGTTTACGGTGCCACTGGACCTCTCGTCCAGGGACGCACTCTGCCGGGGTGGTGCTTCACCCATGCCCACCTGGGCCCCCTCACAGAGCACTAACAGCTCTCTCAGTGACTTTTCTTCACACGCCTCATCGGAGTGAAGCTCTCCCGCTCCCCTTCAAAATCTCTTCCAGTCAGACAGCCCTAACAATTAATAAAAAGCTTCCTACCTTGTTTGCTGATTTGCCAGAGATGTCACCACGGAGTGATTGCCCGCTAAATCCTCCACCAAACTGTTAGGGGTATAACAGTTATGACCCAGACCAGATATGGAGAAAGAAAAACCAGGAGTCAAGAAGTTCAATTAAAGAATCCAAAATTTACTGAAGAATAGTTTGCAGTGAAATTGGTAGAGCCAGCGACAAAGTCTCACGAGAAGATCGAAAGCTAACCCATACATTACACAAAATCTTACATCAGTTATACCATTTGCAAGGAGTACATTCTATTATTTCACTCCTGATTGGCTAAAAGACCATAAAGTCACAACATATAGACAGCTATGTGGCCTATCAGCATTAATCAGCGCACTTGTCGTCAGAGCCCGAGATTTACATCTGAAGTGACCTCGCAGATGATCGCGGGCGTCTTCGAGTCGGCCTGGTGTGCCTTCCTGGGTGCAAAACCTGGGTAGAAGGTCAAATGCACACACAAAACACTGACGAACAACAGTTCTTCTCTGGGCACAAGAGAGCCAGAGCACACATTATCAGGTCATTTAAGCCAAAACTAGAGAGATAAAATATTCACTCCTCGGGCAGAGGAGAGGGGTAGAAATAACATACCTTTCTTCCCTAAAGAAATAATAAGAGAAAATCACACTTCTACTATTCAGGTAGTATTGCATAGGACTTTAAACCATATACTTAATCATAGAAAAGTAACGATCAAACACAGAACATATGTTTAACATTCTCCCTGCCCCCTCTCATCACAGCTAAGCTTATCCCCAAAGGATCTTCAGACTACGGGCAGGACAGAGAGAGAGACTCTGGAATGTTCCTTAAAAGACACTAGTTAACATTCCAGCACACACATGATTCAAAGTATATTTCAGTTATGCATAAGAAAATAGAATTGATTATGTGATCATGCATATAGTTAATTCATCACTTTATTAAAGAAGTTAAGCAACAGAATACAGATAGATATTGATATATGTATTCATATATCTGAAGAGCCAAGGGATTTCGACCCTCACCCTTCAGTGGTTTTCTCCAAAGTGACATAAAGTACACACTTATAACCTGAGATTGACATTACGATTCCAATTCTTCTTGTGTTTACTGCCCTCAGCAGCATGTTGCCAAACAATAAACTCATTGCCGATTTCATCAGAGCAGAAATAAATCCAATAATGGATCTGAGATATAATATATATATATATATATATATATATATATATTAAATAGCATTTCTAAAATAAATATGATTACACACTTCATTGATGTGTTCTTTAATATAATTCCACTGATCATCTTCAAGTGTGAGCCAGTAACTGCCTGATTGAAGTCTGAGAGACTCAACATCACACATCACACAACACGGGAACACTTCTCATTTCATTTGTGTTGGACATGATGAAAGTCATCACTGCAGAACAATTCAACAACCGCTCCTACTGAAGTGTGTTGATTCCCTGTAAGAATCATGAGTCATTTGTTCAGAATTCAGATTACAATGGTCCGATGTACAATGTTTCATGTGGAAGATTCAAAACAACCGGCTCATCTTTCCTTCAGGAATGATGTGCTGGCGTTAGTCCATCCACATCTGTGGAACATTGTATATTTGGGAATCATTAACAGAACCCAAAGTCATGAAACTGATACAGTTGTAGTATTTTAAATCAATGGAACTGGTTCACGGTTCCCAGCCCTAAAGCCACTTTTCCACTAGCAGCGCAGAGAACATTCTGTCATGATTTACTCACCCTCATGTCGTTCCAAACCCATATGACTTTCTTCTGTGGAACACAATGGGAGATGTTAGTGGAATGGAAAGTTAGTCTCAGTCAACGTTCACTTTCATTGTGTGGAATAAAGATGCAATTGAAGTGAACGGTGACTGACATCTCCAGACAGTTTTATGGGTTTGAATCAACAGTTTTGGGTGAACTATCCCTTTAAGCAGTGTTCCCACAATCATAAAAAATTGTGTTTTCTAGTCCTGTAAATGAATAAAATGTCACAGTTTCCCCAATAATGATCTTAAGTTAATGAAGTGCAGCGTGTGACTCACCTCTGCTCGCGCCCTGTGCACTTCCTTCAGTCCGAACACTCTGAAGGGCGAGCCGTGGCGTGTGTTGAGGTGGTGTAGCACGACTTGAGCTGCCCGGCGGGCTGGGTAATGTGAGGGCTCCAGATCTCCTGTAGACATGTCCACTGCGCTGCTCTCAGACTGTCATAGAGTCAAACCAAAGAGTCAAGAGTTACAGGCTGTGTTGTGTACAGAAGACAGATCATGTGATCAGTGTTAAACAAACATCCTGTGCGAGAACAGTTTCTGCAGCAATATCTGCTAGAGCTGCAGTGATTACAGGCACATGAGTGTTGCACTTCCTGTTGGACAGTTACAGTAATGTAGTCCCGCCCACTTTTAAAGAGACAGCTAACTGTTTCTCAGCAGCTACAGTTTCCTGATTGCAAAACAGTGTAAATTTTTAAAAGAGCAGTTTAATAGGCTGATTTTTATTTTTTAATCGGAGGAACCAACATTTCAACCATCAGACAATGTAGCCAATTATATTAAAAATGCAAAAAGTACTATAAAACAATCTATAGTTAAAATATTGAAGGCATATTTTACAAGGCATTTTGAACAAAAGGAAGAATGATATTCAAGCATTTGCGTTGACATGTACGGAAGCCCTGAACCGCAAGGTGAAAAAATTATAATAATAAATATTAGTCTAAGTCTTAATTTTCTTTCTCTTCCAAAATATTTTTTTCTCTCTTTAAAAAAAATGCATTCTGTACCAACCTTAGCCACCAGGTGCCGCTATCAGTAAACATGTGATCATGTTGCTAAACTACTTATAATTAAAACCACAAAATGTAAAATTAGACCATCATTTTATCAAATATATATTTTAATAAAAATCTTCCCCCGGCTAAACCCGATAGGCCTACAGTAGGTGATTCCTCACCAATTTGTTTGGGATGAGCATTTTACATCAGTGTAACTGTCTTGCTTATGTTCAGACACAAATTCCACCATGAAAGTGTGCACAAGACATCCCCGTTCAGTCGCAGGGATTTAATTTATAAATGATCTTTTCGTTTAGAAATTAGATTACTTATAACAATATTAACATTACCAGATGTACCCCTAACACTTCAAAATGACAGACATAATAATCATTTCCCCATGTTTACCGTTTTCTTCGATACAGTCCTTCACTTCCACCATGTAACACTGAGCAAACGGCATACGAGTGTTTAGAAAGACCAACAATTTCAAACAAAAAAATACCTCCAGTTGTTTCATGACAACGAATGCCATATCAAACATCTGTAACCTGATTTTGTCTTGATTAAGGTTTGCAAACACTGAAATAAATAATATATGTATTATTCACTATATAGCAGCAGAGAAAGTGTTAAAGCAGACGATCACATGTTTACTGAATTTACTGAATTACTGATAGTGGATACTGGTGGCCAAGGTTGATACCACATGCATTTTTTTGAAGAGAGAACAAAAAAATATTGAAGAGAGAGAAAAACAACATTTAGGAAGAGAGAAAGAAAATTAGGCTCAGGAAGGAACTGAGACACAATTTATTTAATTATTTTCCCACCTTGCATTTCAGGGCTTATAATGATAAATGATAAAAATAATGATACAATTTACTTGAAAAAGGGTTGGAAAATTCTTAATTTATTTTACAAACATTTTATTTATATTCTATATTTTTTCTATATATATATTTTTTTTTTAGAATTTTTTACATTCTATTTTTATTACCTAAATATCTTTTTACTTAAACATTTTATAGCGTGCAAAATACCACACAATGACTTCCATTAACATTGTTGAATGATGACACAAATGAATCTTTGAATTTCAAGTCAAATACAGTAAATATCTAGTTAAAAATAACAAAGGCATGATTTAACACACAGTGTTTCACTACATGAACACAATGAATAGTTCTATTTAATCATTTTTATTTATATACACCAATATAGCATCACACAAAACAACAGGACAAACACAGAACCACATGAGACTACACAGACTAAATAACATTACATGTGGTTCTGGGTTTGTCCTATGTTGTTTTGTGTAGCACATGGTCCTGGAGGAACGTTGTCTCGTTTCGCTGTGTACTGTACTAACTGTATATGGTTGAACCACAATAAAAAACACTTGACTTGACTTGAAATAACAATACAAATACAGTTAGAATTTTTTATTTTGTATTTTATTACATTTTAAATAAACATCAGTATTTACACCATCTCATCCCTCTTGTCTTTACATGGCATGGTTTTCCTTTATAACATGGATCATTCTGTGTACAGTGTTGTTGTGAAATGCATAAACACACACATGTAAGCACACAGTCTGTGCTCATTTGCATGTGACATGTTCTATATGACTTGGAAACGTTGTTCATTCCAAAAATTATTATGATGCTTAATAATAATAATGTAACTGTTTACTGAACATTTGTGTCTTTTATCACATTTCTGTTGTTCAGATTTAACCACAGTTAAGAGAGGTTTACTCATTCTTGCTTTAATATTCTCTCTCGGATAGAATATTTCAGGGAAGCGTGTGAGAAAGGTCCTCCTCACAAGAGTGTTGGATGATGGTGGACTCTAATGAAATGTCCTTCATTGGGACAGGAGAGGGCACTCTCAAACAGGGTATGAACACTGTCAATCACTTGATGCTTGATGTTTCACATTCATCATTATTCTCTCTGGTCAGCCATGGACAAACTAGAGCTGTGATTCTGCAGCCGTCATGTCAGTGGAGGTCATGGCTCCAAATGAGTTCTAGCGGACCGGGGTCAATCGTCATCATGGGATCATTTTAGATTTAGTAGTAGTATTATTTATTATACTGCTTTTTAATAAATTAATAAAAAGATATTGTATTAAATTAGTCTAATGGAAATAATCATCATTGAGAATAATAATAATTACAAACAAACGTATTTCATTACGGTAGTGACAGTGAGATTTTGCATTTCAGTTTAAGAATTGGGAATGAACAAAATCATAATAATCCTTAAATGGCTTAATTTTCTTTTTGTAAAATACTATCTTATTCCTTTATATTTAAGTGAAAAAGAGCGATCACTAAGCACTGTATTGCTTTTTCATCTGAAATGGTTTTAGTGATTCTACAATGTTTCTTAAATGAGAAATAAAGAAACCCTCGTATCCTGATCACCCGTCTGTTCTCTGCACTCCTGCGCCGATGTAAAACACCAACATACTGAACAACATGCTATTCATATTATTACAACAGAATTTCACTAGTTATGATAATACAGACGTCAACATGAAACACACATTTACATTTCAATAAAGTGAATGACTTACATTGACGTATTTCATAAATACTATTTGTTTAGAAAACATATAAAGCATGAAACATGTGCATATGTACGTGTGTTTGTGTGAACGAGGAGGAAATATCCACATTATTTTGAATTCACTGGACAGAAAAACTTTTAGAGAGCATTATACAAAGTAACTTAAAAGTGAAGTAGTCAGTAATGCAATTACTTTCTCCACAAAGTAATCTGATTACCATTTTTGAGTAATTCACCCAACACTGGATGTGTCACAAGTACAAAATGTCATTTTAAATCTAAGGGGGAAACAGGTTTAGCATTCTTGAAGAGATCATAATAATACTGTTATTCATAGTCATTTGAAGAAAGCCCAAACCATAACCGATGTGCTACACAAACAGATTGTTTACCTCAGACTGTTGAATAGTGTTGAGATGATCCGCAGGTCCAGATAACCATCCTCTGCAAGACACTGGAGGTTCCTGAGAGACTGGGAGAGCTGGACTAGGCTGGAACAGAGAAATGAGAACCAGTGAAACCCAGCAGAACATGATCCTGATCCACAGCGCTGGAGCTCACGGAGACGTGTGAAGAATGCTGCTGTTAATAAAACAGTTACATAACAGCCGTCAAGATAAGCAGAGAGCTGACACGTTCCAGATGAGTTCACTCTCTCACAGCATCTGAACAAACTTCAGTCAAGAACAGTATGTGCTGGATCATCTGGTTTCTAGTAGATGAAAGAAACTCATGCTCACATGTTGAGGAGTTGAAGATGGGGTGATACTAAGAAAAAATACAATCATTTTTGTCTTTCATAACAGATTAAAATAGCGTTAAACTTATTAATCAGTGGTTGTCAGTCCTGATGAGCACATGTCTTCATTATCAGACACACACAGATCAGGCCTCAGATTCTCTTCTAATGAGCCAATGATGTAAATCCAGAATGTGGGGGCTGATTTTAACAGTGTTTAAAAGTGACGTTTTTATCGAAATATGACTCTCTTTTTTACTTCCCAAGTGATTGATTACACTTTTTTCCACAATTGCTGAGACATGTTTCTTGAAACCTTCACCCATCAATAGAGAATGCCCTAAATTGCTTCACTGATATTAAGTGCTGGCTGGCAGAGCAAAACTGAAGTGCTGATTCTCAGCCCCTCCAAGTCCTCTTACCTGGACTGGTCGACCAGCTAGGTCCACTGTCATTAAATGTGCAAAATCATGCAAGAAGCCTTGGAGTGATCTTGGACTCATCGCTACTTTTAAACAGACAGATCAGTGCAGTTGTTACGAGCAGCTTTTTCCATCTGAGATCAAGTGCAAAAGTAAAACACTTTCTGTCTAAATCAGATCTAGAAATTGTGATTCACTCTCTAATATCGTCAAGGTTAGATTACTGCAACTCATTGTAGACCGGACTGCCAAAACTGCTCTGTCCCATTTGCAGTCGGTCCAGAATCGGCCAGTATTAGCATCCCAACACTGGCTCCCCATAAAATGCAGGATAGATTTAAAAACTCTGCTATATGTATATAAAGCTCTATCTGGTATCACACCTCAATATCTCTGTGACCTTCTTTTCCCTTACTCTCCTTCTACAACACTTAGCTCAGCTGACCAACGTCTGCTGAAACTTCCTCGTTGTCGCTATAAATTGAAGGGCGATCGTGCGTTTGCTATTGTCGGCCAAAGCTTCATATCAGGACAGCTCCGGCGCTCTGCCTTTTATAATCTGCTTTAAAAACACATCTTTACCCATTTGCATTTGAATGAATATTAATTATGGATATAGATTTTTGGCTCAGGTATTTATTAGTCTTTATATATGGGAATATTATGTATATTATGTTGTGATTGAAATGTGTATCGCAAAGCATTTTGGGTCAACTCTTGTTATAAATGTGCTCTATAAATAAAGGTCGGGTAGAGTTTTCTCACAACTTGAAACACAAAACCAAATCTTTAAACTATATTCACTAAACCCTGGACACTTTTGTCAAACAATCACCTCAAAATCATTTCATACAAAATCATGATTGCAGGAATTACAATTTAAATTCATCCCCTACTGATAAACATAACACACCATAAGATAAAGTGGTAAAGAAGAGGAGCTTTTATTCTACAATATTTTATTAAGTGGAGTTATGATGGTAACAGGGTTGTCACAACTTTATGCTTTTTATACCGTGTAAATATATATACAGTGCATTCAGAAAGTATTCAGACCCCTTCTTTTTTATTTTCACATTTTGTGTGCACTAAAATGCTTTAAATGATTTAAATTATTATTTTACAATCTCCACTCCAAAAACAGATTTTTAATAAATAAATAATGAAATATCACATTGACATAAGTATTCAGACCCTTTACTATCATCTCTGAGATGTTTCTACACTTTGATTTGAGTCCAACTGTGACAAATTCAATTGATTGGACATGATTTGGAAAGACACACACCTGTCTATTTAAGATCACACAGCTGAAAATGCATATCAGAGCAAAAATAAGCCATGAGGTCAAAGGAACTGCCTGCAGAACTCCGAGACAGGATTGTGTCGAGGCACAGATCTGGGGAAGGGTACAGAAACATTAAGTCTGAATTGAAGGTTCCCATAAGCACAGTGGCCTCCATAATTCTTAAATAGAAGAAGTTTGGAATTACCAGGAATCTTCCTAGAGCTCTTCCTCAAACTGAGCAATCGGGGAAGAAGGACCTTGGTAAGAGAGGTGACAAAGAACCTGATGGTCACTCTGGTGGAGCTCCAGAGATCATGTGTGGAGAAGGGAGAAACTTGCAGGAGGACAACCATCACTGCAACACTCCACCAATCCAATTCCAAGTCATGTCTGGAGGAATCCAGGCACCGCTCATCCCGTGCAATACCATACCAACAGAGAAGCCTGGTGGTGGCAGCATCATACTGTGGGGGTGTTTTTCAGCGGCAGGGACTGGGGGACTGGTCAGGGTTGAAGGAAAACTGAACACAGCAAAATACAGAGATATCCTTAATGAAAACCTGCTCCAGAGTGCTCAGGACCTCAGACTGGGGTGAAGGTTCATCTTCCAACAGGACAATGACCCTAAGCACACAGACAAGACAACACAAGAGTGGCTACGGGACAACTCTGTGAATGTCCTTGAGTGGCCCAGCCAGAGTCCGGACTTGAACACGATTGAACATCTCAGGAGAGACCTGAAAATGTCTGTCCACCAACCATCCCCATCCAATCTGACAGAGCTTGAGAGGATCTGCAGAGAAGAATGGCAGAAAATACCCAAAGTTTGTCGCATCATACCCAAAAAGACGTGAGGCCGTAATCGCTGCCAAAGGTGCTTCAACTAATGGCACTTTTCTACTGCACGTTACGGTTCGACTCGCCTCGACTCTACTCGCTTCACTTTTGCCATCTCAACGTGGGTGGGATTATAGGCTGGTCGTCACAGTTGCGCTGACTCTACTGCCATGACATCATCTTAAACATGACACAAACTGACCAAAACAATAACACGAATGCTAGCTGTTAGCTACTAGCTCATTGTGCTGCATAAAGCAGTTGTTGCATGGTGATTTACACAACTGTAACAGTTAAATTGACCTGGTTGTTTTAGAAGCTTTCAGTAGCTGGTCAACTAAATAAATTGAAGCTTTCAAGAAGAGTATAGAGTTAACCTAACAAAACATACCATCCTCCATCGTGGATCAACAGTCCAGGGCATTCTCCCTCCCATTGCTCGCCGGTTTAGTTAGCGTCCATTTGGTCAAACTACTTCCACGTTTCCTTGATGGTTCTGTAGTCACTTAAGTTTTTTTTTTACTTTTCCCTACACTGTTGATGGTCCGGTGGTAGCCGTGTGCGGCCAACAGCTGAGACACTTCCTGAGAGACTTTTTGGTTTCACTCATCACTAACGATTGGACCGTCTGCACCTCGTTTATTGACCATGAAATCTTTTTACGCACAGCCATTTCTTTTACAGTTCAGTAGTCCCATGAACAAACAGCTATCGCTGTTGCTAACTTTAAAACTAGCGGGTTGATGTCGCGTGTTGGAAATCCAGTGACGCTGGTAGTGACGATTCTCCCATTTCAATCAGTGATCTGCAAGATTTTGACATCACATTCAGTATCGGCTTCAATTTTGTATTTTTAATACATTAGCAAAGTTATCAAAAATCAGTTTTTTATGCTTTGTCATTTTGGGGTATGTAGTGTAGATTGATGTGAAGAAAAAAAAATACAATAATATAAAGCATTTTAGAATAAGACTGCAACATAACAAAATGTGAAAAAAGAAGGGGTCAGAATATGTCATAAATGCACTGTACTGTATACACACACGTACAAACACTGAAAATAGAGAATAAATACTAGCTTTTATTTATAGTTTTGTTTTTTCAAAATGTGCATATTGTGAGTTGGAAACAGGAGTGGGGGCAGGCTAAAAAACATCTGAAAGATGATACCAAAAGAAAATGAGTTATATTATTGCTGATGTCCCACGAATTTGCCTGTAATAACATGTCATTGTTAAAGTCAATGTTTGCATATTAATGAGGAACACAAAAGGCACAGAGTTGGAGCTGAAGTATTTAATTTCTGTGCCATCAAATGGAATACGCCCCCCGCCTGTCATTGGTCAAACAAAGAGATAGTCCCGCCCCCAACTCACGCCATTCGTTGAGTAATGTTATTGGGGCGGGTCGCTCAAAACAACAGAGCAGTTTTCATATCGGCACAGAAAATGAACCTGTGAATAGCTTACTTATAGTTCTGCATATGAAGCTGGGATAGAAGAAATTATTTTAACACAGAAAAAGTTACGTCCTTTAACAATGTGTTTCATTCACACTGCTTTAGACACATTTGTATTTCTTTTACTTTTTAATTTTTTATTTATACTCTTTCAGAGAACTGAATCGTTTGCGCTGACATCACATCGACTATGTTTGAAATAGCATACTGCACTTCATGAGTAGAAGAGGGAGTAGTACGGAAGTTTAGGATCGCTCGTGATCATGTGACTGTCTGCGGTCATGTGACAGTGAGTGTGAAGATGGCAGAGAGACGCGAGCATCAGAATCTCCTCAATGAAGAAGATGAAGATCATTACCAGAACTCAATGAATCCGGTGTGTGATCCGAATCATCTGCTGCACCGGATAGTCGTTCTCATCTTCATGTGTTTTCTGGGCTTCGGTGTGTTTGTTTACATTCATTACACAGTTTATATGTCACTTATTACGCTACTGTAGCGGTATTATATATTTATTTAGTTTGTCTGGGGCGTTTGAGCAGCTCATTAGTGTGTGAGATTATATCTGAAAGTGTAATTTAACATGTTTACTTTGTTTTCTCTGTTACAGGCAGTTACTTCTGTTATGATAATCCAGCTGCTCTTCAAACTCAAGTCATACAGGTGTGTGTGTGTGTGTGTGTGTGTGTGTGTGTGTGTGTGTGTGTGTGTGTGTGTGTGTGTGTGTGTGTGTGTGTGTGTGTCTGTCTCTCTGTGTGTCTGTGTGTGTGTCTGTCTGTCTGTCTGTGTCTGTGTGTGTGTGTGTGTGTGTGTGTGTGTGTCTGTCTGTCTCTCTCTCTCTGTGTGTGTGTGTTTCTGTCTGTCTCTGTGTGTCTGTGTGTGTCTGTGTCTGTCTGTCTCTGTCAGTCTCTGTGTGTGTGTGTGTGTGTCTGTCTGTCTGTGTCTGCCTGTCTGTCTGTCTGTGTGTGTGTGTGTGTGTGCGTCTGTCTGTCTGTCTGTGTGTGTGTCTGTCTGTCTCTCTGTGTGTCTGTCTGTGTGTGTGTGTGTGTGTGTGTGTGTGTGTCTGTCTGTCTCTCTGTGTGTGTGTGTGTGTGTGTGTGTGTGTTTCTGTCTGTCTCTCTGTGTGTCTGTCTGTCTCTCTGTGTGTCTGTGTCTGTCTGTCTCTGTCGGTCTCTGTGTGTGTGTGTGTGTCTGTCTGTCTCTGTGTGTGTGTGTGTGTCTGTCTGTCTCTGTGTGTGTGTCTGTGTGTGTGTCTGTCTGTCTGTCTGTCTCTGTGTGTGTGTGTGTGTGTGTGTGTGTGTGTGTGTGTGTCTGTCTCTCTCTGTCTGTCTGTGTGTGTGTGTGTGTGTCTGTCTTTGTGTGTATAATAGTGAGTATAATGTGTCGCTGTCTGTCTGTGTAGGTGTAGGTGTGAGTGTGAGTGTGAGTGTGTGTGTGTGTGTGTGTGTGTGTGTGTGTGTGTGTATAATAGTAAGTATAATGTCTCTCTCTGTGTCTCAGGATATGAATCTGAACACAGCGTCGTTCATGCAGCTGTACGCGTGGTACTCATGGCCCAATGTTGTTCTGTGTTTTCTGGGTGGCTTTCTGTTGGACCGGGTGTTTGGCATCAGGTGGGTTCATATCATCCATAAAACTAAATGTTTTTATTTCCTTACAAAGTTCAAAAATTCTGTCATTATTTACTCACCCTGACATTGTTCCAAACCTGTATGCTGTTATTATGTCCATGGAACACAGAAGGAGATTTTTTTGAAGAATGTTTACATAGTTCATGTCCATATAGTGAAAGTTCATAGTGACCACTACTGGCAAGTTACAAAAAGCACCAACAAAAGTCATCTACGTGGGTTCATATGGACTATTTTATGATACTTAATGTTTTTGTTTATGATACATAAATGTATTTGTTGTTTTGGAGACTGTATTCTTCCATTGTATGGAAAAGAGCAGCATGAACATTCTGTCATACTGTCATACCATTTACCATTAAAAAATCCTCATTTAAAGTGATAATTAATAAAGGGGTCAATGACAAATGAGATTTTCTGACAAGATTTTAAATGGCGTCCTACATGACGGATACACCACATGACTTTGATTTGGTGGACAAAAGTTTTTCAAATATTAACATTTTAAAACAGAATTGTTTCACTGCTTATTTTTTTTTATAAGAACATAATAATAATAATAATAATATTCTGTACTACTCATGCCAATATTTTTTTAAAGAATTTTAGCTTTTAAAGGAATGTTCCAGGTTCACTACAAGTTAAGCTCATTTGACAGCATTTATGGCATAATTTTGATTTGTAACAAAAATAAATTTCGACTCGTTCCTCCTTTTCTTAGTAAAAATAAATAATACAATTTCAATGAAGATCAAAAGTCAATGGGGTCAATTTTTGGAGGGTTAAACACAGAAATTTGAAGCTTATCATTTTATAAAAGCACTTACAGTTGAAGTTTACATTAGAGCCTGACCAATATGAGATTTCTGAGACTGAGACCGATTTTAGAGGGGGGAAATTGCTCTGATGTTTAGCTTTCAATCTGCTACGTTACTGTCTGCACTGACAAACGACAGCTGGCTAACAGCAAACAGACATGAGTGACATGGTTGTCAGGGACAGGATTAACGTTATATTAGTTATATTGAAAAGGAAAATGATGGGGTCATTGTTTACAAATTTTCCAGCATGTTATTTCACAAACTAGTTAGCAACTTAGTGAGAAGACACCGCTCAACTCCGCACCGCTAAACTCTGCATGCTCAACTTCGCACCACTTAACTCTGGTCTGTCTGCGGAGCCAGTATATCGGTCGCTCACTAGTTTACTTAGGTTGAAGTCATTAAAACAAATTTGTTTTTGATTTCATATTAGCAAACTATAGTTTTGGCAAGTCATATAGGACATCTACTTTGTGCATGACACGAGTAATTATTCCATCAATTGTTTACAGACAGATCGTTTCACTTTTAATTAACTATATCACAATTCCAGTGGGTCAGAAGTTTACATACACTAAGTTAACTGTGCCTTTAAGCAGCTTGGAAAATTCCAGAAAATGATGTCAAGCCTTTAGACAATTAGACAATTATCTTCTGATAGGAGGTGTACTGAATTAGAGGTGTACCTGTGGATGTATTTTACCTTCAAACTCTGTGCCTCTTTGCTTGACATCATGGGAAAATCAAAAGAAATCAGCCAAGACCTCAGAAAAAAACCTTGTGGACCTCCACAAGTCTGGTTCATCCTTGGGAGCAATTTCCAAATAACTGAAGGTGCCACATTTATCTGTACAAACAATACTACACAAGTATAAACACCATGTGACCACACAGTCATCATACCGCTCAGAATGGAGACGCATTCTGTCTCCTAGAGATGAACGTAGTTTAGTGTGAAAAGTACAAATCAATCCCAGAACAACAGCAAAGGACCTTGTGAAGATGCTGGAGGAAACAAGTATCTATATCCACAGTAAAACATGTCCTATATCGGAAGAAGCCACTGCTCCAAAACCACCATAAAAACCAGACTAGAGTTTGCAAGTGCACATGGTGACAAAGATCTCTCCTCTGGACTGATGAAACAAGAATTGAACTGTTTGGCCATAATGACCATCATTATGTTTGGAGGAAAAATGGTGAGGCTTGCAAGCTGAAGAACAGCATCCCAACCATGAAGCATGGGGGTGCAGCATCATGTTGTGGGGTGTTTGCTGCAGGAGGGACTGGTGCACTTCACAAAATGGATGTCATCATGAAGAAGGAAAATGATGTGGATATATTGAAGCAACATCTCAAGACATCAGACAGGAAGTTAAAGCTCAGTCACAAATGGGTTTTCCGAATGGACAATTCGAGTCACTACGCCACCATGAGGGCTTAGAGCGCATTGGGAATTTGGCATTCCAAATTGGGGAGAAAAAAAGAAAATGAGGAAAAGTCTAAATTAATATTATTTTGATGAGATTCCTATCGTCTTTTGACCGTTACACAACTGAAATAGTTTTTACTTTAAGCCCCATAAAAATATCCAAATGACTTGAAAACAAGTTTATTATCATTTTTTTGTGTGAATTGCATTTTGCATTGCATAATGCCATTGAATCAAATAGTAAAGGGTGTGTTTATTATAAGTAATTATAATTACATTTTTGGCATTACAGCCATCATGTGATAATTGTGTAAATAATACGATGTGCTTACTTTGCCTCTCGATGTCTATCTAATAATGTCATAGCACATGTTTGTTTGCTGTAATTGAAGGTTGTCTGATGGTTTGTTAATGTTACAAAGTGAGTTTACAGGATGTTTTATTCTTTATAGGTTGGGGACAATAATCTTTGCACTGTTTGTGTTGTTAGGACAGGTAGGTTGTCACACAAACGCACACACGCTCAGTACTGGCAGTGTCACACTCTTTGAGACACGTCTACACTGGAGGGGAACCAATCAGCTGAGAGCTCAAAAGTAGATGTCGGCAACAGTTCAAATCCTACTTTATTTTCAATGGAAACCTAATTGTGTAAAAACGGACTTTGCATGGGTTATTTTAGAATACTGAAACAATTTTGTACCGTACATTTAGTCTAATTTCTAAAACCATGTTAGTTTAAAAACAAAATATGATTTAAATAAGTAGATCAGAAACCTCACTGGCTGGCTTTGATGTGACCACCAGAAGTTATTTAAATATAACGCAAATACAATATAATGATACTATGATGATTTCAGATGGACAGGGAAAATAAAGTAGCTGAGTCAGTGCAGTAGCATCAGAAATACGTAACAAAAACTTGAAATGTTGTGCATCAAATCAAGATTTGTTGCGATGATACATGATGCTTGTTATTGCAGATAATATTTGCGGCTGGCGCACTGGCTAATCATTTCTGGTTGATGGAAGCGGGGCGTTTTGTTTTCGGGTGAGTGCTTTTCTGCAAAAAAATTCATGTTTTATTGGAATATAAAAAAGTACATAAAAAAATATTTGTATGAAATTCTCCTGCATGTGTTTGCTCAGTATTGGCGGTGAGTCACTGGCTGTTGCTCAGAACACGTATGCTGTGAACTGGTTTAAAGGAAAAGAACTGAACCTCGTGTTTGGTCTACAGCTCAGCATGGCCAGACTGGTAAGAGACAAAAACTGTGTGTGTGTGTGTGCTCGGACAGTAAATGACTATGACGTTACAGCTGTTCAGTGTGAATTTGAATAATTTGTATAAAAGTAATCATTACGACTCATGCACTGCACTGTATTACAAGTTTTTGGAAGCCATACAATCACTTTGTTTGATGAACAGAATGAAATTTAAGTAATTATTTACTCCCATTCACTTATGGGGGTTCACATATAGCTGATATAACCCTGATATTTAGCATACACTCTACATGGGTGTCTCTTCATCCATACATTTTCTGCCATTTGTCCGGGTCGTGGTGGCAGCAGACTAAGCAGGACAGCCCATATAAATCACATATATAGACTCACTTCAAATGCTTCATACTCAGCCAAAACTGCTCCAGTGCACGCTGGAGGTCATAGCCTGACGATGCCATCACGACAACATAGTCTGCAAATAGTGAAACCTTAACCGGACACACTCCGATCCTTGGGTACACCTTGAAATCTTGTCCATGAATTTCACTGTAAGGATGTCCTTTGTCACCTCTCCTGTAAGAGTCAAACACCCACAAGGAACAAGCTTGTCTTACTGCCGAGAATGCTGACACAGCTGTCGCATCAGTTATACAAGAACCAAATGGCAAGCATTACTGGTCACAGAGTACCCCATACTCCCGTAGTGCCTATAACAAGACAACCGTGGTCATAAGCCTTCACCAAGTCAACCAAATTTAAGGTTTGCCCGGTTTGTCTGGCAGCCTTCCCACTCCATCTGAACCAACTCACCACCAGGTGGTGATCAGTTGACAGCTCTGCTCTTCTCTTCACCTGAGTGTCCAAAACATATGGCTGCAGGTCTGATGATATGACAATGAAGTTGATCATCAGCCTTTGTCCAGAGGTGCTCTGGTACCAAGTACACTATGAACAACCTTATATTTGGACATGGTGTTTGTTATGGCAATACATGACTAGCACAGAAGTCCAAAAGATAAACAACGCTCTGCTTCAAATCTGGCAGGTTGTTCCTCCCAATCACTTCCCTCCAGGTTTCCCCATCATCGACAACATGGGGATTGAAGTGGCCCAGCAGAACTATAGAGTCCCCAGGTGGTGCCCCGTCCAGGGTCCTACTCAGAGTCCCAAGAAGGCTGGATGAAGGCTGATGCATAAGCACAAAACACCACTAGAGTGTATACCTCTGCAACATGTAGTCACATTGAGGCAACCCTCTCTTCTATCAAGCTAAACTCCTAAATTGTGGTGCCGAGCTGTGGACGTGAGTGTACCCACGCCAGTTCGCCGCCTCTCAACCTTGGCGACTCTGTAGAAGGAGAGAGTTCAACCCCCATCCAGGAACTCTCAGGGTCACTGGGTCACTCAAACCCATCCAGCACAGTAAGGTGGTGATCCATGGAGGTGGTTGGGGGGTAGTGGATGGTGGGTTGTTTCATCAGATTCTGACAATTTCATAGTTTGAAATTTCAAAAACCTGTGGAAGGTACCCCAGACAAGGCTACGTTTTCTAATAATATCAGATCCAAGCCTTGACACCCTTCCAAGCCCTGGAAATATGTCTCAGTGGTATGGCACAGAGGAGGGTTGTCACCGCTGTGAAACACCAAGAACTTTCTTATCAGGCCTTTATTTATATTTGCTACTTTATTAAATGCCTTTTATGTATAGATTTGATTGTTTTAGACTTTATTGAAGATCCAGGTTTTTGATATTAAACTATGAAAATCCATTATTAATATACAAATTATTACAAGTTTAAAACTAATATAATTTAAACAAAGAGTGAAATAAGCATAAACTATTTTAATAGTCAATGTGGGAAAATTATTTCTGTATTTTTCTGTAATTTTGCCCAATTAATCAAAGTTTAAAATATAATTTAATTTGTGTTTATTTAGGATGCATAAAATGTTAGAGTCAGTCATTTCAGAAACATTCAAAATGTCCATTTCAATCAGCGCCATTTCCACCACAGAATTCTATTAAACACAATACAGCTGGAAAAGACACTGTGCTGGGAATTTTCATGATTTGAATGACATAAATATCATGTGATGCATGCACATACACTGTTGGGTAATGTTGAAGACAAATGAAATAAATCAGTGAGTTTGATTAAAGTTCATGGGGTAAAAGTGCCTGAAGTTTAAGAAAATTTTTATTTTATTTGTGGGATATAGGCTAACTCAATTTAATTTTAGTGATTGATGTACACTTATGCACTGAAATTAAATTGGTACATTAGCATTATATTAGTCACAAAAGGTGACATCATGATCTCTGTGTGTTATTGTGTTGTTCAGGGCAGTACAGTGAACATGAACATCATCGGTTGGGTGTATGGCCGCATTCAGACTATGACGGGCTCTGCTGGACACACAACACTGGGAATAACACTCATGATCTGTAAGAGAGGACATTTGAACTGCTACTTTAAACAAGCTCTTTATTACATTATATGATCACTGCACATCATTTATGACAGATGCCATGACAGTCTGAGTGTAGAGTTACGAGACACAGAACCGTGTAACTGTAGGAAGTGTTGTGAAATAAGATAGTATGCTTCACAAATGCACTCATAAAAGCTCACCAGATCTCGTTACAGTCACACGCATCATTCTGAACCAATGTTTCTTTCACTTCTCCTTTCTTTTGTCATGTTCTGTTTCTTGTCTCTGAATCCGGCAGTCTTCATGTTTCTTTTCCTCTCTGGTTAAACGCCACCTATTCACTTCAGAGTTTCAGTGTCAGATAAACTGAATGCTGACTGTTGTGCAGAAGTGTATTAAACAAAAATGTCCTTAAAATTATTATTCTTTTTTAATTAATATTTCCCTGAACTAAATAATCCCAGAAATAATCAACACTGTGAAAACAACATCTGATAAAAGTCTGTTTTTATCCTTGTAACTTAAAAGGCATCTTTTTGTTAGATTAATGACAGAATAAGTGTAAATGAAGTAATGAAGTGTTCTGTGATGTCGTGCAGCGGCATGCACGTGTCTCTTCTCTCTCGTCTGCGCTCTGGTTCTGGGGTTTCTGGACAGACGGGCTGCGAGGATACTGAACAAAGAGCAGGGCAAGACCGGTGAGAATACACGACATTTATGGCACAGCACATGTTTATAATGGTCATATGACGCTCATAATGCTTTGAGAATGCTGCATGTGTAACACGTTGATTAATAACTCTGTTATAGCAGTTCTTTGATGGACCATTTGATTTCTTGTATTAACTGTGTCTGAAAGATCTCTTATGGGTGAATCTTATGAAAACATGTCCAGCTCATGTTTCACCACAATATCAAAAGAAAACATACAAAAGTATATTTTGCTTAAATAAAATGAAGCCTATTTTTTGCAATATATATCATAGTTCAATCAGCACAACAACTACTACCATGGAGTGCAATATAAGAACTAATACAATTAATTAGTAAAACTAATTCAAATGCAATTAATCAATTAATATGAATATATTTATATAAATACTATAGTGTTAATAAATACTATTAAATATAAACAAAAAGTTTCATTATAAATATATGTGTATACTGTATACGTGGAATATACTGGCCCATTGATCCTCTGAGGTGTGATGGAAGCTGGACCAAGGAGGGACTCTACAGATGCAAACTGAACAGACATGGGTAATTGGCAAAGGATCCTTAGGAAATGCGGTTGCGGCTGATTGAGGGTAACATCCTCTAAAGGCCTGCGGATTAATCAAGGAAGTATAAAATGTGTCGGCGACAGCCAGACACAAACTTGTGCAGCAGCAGCAAGTCAGACAAGGATACAGAGCACCACATCACTACTGAATCCACTGTTGTGGAGGGGCACCAAGAAGACCAGTACCGCCAGCAGTAAAAGTCAAGCCTACAAGGTGAGCCGCAGGAGGATACAACCATCAACACACAGTCAAGACAGGGAAGGCAAGACAATGAGGAGTCAAGGAGAAGGAAAGAAATGAATTGGCCAAGATCTAACGATGCATGGAACAGACTATTTCGGGACCTGTGCTCCACCTTTGTGAAAGGGTGGAGGCCAAGCTTAACATGTTTAGTGAAATTGTTTTAGAAGAGTGCATAGGTGTATTTGGTGAAGCATTAGTGAGGAAGAGTGGTCATCTTTATTGGTGCAAGACAGAGGGCCAGAGGAATCTTTGCACAGTCTGGTGGTTGATTGCCAGACATCACAAGCATCCTTCTGACGGCTGCTAATACAAACTGACCCTTGAAAAGGCTGAAAGGCTGATTAGTTCACCCAAAAATGAAAATACTCTCTTAATTTACTCTCATGCCATTTCAGATTGTATGACTTTCCTTTATCTGCTGCCATACAGTGCAAGTGAAAGTTGTTCAAGAAGCTGAAAAGCACACATAGATATCATAAGATCTATAAGACTCCTATGGTTGTCTGAAGCGAAACGCTAGGTGTGTTTAAAAAAAAGATCAATATATAAAACTGTAACTAAAAATGTAACTTTTTGGTTACGAGGGTCAAATAAACACTGCCTCTCCAGTGTTATTACGAAAGCTAACCTAAATCAGTTTCATTAAATAAATAAAAACTGAAACTAAACTCAAAAAACTTACTAAAAGAACATAAAAATGATCTCGAATTCATTTCAGTTTTAGTTTTTGACATAATAGGGTGAATATGGGTTACTATACAAAGATTTTTAAAGGAATATTTCAGCTTTGTAGGTCCATACAATGCAAATCAAAATCTAATCTGATTTGGTGAGAACAGACTAAAATGTAACTCCTTTTTTGCTGTACCTCTTGCAAATGCAGTTTACAGGAATGATCATGCTTTCAAGCTCGATTACACTTGCACTAGTTGAGTTCGCAGACTGCTAGATGCTGCTGGGAAATATAATCAAGCTTAAAATCATGATTGCCAAGAAGACTGCTGATGTCAAGATTTGCTACTTAAAAACTACTTAAATATTGATCTGTTTCTCACCCACACACACACACACATATATATATATATATATATATATATATATATATATATATATATATATATATATATATATATCACTTCTGAAGATATGGGTTTAAACACTGGAGTCATATGGATTGCTTTTATGCTGACTATGTGCTTTTTGGACCCTGTTGACTTTCATTGTATGGACCTGCACATGGCAGGGTTAGTTCTGAAGAAGCTGAAAAAGGTCCTGGACAAGATTGATCATTGTCTGGTGTTGCCAATTACATCTTTACCATTGCCTGATGTGGCCACTAAAATTGTGTGAGATCACTGCAGTGGCAAGGATGGATACCAAGGCCAACAGTTACACAAGGAACTGGCTGCACTTGCCGCTTTGTCTTACAGGAGTAGCATTGTTCAGAAGAAGTAAGAAAGGCAGTAGGGATAAGGAACGCTTGTGAGGTTAGAGATATTGTGTGGAACAATCACATCAGAAGAAGGAACACTAGGCCTTTGGTCTGTCTAGTATACTACCTAGAGTTAATTGAGAGGTTGGCACTTAGGATTGTGTGGTGAAGTAGTATGTCATATGGGATTGGAGGAAACAAGCATGCATTAATGGTGCCAGTGGGGCTAACACAGCCTTAAGGTGGTTGCACATTGGACAAGATGCGCCACACCACATCGCAGATAGGACACGGCGATGCAGTTCAGGTGGCAGACAGTACACACAAAAGTTACCAACTTCAGGAATGAACAACACTAGAGTAAATAAATCTATGTCCTTTGATAATGATTTGAGTTGGATTTAATGGAAATTCTGCAAATTGCGCTCCATGGCGCGGAAGAAATTTGAGCAGCCTCTGGAGTCGAGAAGTGCCAAAACTTCTACATTATGTGGCTATTATTATTTCTGGAATAAATTCACAGGTTTAAAGAGAGTTTTGTCTCCCATTTTTCCAATTATTTATACATCTTTTTATTTCATGAATTAAAAAAATTTGAGTTTCGCACAATTGTACTTTATCTCTGTTTCTGATTCAGAAATATTTATTTTAGATATTAAAGTATTGAGAATTTGATTGAAAATGTGTTTAAGTGTCATGAACTTAATGTCACAATGCTAAAAATCGTAATAATCCTAAAATAGTCTTTATTCTTTTAAGAAATTGTAATTTTTTTTATGGTGGAATACTACAGTGGTAGGTTTTTGACAGGTTGCATGAGATTCACCCTTAAATAATGTTGCATAATAAACCACATAAACATCATGTTCTGTTACGTGCTTTCAAGTCAGTGTTTACAGAGAGAGAGAGTGTGTGTGTGTGTGTGTGTGTGTGTGTGTGTGTGTGTGTGTGTGTGTGTGTGTGTGTGTGTGTAGGTGAAGTGATCAAGCTGACTGATGTGAAGGATTTCCCCGTCTCCCTGTGGCTCATCTTCATCATCTGTGTGGGATATTACGTGGCCATATTCCCATTTATCGGACTGGGACAGTGAGTTATACACATGATATGGAAATAAAACAAACAGAAGTGTGAAGCCACGTTTAGTAATGTTTATAATAATTCATTTCAATTCATGTTATGAATTATCTTCATTCAAGGGGTTTTCTCATCAGCGGTTAATTGCAATCAATTTGATTAATTAATCGTCAAATCATGTAATTAATTTGCTTAACATTTTTATCAGATGACTGCCCTAATATTTTTTTAAAACACATGTGTACTGCTTACATATATAAAGCAACAATTTATGAAGTAGACAGTTAGTGTAATTTAATAAATATCATAGATAAAGTAATTATTTCATCACTCAAATCAAGACAGCACAACATTTCAGGTCTTTCAACATTTTCACATATCTTATGTGAACAATTAAGGACTTCAGGAGCCGATAACTTTACATTGTTTGGAAGTGCAACATTTATTTGTAAATATCTATGTATTTAAAGACAAAAATATTTTCTTCCATTTTGATTGGGGATATGAGATTGTAAAGGACGAATGTAAGTCATGTTTATATTATCTCTACTCACAGAGTTTTCTTCATAGAGAAGTTCACTTTCACTCCTGTCCAGGCCAGAGCTATCAACAGGTACACACACACACACACACACACACACACACACACACACACATACACACGTTGTGTTTCCATGTTTTATGGGGACTTTCCATAGACATAATGGTTTTTATACTGTACAAACTTTATATTCTATCCCCTAAACCTAACCCTACCCCTAAACCTAACCCTCACAGAAAACTTTCTGCATTTATACATTTTCAAAAAACATAATTTAGTATGATTTATAAGCTGTTTTCCTCATGGGGACCGACAAAATGTCCCCACAAGGTCAAAAATTTCGGGTTTTACTATCCTTATGGGGACATTTGGTCCCCACAAAGTGATAAATACACGCACACACACACACACACACACACACACACACACACACACACACACAACATTCAATCACAAAACATTTTGAATGTAACAGGGTTGACACAAAACAATGCTTTACCAAAGTTTACACAATTATCTATTGAAATTATAAATGGATAAAACTTATTTTGACATTGTTGAAATGATGCCTTGTTTTAGAGTTGGTCATTTTGCAAGGCTTTAAGCACATTAATAGAATTGAAGGTTTAAGAATAGTTTAAGAATCAACCATAGAAAACCCCATATTTGTTCAGCACTAAAATAATCATGGTGTGTGTCCCTCTATGGTTGACACTTTGGGCCTGAGATGGTACAATATGGTTTTGTATGATGAAATTCTGCAATAACCTTTCCAAATGTAATGCTTAAAAAACATTATTTTGTTTCCTGAGTATTACACCTAATTACACTACCATAATAACAAAATATATATATTTTTAGAGATAAAATTCAGATAGAGTATAGTAAATTAGGCCGCTTTTTGACAGGTGTCCCGGTTTACCTGAATTCACTGCACATCTTTGACACTTTTGCTGTTTTAAAGAAAACTTTGTCTTTGTATATCTTAGTGTCGTGTACATCATCTCGGCTCCTGCATCGCCTCTGTTGGGCTTTCTGGTCGATAAGACGGGCAGGAACGTCATGTGGGTTCTACTGGCTGTCATTACCACGCTCATCTCTCACATGATGCTGGCATTTACCCTCTGGAACCCCTGGATCGCCATGGTAACCTCTCACACCCATCTCATTAATATATGGAAGGTTTATGTTTAATTTTATTTGGAGTTTAGATCTGTTTTTACTCTAGTGAGGTCTGTACTTTAGTGTTAATGATCATCTATGTCACAGTCTATCTTAGGTCTGTCGTACTCTCTGTTGGCTTGTGCTCTCTGGCCGATGGTGGCATTTGTTGTAGCAGAACATCAGTTGGGAACTGCATACGGATTGTAAGTGTGAAATATTTGATATTCTTCTTTGTAGAATGAGGAAACAAAAGAAGAAATTAAACTCCTATGCAGTTGAAAATGATATTACATTTATTAAAACTATTGCAAATTTTCATACTGTAACATGGTGAATCTCACAAAACATAAAAAAAATAAAATATGCATATTTTAGGACCTATTTTGCTTATAGCATTATCTTCATGACAAATAAGCAACGTTCCCCCTCAAATTCTCTTTACTGTAATGCATTAGAACATTTTACTTTTGAGTTTTTTTTATAACTCTTATTATTTATCCATCCATTTTTCGGTCACTTATTCGGGTCAGCACCACGGTGGCAGCAGACTAAGCAGGACCGCCCATACGGTCTCCTCCCAGTCTGACATGCCCGGAATACCTCCCTAGTGAGGTGCCTAGGAGGCATCCTGACCAGATGCCTGAAGCACCTCAACTGGCTCCTTTCAATGCTGAGGAGCAACAAAACTGCACTGAGACTCCAGATATCTAAGCTTCGCACCCTATCCCTTAGGATAATTTTTTCACCCAATGCAAATTTGTATTTAATGTATGACTTTGTCTCATGTGTTCCCTTTTATTATGGTCACTTTGATGCTGACTCCATAGGAACACAGACCGCCTTGGCAAATGCAGCCTTTGGCCTCTGTGGTACCCTAAAACTCACCTTTGGAGCCACCAGTCAGGCTGCGATGTCAGTGGCTACACAAGAAAATTTACCCTAGGCCTAGTTTCGGTGAGCCAGAGCCCCCTGGATGGGCTTAGCTTTTCTGATGGCAGTCACTCATTGAACCAGGGGCCAAGCCCCATGGCTACGCCAACCTCGAAATGCACTTGCTTGTCTGTTCCTTGTGTTGCTCCGACTCGAATGGCCAGGCACAAGGAGCTCTTTGATCTGTTCCAAGGGCTGGAGTCAAGGCTTCTCCTGCAAAAGAGGTGGCTGTTGGTGTGTGCCGCTTATTCACCTTACCATAGCACACTACTTACCTGCAAAGTGTCATGACTCCCAGTCCCACAGAGTGTCAGCGATCCATTGTTATCCCCTCCATTGTTCTGGTGTGGGACAAACTACTATTAATACACTTCTATCAGTCACTCCTCCGCAAGAGAGGAATGAGATTGTTTCTTCCCAGTGAGCGTTGAGCATCTTCTACAGCTGCTGTTTTCTGGTCTGGTAGAAGGATGGTAGCATGTGTCCAATCCTAGACCTGAGGACTTTGAATCGGACACAAATGAAATTTCCCTTCAAAATGGACATTCAAAATAATTTTTTTGTCACATATCCATCCCAGAGACTGGTTTGTGACTGTGGGCCTGAAGGATGCATATTTCCATGTCCAAATAGCACCTTGTCACAGGCAGTTACTTGGATTCAGCTTCACCTGGTACATTCACAAAGTAACTGGAAGCAGTGCTTTCTCACTTGAGGTTGAGCAGAATTAGAGTCCTGAATTATCTATACAATTTGCTTATCTTGGACCACTTTAAAGGTCTGCCACAAATTACCTTTTGGTCGCACATATGCCTTCCCACCAGTGAAGTTGCAGCACATAGTGCTGTGCAAAGTAAGGGAGGACCAGGAATCTGTTCTTTTAGTTTCACCTCTTTGGCCCAACAAGTTTTGTTTCTCGGACCTATATGTGTTGTTGGACGTACCCCTTTGGGAGATCCCGCTCAAAGTAGACTTGCCTCTTTCAAGTTGGGGGTGATCTGGCTTCTGAAGCCATAGAAGTGGAGGGTCCATGTTTGGCCCCTGAAGGCTCCCGTTAGAGGGCCAAAGGTTAACGGCAT
This sequence comes from Xyrauchen texanus, assembly GCF_025860055.1. Classification (NCBI taxonomy): domain Eukaryota; kingdom Metazoa; phylum Chordata; class Actinopteri; order Cypriniformes; family Catostomidae; genus Xyrauchen; species Xyrauchen texanus. The sequence continues at coordinate 1,206,725 of NC_068313.1, read as the reverse complement.
TTGTCATTGACACCAGTTCCTTTCCAGAGCCCCTTCACGAGGCAGCGCTATGCTTTAAAGTGGCGACATTTCACTTATGATGTGCCTCCCATGGTCTAAACTTGGACGTGGAACTTTCCTTGCCCACACTCAATGTTTATGTGGCAGCCAAGACCATGGGTTATATTGTGGTTGATAGTTTGTCTATTGGCAAACATCCATTGGTCGTTTCATCTTGCCTGTTTCACGTCCCCGTTTGGGATCTGTTGGTAGTGCTAGAGGCTCTTGCAGCTGCGCCGCTTGAACCTCTGGTGTCACTCTCTACTAATTAGATGGAGTTGCTATTGGCGCTTGTTTTGCTGAAGATTATTGGAGATTTGCATGCCCTTGTCTGGAAGTTTCCCTGGGATTTTTCAAGTCATACTTCAACTGTGGGGCAGTTATGTGCCCAAAAAGCCTTCCACCCTTTATAGGTCACAGGTTATACTTTTGCAAATCTTTTGCTCTCCTCCATTTCAGTTTCACATTTATTTGTCATCTGCACAAAATGTCAGTGACAGTTGTACATTGAAATGCGTGTAATGAGGTTCAGGTACACCACAGCTGTGCAATAATAAAAAAAAAAATAAATAAAGAGGGGAGGAAAGAGATTATTTACAAATACAAAATATAAATACACATAATATATTATTATGTATGTATAGTTGGTTTGTAAGTAAAGTGTAGATCCTAACTGTAAACACTGGAATATGTGCAAGCCCAGTATCTGAACAAGAGTGCAAAAGATAGTAATATAAATAGTAGCTGTATTGTGTAATTCAAATTATCAATATATCAGTGTATTGCACAGAGATAGGACTTAGTCCTTAGTGGCAGTAAAGTGGTAGTAGTGTCCTTAGAAATTTTGCAACATGCACAAATGTGTCAAACATGTGAAGAGATTGTCCAAGAGCTGTCAGTGAAGTGGCCAGTATGTGGGAGGTAGTGAAGGAGTGAGTGAAAGAGGAGGAGGAGGAGGAGTAATGACTGGATTACAGATTATTCAGGATCCTGATGGCCAGCAGGTAGAAATTGTCCTTCAGCCTGCTGGTACTGGATTAAATGCTGCAGGACCATCTGCCTGATGCAGTATCTTAAACAGTCTGTGTATGGGTGATTGCAGTCTGTGGTGATTTTGTGAGCCTTCTTTAGACATTGTGTATGGAAGATGTCCTGTAAGGCTGGGAGTTTGTTGCCAATAATGAGGTCTGCTTCTCTCACGACTCTCTGGAGGGCCTTGCGGTCACGAAGGGAGCAGCTGCCAAACCAGACAGCCATGCACTCTGTCAGGATACCCTTTATGGTGCATATGAAGAAGGGGGGAGGGGACCAAAGTTCCGGTGGGATGAGACTAGGTCAGGTCGTCAGTGAGGTGCACACAGAGGAACTTGATACTCCTAACTATTTCCACAGCAGCCCCATGGATGTATGATAGGGCGTGTTCATCCTTCTGCACCCACTGATGAGGATGAGTGCCTGCACAGGTTGTGCCCCATCAGAGAGCTGTGGACATATCTTGATTGAAAGCGGGGACTGGTGTAAAACGAACGGGCTGTTAGTCTCTTTTGATGAAGACTCAATTGGTTTGGCAATTACCAAACAGAGGCTCTCCTATTGGGTTGTAAATGCAATAGAGGAGCATGGTTTCCTTGTGGGCCTGGTGTAAGCGTGTGACTCATGAGGTGGTGGGTGGGCCTCAACAGGTTTCACCAGGTTTTGTAACTTGAACGTGTCTGCTCTTGCTTCCCAGGTGCTGACTGTCAAGACTCCGTAGATTCCCTTGTGCTTTATTACCCTGCTTGGCTAGTGATCACTGTTTTTTTAATTTGTGGCTCAAGCAGCAGTATAGTGTCTGATACATTCAAAGTGACCTTAAAGGAAATGTCTGGTTTATGTACATAACCCAGGTTCTCTGAATAAGGGAACAAAATACTGCATAGCTCAGCCACACTACTGGATGTCTAGCTGCCAGAGATGTATTCTTCTCCATACAGCAGAAAATCGAAAATCTCATGAAGTACCGTACTTGAGGGGGCGGAGCTTGAGCGACATCTGCAAATGAAGTAGTGTGATTCTATTCTTTCTTTGGTTATTGACACACCTGAACGTGTTCCCATATCATCAGCTACTGACACAATGTCTCATTCAGGGAAACAGGGTTATATACATAACCAGAGGTGTTCCTTCTACAAAACTAAGTTCTTGATAAAAAAAAATAAATACTTTGGTAAAACAGAGTGTGATTAAAGATGAATAATTGATTATGTCACTCTTGTGATGTGTGTAGTATGCAGTCCATACAAAACTTGGGTCTGGCCCTCATCTCCATGGCAGCAGGATCAATCTTAGACAACAAAGGTTACCTTTTCCTTGAGGTGTTCTTCATTGCCTGTGTTTGTTGTGAGTACATACAGCTTTCAGACTAGGGTATGGCCAATTCATACTCATGAATTGAAAGGAAGCCAATTATTATATTCTGAATTTTGCTCAATCTTTGTGCTTGTGTTCAAAGCCATTTAAAAAATGTTTATTAGGTTTCTAAAACAAAATCACAATATTGCACAAGATGTGATTTGTGTATTTTTGTTGTTTCAGTCGCTCTGATTGCTGTGGTGTTGCTGTATCTCTATGATTATATCAAAGGTAATATCAGTGTTCACTCAACACACATTCAGTGTTTAATAAGAGTCAGTATCCATGTCTTTATCTGTGTTCTTCATCAGAGGGGGAGCTGAACCTGTCTGCGTCAACACGAGCCAAAAACACCAAAGCTTTATCTGAGTCTTCTGAGTGAGTATGTAGTGCACATATCCATGTCCTTTGAGTGAGTATGTAGTGCACATATCCATGTCCTCTGAGTGAGTATGTAGTGCACATATCCATGTCCTCTGAGTGAGTATGTAGTGCACATATCCATGTCCTCTGAGTGAGTATGTAGTGCACATATCCATGTCCTGTGAGTGAGTATGTAGTGCACATATCCATGTCCTCTGAGTGAGTATGTAGTGCACATATCCATGTCCTCTGAGTGAGTATGTAGTGCACATATCCATGTCCTCTGAGTGAGTATGTAGTGCACATATCCATGTCCTTTGAGTGAGTATGTAGTGCACATATCCATGTCCTTTGAGTGAGTATGTAGTGCACATATCCATGTCCTTTGAGTGAGTATGTAGTGCACATATCCATGTCCTCTGAGTGAGTATGTAGTGCACATATCCATGTCCACTGAGTGAGTATGTAGTGCACATATCCATGTCCTCTGAGTGAGTATGTAGTGCACATATCCATGTCCTTTGAGTGAGTATGTAGTGCACATATCCATGTCCTCTGAGTGAGTATGTAGTGCACATATCCATGTCCTCTGAGTGAGTATGTAGTGCACATATCCATGTCCTCTGAGTGAGTATGTAGTGCACATATCCATGTCCTCTGAGTGAGTATGTAGTGCACATATCCATGTCCTTTGAGTGAGTATGTAGTGCACATATCATGTCCTCTGAGTGAGTATGTAGTGCACATATCCATGTCCTCTGAGTGAGTATGTAGTGCACATATCCATGTCCTTTGAGTGAGTATGTAGTGCACATATCATGTCCTCTGAGTATGTAGTGCACATATCCATGTCCTCTGAGTGAGTATGTAGTGCACATATCATATCATGTCCTCTGAGTGAGTATGTAGTGCACATATCCATGTCCTCTGAGTGAGTATGTAGTGCACATATCCATGTCATCAGAGTGAGTATGTAGTGCACATATCCATGTCCTCTGAGTGAGTATGTAGTGCACATATCCATGTCCTCTGAGTGAGTATGTAGTGCACATATCATGTCCTCTGAGTGAGTATGTAGTGTACATATCCATGTCCTCTGAGTGAGTATGTAGTGCACATATCATATCATGTCCTCTGAGTGAGTATGTAGTGCACATATCCATGTCCTCTGAGTGAGTATGTAGTGCACATATCCATGTCCTCTGAGTGAGTATGTAGTGCACATATCCATGTCCTCTGAGTGAGTATGTAGTGCACATATCCATGTCCTCTGAGTGAGTATGTAGTGCACATATCCATGTCCTCTGAGTGAGTATGTAGTGCACATATCATGTCCTCTGAGTGAGTATGTAGTGTACATATCCATGTCCTCTGAGTGAGTATGTAGCGCACATATCCATGTCCTCGGAGTATGTAGCCACGTCCCTCTCAAGGCAAGTCTTTGGAATGCTCCCAGACAGCTATTTTCTAGATACAAGCAGCACAGAAGAAAATCTGACAACAGTGGTATCATAAATTGTGCCTCTTCACACTATAATGCATTCATTTTTCTATCTTTTTCAGCCAATGTTCATGTGTATATAGTGCACATATCTGTCATTTTTTCTTACTATCTGTGACTCTTGGTGTAGCTGGTCTGATATGATTTCTGGTGTTCATGATTACCATAAAGCACAGCTGATGGGAACTTGTTCAAGTAACTTGGCATTTTATTTTTCAACCACAGATGTCAATAGAGATCCCCGAATTCCAGAGTTTACCTTTAATATTACCATGCTGCTAAGCTAATGATGAAAACCACACCTAAAAACACAAGACATAGCACACACAAATATAGCGTGAAATAGAACTGTGAAATCATAACATTTAAACATTATTGAATATATCAGTAAAATCTAAGTTATTACACTGGAGACAAACAGCTCTTAGATACATTGAACAGCACATGTAGTCTGTTAACGCACCTGACGTGGCAGCCAGCCCACATGAAACCATACTAATGCAGCCTACAAGCCTTCAGAAAAATCATATTACGAGTTCCGAGCACATGCATGACCAGGTGAAGTTGTATTTACATGGGAAATTCTAGATGATATCAGAGTTGTGACGTTGGAAGGGGCGTGTCCACATGAAAGCAATGATTTTGCAATGTTAGCTTTGTTTCAATTATACTCATTTGTTTTCTATGACAGTTCGCTACTGTAAAGCTAATGACTAAACCTTTGCGCTTTATTTTATGTGAATGAATTAATAATCTTATAGATACCATGCATTAATAAATCATATAGGTTGTGAAAAAGTGCTGCAGGTGTATTCGCAAATGCTTATTTACCGGTACAACAGAAAAAAGAGTTTATAATAAATGTTCGAACCGGATGAAGGAGCTTCCAAGGTGCACTTAAAATCAGCATAACTTACTTGTGTGGTAATCTTTTATTGCTGCAAACATTTCTCAGTGCTTTATCAGACTAATGTGTTTTTCACTACTGTAAAGAAGCACCAGAGCACATATGCAACTTAATGACAATAAAATTAGCTGTCGATTATCGATTATTACTGATTTTATCGATTATTTGTTGCAACACTAGATTGTACAATTTTATTGATACTTTTTGGTATTGAATGATTATATTTATATATTAATAATCTATATTTCTCCCACTTTGTCCTCCACCTTATGTATTTTATTCACTGTGTTTGCTGCAATGCATTGTAATATTGTTGACATGTGATGTATGGAGGACCGAGTCTTACTAAATTAAAAAATAAATAAATATATTTGCAAAAAACTGTTCATATGAAGAAATACATTTTCAAATGTGGCATAAATAAGTATTTACACTTATTTTCACTTTGTGCTGTGATGTGTTCTAGGTGATGGAGCCTCTGACCTCTGACCTCCGAGCACCTGTCCTGCATCTGTCCTTTACCACGGGTGTTTCTGCACTAAACACTCTACTGTCACTCATCACTGAGCACATCTCTTCTCTTAACTCATCGTGAGACTCTAGGAGTCTGGCCTTGAATAGCACTTAGGTCAATATGATTGAACGTGTTGAGGTGAATCTTACGAAACCTGCATTCATAAAGATCCCAAATCAAAAGAAAAATGAAAAGTGATAGTTTGCTTAAATGAAGCCTTCTTTAGTCCCATTCGCTTTTCAACAGGCACATTTCACCTCCAATTGTCATTCACAACATTTGTTGTGCTGGATTTAGTTTATGCTGATTTGAATTAAAAATGTCATTGTGTGTAGACAGAATGATGTTAGGAATCAGATTGTTAAATCACAGAGATTTGTTTGTTTGTTTGTTGTTTTTTTTGTGGCCAAATATGACCTGGATATGTTTACTTGTTTTGTACTTGTTGACTCAGGGAAACATTCGTTACTTTATGAAATCATCAGCATTGGTGATAAGCAGAAATATCTGTTAGCATTAGAGTCCATGAGGATTTACCAGTGAACAAGAGATGCGACAGTTGTCGTGTGATTACTTAAGTCCAAAAGTACTTTTAACAAACTGCTACTTCTAAAACACTTCTGGAGAGTAGGACTTTTATTTGTGGCCTTTATAAATGGAAAGCACTAGTAAGATTGTCTCAACCAGTGCTGTTCATATTAATGATGAAAGTTATGAAGTGTTTGTGAACTGATAATCTGGCATTGTTCTTGTTTGGTAAGTGTATCGTCTTCTCACAAGTTTTATAACCCCTAAGAGTTCAAGGGCGATTTCTAGTTCAGGTTCGACTGACAGCTGTTAATGGATTTCTGCTCAACATAACTCTGAAGCGCCTGTTTTAGCTTTAACTTTTATTTCTTTGATTTTGAATTGATTAAATGTTTTGACAGTGACATCAGTATTACTGGAATGATTTTACACCACTGAAAGGTTTTGCTTCTGTGTATTGTTTCTGTATCACTCAACATTGATGATCCTTACCGTTTTTGAGTGACAGTGCACATGCACACATCTATCATTAGGAACCTTTAGAAATATTACTGACCTGTTTAATGACATTCAGTCTTCTGCACAATAGTATATTAGAAACTGCACATTGTCATTCTTAATCTAATGGAATATGAAACATTAGCAGACAAGCTCAAATTGTTTGTTATGATCCTTATATTTCCTTAAATCACATTTTCTATATATTTTAGACTCATTGTGTTTTAACTTTGTTCTTAATCTATAGATATGCTCTGCTATGATTAGTAAAGATTGAGTTTTGAAATGTATGTTTTCATAGTTCAATGAACTGTTCCTTCAAAAGATCAATGGAAATGAGATTTCTCATGATATGATAATCATAATTGCCCTTTTGGATCGTTTTTGTCATAGATCAAAATATCTCGGAGCATAACTGCTGCAGTGCGGCATATTTCGAGAAATGATGAAGAGTTTTGATTGCTCTGTTTCCATTCTGAATCTGTAACGTAGTCTGTGTGAAAAGACGGCTCTCATCTAGACTGGAACACCTCAAAGGAGACGTTGCATTCATAAAAACGGAATTATCTGTGTTTTATTATGATTGCACTGAACTTTGGGAGATTGTTTTGATTTCACTCAGGCTTTATTTTTATACTGCACATCTCTGGGTGCTAGTGGCCATTAAAATAATACAAAAATCACATCTTACTGTTTTTTTTTTTTTCTTCTTCTTTTCTTATGTATGTGTCTAAGTGAGTGTGCATGTTTGTCTGTGTGTGTGTGTGTGTGTGTGTGAGTTTATGTGTGTGAGTGAGAGTGTATAAATGCATCTGTCATGTTGTGTGTCCATATATGAAGTGTAGAATTGCAGTTAAAATGGTCTTTTCCATTAATCAGGGGTGTTCGGCATCTGCTTGTCCGTCAACAATCTGTGGACGAGCCACAGCATCTCAAGCCTCTCTCTCCGTTTGGTTTACGCAACCGTTACCTGTCCAGACTGGGTGTTCAGGTATCCAAACAACACACAATATGACTGAACACTCATTCCCAACTACACACTGGGTGTTTGGGTTACTGGACTGAAAATTCTGTTGTTATTCACTGATAATCTTCACTGAGCTGTTAATCACTGTGTCCGTATCGGATCAGTTTTGTGAACTGAATCAATCGATTCAATGAAAAGATTTGTTCCACCCTGCTCTGATAGAATCATGTTACTATACTGAGAATGTTGAAACATTTACGTTTCTCGCTGTACGATCACAGATCATTGTCAACAGCGCTAGCCATTACAGGATCAGTTATCAGCACAACAGAATGCACGAGCACAAAGCAGATTTGTCTTCAAACGTGCAGTGGCTCAGAGAATACCTGCCAACACTGCAGATTTTACTCTTTCTCCAGTTTTTCCACCCCTCCTCCTGCTGTACTCCCGATTTATACTTTTTCCAGATCAAGTCATGATTTTTGGCATCACACTTTGCTCATACAGGATCGTCCCATAAATATGAAATGATATGCCCCTTATTAAATCCATACAGGACGCGATATGTCCTGTAAGCTGGTCAGATGCATCACAGTAAAATCGTTTCAGATCGTTCATTTAACATTGATTTAAATGGGACATTTTTCATATGGTGGGTAAGGGTTCGTTTGAAAGTCCACACATTGTGCTGAAACATGCTAATGCTGTGGAGGGTGCGCTCATGACAAACCCATTTATCCACAAACCTGACTTAAATTTCCCAGGATTAACTGTAATAACACTGACTGTAGTTACTGACCATGGTAGTGAGGAGTCATGTGAAAACACGAGGTCACCATTTTCATAATTATAAAGAACATTACAAAATCTGGTAAATGTTCATAATTATTATGGAGCAAGCAAACCGTTTTCCTTGTGTGTGAAATATGTTCTCTTCTCATGCTCTCTGATTGTAGGAGAATCAAAATGGTTAGATGGCAAGAGATGTCTGTAGTTAATCATTAGGAGTACGATGAAAGGAATCTGAAAATAGACCCGATATAGTCGCTCTGTCAGAATATTTTCATTTATCCCGATACAAATTAGGTGTTAATTTGTTTTTCATTATTGTTGTTAACATCATCATCTGCATCCCAAACTGGAAAATTATGCTTGCTGTCAAATGCACAAAATGTGCAATATTATTGGTAATTGCACGAGTGCTCCCAAATCAGGTGCTGGTGCCACGTTATCAACTGGCCCTTTGAGGATTTACAAAATGCTGATGTGCTGGAATTGAGTTTGACACCCCTGCAGTAAAGAAACCTTAAAAACTTCATCTGTTTTGGAGAACACTTAACTCTTTCAGTGCCACACAGTGGACATTTCACCTCAGAACTGCATTCTCATGAGATCAGGAGGATTTTTTCATGAATCTGGCATTTCTACTTCTCTTCCAAACATGACAACGAGTGCTATTGGGTGGATGTTGAGATTTTCAGTGAATAATGACTTCAATGTAATTCTGTTCTTCACACAAAGCTATCATAGGTCTTCAGAAAGGAGTATTGGAATTTCACATTCTTTTAAAATACCTTTTTAAAAAAGCATAGAAAAGAGCAATCAGCAGTTCAGTCTTTAAAATGTCTCCTGTTGCCTTTCATGTCTTTGACATGAGGATGAGTAAATGATGATGATATTGTCTTCCATTGACAGATGCCTGATCACTGCAGTCCTCATCTGTCTTCACTGGCCTACAGGAGTCTCCTCAAATGATCTGTGTTTTTTGTGTTTCTGTCTGTCTGTAGTTTGTATGTTGTTGAAATAGTTTTTGACTGGATCATTTGTCCATCATTGTACAAATGATTAGGCGAGAATTTGAAGGAACATATCTTTAACAAGTGCATCCTACATTCATCCAAAGATGCTCATGAACTTTTGAACTATATTGTTGTTCAGCTCTTTACCGTCAAACTCAATGAGGGAGTGAATTAGTTACTTGTTTAAATGTAACTGCCTAAATCTGTCATATTGTTGTTAAAATAAGAATACTTGTATTAATAAACATTTATTTTTGCATGTATTTAAAATATATTCTAAACATTCTTAAAACAAGAAAAAGTTACTGAAGAAGCAAAATGGCTTGAAACATTTTGTCTTGTTTTCAGAGAAATAGAAAGTGAAACTGTGCTAATGGGGTAAGAAAAAAAAACTATTTTTCTTTACACATTGGCAAATACTTTTTCTAGTTTTAAGCATTAAGCCCACCAAATGTTAGATTACTTATATCTAATGCCATTATTATTATTATTATTATTTGTAACTCCCAATTCCCAATGCGCTCTAAGTCCTCGTGGTGGTGTAGTGACTCGCCTCAATCCGCGTGGCGGAGGACGAATATCAGTTGCTTCAGCATCTGAGACCGCCAATCTGCGCATCTTATCACGTGACTTGTTGAGCACATTACCACGGAGATGTAGCGCATGTGGAGGCTTCACACTGTTCTCACAACTCACCACGCGCCCCACCGATAGAAAACCACATTATAGCGACCACGAGGAGGTTACCCCATGTGACTTTACCCTCCCCAGCTACCGGGCCAATTTGGTTGCTTAGGAGACCAGTCTGGACTCACTCATCACACCCTGGATTCAAACTCACGACTCCAGGTGTGATAGTCAGCGTCAATACTCGCTGAGATACACAGACCCTCTTCATATGCCATTATTCATATATTATCTTATAATAAGTTTTTCTTCTTGTTATATAGATATTAAGTATTTTTACAAGAAATATGACAAAATATTCTGCAAGAAAATTATATTTTGCAGTGCACTTGAAGGGCATGTGTTCAGAATACGAGTGCACACTTCCATATAGATGAACTCTACGCAAAGTTCAAAGTTGCTTGGATGTAGTGCAGAGTTTGTAGTTCCTACTTCCATTTTCTCATTGTTTTCTCTGAATGTGGGTGAAGTTGAGACAAAACCAGGACATTTACAACACTTCTGTGTACAGTAATTACTGTGTTTTGAATTTGTGTAAACTGGTGTTGAAAATAAGTTTTTCCAGCTGGTTTGCTGGTTCTTGGTTGTCAACCAAATTGGTTTCCATGGTCATTCTGGTTTTTGGCATTTGTCAACTGGTCATGATAGAATACCATCTAAAGCAAGACTAGAATACCAGCTTAGACTGGTTTACGATGTTTTTTGTTTGTTTTTCCAGCAGGAATAGAAAAGCCAGTCATGAGTTCATCGCAGATCCACATCCACCGTTATTGTGTTTTAATAGGTTTCAAATGAACTTTTGCTGTTAATGGATCATTTTAAACTAGACTTCACTGACACTGACCAATCAGCAGTAAACTTCATAGACTTCAGCTTCAGGTGAATAATTATGTATCATACTTTATTTTCAGCAGAAATCCATCAGTAATAAATTACCCAATTCTAAAGTTCTTATTGAATGGTTGTTAGTGAAAGGCACATGGTTTCTCTTACCACTGCTATGCTGATGACATGCAACTCTACTTGTCTTTCCAGACCAACGGCACAACATTCACTGCCTGAATCACTGCCTGTCTGGCAGACATCTCAGCCTGGATGAAGGAACACCACCTTCAACTCAACCCAGCCAAGACCGAACTCCTCGTCTTTCCAGCCAATCCTGCTGTTGAACACAACATCACCATGCAGCTGGGTCCAACTACAGTTTCACCTTCCAAAACGGTCAGAAATCTAGGGGAAACCATCGATAAAAAGCTACATTTCACAGACCACATCTCAAAGGCTGCAAGATCATGTAGATTTACACTCTACAATATCAGGAAGATAAGACCCTTCTCTGTACATGCCACACAACTGCTTGTTCAGTCATTTGTCATAACTAGACTGGACTACTGTAACGCTCTCATTGCAGGCCATCCTGCATGTGCAATTAGACCTCTGCAAATGATCCAGAATGCAGCAGCACGTCTGGTCTTTAATGAACCTAAGACAGCACGTTACACCACTCCTTGTCTCCCTCCACTGGCTGCCGGTTGATGCACGTATTAAATTCAAGGCTGTGATGGTGGCATACAAAACAGTCACTGGGACTGCTCTAGCATACCTAAAATCATTTATGCAGAGCTACATTCCCACCAGAAGCCTGCGGTCGGTTAAGGAACTTCGCCTTGTTGTGCCAACACAAAGAGGCACCAAAACACTTTCCCGGACTTTCAGTTTCGTCATACCACGTTGGTGGAATGACCTTCCCAACTCCATCCGTGAAGCTGACTCACTCTCTATCTTCAAAAACAACTTAAAACACATCTTTTCAATGAGCACTTAATCAGTCACAAAAAATAAATAAATACAAAAATTAATCTTGTTGCAATTTAATCTGTTTTGAATACTATTCTGATGCTAGTGAAACTTTGTAGTATGGCACTTTTCATACCACTGTCTCCTTAAGACGATTCACTTGTGTGTTCCTCCTTTGTAAGTTGTTTTGAATAAAAACATCTGCCAAATGAATAAATATAAACCAACGACTGGCTGACGACCTGAATGTGTTTTACTGCAGATTTGAAAGGCCCAATTTCACACCCCACATGCACTCGGACCTTCATTTCACACAATCATTAACACCTCCTGCAACCCCCCTCCTGCTACACTACCTGCACTAAAGATCTGTGAGGACGATGTGTGCCGTGTCTTTTGGAAGCAAAGGTCAAGGAAGGCTCCAGGCCCAGATGGCATCTCACCAGCGTGCCTTCGTTCCTGTGCTAACCAACTGGCCCCCATCTTCACTCAGATCTTCAATAGATCACTGGAGCAGTGTGAAGTCCCATGCTGCTTCAAACGCTCCGTTATTATCCCCGTCCCTAAGAAACCTAAAATCACAGGACTTAATGACTACAGACCTGTCATCCTGACATCTGTGGTCATGAAGTCATTTGAGAGACTGGTGTTGGCCCACCTGAAGGACATCACTGGACCCCCTTCAATTTGCTTATCGAGCAAACAGGTCTGTGGATGATGCAGTCAACATGGGTTTGCATCACGTCCTGCAACATCTGGACAGACCAGGGACATACATAAGGATCCTTTTGTGGACTTCAGCTCGGCTTTCAACACAATCATACCAGATATACTCCGGACTAAGTTAAACCAACTCCCTGTTCCCACCTCTACCTGTCAGTGGATTACCAGCTTTCTGACGGACAGGCAGCAGCTTGTGAGGCAGGGAAATTCACTTCCACCACCTGTACCATCAGCACTGGTGCCCCCCAGGGATGTGTGCTCTCCCCACTACTCTTCTGCCTGTACACCAATGACTGCACCACCAAGGACCCCTCTGTCAAGCTCCTGAAGTTTGCAGACGACACCACTGTCATCGGCCTCATCCGAGATGTTGATGAGTCTGCATATAGCAAGGAGGTTGAACGGCTGGCTGTCTGGTGCATTCAAAACAACCTGGAGCTGAAGACGGTGGAGATGATTGTGGACTTTAGGAGGAACACCCCATCATTGTCCCCCCTCACTATTCTAAACAGCACTGTGGCAGCAGTGGAGTCATTCAGGTTCCTGGGCACTACCATCTCACAGGAACTAAAGTGGGAGATACACATCGATTCCATTGTGAAAAAGGCCCAGCAGAGGTTGTACTTCCTTCGCCAGCTGAGGAAGTTCAACCTGCCACAGGTGCTGCTGAAACAGTTCTACTCAGCAGTCATTGAGTCTGTCCTCTGAACTTCAGTAACTGTCTGGTTTGGTGCAGCTACGAAATCAGACATCAGAAGACTACAAAGGACAGTTCGGTCTGCTGAGAGGATTATTGGTTGCCCCCTGCCCCCCTTCAAGAACTGTACACTTCCAGAGTGAGGAAAAAGGCTGGTAAAATCACTCTGGACCCCACTCACCCTGCCCACTACCTTTTTGAACTGTTGCCTTCTGGCCAGCGCTTCAGAGCTCTGAACACCAGAACCGTCAGGCACAGGAACAGTTTTTTCCCTCAGGCCATCCATCTAATGAACAATTAAAACTGCCCCATTGAGCAATAATGATGTGCAATACACAGTTTAATTTTAATTTTAATTTATATTATCCAACATATCCACTTCTGCCATTACTTACATTGCTCTGTACATAATATACAGTTTTTTGTTCTTTATATAACAGATTGGGATAGATTTGCACTACGTGTGTGTATGTATGTTTGAAGGTGAGTGTATGTACATATATGTATAATTATTTATATTGTATTCTTTTTTGTTTTTAATTACCTATGTCTTGCTGCTGTTTTTGGTATTGTTTGTATTGTTGTAGACTGGAAGCTTCTGTCACCAAGACAAATTCCTTGTATGTGTAAGCATACTTGGCAATAAAGCTGATTCTGATTCTGATTCTGAAGGCCCGAAGCATTACGGGAACATCATCAAACCTCACTGATCCTTGCATGTCTCTTGAGGTTTAATGTTACTGACGGATAACCATATTTAATTCGTGCTGTGTTTACATTAGTTGATTGGTGGTTTGATTTGATTTGAGAGAAAATAAAGACTTAAATTTCAGTCTGTTCTTCACACAATTTGATTGTACAGAGTCACTGTCAACTGCCGTTGTAGTGAGATCAGGAAACGGAGCATCCTTAAGAAGGAATATTTCATCCAAAAATGGTAATTTGCTCATTATTTACTCACCTTAATGCCTTCTCAATCTCATATGACTTTCTGTCTTCTGCAGAACACAAGCTATGAGATGTTTATATCCATACAGTCATGCTCGTTAAGGAGACTGCAGATGTCAGGATTTATAGCATAAAAGGAGTTATGATTTGGTCTGTTTCTCACCCAAGACTGACTGTATTGCTTCAGGAGTTATAGATTAAACCACTGGAGTCATATGCATTACTTTTATGCTTCCTTTATGTGCTTTTATGAGGTTAAAAGTGACTTACGTTTGTATGGATTTAAACAGATCATATCTTCATATCTAACGTTGCAACAAGATTTTATGCTTTGTTTCTCCATCTCCCTGCAGCATCAGTGTATCCAAGAGTGACGCTTTGCTCAAATATAACCTCATTCTTTCAATATTTGCTCAGTCTTTGCCAAAGATAACTCGTGTGTTTGAAATGGATTAATGAGATCGTGTGGAGATGACATAGACACAATACATGACAGTCAGAAAATGGATTGTGCACTTTGTTGAATGTAGTTATTTAAAATTTAACACAATTCTTTAAAATTCTGTCTTAACCAGGGGTGGAAAAATCATACTAAAGTAAAAGTACTGTTACCAAAGAAATTAGATAGAGTAGAGTAAAGGTAGCGGTCCTTAAAACTACTTAAGTAAGACTAAATGAGTAGCTCATTTAAATGTACTCATGAGTATTGAGTTGAGAAAGCTATGACACGTTATAATAAACATTGTATGTTGCAACTTCAAATTGTAGTACACATACCATAATTCACATTCCATTTATGAATATTTGCCAGAGAGAATAAATAATAGGTATTTTATAGGTGTTTATGACTGACAACTTTAAAAATACATCACTTATGATACTATAAACACTACATGAATCTGATTCCAAAAAAATAATAAGGTGGCATGATTACAGAAATTAAAAGATTAAAAAGTTATTTTCAATACACTGGCAGCATTTTAAATAGTAATGTATGAAAAAATTACATAAAAATATATGTGTAAGGTCTAAAATGCCCTTAATGCCAACAGAGCGTTATTATTGTGCATAAACGTTCAAAATACTGCAAAAAACACACAAAAAGCAGGGTCACTTGGCATGTCATCCATCCATCCATCCATCCATCTTAAACCGCTTATCCGAAGTCGGGTCGCGGTCACGGGGGCAGCAGCTCCAGCAGGGGGCCCCAAACTTCCCTATCCTGAGCCACATTAACCAGCTCTGACTGGGGGACCCCGAGGCGTTCCTATGCCAGTGTGGAGATGTAATCTCTCCACCTAGTCCTGGGTCTTCCCCGAGGCCTCCTCCCAGCTGGACGTGCCTGAAACGCCCAGGGGGCATCCTTACCAGATGCCCAAACCACCTCAACTGACTCCTTTTGATGCAAAGGAGCAGCGGCTCTACTCCGAGCTCCTCACGGATGACTGAGCTCCTCACCCTATCTCTAAGGGAGAAGCCCACCACCTTTCTGAGGAAACCCATTTCGGCCGCTTGTACTCGCAACCTAGTTCTTTCCGTCATGACCCAGCCTTTAAGACCATAGGTGAGGGTGGGAACGAAAATTGACCGGTAGATCGAGAGCTTTGCCTTCCGACTCAGCTCTCTTTTCATGACAATGGTGCGAAAGAGCAAGTGCAATACCACCCCCGCTGCCCCTATACTTGAACTCCTTCACTTGGGGCAATACCTCCTTCCCTACCCGGAGTACGCACTCCATCGGTTTCCTGCTGAGAACCATAGCCTCAGATTTTGAGGTGCTAATCCTCATCCCAGCCGCTTCACACTCGACTGCCAAGCGATCCAGTGAGAGCTGAAGGTCACGGACCGATGATGACATGAAGACTACATCATCTGCAAAAAGCAGTGATGAGATCCCCAGCCCACCGGACCGCACACCATCCCCACCCCAACCACACCTCGATATCCTGTCCATGAATATCACAAACAGGATTGGTGACAAAGCGCAGCCCTGGCGGAGACCAACCCCCACATGGAACGAACTCACTTCGTGCCAAGGACCCAAACACAGCTCACGCTTTGGATGTACAGGGATTGGATCACCCTAAGAAGGGACCCCCCCCACCCCGTACTCCAGCAGCACCTCCCACAGTCTCTCCCGGGGGAGCCGGTCAGACGCCTTCTCCAGATCCAGAAAACAGTCCGTTGTTCCACGGCCAGGACAGAACCCGCATTGTTTCTCTTCAGTCCAAGGTTCGACAATCGGCTGAACCCTCCTCTCCAGCACCTTGGAGTAAACTTTACCAGGGAGGCTGAGAAGTGTGATACCCCTGTAGTTGGCACACACTCTCTGATCCCCCTTTTTGAAGAGGGGAACGACCACCCCATTCTGCCACTCTTTAGGCACTGTTCCAGACTTCCACGCAATGTTGAAGAGGCGTGTCATCCATGACATCCCCTCCACATCCAAAGCTTTCAGCATTTCTGGTCGGATCTCATCAATCCCTGTGGCTTTGCCACTGCAGAGTTGTTTGACTACCTCAGTGATCTCCCCCAGGGAAATTGAATCTGATCTCCCATCAGCTTCTGGCTCTGCCTCTAGCATAGAGGGCATGTTGGGATATAGGAGTTCTTCAAAGTGTTCCTTCCACCGCCCAATAACCTCCTCGGTTGAGGTCAACAGCGTCCCATCTTTGCTGTATACAGCTTTGATGGTTCCCCGTTTCCCCCTCCTAAGGTGATGGACAGATTTTCAGAAGCACTTTGGTGCAGACCGAAAGTCCTTCTCCATGGTTTCTTCAAACTTTTCCCACACCCACTGCTTTCCTCCCTCATGGCGTAGGCCGCAGCCCTTCGGGCCTGTCGGTACCTTGTAACTGCCTCCGGAGACCTCCGGGAAAACAAATCCCGGAAGGCCTCTTTCTTCAGTCGGACGGCTTCCCTGACCACCAGTGTCCACCACAGTGTTCGAGGGTTACCGCCCCTTGCGGCACCTAAAACCTTGAGGCCGCAGCTCTCCACTGCGTCTTCGGTAATGGAAGCTTTGAACATTGGCCACTCTGGTTCAATGTACCCAACCTCTGCAGGGATGCTTGAAAAGCTCCGCCGGAGGTGTGAGTTGGAGATCTCATGGACAAGGGCCTCATCCAAATGTTCCCAGTTCACCCGCACTACTCGCTTGGGCTTCCCAGGTCTGTCCAGATTCTTTCCCCACCCCGACCCAACTCACCACCAGATGGTGATCGGTTGACAGCTCTGCCCCTCTCTTCACCCGAGTGTCCAAAACATATGGCCTCAGATCCGATGACACGATTACAAAAACAATCATCGACCGTTGGCCTAGGGTGCTCTGGTAGCATGTACACTTATGAGCATCCTTATGTTCGAACATGGTGTTTGTTATAGATAATCCATGACAAGCACAGGAGTCTAATAACAAACATCCACTCGGGTTCAGAACGGGGAGGCCGTTCCTCCCAATCACGCCTTTCCAGGTGTCCCTGTAATTTCCCACGTGCGTGTTGGAAGTCACCCAGCATCACTATGGAGTCCCCTACTGGGGCCCTATTCAGGACTCCATTCAGGGTCTCCAAGAATGCTGAATACTCTGAACTGCGGTTTGGTGCATATGCACAGACAACAGTCAGAGTTTTCCCCCCACAACTCGTAGGCGTAGGGAGGCGACCCTCTCGTACACCGGGGTAAACTCCAACATAGCGGCGCTCAGCCAGGGACTCGTGAGTATCCCCACACCTGCCCGTCACCTCACACCCTGGGAAACTCCAGAGAAGAATAGAGTCCATCCCCTATCCAGGAGTATGGATCCAGAGCCAAAATTGTGCATTGAAGTAAGCCCCACCAGATCCAACTGGTAGCGCTCCACCTCCCTCACCAATTCCAGCTCCTTCCCCCCCAGCGAGGTGACATTCCACGTCTCTAGAGCTAGCCTTTGCTGCCCAGGTCTGGTCCGTCGAGACCCACGGCCTTCACTGCCACCCATATGTCAGCACACCTGACTCCTGCGGTTTCTCCAATGGGTGGTGGGCCCAAGGGATGTAGAGGCCCAAGGGATGTAGACGAGCCCTCCATCTGGGCCTGGCTCCAGACGGGGGCCCCAGGCTTCCTCCGGGCATGGTAAATCTTGCCATTTTTTCCATGAGTCTTTGTGAACCATTCTTAGTCTGGCCCCTCACCTGAGACCACTTTCCCTTGGGAGGTCCTTCCAGGAGCACATGGCTCCACGATAAGGTGCTGGTTCCTGGAGAGGCATGTCATGTCCCGCACAATAGAGGAGGTAGAGCAGGGGTGAGAAAAGTTGTTTGTTACAGGGGCCACATCAGACTTAAAAATAATAATTCACCCAAAAATAACAATTTTGTCATCATTTATTCACCCTCATGCCATCCCAGATGTGTATGACTTTCTTCTTCTGCAGAACACAAATTAAGATTTTTAGAAGAATATCTTAGCTCTGTAGGTCCATACAATGCAAGTAAATGGGTGCCAAACTTTGAAGCCCCAAAAATCTGATAAATCAACATTAAATAGCCTAATCTATGTGGCTCCAGTGGTTTAATCCATGTCTTCAGAAGAGATGTGGTGAGAAACCGATCAATATGTAAGTACATTTTTACTATAAATTCTCCTCCCTGCTCAGTCAATCTCCACTTTAACTTTCACTTTCACATTCTTCTTGTATTTTTGGTGATTCATATTTGTCATGCATATCAAAAACTTGATAAAGGCTGAGCATAATCTGGGCTCGACAGTGCAACGATTCAGTCGCATCTGCGAGTGAAAATTACTGCGTGCGACCGTGGAAAATAATTTGGCCACACCGGTGCGACTGATTTGACACCTTAACTTATAAACTTGTATAGTACCATCAGAATATTCACATATGCATATAACATTAGATACAAAATACTTTTAAAAAGTGTTTTTATTCTTGTTATTTTTCAACAAAACTGCTGTTTTCTTACTCTAATTTAGCTGATACAGATGAGGCTTACTGGTGGGCTCTCTGTTCCTCCCTCTCTTTCTCCCTCTCTTTTCCCTCACCATGCACACATGGACTGAGAGAAAGGCACATAGGCAACTATACCACGTAAAGATGGTTTAACCGGAGTTTCTTGCTTGTTTTATCAATGTTTTTAAATTCAGTAATGAATTACAGCTTAAGATGGCACCAACGCATCACAGAGTTATCGGGGAAAACGAGAGGCGGTGGAACATGCTTTTACATCAATGAAAGTTGGTGTGCAGATGCAACAACATTAAAGTAGATGTACTGTCCTAATTTGGAAGCGCTCTTTATCAACTAAGCCTTTTTACTCGCCGTGGGAGTTTTCCCCGTTCATTGTGATGAGTGTGTACATCCTGTCACAACCACGCGTGAACATAGCGCTGCAACAGCTGGCTGATCAGATCACAGACACAGAACAATAATACCTGGACTCACTTTTTATTATTTGCTGTGATTTTAACAGATCCAACCACACCTGTGAACTGCCAAAATACTGACAGCATATTACATGTCCCACCAGAGACAGTATTATACTGGATCACTGCTACAAAACAATAAAGGATGCATATTGATCTGTCCCTAGAACAGCTTTGGGACTCTCTGATCACGTCTGGTTCATCTTCTTCCAACTTACAGGCAGAGACTTAAATCAGCTAAATCTGTAGTAAAGACTGTAAAGAGTTGGACCAGTGAAGTCGAGCTAGAACTACAAGCCTGCTTTGCACTGATTGGAGTGTTTTTGAAGCTGCAGACACTTATCTGGATTAGCTCACAGATACTGTGACATCATATATCAGTTTATGTGAGGATATGTGCATTCCTACTAGGAATTAATTTACATTCAACAATGACAAAC
Source organism: Xyrauchen texanus (assembly GCF_025860055.1). Taxonomy (NCBI): domain Eukaryota; kingdom Metazoa; phylum Chordata; class Actinopteri; order Cypriniformes; family Catostomidae; genus Xyrauchen; species Xyrauchen texanus. Next base: position 1,186,505 of record NC_068313.1, on the reverse strand, counting down.
CATGGTTTACAGCAAAACTCTGACAGCTTTGTCATGCCAAATAGAATGCTTACAGAAGCAGGTATAAAATCAGGACAAAAACACACTGACTAAGGAAACTGAAGTGACCAAAAGAAGCTACTCTGAGAAGCTGAAAAAACAGTATACCTAAGACATTACAACTACAAGACACCATCACCCAACACTGTTGGGAATCAACAACTGGCTAATGATCTGAATGTGTTTTACTGTAAGCCCAGTCTCACATCCTACATCCCCTTGTCATATGTATGTTTGTATGGACAGGTCGATGGCCAATTTCACTGGTTTACTATGTGACAATAAAGGACTACTACTACTACTACTACTACTACACCTGCTCTGACCTTCATTTCACACAAACACCAACACCTCCTACAACCCCCCTCCTGCTACTCAAACTTAAGATTTGTGAAGAGGATGTGTACCGGGTCTTCCGTAAACAAAAGACATGGAAAGCAAAGGGCCCAGATGATGTTTCACCCACTTTTCTAAAATCCTGTACTGACCAGCTGGCCCCCATCTTCACACAGATCTTCAACATATCACCGAATCACTGTGTGAAGTTCCCAGATGCTTCAACTGCTCCACCATCATCCCTGTCCCAAAGAAACCCAATGACTTAATGACTGCAGACCCATCGCTCTGACATCTGTGGTCATGAAGTCATTTGAGAGACTGGCGTTGACCCACCTGAAGTATATCACTGGACCCTTTCTGGATCCCCTTCTATTTGCTGATCGTGCAAACAGGTCTGTGGATGATGCAGTCAATTTGGGATTGCATCATATCCTGCAACATCTGGACAGACCAGGGACATGCAAGGATCCTTTTTGTGGACTTATGTTTGGCATTTAACACAATTATCCCAGCTATTCTCTGGACTAAATCAAACCAACTCTCTGTTCCCATCTGTCAGTGGATCACCAGCTTTCTGACGGATAGGCAGCAGCTAGTGAGACTGGGGGAAATTCCCGTCCAGCACCTGTACGATCATCCGCCCAAGGATGTGTGTTCTCCCCCACTACTGTATCAGGCACTGCTGATCCAGTTCTACTCAGCAGTCATTGAATCTGTCCTTAGCATTTCAGTAACTGTCTGGTTTGGATCAGCTATGAAATCAGACATCAGAAGACTACAGAGGACAGTTCGGACTGTTGAGAGGATTATTGGTTGCCCCCTGCCCCCCTTCAAGAACTATACACTTGCAGAGTGAGGAAAAAGGCTGGAAAAATCACTGTGGACCCCACTAACACAGCCCAATACCCCTTCTGGCCAAAAACTTGGTTCTGCACCAGCCCGCAAAGCTGGTCTCTACGCAGGAACCGAATACATCAGGGGACGAAGGGTGGAATAATGAATCGTCACCATGTTAAAGTTTTCCCATACAACAATAGTAGCTACTATTTGCAGCAAGGAGTACTTCTTTGCTATATAACAACAATAAAAAAAACCACAAAATTATCAGACATCAAAAGCGTTCAGGTGAAACAAGTGCTCTACATGCTATATGGTATTTACGAAAATCAGAGATAAACTAGAGAGATCGCAAAGGAAACAAATACTCTAAGAGAATGAAGATACAGAACGAAATGATGCACGCCACCTTCAATTGGACAATTGACCAAATTGTGCAGCTAATCTCAGTAAATTATTATATTTGCCAGCTTTGTTAGCTTTTCTTACATAGTTGTCATCTTATTTTGTGCATTGTTTTGATCTGTAAGGGGATTTTTAACCAGCTACGCACTAAGTTTGGAAGATCCCAGCTATCTGTTAAGTAAAACGGTTGGATTCTGAATCAATAATATTATATGCTATGGAAAAAAAAATCTAAATACAACTATCTGCTACAACAGTGTTAATAATGATTCCACTGTAACAGTTGACAGAACTTAGCAAGTTAAGCCATAGTTCATACTAGTCGTCTTTAAATAGTATATCTCCTTGTTTTTAGGGTTATATATCTAAATTGTTGGTCCTTACTGCATCTGGATGCACCAACTCAACACAGTTTCCAAGCCACACAGCCGCAATCCCGTGCCACAGTCTCTCTTCATGCACACACAGAGGCCACATGAGAGCTAGAAAGCAGCTGCGTGGGTACTGAATTGAGTCTGTACTTCTATCAAAACTGTAGAAAGACAGGAATCATTCATTTATATATATTACCCCAACTTTAAAATATAATAGGATAAAATGTAATATGTTTTCATATCAACTTGATACTTAAGCACTGGTAGTTCTGATGTCACTACAAAAAGATGATCAAAACATTCGTGGCTTGAGTCCCGGTAGCCCCGCCCTGGAGCCGCCCATGGCGTCGAGCCCTGATAATTATACATTATTTTATCATCTCTACTTTCCTGGTAATTCATTATAGCTACAAATTAACACACTCTCTGTCAGGGGGTAAATGGTTTTTTATTATTATATTATTATAAAAAATATGATTACAAATGTCACTGTTTTAAACTATTACAGTAATACTTTTAAAGCTACTCAAGTTGTTCGGCCAAAAGTAGTGAGTGATTTTCTCGTTTCCTTGTTATTGTTGTTTGATTAACAGTGCTCAATTCGGTTACGTGCACGCTTCAAGTCTGACATTTTGATACTAAATAAGCTTTTTGTTCCACTGTCTACCTTCACTTTAGACATAAACGACTGCGTTTACATTAATGCTTCATCAAGACGGGAATGAGAGTAATTATAAAATGTATTTGATCATTTAAGCCTGTACCCACATTAGCGTTCTCAGAACACACACGCGTGTAAAGCGCACAAACAGCCGTCTGTCAATCCAACAGCAGCAGGTATAGATGTGGGGAAATAAAAGGTCCATTTTTTTATATTTTATCTAGATCAACTAACCAGTTGTGCTGTTGCTATCACGAACTATGTAATGAACACCCCTGGTACATACGGCAAGTATAGAAAATGACTCCACGGTTTATCATCGATATCGAGGACATCTCCCTTTTTTCCAATAAACATCAAGATCACTTTTGAGACCAGCCCTATTGATAACATTGCATTAATCTCTCACAGCAGCACAATAATCTCAGTGATAGATAGTTCAATACATGTTATAGATACAAAATCTAGTAAGCAGAAAAATGAAATTTACCTTGACATGTTTCTTCAAATTGGAGGCAGGATTAATGCTGATATCTGGCTTGAGCAAGTTAAACTCACATGACACGATCATGCAATTGGCCTTTTTCACTGAGAAAAACTCTTTCAGGCGTTGAACTGTGCTTGAGGCTTCCTCCACATCCATAACAGTTAGCGCCATATCTACAGATGCTGATCAAATTCTTGACTTGACGGGAGTCACGAGACTCTTGTCACCAATCACATTGATCTATAAAAATAAAAGCAGGACAGGGAAGTAGCGAACACAGACGGAGGGGAAATAAAAGTACATTTACAGCCCTTAAAATGTACTCAAGTAAAAGTGTACCATTTTTAAACTACTTAAAAAAGTATATCCCTGGGGAAAACTACTTACAATAATGTAATGTGAGTATTTGTAATTCCTTACTTTACACTCCTGGTCTTAACTTAATTTCAGTGCATGCAATAAAAGTTTACTTAATGCATCTGCGTTGGGAGCGGGACTACATGAATCATTTTAGTGGGTGTTGTGTTTGTTGCTCCTTTGTGTTATATGTACCATGTGGTGTGAGTGAAACCGTAGCTAGTTTTCAAAATTTTTACTTCAGTTATTATTAGCTCTATAGTGGGGCATTTTGTCCCAGTATAACCTGCCATTAAACCAGTGGTGCAAGCTACATGTCAACTTTGGAGGGGACGTGTCCTCCTGTCACCACAGCAAAACAAACTCAACGCCTCTCTATAAATCTACACCTTAAACAGATTATTAAACACAATATGGAAAGCAATTCAGCAATATTGTGAGCAACAAAACAGTAAATATTTATGAAGCACATATAATGATCTGTGAAACAGCAAAAATGGAAAAGGTAATGTACTCCATATCAAAACAGTGTTTAGGCCAAAAAATATTCTAACGGATAAAATATATGAATTAATAACTTTGAAAACACATGTGACAAACTGCACCAATAAAAATGACAACTTGCCCCAACCCTATGTAATGTGTAGGCTACATAATAATGTGCAGTTTTAGTTTGAAGGACAAAATTCACAATCATTTTAATTTAAGAGGGTTTAGAACTAGGTGTTTGAAACCGCATACCAAAGTTCTCCTAGAGGAAACACACATTGGTGTAAGTGTGGCTCCAGATCTTTCAGTCACTGAGATACAGACCTTGTGACAACTTGCCCCGGTCTCCACTATGGCGCTTGAAGGTGGAACATAAACATGATTAATGGTGATGATCGATCAGAGAGTGTGATGCTGCACAACACATCAATCAATCGCGATCCGATTATCTGATTGGCTGAGAGGAAACGGTCCAGGGCAGGACGGGTGCGTGTGTGTGTGTGTCCAGACAGGCGGCGGATCTCCGGTCAGACTCACCGCGGTTTATTCCCAACACGTTACTGTACCGTTATTGTGCTGTTATAACGCCGTTAATCCACTAGAACATGATGTCATGTGTTTCAGTGTCGGTGTATGGACTGACTGAACTTGCTGCTGTTCGCCGGGTTTCATCGGATTGAAGGCGCATCTGTCAGGTAAAAAATATCATTTTTACACTCATTCACACAAAAAGCTGCCGTTATTTCACTGTTCCCTGCCAAATCTGTTCCGGATCTCTTATGACTGTCAATCTGGTTCGGATGGATGATGTTTGTGAAGATGTGCTCGGATCATTCTGGGATTTGAGGAGAACTGCAGCTGTATTAGTAATAATAATAATAATAACTGCAGCTGCATTAGTAATAATAATAATAATAATAATAATAATAATAATAATAATAATAATAACTGCAGCTGCATTAGTAATAATAATAATAATAATAACTGCAGCTGTATTAGTAATAATAATAATAATAATAACTGCAGCTGCATTAGTAATAATAATAATAATAATAATAATAACTGCAGCTGCATTAGTAATAATAATAATAATAATAATAATAATAACTGCAGCTGCATTAGTAATAATAATAATAATAACTGCAGCTGCATTAGTAATAATAATAATAATAACTGCAGCTGCATTATTAATAATAATAATAATAATAACTGCAGCTGCATTAGTAATAATAATAATAATAACTGCAGCTGCATTAGTAATAATAATAATAATAATAATAATCATAATAACTGCAGCTGCATTAGTAATAATAATTATAACTGCAGCTGTATTAGTAATAATAATAATAATAATAATAATAATAATAATAATAACTGCAGCTGCATTAGTAATAATAATAATAATAATTATAACTGCAGCTGCATTAGTAATAATAATAATAATAATAATAACTGCAGCTGTATTAGTAATAATAATAATAATAACAATAATAATAACTACAGCTGTATTAGTAATAATATTAATAATAACAATAATAATAACTGCAGCTGTTTTAGTAATAATAATATTAACTGCAGATGTATTAGTAATAATATTAATAATAACAATAATAATAACTGCAGCTGTATTATTAATAATAATATTAACTGCAGATGTATTAGTAATAATATTAATAATAACAATAATAATAACTACAGCTGTATTAGTAATAATATTAATAATAACAATAATAATAACTGCAGCTGTTTTAGTAATAATAATATTAACTGCAGATGTATTAGTAATAATATTAATAATAACAATAATAATAACTGCAGCTGTATTATTAATAATAATATTAACTGCAGATGTATTAGTAATAATATTAATAATAACAATAATAATAACTGCAGCTGTATTAGTAATAATAATAATAATAACAATAATAATAACTGCAGCTGTATTAGTAATAATAATAATAATAACAACAATAATAACTGCAGCTGTATTAGTAATAATAATAATAATAACAATAATAATAACTGCAGCTGTATTAGTAATAATAATAATAATAACAACAATAATAACTGCAGCTGTATTAGTAATAATAATAATAAGAACAATAATAATAACTACAGCTGTATTAGTAATAATATTAATAATAACAATAATAATAACTGCAGCTGTATTAGTAATAATATTAATAATAACAATAATAATAACTGCAGCTGTATTATTAATAATAATATTAACTGCAGATGTATTAGTAATAGTATTAATAATAACAATAATAATAACTGCAGCTGTATTAGTAATAATAATAATAATGACAATAATATTAACTGCAGCTGTATTAGTAATAATAATAATGACAATAATAATAACTGCAGCTATATTAGTAATATTATTATTATTATTAATAATAACAATAATAATAACTGCAGCTGTATTAGTAATAATAATAATGACAATAACAATAACTGCAGCTATATTAGTAATAATAATAATATTATTCATAATAACATTAATAATAATAATTAGTGCAGCTTTATTAGTAATAATAATAATAACTACAGCTGTATTAGTAATAATATTAATAATAACAATAATAATAACTGCAGCTGTATTATTAATAATAATATTAACTGCAGATGTATTAGTAATAATATTAATAATAACAATAATAATAACTGCAGCTGTATTAGTAATAATATTAATAAGAACAATAATAATAACTACAGCTGTATTAGTAATATTATTAATAATAACAATAATAATAACTGCAGCTGTATTATTAATAATAATATTAACTGCAGATGTATTAGTAATAATAATAATAACAATAATAATAACTGCAGCTGTATTAGTAATAATAATAATAATGACAATAATAATAACTGCAGCTGTATTAGTAATAATAATAATAATGACAATAATATTAACTGCAGCTGTATTAGTAATAATAATAATAATGACAATAATATTAACTGCAGCTGTATTAGTAATAATAATAATGACAATAATAATAACTGCAGCTATATTAGTAATATTATTATTATTAATAATAATAACAATAATAATAACTGCAGCTGTATTAGTAATAATAATAATAATGACAATATAATAACTGCAGCTGTATTAGTAATAATAATAATGACAATAATAATAACTGCAGCTATATTAGTAATATTATTATTATTAATAATAATAACAATAATAATAACTGCAGCTGTATTAGTAATAATAATAATAATGACAATATAATAACTGCAGCTGTATTAGTAATAATAATAATAATAATAATAATAACAATCATAATAACTGCAGCTATATTAGAAATAATAATATTAATAATAATACAATCATAATAACTGCAGCTGTATTAGAAATAATAATATTAACAATAATACAATCATAATAACTGCAGCTGTATTAGAAATAATAATATTAATAATAATACAATCATAATAACTGCAGCTGTATTAGTAATAATAATAAAAAAATATATAATTACAATAATAATTACTGCAGATATATTAGAAGTAATAATAATAATAACTGCAGCTGTATTAATAATAATAATAATAATAATAACATTTTACAATTAATTTATTTGAATTTGAAAAAGGCCTCATACCCTTCATCTGATACACTGTGACATTTACAGTTATATCAGTGGGTTTTTTTTTAACTCTTTGTTTTCTCAGGTTAAGCATGAGTGCGAGGTCAGTTTACATTTTAATTGTAATATTTCACTTGGTTCATTTAAATATGTAATCAGTGTTACATTGTTTAATGTTCATGTGAAAGACTTTTATTGAAAATAAAATAATGCTATGATTTTTGAAAATGAATCTTTTAAGAGAAATTGTCAGTGCTATTACAAGCATTGCTTCATTCAAGAAGCAAAATAAAATATTAAAATAAAGAACAGCAGTCAAGTCCTTTATGAATAGAAATAATGTTTATCTGCTTTTATGGGAGAGAACTGAACTGAATTACAAATGTCTATATTTTGTACATCTGAGAGTCAACGTTTCTTGAGAAATGACCCTTTATGGTAAACTATTGTTGAAACTGCTTTGAAATCAGAAACCCCTGTGTGCCCCACAACATTTGATGATATTTTATTGAAATTGTTATGTTTCTTCTGATTTTATGAGATCAGTTATGTACATCGAGCTGTATTGTTAAATGTTCCATGGTTCATGATTAGTGTCAGGTGTGTTACAGTGCACTGTCTATACTTGTTTATTGCACTCAAGAAATATTTTAAGATGTATTTCTATTTCAAAACAAAGTGCTATCAAATTGAAATATTGAAAACTGTCAAATATACAGTCACTGTATTTGCTACAGAAAAGAAACCACAGCTGTCACCTTTTACTGTAAACATAACACGTTGTTTTTCTGTGTTCCACTAATGTCCATTACAGATGAAAACATCCCTTCAATTTGAGTTTTGAATACATCAAGTTGTTTACATTTCACCCAAACACGCTTATATATTAAAAAGATTCTTTCTCTATCTGATGTAAAGCTCATGAGCGTTTGACTTTGGGTACGTCCCTTTAAATCATGTTTTTATCTCCTCATCCGCTCTGATGATCTGATTAATTATAGATATTAAATGAATCTGTTCATCTGTTAGGTGGATGATGTTTAATCAGGCGGCACTGGAAGCTCTTTACACTGAATGTTTATCTTTGATTTCATCAGTGTTTGCAGTCACAGTCTGCATCAGCTGAATATCAATCAATGTGATAATCATTCATGTGCTTCTTATATATCAACAGTGGAGGAAAGAGTACTGATTGTTTTACTCAAGTGAATTATTTCTTCAGTAGCAGTACTTTTACTTGAGTACAAGTACTGAGAAATGTTATGACTCGAGAGTAAATAAGTAGTTAACCAAAAAACTATACAAGTAAATACATTACAAGTTACTTTATAAATATTACATACGCTTCCATTTTTCCAACACAAAAACTGTTTTGTTCTTGAAAGAAACTGATGCTTCCTTTCACCAGGCATGCCTTAACTGATCAAAAATACTGCTAAAATCATTAATTGCAAATAATTATTACTGTTTAAAATAATTGTTTTAAGTGATGTTTTTTGGCAAGCATATACTGTGTCATCTATTCCTTACTAAAGTATTTGAAAGTGCTAATTTGGTACTCAAGAAAATGTTCTTATTATTAGAACAGTTGAAAATGTTTGCGCTGCCATGCAGAAATCACAATACAGTGGGTTTTTCCCATTTGCTGAGGTATTGAGTTCTTACACGTTGCTTTACATTTGCAAGTCAAATTTTGGTTTTAAAAATAGGCAAAAAGAAACCCATTTGTCCTGAAATTCTCTTTTCTCCTAAACTCTATTGTTTTAGAGAGATGAAGGCCATTCATGCAAAAGAATCTCTAACCAGGATAGAGAGGGAAGTGGACGCCAAGATGCACAACAAAAATATAATCACAGTCTCTTGTTTGAGAAACAGACTCCTCACAGGTCCTTCTAAATACCAAAGACCTGCACTGCTGCAACAGGATTCTTGGACAAACAGAACATTTTAAGAATACATATATTTAAATACAAATAGTCATTTGATATATTCGACATGTCTCTAAATCATCTCTAAACTACATAATGTGCATTGTGAATGAAACACATTCCTATTTCAGGATTATTCTCATTCACGTATGTCCAAGTATTTTAAGTTAACATACTGTACAAAACTAATATAATGGAGGAGATGAACTGTTTTCAGATCTAGAATGAGATTATTATAAATGTTATCAACTCCTACATGCAACTGAATATAATAAAAATTTCACACAGTGTTTAGTGAGAGATATGATAGTTCTGTATATGTATTATTGTATTACAGTTATACAGTTTAATTAACATTATGGTTATTTTAAAAAAATTCTATCCCCTTTTCATCCAATTTTGGAATGCCCAATTCCCACTACTTAGTAGGTCGTTGTGGTGGCGCGGTTACTTGCCTCAATCCGGGTGATGGAGGATAAGTCTCAGTTGTCTCCACTTCTGAGACCGCTCTATCCGTGCATCTTATCACGTGACTCATTTTGCATGACACCGCGGAGACTCACAGCATGTGGAGGCTCATGCTACTCTCCACGATCCACACACAACTCACCACACGCCCCATTGAGAGCGAGAACTGCAAATCACCACCACGAGGAGGTTACCCCATGTGACTCTACCCTCCCTAGAAACTGGGCCAATTTGGTTGCTTAGGAGACCTGGCTGGAGGGACTCCAGGGGTGGTAGTCAGCGTCAAGACTCGCTGAACTACCCAGGCCCCCTTACACAACATTATGGTTATTTAACATATTGAGATATTATTACTAAGTAAAGTGTAGCATTTAGTTGCATTATGTTTTGTGATTTCTCATCCCTTGCACACTTTTGGCCTCTAGCAGGTGAGACAGGATAGGAAAGTACAGTACAGCACCGTGAGTGAGAGTGTTACCCGCTAGGACAGTTTATTTTATTAAGTGGGGCGAACGGTTAAGGAATTTAACGTGGAAGTACAATATCAAACTGATGTAGATTGATAGATGTGGAGAGCCTGTCTGTGCACGGGATGGTGCAATGATAGCGGGGAAAAAATGATCTTCAGTGAAAAGTCAAAAGAAAATCACAATGTACAGTATGTAACCATATCAGATATTATTAATTAAACATGGGAACTCATTGCAACTCAAAATTTCAGAAATTTCAGAAAGTTTTTTTTTGTGCTTTTTAATTGTGGTGAAAATGAACTTGGCAAAGCTCAAGTAGAAGTACTATTACTTATTTATACTTAAAGAAAATGTACTCAAGTACTGTAACTAGAGTAGTTGTAATTAGTTTCCACCTCTGTACGTCAAGCATTCAGTTACTATTGTTCATAGTTCTGTAAGTGATTTGAACAAACTCCTAAACACAAGTACACATTAAAATGAAGAAGTAAGAGAATGAATGCATTTAGAATGGACTTGTAAGACCCTCTGTGACCGTAGGGTTGAATAGTCGCTCCTGTAAGTTTTGTTTGTGTAAATTGATTTCCATTTTCCCAATTAATGAGTTTGCCTGCAGATAAATCTCTTTTGCCTTATTCAACATGTTTCCTTGTTCACCAATATCAAATAAAGCAGGTTTCTGTTAAACTGCAGTCTATTGGAGGTCTTTCGATGTGTTCTGCGCTGTAAAACTGTGTCATTGTGACATTTAATGAGCTGTTTCGACCTGATATAAGGACTTTCTTTGGTGTAACCTGCTGTCAGGTTCATTCAGTCACCATAAAGATATGATCTAATGTTGCGCTGGCTGATATGACAGTCAATCTTTTTTAGTTAATGCTGCTGTAGAAATAAACTATCATCAGTCAGCCAGGATTCATTTATTCAGCAAGTGAACGTGTTACAGAGAGTACTCAAAGTTCTGTTCAATTCTTTGAGGGTGAAACTTGTTTAATGGTGGAAAAGAACCTATATTGCAACTATAATTGGTTTTATTCACGTCAGATATATTTAAAGGAATATTACATGTTCAATACAAGTTAATCTCAATCGACAGCATTTGTGTCATTATATTTATTATCACAAACATTAATTTGGACTCGTTCCTCCTTTTCTTTAATAAAAGCACAAATGTGTGTTCCAGTGAGACACTTCCAATGGAAGTCAATGGGGTTTAATCTGTAAACATTCAAATACTGTTTCACAAGTGTGTGTTAACATGATTTTACTGTCATTAAATCACTCACTGACCACATCTCTGTAAAACTATAGACAATTTTACATGACCATTTGAAAAATATTGTACTACAGACTCACCTACATTTACACATTCAAATCTCCATGTAATATTCACCTTAACAACCTCGTCTGATCACAACATCATTTCACTTGTTTTCTCAATGTTATTCATATATATATATATATATATATATATATATATATATATATATATATATATATATATATATATAAATATTTTATAGGTAGAGTCATAAATAAATACCAATTAAACATAAAACGTTTTCTTCAGGTTACTCCATCTGATCTGAACAAAATGCACCTTTTCATAAAAATCTCATTTATTTATTATTTAGATGCGTGTTGATTAAACCAATTGACTGATTTGAAAGTAAACGTTTTTCAAATATTAATAACATTTTTAAACAAATTAGTTTCACTGCTTATGTTTTAAAGGAATAATAATGCATTATTATTCCAAACCATGTGTGCCAACAGTTCTTTGTTTCAAGAATTTTCTCTTTTAACGAGGCATTCATTAATTAGAGGCATTTTTTTTTTCTTTAAGCCCTTGAACACAGACACTGAAAGCGTGTTGTTGAACTGCCTTTTTAATGTATTTTTCAATAACTTTTTACATCTGGACATAACAATGAGTGTAACATCATCGCCCTTATGTCATTTAGTCAGCATGTCTTTCAAAATGTATGATTGGTTTTAATAATGACATCTTAATCTTTCTCTAAATTTTATGCAATAAGGTGCACCACCTCAAGTGTCTTTACTACATAGAACAAAAATTTAGAACACCCCAAATCAACAAAATCCCATCTGTCGCTGTCTGACATTGTTACACAATGTGTTTGGAAATCATTCAAGAACATGTAGAGAGTATGGCCATTAAAGGATTTATTCAGCCAAAAATGACAATTCTGTCTTTCTTTCTGCACCCTTGTGTTGTTCCATACTTGTATGACTTTCTTTCCTCCAAGGAACACAAAAAGAGATGATTAGCAGTATGTTCACGCTGTCTTTAACAAGCATAAAAAACCGTTACATATTCTTCTGTAAATTGGCATTTTGCATGGCTTATTATGAAATATACTACACAAAAACGTGTTGCGGCAGGATTAACATCAGTTATTGTCATGATGTCCCAAATTTGAATATATGTGCAAGCGCAAATGAGATTTAAGTACGCTGGAGGAAGGGGACGATTATCAGTGAAAATATACAATCAAATCGGCTTGTTTGTCACACAAAGCATTCAAATGGCTACAGAAGACTTGGATTATATTTTATGATACTTTTATGATATGCTAATAATTATTAACGATTTATTTCCCTCAGTGGAGTATCACAGCTCCTGATCACTTGATGTTTTTATTGTATGTAAAAGAGCAGCGTGGACATTCTGCTAAACATCTCCTTTTCTGTTCCACGGAAGACAGTAAAGTCAAACAGGTTTGAAACAACATGAAGGTGAGTAAAAATCTTGATTAATCTCATGATTTCCAACCAGTCTTTCGAAAACAGAATGAAACAGTAATAATGTCAAAATTAGTACTGTCACACTTTTATACGTCTGAGTTTTCCATTTTAGTGACGGATCTGTTAAACATGTCACACCACAAGAGCTAAAAACACAAAGAACATGACCTTGTGCTTTACATCTCCCAGACACTGGAGCACAAGGAGAGAGAACAGAAAACCCCACGGCTCGTCAGTACGAGATGGATTTGCCCGGCCACAGCGAGACTGACCTGAGTGAGGTGAGAGACCTGATGTTCTTCATCCTGTCAACGCTCTTTGATACCCAGATTAGGTGAATCGTGTTGATTGATTAATGAAGTTGTGGTGGCCTTGTTGTGTTCATCTCCTTGAGTGTGTACTGAAGTGTGCACAGATGCACAAACATAGTGGCACTGATCGTCTATAGTTTACTCATCATTTCAAGCTGGTCTTATAACAAAATCGTCTCTACGCTCACATTCTGCAAAAGGCTAAATATACCAGCACGTGCATTTCCAGGTGAAATGTTTTTACTCCTTAATATTTTTACTTTTACTTTAGTTCATAACCACTTAAATTTGTGTGTTTATCTCACACAAAGCTATCGTTTGCCTACAAAACATTTGAAATATTGTACACAGTTTGAATGTTAAAGCACAGCCTGAAGATGAGTGGGTAGAAAAGATTATTAATTTTGCTTTCTAAATACAGAATACAATTTTTTTTATTGTTTTTAAATGGATAGTTCAACCCTGTTACTGTCAACCAGTTTTTTGTTATGTATTTTGTTTTGCCCTGTTTTGTTTTCCGCTGTTTTGTTTTGCGCCATTTTGCACTGTTTTGTTTTGCCCTGTTTCCGCTGTTTTGTTTTGCGGCATTTTGTTTTCCGCTGTTTTGTTTTGCGCCATTTTGCACTGTTTTGTTTTGCCCTGTTTCCGCTGTTTTGTTTTGCGGCATTTTGTTTTCCGCTGTTTTGTTTTGCGCCATTTTGCACTTTTTTGCACTGTTTTGTTTTGCGCTGTCCTGTTTTGGTTTGCCCTGTTTTGCCCTGTTTTGTTTTCCGCTGTTTTGTTTTGCGGTGTTTTGTTTTCCGCTGTTTTGTTTTGCGGTGTTTTGTTTTCCGCTGTTTTGTTTTGCGGTGTTTTGTTTTCCGCTGTTTTGTTTTGCGCCGTTTTGCACTTTTTTGCACTGTTTTGTTTTGCGCTGTCCTGTTTTGGTTTGCACTTTTTTGTGCTGTTTTGTTTTGCGCTGACCTGTTTTGCCCTGTTCTGTTTTGTGTTGTTTTGTTTTGCGCTGTTCTGTTTTGCCCTGTTTTGTTTTGTGATGTTTTGTTTTGCGCTGTTTTGTTTTGTGATGTTTTGTTTTGTGCTGTTTTGTTTTGCACCACAAAGGTGGTGGGTTGCGGCCAATCTTGAACCTGCGAGTATTGAACCGGGTCTTACACAGACTCCCATTCAAGATGCTGATGCAAAAACGCATTCTAGCGGGCTTCCGACATCAAGATTGGTTCACGGCGGTAGACCTGAAGGACGCGTAGTTCTACGTCTTGATTCCACTTCAAAACAGACCCTTCCTGCCATTTGCCCCTATTCCCTTGCATTTTCACAAAGGTTGCAGAGGTAGACCTTGCCCCGTTAAGGGAAGTGGGCATTCGCATCCTCAACTATCTCAACGACTGGCTAATCCTAGCTCACTCTCGGGATGTGTTGTGTGCACACAGGGACCTGTTGCTCACGCACTTCAGCCGGAAAAGGATTTGGGTCAACGGAGAAAAGAGCAAGCTCGTCCAGGTTCAGAGCATCTCTTTTCTCGGCTTGGAGTTGGACTCGACGATGGCACGCCTAACAAACAAACGCGCACAGACCAGTTTGAGGGCGTTCAGGCAGAAAACAGCGGTTCCACTGAAACTGTTTCAGAGGCTCCTGGGGCATATGGCATCCTCAATGGTGGCCACACCGCTCGGGTTCAGACCGCTTCAGCACTGGCTCCAGACTCGAGTCCTGAGATGGCATGGCGTCGTGGGACATATCGAGTGGACATCACGCCGGTCTGTCACCGCCTCTTCATCCCTAGGACCGACATCACCTTTCTACGGGCAGGTGTCGCGGTTACGACGGACACCTCCAAGAGCACTGTATGCAATGGGCGCGCAGCCGCTGGCTCCTTGATGGGCCCGCACATCCGGGCTACTCTCACGTGATCTTGAGACCCCGCAGTTGATGTTGGCACAGTTGATCTCTGAGCAGCTCTGTGTCTGCTTTGGTGGACAGCAGATAGGAAGCGCGGTCTCCAAGCAGAGGATCGCCCACTGGGTCATTGACACCATAGCAATGGCATATCACACCCAGCGCGTGCCTCCTCCTGCAGGGCTACGAGCCCATTCTACCAGGAGTGTGGCGGCCTCCTGGGCCTTGACCAGTGGCGCCTCTCTAACAGATATTTGCAGAGCAGCATGCTGAGCAACACCCAACACCTTTGCAAGGTTCTACAATCTCCGGGTTGAGCCAGTTTCATCCCGTGTCTTGGCAGGAACAAAAAGGTAAGTCCGGGACAGTTGGCCAGGTGTATTGCTTGCGCATAGTACCTTTCACCTCCTCGGAGCTGAAGACGTGTGCTATTGACTCCCAGTAGTGTTCACAAAATGTGTTCCCTGGATGACTTCCTCCTGGAGTTGTCCCTCCTGCCACAATGCTGGACTACCCACTGAAATGGCAGGGACCTTCTCTCGGCTCCTCAGCACAAAACCTGAATGAGCGGTTCGTAAGCCAGCTCCTTTATACCAGTATGTTCAGGGGAGTGGCATGCAAATACCACTCGCCAATACCCATTGGCCTTTTATCAAAGATAAGAGGTGTCTCGGGCTCCCAAGAGTGACCCCCTTGGGTCACTGCATCGACACAACGTCTCGTTCCCTCCATCAGGGAACGGAGGTCACGAAAGTAACCAGGACATTTTGTTTTGCCCTGTTTTGTGCTGTTTTGTTTTGCCCTGTTTTGCTTTGTGCTGTTTCGTTCATCATTTTTATGTTTATTTAATGTGTATTACTAGAAACAAAGTTACACCAATCAGGGTTTTAAACTGTATTCAGACATATCCCAAATTTTGTTAACAGGGTTGCAAACCTCATTTACAGTAAATTAAAAATCAAGCAGCTCACATAATATTTAATTTTACATCCTGAGGTCAATGATTTCTAAAGAAGATTTTCTTTCAAATCGAATCTGTTTAGTGTCTGAATAGTGTGAGTAATTCTCATGGTTTTATTGTTCTCTATATCACCAGTGTATGTATGCAGCCTCATCTATAAGCATGTGTGTATGTGATGTGTGAGATTGTGTTTGGTTGTACTGTGTACTGGAGTATTCTGGGGTCTGGTCATTCCTGCATCACTCAAAGACAAATGCATTGATTCTCTCTCATCTGGACAGGACTGAGTGTGTAAATAATGAATGTGGGTGAAAGATCTGCACATTATATCACACACTGCAGTAAGTAGTTGACAGCCCAACCTTCATGTCACTCAGACTCAAGGCTTTCTGGTGTCTAATGTGTGACAAACACACTTTCTGTCGTACATACAGCCTCAGATTATTTTTCTCCAGTAAATACTGATCAGGAGTAGCTCTATTTCTGTGCTGTTTTTCGGGATGTATTGACAACAATGATGATAGTTCATTCTGATGTGCATTTATCTGAATCCTGATAAAAAATCCTGTATTTTAGGCAACAAAAATAACATTATACTTATATTTAATAATGTGTAAAATTACACACACACACACACACACACACACACACACACACACACACACACACACACACACACACAAAAAAAACATGTCAAACTGTAACAGTGGAAAACCTTAACCAAATATTTAAACATGTTTAAAACAAACATGTATTCATTTAAACATGTATCAACCTATCCTAGTGAGAACCTGACATGTGTTCCTGTGATGATAGCATATAATGAGTATACTGTTTAGTTCATGTGTTGTTGATTCTTCATGCTTTTAGACATTATATTTTCAGTTATTCATTAACTCATTCTAAAAAAAAAAAAAAAACTGTTTAGGATTTGAGATTGTTACTCAAAACTCAGATCAAGTTCACTTGTTCATTTCCTTTACTGATTGTCAGATGAAGGTTATAATATTGTATATATGTTGTGGGAATAGCTGATTAATCTCATGTATAATTTATATTACGATGTGTTTGATTAAGGTGATTATCCTACTTGTAAAGAAGAGCTTCAGCCAAACGTCTGCTCGAAAATTTTTAATAAAAACATAAGAATCAGGGAAATTCTACATACTCAAACAAACAGAAAATAACATTTTACATTTATTTATCAGAGAAGAACTAAACGAACAGTCAGTGCCGGTGTCTGAAGCTCTATTTATCACTTTGACCTGAAGAACTGCAGTGTAAGACCTCTGTACGATTGTTTCATCATTCCTCACACAGGTTCCAGTATTGGATGAATATGACAGTTTCATTTCTGTCCCCCAAACGCTCGCTTCGCCATCCGTCATTCACTTGACTCTGATTAGACTCTAACGGATGGCAGGATTTACAGTTAGCTTGTGGGGGAGCATTTTGAACAGATTATATATACATCTGGCCCGGACTCGTGTATCGATCGACACCATCTCATTTAACAGCGATGGCATTAAGCAATTAGCTTACCATCCACTAGTATCCTAATGCTCACGAGT
Organism: Xyrauchen texanus; assembly: GCF_025860055.1. Classification (NCBI taxonomy): domain Eukaryota; kingdom Metazoa; phylum Chordata; class Actinopteri; order Cypriniformes; family Catostomidae; genus Xyrauchen; species Xyrauchen texanus. The sequence continues at coordinate 1,168,541 of NC_068313.1, read as the reverse complement.
GTCTTTATGCATCTGATTCTGTAGAAAGCTTCCTTGACACTTGAGAAACAAGCCTGCGGTCCATTAGCATTCGGTGAGTGTGTGTATCTGCAAAGACTTGGCTCATAAAACAGTGCCTCTAAAAGAACGATTGATTTGTGGTTGTGGCAGCTGGATGGCAGAGATGCATCACCAGTGGCGTAGCTAGAGGTGGGGCTATGGGGGCACTAGCCCCCAATGAAATCTAATTGGCCCCTACAGTGACTGTGTCCTGGAAAAGCCTTGTTTATCCATCCTGTGGTCTTCGGTTATTTTTGAAAGGAATCGATTTAAAAAAAATCTGTCTAATTTATTTCAGTGGTACAAGACTTGGTGACGTTTCCTCCACTTGCCATCTGAACATCCAAAAAAATTGGGCTTGACTCGATAATTTCATGGTCAAAATTTACTGACCATTGAAAATGAATGGGAAAGACCATAACATAGAGATTATTTCAATTTGTCAAATAAAACCAGTAAATGAGCCACCATCAAATTTGTCACATTCTCATATTTTCTTCATGTTTCAACTTATAGAAGTATAACATATAGAACTAAATATATATATAGAACTGTACTAAAGTTTGAAAATGCAATTCATGAATTATTTGCATAGGCAAATTTATGGTAAAATTGAAAGCTCATTTGTGGCAAGTGCCAGGATCCTTCATGATATGATTTTGAGTAGAGTCTTCAATTGTTTTTATTGGATCCACTCCTTGATCATAGTGATGCAAAGGTGTGTAGACCCTTTAAAACAACATTGAAACTATAGAGGATGTATGCAATCTTGGTCTTACAGACTACACCATTTTTTTTCATCAATTCATAAGATTTACTTTATAATAGTCACTTATTCCATCTGCCACAGACTGCTTAATTGGGAATATTTTCATTTCAGATCATGCTTTGGTGTGTTTAGAGATGTTGCCGCATATAGAGAAATAAAATCATATAGATGGCGCTGTAACACATCTCTTTTGCAAGACCCTGAATTTCCACAAATGCTAAAGACAGAAGTTAATGTTTATGTAGAAACCAACTGGTCCTCAGTGTCCTCTGTGGGTGTGGCATAGGAAGCACTTAAGGCAGTTCTTAGGGGCGGATCATACAATGTGCCTCTCATTAAAAAGTTCAAAGCACAGGAATTTAAGTGGGGTTTATTCACATATAAAATTTAGAGATGAGGACTCAATCAGTTAAAATGGGTATTTTGCACGCATTTTACCACCATTATATGTAGGGTAATTTGCACGCATGCTAAATTTAGAAGGGAATTTAGGGTCTTGAAATATATGAGCTATGGACTAAATTAAACTGTCCTTATTAGGTAATGAAATGTATAACGGAAGTCGGCACATCCGACAACCATTATAAATTAGATAATTGACAAATAACTAGATTATTAGTCTTGATAGATTCTCCACCATTGAAATCGTAATACAACGTCTAATTCTATTAGCTCACAATTTCTACTGTAAGGAATTAGCTTTAATTAGGGAATTATGATGAATTCACTTATTGAAGTAATATTATTCTCATGGCGTATTGAAAATAATATCACATGTATTTAGGTACAGCTTTGAAGCGAAATCTTTCAGAAACAGGGATGGGATTATTTATCAAAATATACCACAGTCAAATAATCTTTGAATAAAGACAAACTTTATTGCTATTCTAAACATAAATCTAATCTAACACGTATATACATGAGACAGGTTGATGAGAAGAGTGACAGAATGTGAAATAAATGATCAATACAGTGAGAATGAACTTAACGGAGTCTGTTGACAATACCTTAAGAACCATTTATACTTCTTTGAGTCTACATTGATTTGCTATCGGATTACCCACATTTTTTAATTAATACACCAGCACTTTGAGCACAATATTGGAGATGTACTTGCTTGTCTTTGTGGTGTTTCCTTGTGTTCTTTGTGTTGCTTGGTTCTTGGTCGAAAGTTCGTGCCATCAAAGTCGTAGAGAGTGACATCGAGTCCTGAGCTCCCTTGGACCTCACATGGCACGTGCAGGAAAGAGCGAAGAGCGAAGAGGGGAGAGAGCAAGAGAGCGTGTTCTTCCTGTTTGGAACTATTTGAACTGAAATTGGCCACATCCCCAAAGGTGTCCTGCGTCAATCAGAAGTGACTTTTCAGAGTCACATGGTCAACTGGGCTGTTTTTTCCAACAGTTGAGTTATGGTCCTTTGTTTCAGACTCTTAAAAATGTCCAGCTAAAAATAGTGCATATTTAATCATGAGCTTTTATATCTTGAGAATGGTACAAGATACATGATATTCATTTTCACCAGATTTCTCTTCATACACCAGCGAACGTTTACAGTATGTAAACATTAATTTTTTTTCATATTCATATTGAAACATTCCAAATTGAAAGGCTGGGTTTTTCCTAGATCCAGATATATGTTGTTTCAATTCTTCTGCATATATAATCTTACATAGAAGTTGAAAAATATAACGTGATCAATAGTAAATGATCAGACTCCGATCACTGCCATCTCACTTGATGCCGAGAAGGTGCTTGATTTGGTGGAATGGGACTATCTTTTTAAGATTTTGGAAATGTACGGATTTGGGAACACTTTTAATGAGTGGATTAAGTTACTCTACAAACATCTGTCAGTGAAGTACAAACTAATGGATTAACTTCAGATTGTTTTTCTCTTGATAGGGGAACCTGGCAAGGCTGTCCTCTCTCCCCTTTATTGTTCTGTCTTTCCCTGGAACCATTAGCAGCTACTCTACACAGATGATATATTATTATTAGTCTCCGACCCTAATATATCGATGCTGAGCCTCCATAAAATTATTAGTTCCTTCTCCAAATTTTCAGCATTACAGGGTGAATTGGTCTAAATCAGAAGCTCTTGCTCGAACAGTAAATTGCCCTCCCACAGCTTTCCAACCTGGCACCTTTCAATGGCCAAAGCAAGGGATTAAGTATTTAGGAATTGTATTTCCAGCAAATCTGAGTTTATTTTGACCCATTAATGAAAAGGTTCTCGTGTGATGTGGCGAGGTGGGCTTCACTACATTTGTCTATGGCTGTGAAGGGCAATGCTATAAAAATGAATTGTATCCCAAAATGTAATTATCTACTACAGTCTCTCCCCTTAGAAGTTCCTCTTTCTAATTTGAAACACTTTGATAGAATATCTAAGTCCTTTATTTGGAATTGTAAATGGCCTTGTTGTATTTCAGTAAGTTACACAGACCAATTTACTAAAGAGGTTTAGGTTTCCCCAAAATGTTTTTTAATTACCATGCTTTTAATCTTAGACATCTCAGTCACTGCTGACTGGTTTATTACACCTGAGAGAAGGACTCTTCTACTGGACTCCCTCTAGATTATTTAGGCTTGGTCTAAAAGACACACCGATCTGCTGGCGAAGTCAGTTGGAGGATGGAGATATGGCACATGATCATGATCACATGAGGTTTTAGATCCTCAAATTTCATTCTGCCCCAGACTGTGTATATTGGGTGATGGGGCAGTTATTAAAGTAGGTGACAAATATACTAAAAGCTGGGTCCAAACTAGTGTAATGATCCACAGACAAATACTTCTTAGAGGATGGAAGTCAAAAGGCACTCCCTCATTTCATGAATGGTTCACTGAATTGGTAGGGTGGCAGCATTTGAAAAGATTGGTCAGATTGGACGTGTTTGGTAATAAATGGAACAGGTGTTTGTCTTTTCTGGAAGGCTCTCGTGAGGACTATCTGGAGAGAAACAAAATAATGGTCAAATTTTGTGGATTCTGTTCTTTGTGGAATTCTATCTTTTCTCTTTGTTTTTAATGTTTAAACTTTTATTTTCTAAATATATATATATATATATATATATATATATATATATATATATATATATATATATATATATATATAGTTTGTTTATTTATATTTGCACACTGTGTCATTTAGGCTTTGACCACAGTGATGTTAGCTGAGGGACAGGGTGAGGTTGGGGGGTGGAGGGGGGAAATAATTGAGGTTAAAGTTGTATATATATTCTGTTTATTCAGTTCATTATCTGTTTATTATCTTGCAGTAGCACACTGATATAGTGATAGTAATGTAACAAATATAAAAGATGCAAATTTGATAAGTTTGATTTTACATTATTAGTGTATTAGGTACTGAGGTATTTCAGAAGCATAGACTGTTATTGATGAGTTATTAAATTGGCCCCAATCTGAACATTTTGGCCCCTCTTTGACACCCTATTTTAAAAATGTCTAGAAGTGTTTGTGTGTATGTGTGTGTGTGTGTGTCTGTGTGTCTTTGTGAGTGTCTGTGTGTTTGTATGTGAGTGTCTGTTTGTTAGTGTTTGTGTGTGTGAGTGTGTGTGTGTGTGTGTGTGTGTGTGTGTGTGTGTGAGTGTGTGAGTGTGTGTGTTTGTGTGTGAGTGTGTGCATGTTTGTGTGTGTGATTGTGTGTGTGTGTGAGTGTGTGTGTGTGTGTGTGTGTGTGTGTGTGTGTGTGTGTGTGTGTGTGTGTGTGTGTGTGCTGGATTGAGCTTTATTATTGTGATGGAGCCTGTGAGATTGAATGTTTTAGTTGTACCTGCACTCCGTGTTTCCCCAAACACACACAACTACTGTGCATTGAAAAAGCACTACACGGACGCCTTTAACGCTTGTGGACTGTCACCATGTCAACAGCCATGTCTCCCGCTGAAAGCATTTAAACGCACTCCTCCTGCTGGGCCCTATGGGAGTTGTAGACCCCTGGGCTTCAGTTGTATAAGCCCGTGCGTTAATGCGCCCCTGCAGAAGAGTGTGTGCTATCAGTGTTTTTTCTTGGCTACAACTTCCCCAGTTGTATTGAAATATTCTGTTACAGGTTACAGTGATTAATGAGTTAGTATTCATAGATGCTGATGCAGGACAGGTGTTTTCTCTTTGCCTCATCAGCACTGTTCAGAATAATGGAGCTCTTTAGCCATTTGACATGGTTGAATTGCTCCAAGGTGCTTTAAAAGAAAATGTTCATGTTGAATTCACATGGGTCGTATGCGCCATGATACTGAGGGAAGCTGTATTTAATGGTGCAGGTGATCGGCTTTGTGCTATCCTGTCACCGGAGCTCACAGCCCTGTTGACCCACGCGCACGGATAGAGCAGAGTGCAACTTCGGTCAATCACTCCGCACACATCCGTGTCCCACATGAGAAGCATATTTAGTGCTTGTAAATCAAGATTAATATCTAAAGGTTGCTGCATCACCTGATGGAAATGTGTAGGGACGTGGCTGGTATTAGAGCATTAAAATAAATGTGCATCTTAAAAATATATATGTTTGCACCTTGAATCGGTGACATCACATACATAAGCATAAGCTCCAAAAACACGTAAAAGCACATCATTAAGCATCATTCATATCACTTGTGCGCTACATTTAAGACGTACGATAACGTGTGATAATCAGAGTTTTGTAGGATAATTCCAGGATCATTGGCGAAAGAATTGTGATGCATCAAAGAATCCACTTTTTTCTCCCACCCCTAGTATATTTCAGAATATTTAGTAATAAACTTGTAATAAATTATAGATATTATTCCAATGACGTCACAACAAGCGTCATCGCCATCTTGTCTGGAGACGGATCAAATTTGTCTGCCGGTGCAGTGGGAGAAAGAGGAGTACATCTCTTGTAAACTTTAGTGTAAAACTGAAAGTTTGGTATGAATTATCAAGTTGATATACATTGTTTTGAATTTTAAATGGTAACCAGTTGTGTAGTGCTATATTCTGACCAACACCCAAAGAAACACAAAGGAGTGGAAATCAGTGCACTTGTACTGGACATGTGGCCAGATTAATAGAAGAAGAAAAAAACTCTTTATGTCTTTAAGATAAATATATGAAATGTAAGGATATATTTGTCATGGCTCTGGTGAGTTTGTCGGTTTGTTTTGTATGTTTTGTCATTTTCTCTTCCTCATGTCTCACAGGCTCGGCCAGCATGCATGATCGGCGATTTCATGGGAACACTGATTAGCTTGCCAAGCAACACCTGTTCTCCTCTAATTCACTCCCTTCTTAAGCCTGTCGTGTTCTTGGCACCTTTGCTAGATTGTTGTTTGATTTTGAGTACTAACTTTACTCTCTGCCTAGTTGGTTCTGTCTCGTGTATCTGTTGGTTGATTTCTTAAATGTTGTAAGGATCCAATCCACCAGTTAAATTTATCTTCATATTTACAGTATCTTCCCATAACACCTTTGTGAAATATTATACAACATGGTGATGGGGGTGTGTATGATGACCAGTGAATTACTTAAAGACGGACACACACAGAATCTCCTTGTGGAGAACTCTACATGTCTGATTTTGTGCTTAAAGTCAAAGTTTGTCATGTTGTGATTCACCTCAGAGCTGGTTTGTTTGGTTCATGGCACACAGCTTTTTTTATGTGTGTGTGTGTTTTTACACACACACACACACACACACACACACACACACACACACACACACACACACACACACACACACACTCACATGCTGTGAAAGAGATTTACAGTTGAACATTGTGTTCTGAAAGGATGCTGTAATTCATGATTTTATATATGTGCTCTGGAGCAAATTTTCCCTGTTCAATTTCCAACACAGAACTCTCCTCAAAATATCACTCCTGTGCCGTTTGCTTTGTTCCTGTTCTGTTTCATTGCATCATGACAGAAGAAGATCATTCTGATGATCTTCTGAAGCCCATATCTTTGAAAATATCTTTATCATTTTATACAAGCACGACCCTTTTAATACTTGAAACAGGGAGAATTAAGGCATACCTGTAGTCTTCTATTCTGTCTAGTCTTCTTTTAATCATCGTGTTAAATCGTTGTAACGTTGTCAGCACCGCTGTATTATCTTCTAAAATATTTAATTTAGAGGGGACCCAATGAAATGTGTGTGCCTAAATGGCCCAGATTCAAGTCTGTGGATCCATTCGCTCTGATCAATCGTGTGTCTGCTGCACGAGTGAGATTGAACGTACTGCTGTGTTTTGCACAGGAACCGCTCATGTAATTTCCGTGAGGATTTGCCGCTCTTTAGCACTTTCACATTTTCACAATTGATTATGTATAAATGGGCATCCATGCAAATCACAACTCAGACTGACCAGATATACAGTAAGTCACTTTTAAATCATTAGACCAGTGTGAAATGTTCTTAGTTCGTGGGCAATGGAGGAGTCAAGATACAACGAAGCAGATTCAGGTCTTTCCTTTTATTTTCACACACACACTATCGGCGATAATCGTTGATTATGAAGCAAAATGGTTTTAACTAAAATGAAAGCATTCTAATAGTCCACACTCTCTGTGTGCCATCGTGCTTTCTGGACAATCTCTTCTCTCCCTGATGCTCTGGCGTGCCTTTTCAGGTGTCCCTCTGAAATCACTATAATGAGAGACAGGTGTTAGAGATAATTACGACCCAGGTGACGAGCCTTACCACTCTCCCTCTCATGCAGACCGACACATGACCATGCCCCTCCATGCCACATGCCCCCACTGCTGACTTAGACCAGGTCACCATACGTCCTGCCTACCCCCCTATAAATAGTAATGGATCCCCCCCTCCCCACCACCTCCTGTGAGAGCACCGCGCCCAGCACCCTGTGAAATGCATCAGTCTGCAAAATAAAGGGGAGAGAGAAATCAGGTGCATGTAAAAGCAGCCCCCCACACAGTGTTGATTTTACCTTAAGGAAGGCCTGAAGGCATTCAGGAAGTAGCCAGCCAGCCCCAAAAACTGCCTTATCCCCTTTTTGGTCTTGGGCAGGCTGCGATTGGTGCGGTTTTGTCACTCTGTGGACGCACCTGCCCGTGACCCAAGTGGAATCCCAAATACCTAACTTCAACCCACCCAATTGCTCATTTCTTTGGGTTGGCCGTGAATACCGCCTGTCTCAGCTCTCTCAGGACAGCCCTCAAATATTGCATATGCCGCCACCAGTCATTACTATAAATGATGATATCATCTAGATATTTGGCAGGTTATGCCATGTGCAGTCTGAGGACCTTGTCCATAAGGCGCTGAAATGTGGCCAGGGCTCCGAACAAACCGAATGGAAGCATCACAACTTGGTGTAATCCGAATAGTGTGAAAAAAAACGTCTTGTCTCTGGATATTGGAGTTAAAGGGATCTGCCAATAACCCTTTTTTAAGTCCAGAGTTGTGTAAAAATATGCCATGCCCAACCGATCAAGTAACTCGTCAATTCTCAGCATTGGATAAGCGTGAAATTTTGACATCATTTTCACTTTCCGGTATTCAACACAGAACCGTATCGAGCCGTCGCTCTTCGGCACCAGAACTACCGGGCTGGCCTAATCACTGTGCGAATCTTGTATTACGCCCATTTCAAGAATTGCCTCTAATTCTTCCTGAACAACCTTTTTCTTGTGTTCAAGAAGACGATAGGGGTGGCTACGAACCTCCACCCTCGGGGTGGTCTCGATATGGTGCTCTATAAATTCGTGCGACCAGGAAGGTTTGAAAACACATCCACAAATTCCGCTTGCAACCAGGAAATGTCAGTAAGCTGCAACAGTGAGAGATGGTCTCTGTAAGGGAGACCATCTGTGAATTAACCTGATTTGGGAGATACCCTACGGCCTTAGCTCCGCCCTCTATGGAACTACAGTCACCAAGGCTACAGGCACCATCTCCCTCCATGGTTTGAGGATGTTGAGGTGGTAGGTTTGACATGCCCCTCTCCTATCCTTTCGTCTAACCTCATAATCAAGATCTCCGACTCATCGTGTGACCTCAAAGGGTCCTTACCACTTGGCAAGTAATTTGGAGCTCGAGGTGGGCAGCAATACAAGCAATATATCTCCCTGTGGGAATTCCCGTAGTCGACGGGAACAGTCGGCGTTAACGTTCTTGCGCTTGGAGCAAATTCTCCTTTGTTACCTGAATGGAACATTGATTAGAATTAACACTAGCTTATTGGTCCTTCAAATTCAACAATCATCAAAGATAATTGTCAATTATCAAAATCAATAGAATATTAATAAGGATTAATGTCGCCGGGGCACCACCCTGGAATCAGGGACTAATAACTAGACAGTATAACAGTCTCAATATTAGATTGTTCTCTTAGGAACATCTATGTCCGGAGAGCATCAATATTCAAAAGGAAACAACGAAGGCTTCAATCCGAGCACTGGCATCCCCTGCCAGCCTTTGACACATGTGTATGCAAAACAAACCAAAGCACTTCTCTTTGAAATATCACAAAGTTTATGGATGCGGTAATATCAGTTAATAATAATACAATGCTTCCGACTTACAACTACAAACTAAACAGTGACATGATTAGATATGGTAACCAAAATAAGCCTATAACACATGAGAGGAAGGTGTGTGTGTGTGTGTGTGTGTGTGTGTGTAAGGAGTGACGCGCACAAAATGGAAGACGTGTCTTTTGCGGAGGGTATGTCACGCGAGATTTCTGGCCAGAGAGAATGGCCATGAATGTGGGCGGAGAGAAGATAGTTAATGGCGTCTGCCCGTTTACCAGATGTCTCCATTTGTACAATTACTTGGGGACAAAGCTTAGCTTTATCATAAAGTTATCTACTAGCTTGTGACGGGTTGCTTGTGTGTGCGGTTAGTACGACAGAGAGAGAGAATATAGTGGCGGCGCCGAAGCTGGTTTTGCGATCATGGGAGAGAAGGCAGCTGTTAGTTTATCACGGTGAACGGCTCGTAACCCGTCCCGTGGTCTTTGGTCCTTAAATGGATAAACACAGTGTGCCGGTCTCATCCTCGATGGCGTAAATACACAACAGTCCAACGTGGTTGGATTACAACACAGCAAAATCTTATTTTTGTTAACAGTATGTTACATTAATACCTTGTACATTAATACAGCTGCTGATTCTTGGTGGGCTGGTGGAGAAATCCGTTAAAGTGTTCGGTGGAACACCGAGTAATCTCAACTCGTCCAGTGAGATAGAGATTGTATGGCCACAGTTTCAAGTCGTACGTAACTTCCTTGTGCAACGAGGCTTCACCTGAGAGCAGCGATGAGCTACATCTGCGCATGGCAAGCAAAGTTGCTGGAAGCGATGCCCAGAATGATCTCCGAGGTATTTTTATTCCCAATGACATCATGGTTGAGGGGCGTACTGTTGAGTGCCTCATCCAAAAGGAGTTGAGATTTCGATCCTTTGGAATGTGTTTGTAACTCGCTAGCCTGCTTAGCATTGCTTATTCTTGCTTATTCACATTCATGATTTTATCCTTTGCCATTTTACCACGTGCTTCTGATTTTTTCCCTTTTCTACTGTTTCAACTGCGTGTATTTTACCGTGCGCACCAGTTTCTCTCTTTTTTCTTTTCTTTTTTCCGCTTGTCTACATCTTGTGTCTCGATTGCATGCATTTGTTTTCCCACTGTGTTTTATGCCGATTATTATTATCTTAAACATCTGCTGATTAGGAACCACATCCAACCACATGAATCTCAAATCCTCGCCGCTCAAGAACAACCACAACAATAAACAATTGTGGTAAGTCATGGCATCCGCTCATGTTATTTCTTCCTGCATTGCATGCCACATGTTTACTATAGCTTCTTCCATCAGCAGTGAGGGATTCACAAGTGATATATAATGAATTAGTCAGCCTGACGGAGAAGATTAATAAATTAGTGGCATGCATCCGAGCTCTAGTGGAGGTCAGTGAGAAAGAGAAGCCGGTAGATACTGTTTCGGACATGGGTAGAACAGCGAGAAACACACACACTTTGGTTCCGGCTGTAGATCCCCCATAGCAGGACATTTTGGTGAAGTCTTAGTGGCATACTTGCTCAGCAAAGCGACACCACTCTCCTGTTCTTGTTAGGGTTTCCAATCGATTCTTCCCACTCAGTGATGCACTCACTGAGAATGTTGAAAGAGATTTAATAATTGGTCGTTCTATTGTTAGGAACATGGAAATAGAGACTCCAGCCACCATTGTTAAATGCATTTCGGGGGCTTGAGTGCCTGACATCAAACCAAATTTATGAGTGCTGGCTAATGTCTAAATGTAGATTTTCTAAAATTGTTATTCATGTCTGCACAAACGATGTCCGGCTTCGCCAGTCAGCGATCAATAAAGTTAATGTTAAAGAGGTGTGTGAATTTGCACAAATTATGTCAGATGCTGTAATATGCACTTGCCCCCTCCCTGCTCATCGTGGTGATGAGGTTTATAGTAGATTAATGTCACTGAATGGCTGGACGTCTGAGTGGTGTCCGGAGAATAGCATAGGATTTATAGACAATTGGAGTTTGTGGGCTAGACCTGACCTGCTAAAGGGTCAGGGGGCGGGACATGCAAATTCTGTCTGCCAATTTCTCATTGGCCTTTTCTCATAGATCAGAGATGCGAAAGGCTGTCAAGAGAGACCCCTAGTGTCGCTTCTTCGACACAACGTAGAAGTGAGTGACAGACGGGGAACAACAGAACTCACATTTTACATGTGTATAACAGAACATCACAAATTCGTATAATGCAAATGTTTTGGCCAATTCCACAGACGTCAACCACATCATGGCACAATAAAAAGTTACCATTAGAACAAAACACCCTTTTAAGTTCTGTTGTGGTATAATGGATGATAGATAATGCCGTCCAGACCCAAAGCCATAACCATAAAGAATTTTAATGTCTATTCGTCACTGATGTATCTGTATGTGTCTGTAAAATGACAGCATGGCACAACATTATCAAGTTGTCCCTAATTGTGTTTTTCTCCCCTCGAGAATCTTAACACAATCTTTTCTTCAAGAATCCTAATGCTGCTCTTTTCCATACAAAAACAATTCATATTGAAAAAGGAACAGTACATGGGTTTTGAACCACATAAGTGTGAATAAATGAGTGAGTAAATGTACATTTTTCAGTGTCTCAATTTGAGCACAGACCTGACACGACATACTCCAAATAAAAGGGTCTCTTTTAAAAGAAGACTCTTAGGAGACGCTGTTCAAAATTCACAATGAATTAAAGACATAAATAAATTATTACAAAATCTTAAATTGATGTTAAATTATTACCTAATAATATTTGCATTAAGAATACATGACAGTGTCCTTGTCACAACCTAAAAGCCCAATAGAAGTCACAAGTCTGCATGTTCTAGTTCTGATCTGGTGATAACACTCTACTTTGTGTTTTATAGATAATTTAGATAATTAGACAATTGAATTTTCTAAAAAGATACTTCAAAAGCCGGCCAGATTACCACATTCATTCAATTCCTTTACTATATACACACACTATTATTAGATATTGTGCATTCATTCTCAACACTATGTCCTTATGTAATCAACACTGTCATAATGATACTCTCGGTTCGTATTGTATTCCGTCAGCTGCATTTGATACTTTGTGCAATGTTCAGCTCCTGTACTAAAACCACCACACGTCGTGACTAAAATTACATTCTTCTTGGCATGAGAAGGTCAGTATCTCATTTGCATCTCATTGTGATTTTCTTTGATAAATAACAAATAAAATATGTCACTTGGTGTCAAATGGAATGGGCTTCTAAAAGGTGCTTGTACATACAGTCTGGCAGTTGTAGGTTGCCCTCACAATGACTTCACTGAATTTGATTGAAATCAGACCAATGGCCTTGGATGAGTTTAATAAATGAGCAATTTGATGTGGGGGCAGAGAGAAAAAGGGGCTTGTGAAAGTGCTTAAGATGAGACAATCATCTCAGTGAGTGTGTTTGTGTGCGACTGATGGTGTGTGTTCCTCAGAGCCACAGATGATCTTCTGTCGAATGCTCAGTCCAATCTCCTGATCTCTCCGGACTCTGATGTGAGCGTTTAGAGACACCATCCATCCATCCATCCATCCATCCATCCATCGTCAACCGCTTATCCTGTGTACAGGGTCGCGGGGGGCTGGAGCCTATCCCAGCTAACATTGGGCGAAAGGCGGGGGACACCCTGGACAGGTCGCCAGTCCATCGCAGGGCCTGTTTAGAGACACAAACAGCAGAAATAATGAGTGTTTGATTCCTAAAGCTCATAGTTGAGCGTGACCGCTGGGCTCACAACTGATCCAGAGAAAAACTGCAAGAACATGAATCTGCTTTTGATTTCTGAGTTCATTCTTTGTTAAAAATATCTATATTTTATTAAAACAATATAAATTTACTATTAAGCAAAATTGCATAAAATATTAAGACTTGTTTCAAGAGGACAGAGCTTGAATCATTACTTAATAAGAAATCAGACTTATGATTTTCACCTGGCGGACGATAAAAAATAAATTTAAAAAATCCAGTTTAATTTTGTAATACAAAACATATTAGTTATTTTGGAACATGCCACTTTGATCATTTTTTTCTAAATACGCAGCAATAAAGACTGAGATATCAAGTGTGTTTGTTTGCAGTGAACGAAATGTATAACATATCTTCAGTCTGTCCAGCATCACTGACACATGTTATGCAAATTGGCTTGCATGTTCAGTGCATCTGGAAAGTATTCACAGCGCTTTACTTGTTCCACATTTTGTTATGTTACAGCCTTATTCCAAAATGGATTCAATTCATTATTTTCTTCAAAGTTCTTCAAACAATACCCCATAATGACAACATGAAACGTTTGTTTGAAATCTTTACAAATTTATTAAAAATAAAAAAACGAAAATAAATCACATGTTCATAAGTATTCACACCCTTTGCTCAATACTTTGTTGAAGCACCTTTGGCACCAATTACAGCCTCAAGTCTTTTTGAGTATGATGCTACAAGCTTGGCACACCTATTTTTGGGCAGTTTCTCCCATTCTTCTCTGCAGATCCTCTCAAGCTCCATCAGGTTTGATGGGGAGCATCGGTGCACAGCCGTTTTCAGATCTCTCCAGAGATGTTCAATCGGGTTCAAGTCTGGGCTCTGGCTGGGCCACTCAAGGACATTCACAGAGTTGTCTTCTATCTACTCCTTTGTTATCTTTGCTGTGTGCTTAGGGTCGTTGTCCTGTTGGAAGATGAACCTTCACCCCAGTCTGAGGTCCAGAGTGCTCTGTAGCAAGTTTTCGTCAAGGATGTCTCTGTACATTGCTTCATTCATCTTTCCCTCGATCCTGACTAGTCTCCCAGTTCCTGCTGCTGAAAAACACCACCATGCTTCACTGTAGGGATGGGATTGGCCAGGTCATGAGTGGTGGCTGGTTTCCTCCAGACGTGACACTTGACATTCAGGCCAAAGAGTTCAGTCTTTGTTTCATCAGACCAGAGAATTTAATTTCTCATGGTCTGAGAGTCCTTCAGGTGCCTTTTGGCAAACACCAGGCGGGCTGTCATGTGCCTTTTCTTGAGCAGTGGCTTCCGTCTGGCCACTCTACCATACAGGCCTGATTGGTGGAGTGCTGCAGAGATGGTTGTTCTTCTGGAAGGTTCTCCTCTCTCCACAGAGAAACGCTGGAGCTCTGTCAGAGTGACCATCAGGTTCTTGGTCACCTCCCTGACTAAGGCTCTTCTCCCCCTATCGCTCAGTTTGGCCGGGCGGCTCTAGGAGGACTCTCTAGGAAGAGTCCTGGTGGTTCCAAACTTCCATTTATGGATGATGGAGGACACTGTGCTCATTGGGACCTTCAATACTGCAGACATTTTTTCTGTACACTCTTTCGTCTCACATTATAATATCATTACAATGCAAACCAATATTTCATGGCAATTTATTGATTTGTTGGATAGCTATGTAATAAGCAGAATAATGAGCAGTCAGCCGGTCATTATCACAAAATAACCCCCTTCAGGTTAATACATGAGTCCTCTGCTTCATGACAGGATCATGATCACCCTGTCTGGGTTTTTTTTTTTTTGCAGTAATGCCCATATCACTGTAGATTATCCTTTACTTAAGTTACTGCATTGCAAGCAATAGTGTAGTGCAGAGTGGCTATGGTAGTGTATGATGTAAATGACAACAGTCAATGAGAGTAATCAGAGTATCATATCACACACATGTGTCTGGGAAGCTGTCATAAGTTCTCTCGATGTTCCCAGAACACATTTTAGGAGTTAATTACACCCATGGCACAGGAAGTGTAGCTGGACACAGATATGAACTCATCAGTCTTTCATTACTGTAATGCACCAAATAACACTGATAGCATCATGTTGGCAACAGTTGTAAGGGATGTAATTTACATACATATTGGAAAAACTACCTCAGAGTGACGGGCAGATAGACACATTAAGAGCCACTAACGAGGTAAACAAATAAATTGGAGTTTAATTTTATTTGGCAGGACGGTCAGCGTTAATTAAAATGTGGTTGTTTATCTGCGATAAACACAAGGTGAAGTCCAATTTAATTTCACAATTGCTGAGTTAGAGAGATAAGGAAATTGACTATAAAAAACTCAACTAAATTTGGAATGATATTCATTCACAATTACTTTGTTTAATTTTTGTCTATAAACTTGGCATACTTTTAAAGGCAAAACTGTTGATGGCCAAAATAGGTCATATACAGAAAGATTTCAACTCACCACAACGTTCTGAATGCTAATTAGCATAGCTATGTGGTTGCTAGGGTATTCTGTATTGTTGTTAGATGGTTATTTACTGAAAATCACTTAATACCACATAGTATCTGTATCACAAACAGTGCAGGACACACTGATGTTTACCACTCTGTGTTAGAGGTTTCATGAGCAATAGTGCACATGTTGTCATTTTTAATAACTGAAAATGTTGACTGTATCCAGACAATATCAACTGTACTGTTTGTCAGGGAAATTAAAGACTATGATAGAAAAATAAATCAATGTTTTTATTTTATGTTGTCAGCCATTATTATATGTGGTAATATTACTATTCAATCAATGTATTAAATAACGTTCATCTGTGCTGAATGAGAAATGTGTGCTGCACACAACTAAAGAGAGAAACTGTGAGAGAGCATGAAGGTTAATGGTGCTTTGCTGTTTACAATGGTGACAACTTTAGATTCCAGTGAAATACTAGCCTTTAAAATACATTAACACAACAGATTACACCCTTCCAAAATAAAAGAAGTAACATAAAGCATGCATGTTTTAGTGCCAGAAATATTGAGTAAGAGAACTGGTGTGCTATTAGAGTCATTCTGAAGGATAATACTGACTGACATCAGATAAGTAGATCAGAGGGAACTGATGCTAATGGATTGAATGCAGCACCGTGTGTTTAATTGCTTCAAAATGCATTATAAAATCTCCTGACACCACCCCTAACTCTAAACCTAACCAAAGTACAGCCTGTAGAGCATCTGTGCACATCAACCATCAATCTTTACTATTCTACAGCACTCTGTGGGCCATGTGTCCACTGCCTTCTATGGATGCATTCAGGTAGAGAAAGTGGATTTTATTACTTGAACTAACAGCATGATAGTTATGTGTGATATTTGACACTTGAAGCTTCTACTTGGCATGCAGTTGAAATTTTCCAAGAGTGATATGCAATATGGCCTATGTAGAGGGAGAGAGAGTACATGAGCTGGTTATAGGTACATCCTAAATCTATGTGGAAGCATTTGAATTATTCCCCAGGTATACGTGACTGGGTACAAAAGATTGACAAGAACTGCTTTCCAAAACAAGCTTCAGCACATGAATATATATAGCGCCTGCTGAGAGACTCCTCCTCCTGCTGAATAATTCATGAGCTTATCTCTCTGTTTGAGATCTTTTGCAGTGAGAACACTCATGTATTTAGTTGCTTGTCAGCTGGAATATTTGCTGGGTTGAGTTGGAGCTGGTGTTCATTTAGTCAGGACAAGAAGTCCACAAGGAAAGCCGTGAATGATGTAGTGACTGTACGATTGTCAGGCTTGAACAGGAACAGCTCAGTGTCTTCTGTGTA